>NC_140781.1:71861320-72529418 GCF_044657685.1 Stegodyphus dumicola | reverse complement strand
ATATCATTAAGCTATTGTTGATGCCACTGCTGCCAAAAATAATTGCGGCAACCCTAACGCAAGAAAGGAAGTATAATAGAAAATAACTATTTAAGATTGATGTTTTAATTTAGATGAAAAATTAATTTCATATAATACTCTTTTATTATTATAATTTATATAAAAAAAAGGCTAAACATGACTGAATGGAAGCATAAGAATAAATAACTATTTCAGATCATTATTATAATATAAAAATTGCTAAATATAACTGAATGGATGCCTGCATCGCTATTTTGCTACCGAGTTATCGCTAAAGCATAATTTCATCTCGTTGGTTGTTCAAACATAATTTTCTATAATGAATGATGCCTTTTCTTTGAAAAAATTCTCGGTAAAGTGCAGAATCACCCACTTATTTGTTTGCCGCTTTTTACAAGGGTAAAAACAATTGAATTTTTTTGTCAATTTTCTTTTACTTTATAACTGAAAATAGGTCGATGTGTACATAGATAAAGTCAAGCGTGTGCGCAGTGTCATTTTTGTGAAATTCTGGGAGTTTTTTTAAGTGAAAATAGTTCGATATGTACATGGATACCGAGTATGTGCAATTCTCAAAAATGCGTCAAGCAGTGGGTGATTCTGCACTTTACACAAAATTCTATTGCAGACTTTTCGTCATGGGCAATTCCCAAATTGTTAAATCCATAGGATATCAAAAAAGGATTTAAAATCAAACAAGGATTTAAAAATTAAACTAGTATTTCAATGGCGTCTTAAGAAAGATAGAACTATATAAACTTACGCAATCTGAAATCAGCGCGTACGCTAGATTTGGTGCGCTGTTAAATGGGCGCGTTTGCTAGATTTGGCGCTTTTGCGCATACATTTTCGCTGCAATTTTATTACGGTCCTCAAAACGGAATAGTACCTTTTTCTAAAACTAATTAAAAAATTAGGATCGATTTCCTCTTCAATAAATTTTCTAAAATTTTTAACCCTTCTTAGGATTAAATTACGGCTGTTATTTTCAAACTAAATTTAAAGTATCTGAAATTCTTTCTAAAAGGTTTAATCTTGTAACCGCTTACCCGCGGAATTCAGTTATGATTAAAAAATTAAAAATTTTTTCCTATTCCATTACTAACAGCTAACTACTTATTAAAATAAAGATGTTCAGTTGAAAAGAGAACTCCTTTATGAAATATACCTTGGAAACAGCAGAGAAATTTTGTATGTATGATGCATGCTTAAAGGAATGGTCCACTTTTAAATTGAACACCTCATGTAACTACCGGAAGTACGGAAACATTTTACGTCTTTTATTTCGAAAAACATACATATATAGCTTGTACATAATTTTTAGCGATAAATTAATGTATACTGCATATTCATGTACCTAATCGCTAGATATCGCTAAGATTTTTAGTTTAATTTCTTTAACGTTTGAATCCACAAATTTAAAGCAAAGAACTATCCCCAAAGGGCTAAATTTAAATTATAAGTGGCAACCTTTTAAAGTGAGACAAGTTGTTTTAAAAGTTAAGTTTCAGATGTAATTAAAATAAATGAATTATTATAAAAAATGTAAAAAATAATTAATTAAAAAAATTTTTACGTGCACCCCAGATGGGAATATTGACGAGTAAACAGTTAAGATTAAGGGCTTCCCGCGTCACTGATGTGTGTCTTCTTTCTTGGATAAGGTAATTAAAGTTTCAAGCGATGTAAGCTGATACCCTTCCTAGTAACAAGGGGAAAAAACATAAAGTTTCTTGCTGACTGAAACTGTCGGGTAAAAAAAACCAAATAATAATAGTATGCAAAATAAAAGACTGAGGTTTATCTTATACTTTTTCTTCTAATAATTTTGAAACTTTCAAACTAATTGTTTTCTTAACGAAATAGCTGTACTAATTTAAAAAAAGTGTTTTAGAATATGCGTCCAAGATGTTATGTTTAAAAGGTCGCAGACTCTAAAATATTTAAGAAGGCTTTTACTGCTAAAATTCCCAGCTTTTTTGAAATTTCCTTCTGATCATATTTCACTAAATCTTTAAAAACGTTAAAAGTAAAATAGCAGTAGCAACTCAGTACTTTAGTTGATTCACCAGTTAGAGTAGGTTTAAGAAAGCAGATTATTTGTATTTTGCGAATAACGCCTAAAATGCATCCCAAATTAAACAAGAAAATAAAACCTTTGGGGTTTGGATATAAAACGGATTAATTTTTACCGTTTACTTACCTTAAATACATCACAGATATTTCCCATTATTTTAGTATTCTGTTGAAACTCGGGCAGCTGAATCATTGCTTGGAAAGTCGCCTAAAATTTGAGGACCATTTTAAATAAATAGCTGCGTGACACAACGTATGGCTTACGTTCTGCTTTCAGCTCTGAAATCATACGAATCCAAGTTTAATTAACTCCAAGTTCCATTTAATGCTCTAAATGTGTGTACAAATGAATTTTCAGTACCAAGTAATCCTGTGTAAATCCAGATTTTGCAATGCTTTGTTTTGATAATAAGATGGGTTTGCTATTATTCTTGTGATTTCTTTACTTCCCCAAGGAAACTTAATTTTTCATTCAACGTTAATTTTATTTGTATGATAGCTTTCCATTATTGCTGAACAGAATAAGCAGAATGTAGTCTATAGATATATATTATATGTGTAAGATAATAAAAATATATAAATCAGCTTCGTAATTTAATTTCTTAATAGCCTTTTAATTCCTATTCCTCATTTTTAATTTGGGTAATTTCTCTCTATATTCTAAAAATAGTAGTAACGTTTCTGTACTGCGCATTTTCTAAATCAGTCTATATCACATGGCTTGCATAAAGTTCATGACGTAGTTGATTCGGAACTCGACCTCAAAATTTTGAGAACTGAAACTTTTGTAACCAAAACCTTGTCTTGGTGAGCTTTCATACTAGATAATTGCGCACTTACCTTGCCTCTGCTCCTGTAATTTCGCTGTAGTCTCTTCCTATCGCAACAGTATCAAAAATGTAAATGTTCTTGAATAGGCACGGTTAGAGTGCCAAGTAAATTGTGGCTACAAATGTCAATTTAAATAAAAATGGAATGTAATCCGCCTCGACTGCCAAGTTTTCTCTTCGATATAGATCGCACTGTTTATTTAAAAAATTCAAAAAAGTAATGAATTTGATTAATATACATATTAAAAAGGCTAAAATGAATTCATGGCGGTTCATGTGTGTTGGAAACGAAGGTTAGAAAAATGGTTTTCTGAATATGGTTCGTGTGCAGTCATGAGTTAGGCCTGCTGCTCGCGCTAAAAAAATGTATCTTTTTTTTCCTTAATTTTAAAGTTAGGAGGTAAATAATTTCTTTCCAAAGGTATTTTCATTGTGCTATCTCTTTTGAGACTTCAGAGACCCTAAACTCCAGATTATTGTTAAAAGCAACAACTTACATTACTGTAAAATTTCTGATTAAAAGAGTTTACATTTCATTTTACATTTTATTCTTTATTTTTTAAGGAAATTATTGGCGAAAATGCATAAATTATTTCTACAGACATTTTAGAATGAAATTATATATTTATTAGTATTTCATGAACAAATCGTAACAATTTTCAGCGAAGGATAATGTAAAGCAATAAAAATAGGATATTTAAACAAGCCTGAGCAATTTTTAATATAAATGTGCTTCCTTAACAGACTAAAAATGCTACAGAACATATCTTTGGAAACTTGGCTGATGAATTATTTTCATGGTAATAAAAAGGCAGACACTGCTAACGGGTAGCAAGCTGTATATAAACAATTTAAGAATCACTGATCTAAAAGGATTTTTATAGCAGTGTTTTCAAATGTTTAACAAACGAACTGAGCAGATTTGTAGGTTTGGTTTGGTTTGGTTTATTAGATTACGGCAAAGCATTCGAGGGCTATCTGCCTTAAGGGAGGGATGCCTTCGTGGAGGACTTTTTAAGGTAAACTGGCTCGTATACACGTTACACATGGGGAAAACCACGAAAACACCCATGCAGCCAGCCCGTTCGCGGCAGATTTGTAGATTAAGCATATATATTTACAAGTTTTCAACTAAAACATTGCCTCCAGTAAAGAACTTTTATAGTTAAAAATAGAAATATATTTAATTCTGCAACTCCCCCCCCCCCAAATAAAAATAACGTTTTCGCGTTTTTTTCTGTGCTAAAATCGGACCCTTTAACTATTTGATCTTTGGGAAAATAAGTTTTTTACGTCTTTTGGTCAAGCTAAAAATTCATTATTTCAAAGGAAAATCGTACTGTCCGAAAATAAAAAGACTAAAATGAAAGTTAAGTAAAATATATCTGCTTCGACGTTGGTTCCTAACTAGGAGAAGGCACGTCGCGTCTTAGTCCGTTAGAGAGAAATCTTTTATATATTGCAAAAGTTACTTAGTCCATTAGTGAGAAAACGTAACGAGCTCTGCTGTGATTGAATGTTTTTGGCTTCCATCTGCTGGTCAGAAGATGCCGTGTCAGAATCCCCTTTGGGATGACTTCCTAAGGCTTAGCGATTGGGAGACGTTTCTTAGCGAATCGGCCAAGATTAGTGAAACAAATAAAGTTCTGTCAGATCAGGAATCGTTTGAAAATTTGAATTTGTTACATTAGTGTAGATTCTACTTTATCGGAACTGTTTGGGGTAACACGTTCTGTCAAATAATTCACGGTAACTATTTCTGCTAATCAGAAATAAATAATAAATGTTGAATAAAATGTTGAAGGTATTCGTAATGAATAATAATAGTAAATAGCTACAAACTGCGTACTTTCGCCCTTTCACCTGCCTGCTGACAGTGTGTCACTCAGCCTCTGCTAGCTATTCCCCATTATTAAAAATGTAATTGCATATCTAAATTTATGGGGTGCGTTTAACGCCCCTATTCTTCAATCAGTTCTGAAGATATGTGGTAAGAAATTCGTTATCCAAAAATAAATGATGTTTAAATATCAAGCTGGTAGTGCTTCTTCTAAAATTCCAACGGATCATTCCACTATGACGCAATTTCCAATCATCTACGCAGCAGTATTTTCGACCATGAGTAGAACGTGAACTGTTTTTATCTCCCGTCGAAAGTCCAGCATTACATATATATGTACTGTAAATAATGTATAAATATTTGATTAATGTATATATATTTGTAGTATTGGATAGCACTTTTCCGACGAATAGTAGTGAATAACTATTTATATACGAATATCTACTGACCATAATATGGTCGATATGTCTAGAAAGAGAAAATTTTTTAAAATAAATTCTTATTTGTTATACAGCTGTATCTTCTCGGTCAAAATAAATGTTTAAAAATAAACCTTGAATTTTGCTTTAACAAAAAAGAAGTTGTGATAATATAAATGTATAAAACAAATGGCACAAAAATCTTTCGCACAAAAGCAGTATTCTTTCATCAGCAAATATTAAACAATAGAGAAGGCCCACTAGGCAGCCGACTGGTAAAGTCGCTGAATTCTAGTAAGTTCGACTCGGGTTTGATTTCAGGCAAAGAGGTTGGCTGCTTGAGCGATTTTGTGGTTTTCCCTGTGAGTAACGTTGATATGAACCAGTTTCCCTTAGAAAGCCCTCTAGGAAGGCATCTTTTCCGTTAGGCTGTTATCCCTCGTGTGCTTTCCTGTAATCCAATAAATCAAATTGTTAAACATAAGCGAAATGTAAAATATTCTACTTCTGGTTGATGCAAAAATCTTATTCATTAGATTCTGCAGTATTAAATTTTAGGTTATTTATCTATAAGTCGTAGAAGGGGTTTAGATATAACTCTTCAAAATGTTTTTGCTAAATTGGCAAATGCTGTTAAAACCTAACTAGATATTGCTAAAATGGACAGAACTCTCATAATGTCGGTTAATATGGTATTAGGAACTTTCAACATAACGTTATATGCGCTAATAGTATAGCTATTCAGCTAATAGTAGAGAAAGAAAAATATTACTTAACGATCGTCAAGAGCATCAAAGGAATGTCAAGGTAAGCGTTTGAAAATTCCATACAGATGCAGAATGTTTAACAGAGAAAAGTGAATTCGATAAAAGAAACTGTAGAGTATTCCGTTTAAACTCATTAAATGGCCAAGTTGCTAGAAAGAAGTCTCACGTACGTAGGGTGAAAAAAAAAAAAAAATGTAGGATTTGGCCGAAGACACAAAAAACAGAACTCCAGTTTCTAGGCAAGTGGAATGTGGTGTGATGAAAATAAATTTAATAACTGAGACTCTTTACTGAACACAAAATACCTTAGAGAAAGGCGAATACAAAAGACGGAAGAAAGAATTCAGTTCCATTTGTTAAAAAGGGCAAAATATCTATTTTAGAGTGAGATTGAAAGACAGGGCAGGGTGTTGGAATCCTGCGGATTACGTAGGGCTATAGATAAAACTGTCTGTTTAAGTATTTTGAACAGAAATTGAAAACCGAGAAAAATAAACTGAGAATGGCAGGCAGCACACATTTCAACACGGTATTGATTCAATTACAATATTAAATTATTTATTCATTTACAATATTTATTACAGTTATATAGGGACTGGACAAAAATGTCGCCAAAACATTTGACAACTTGGCGATATCTCGCCAAATTTATGTGATAGCCCATTTACTTAATGTTGAAATAGACTTGCCTCTCTGTTCTTATTTTTCCGGCAAGCTTCGCTTCTCTAGATTTTTTATGTTATATTATATAGAAAATACAACAATTTCACATATAATTTGCACTAAAATAATTATCTGAGTAGAAATTTCGTAACATTAATTTTCATTATCAAACTGACTCTAGTAGGTTTTGAAGTCTCGGTGTTTTACAAAAGCAGTGTCATAAAATACATATAAAGAAGGTGTTAGAACTATTTTCGGGTTAATAATTTTTAAAGGATAATGTTCGATCTGATGTTTTAAATGTTCGATCTGATAGCCTTTTTCCTGGACTGTGAGTTTGTATCGTGTTTTCCATGATAGAGATGTTTCCATAAAATTTCCAGGGTTATTGATTTCCATTCCTTTTCCACTACTTTCCAGAATCTATCAGCCGGGTGAGTTTGCGTTTAGAAAGAGCTCTTTTCAGGAGACCAAAGGCACAATACTCCATACGTAAAACGTCAGGGGACTTCGGAGGAATACGTTAAGAAGTATATATAAAATGCCTGTATCAGTCTTCATTTTTTCAAAGAATGCAGTGGTGCTTTACAAGTATCACTTGTTGCTTTGCGTTGATGAAGTTTCACTCTTTGAGAGTCATTAGGGTAAAGAAATGGAATTTCGTCTCTAAATATCAGACATAAAACTTCCTCTTGATAATTCGTTGAGATGTTTTTAGCACTTTTTTTCCTACTCTTCTTACTTTTAATTTCACATTGTAAGAAACTCCCGCGACAATAAGAAAATCCCTTGCTGAAACTTTCGATAGAACCAGGTTTGTACACTTTTTTTTCTCTTCATTTTCAATAATAAATACATTTTTTGTTGTTGCAGTCATTTAGTTAAACCCATTGTTCATCAAAGGTTGCAATGTATTTTCATTTCTCTCGTGCTAAATAGTTTTCAAACAAGGTTCTACAATAACAAAAAAAGTTGAGGCACATGCCTCAGCAAAATTTGGCGAACATTTCGTTTCAGCTCTTTCAAGTTGTAAATCCTGGATCATTATTGTTTTCATTGTTACTACAGATGTATTTAAAGACTTTGCAATTGATTTCTGCGTCGGCAGATTTTTCTCTTGTTACCAATGATTTATCTTTATTATTATATACCTTTTTAGGGTATTCGTTAGGAATCTTCTTTCCATGTAGAAGTAATGATTGCCGGTTTTCCCCTTTCCGATTAATAATGTTACTTATTGTGCACTTAAAAAATGTAATACCATATATTTCATAACGTTTTGAATAATGGGAGTAGAAATTTTCTTCTTCGGAAAGGGCAGAATTATATCCTTCAATCCACAGCTTGCTTACACGCGACATTTTAGAAGAAGAATAAATTTAAAAGTAGCAGATAATTATTGCGTTATTACTAGCATAGTGTTGACTGTTATTAGATACTTATGCTATTTAAATGCATCAATTAGTATGATTTTGTATTATCAATTAAGCAATTAGTGTCATTTGATGAGTATGCCAAATTGTATCATTCATTAAGCTTATATTTGTTTTGTTAATTACTATCTAATTAGTACTGGTTGACGTTAATTTAATTCTCAATGCGGTGATAATTAGTATCAATTTCTATCATTCTGTATCATTTATATGTGCACCATAAATGGCTGCATGGATGCTTTCGTGATTTTCCGCATGCATATCGTGTATGCAGTGTCTTCTGGATGCACACGTGAAAAAGCGGGCGCAGCCCACGCAAAAAAGCTGAACACTGGTATTTAGGTCCAACTTACGAGTCCCGGCGAGCAGGCAGGCTACAAGTGTGTTTTCGTGATTTTACGCATGTCTATCGTGTATGGAGTATCTTCTGGAAGAGTACATGAATAAAGCGGGCACAGCCCGCGCAAAACTGCTGAAAACTGGTAGTTCGGTCCAACTTTCGAATCCCGTGGAACGGGCTGGCTATATAGGCGCAATTAAACGTGGGAACACACGAAAAATGAAAAGCGGGCTTCAGCCCGCTAGTGTTTTAACTGAAATCCGTCAGAAAATTTCTTAAAATCTTATTTTAATAATTCGTAAATCGATATTACTAATCTGAGTTAATACTTTTCTCCGATGTTAATGTTTTACTTATTATTGTCTAGGTTCCTTTTTCGAAATATATAAAGGTGGTCAACAGTCTTAATTCTGCTTCTCCACAAATTATATTCAAATATATGTTCGTTCATAAAAGTTTTTTATATTTTGTTTGATATGTTTTAAAAAGTTATTTTCAGATAATTGGTTTTTTTTAATGTTTTGTTGCGTGTACTTATGTGAAAGATCACGTATGTATGAAAACTGAAAAGATTACATCCGATTTTAAAAAATAAAACACTGTTTGAATGAAAACTTAGTATTTTGGGTCAAACGGAAATGAAACTAATTCTAAGCACTCAACACACGAGCCCCAGCTTGGACGTACAAGCCACAATTTTTGTTGGATGACAAGAAATTACTCCATGTTTACTTACACACGTATTTTAGAGTAATTTGCTTTTTAAATGTTACTGTGTAGCCAACCAAGAAAATTTTCGTTTCCTTATTTCCGACAAGATTACTTTCGTTTACTTTCCAGTGTATCTATCAAATTGTTTAAACTATTACATCAGGGAAAAACGATTTTTCTTTTAGAGATCGAATGAATTTTAACGCACTCTCATCTCATTTTTCGCAGAAAACATACGTGAGCAGAAACTGTGTTACTAAATGTGCTAGTCTATGTTTTAACCAAGAGGAATGTAATTCTCTATGCACGTCTCTTGATTATTTACTTAAATGTACCTGAGCCACATTCACATTTTTCACATGTGCTGCACTACGTCGTATACTTTACACCACTTCTGTTAAATGTCTAGATGATTTGTAGTTCCAACGTTATTCTTTTTCTTATTCTTCGCAAAAGAAGCAACGACAAATCGACGAATCCATTACATGTCCAATAGATAAATTTTCGAATGAACCTCAGATAAATGAATCTTTCGGATTATCAAAGATTCGCAATGCAATCGAATTCGGTTCTTATTTCTTCATGTAGTTCTCGCTGATGTGGTTAGTAAGTTTTTTTAGACGGTTTATATACATTTCTCTGTATGGTATTGATTAGAGTGATTGACGCAGTTTTCAGGGAGAAACGTTTGTGCGCAAAATTAAATTTTACGCATTTTTTCATCGAGGCATTCTTTTGGAATCTTATGGTATAATTTTAGGCTATTCTAAGTGAGAGTTATATATGCAAAATATTCTTCTAACAATTTTCGTTTCTGAAATCGGTTGATTTATAAGGTATTTCTCCCACTTCCCTAGCGTGCCTTCGTGGTGTAACGGTAGCACGCTGGGCCGGTATTCCAGAGGTCCGTGGTTCGATTCCTGGCGAAGGCGGTTGCATATTTTTCATTTTTTCTGCTTCCAATTAACCTAATAACTCTACAATTGGCGCCCGAACTAAAAGGGTCGTGGATGATGATTCTCCGTACCCAGGATTTTACAACTAGGTCCCCTAAAACCTTAGTCGCCCTTTAAGAAGGGGAGTATATAAGGTATTTCTCCTACTTCCCTAGCGTGCCTTCGTGGTGTAACGGTAGCACGCTGGGCCGGTATTCCAGAGGTCCGTGGTTCGATTCCCGGCGAAGGCGGTTGCATATTTTTCATCTCTCCGACTTCCAAAAATCCTAATCTCTCTACAGATTGATGTTATACGTTATGCATCTTATCGACCAGTTCTACACTATTACAATTAAATGTTAGCGAATGCCACTAACTACATCAAAAGTTTAATTGAAAATTCACTCTTGTACCAGTTCAAATAATTTCTTTTTCGTTGAGGAAGCTAAAAGCATAATTTAATAAATCTGATGTGGATATAAAGTTATCTTGCGTAAATTCAAAACTTCCACATTATCCTCTGGAAAAGAAACGAAGAATGTGGACATTATATAGTCTAATTCAAATGTAACATTCACTCAGAACACAAGAATATTCAGCTGTCTGGCCTGCAATCTTAACCATCAAAGTCCGAGCAGAAACGTTACTGATGGTTCGACTCTGTTTCAAGCTCTGTTTCGACTCTGTTTCGAAAGGATTGACTGCATGGGAGATTTTGTGGTTTTCCCGAATGTGTAACGTGAATGCGAGCCAGGTTTCTAGCCCTCTATGAAGGTCTCCCTCCTCTTAAGCAGATAGTCCTCGTGTGTTTTGCTGCAATCTAAATAATTCTGTCCAGTCCTAATCTGAAGTCTAAAAACAAATATTTCAGGTCATATCTTTATTATCTAACTTTTGAATAAGTTTCATCTTACCCAGGTTTAAAGAAAAGTTTGCACCGATAAGGAATGTACGCTAACCTTGAATTGTCAGTATTTAAAAAAAAAGTATGATTTTTTTCCCTCTAAAAATAATGATATAAAAATTAGCTGCTGAAATGTCAAGGTATCTATAGGTATTTATCAGCTAATTTTAATTGGCATCATTCTTTCTAAATGTGCATACTTAACTTGTTTTCCTAAACCGATCTGAAGTGCAAGGGTGGCAGACCTTCCTTGCGAATTCTACCAATTTCAAAAGTTTTGTGGAGGTTTCCTTTTACGTAACATATACCTATAGTTATTTGAGTGAAAAAAATCATTAAAGGAAAGTTAAAATTGACATAGAAATCGTTTACAACTCGGATGTTATTTGGTTACTAAATAATTTCAAGTTCCATATAATATATACACACATGGCTACTTTTTTGTTATAGCGGCCCCCAACCATATGTGACGATTTTTGATTTGCACCAAGATCTCACCTGTAATTTCGTCAAGCTCTTGAAGCGCGAAATAAGAATAAACAACCCAATACATAATAATAACAATAAAATACTCACATGTCATGGCCTAAGAATCCTTATCTTTATTGATAAATTTGATTTTATCGCATGTAATTGTTCCAGTTAACTGCAGCACTTTCGCACATATAAAGCTGTTTGTGTTACACCATTTGATGGAAGCCAACTAACTGCCCAAGAATACCTAAATCTAATAGCAGTTGTAAAAACAGCATTTAGACAAAAGCGGCGCGAACAGAAACACAAAGCCATTAGACCTTTCTTTATCATTTATAATATCTTGTTATATATACATATATACAGCTGTCCTATTATAAGGTGGACCAACCTTCTGGGAATCATACTGCCTCATAAACCGATACGCGGTCCCCCTTTTCGTTCCTACATTAGGATGTATTCTACTGCAAAGCAGCGCCATCTACATTCTCTGTTTTCAATAGCAGTGACGAACGATATTCTGGAACCACTGAACCAATTTCCAACACGTAGGCTTTTTTTTTTTTTTTTTTTTTCTCCCAATTTTTAACATTGCACCTCCAAATGGTAACATAAAGTTTCCTGTTGTGGCCATTTTCGTATACTTGTAGACTCGCATACTCATAAAAGACGTCTTTCTTGAAATAAAAAGTGGCACCTACTTCCATACATTTTAAATTAACGAATACTAACGTCTCATTCACAAAAAAAAAATAAAAACAATGAGTATATTTTTAAATAATCAATGCGAATTCGGAAACCTCATCAAAAAATGCATAATGTAAGAACACGCGGCGAGAACAAAACTGTAACACGGTGCTAATACACGATTACAAGGCGAGGTATAAGAACACGCAGCCAGATTGTGGCGGGATATCCCTGTTGACTGGCGATTCATTCTTGGAGCCCGCTATAACAAAGAATTACCCACATATGCATACACATAAATAAGGATGCTTGTGTCGATGCACACGTTTGTATTGAAAAATAAGATACCAGCGGCAGTAGTATTGATTTAATTTGTCATTTCTGAGTCGTTAAATCTTACTAACATACAGATATACATATGTAAAAATAGAAAATATATCATATTATTTCATCTGAATGTTAATAAATCGTAACTTTAAGAAATAAATAATTCCCGAGTAATTATTTTCAATTTCTGTGCTTTCCAGGTCAAGAAATTCGAAAAAGTCAGAAGTACACGAAAAGATGCATTTACAGTAAATAATTTATTTTACCACTTAAAACATAATTTAAAAATCTGTACCAAAAGCTATAATTGAAATAAATAAAAATTTCGTAAAACTGGAAAAATAATTAGATAATTTTCCATACATATTACCCCAGTTCAAAATACTAGCAGGTAAACAGCACAGTAGTGTTAAATTTTAGAGAGCTATTTAATCAAATGGCGATTTATTTTTATGTAAAGCTGGAAGGACACACGCACTGAGTCCCTGAATATTTAACTATGGTTGCCTTTTAGTAAATTGTTTACCCTGCCCTGGTAGATGAAAAAAATGTGCGTGAGGAATTGGTGTTTCAGCTTATAATGAAGATAAAAATTTGATAGCCAAAGCCAAGTTTAATTGGAGTTAATGGAAAGCTAAATTACATGCCCTGTGAAAAGTTACTTCGTGAACTGTTGGTTCCTTGCGAAGTGTAGTTAAACGGTTGCAAGGAAAGCATCAAAATATTAGCAAGTTCTAATTTAAAACCAGTTACTTGTGAGAAAATCGAAAAGAAAGCGAAATTCAGATTTCAAAAGCGTATAAATTACACAGGGTGTTTCAGTACAGCGTTGACAAACTTTCAGGAGAGATACAGTACACCTAGACGATGGAAAATCACATGAGAATGCATGGTCGGAAACGCTTTCCTGGCGCGGTAGTCAAAAGTCAAGAAAGGGAGGACATAAACGGGGTGAGAAAACCATGTTTATTATTCGGAGTACAACAAAAAACAAAGAATAAACAACATTAAGGGACAACAATCATCATCAAAAATGTATTCGAAATTACAACCCGGACCGTGATGCAGGAACCGCGCGTCATGCATCCATTCGTTATGCAGAGTATAGCGTTGACATATACTCACGTATACTGATACACCCTATATATTATGCATCATGTTAAAAACCATAGTCGTGTAACTGTTGAAAACTAACCGTCTATAGGCAATCGGCACAATATTTCATATTATTACCCACAGATAAGCTTGAAATCCAACAGCCAGAAAGTAACGTAATGTATTCCGGCTTCTCATGAATATGGTAATTCTCGAAACTGGTATTTTCAGAACACACCTGAAACTACCAGTTTTGAAATTAGGGATTAGGTAACTCTGAAAAATACGTTGCTTTACGTTGACAAAATCAATTATCGTGTTATGTAATAGCTATTAATAAAATGAAACACATCTTAAAATAGCTCTCATTCTCTTATCGATCCATTCTTCTATCCACAAAGCTACTAATGCTTGTGCATCATAATTACCAGAAAATTGTTAGCATTAGGTTTGTAGTAACAGCTTGTTGAAAAACCTCGCTAGCTGTTAGAAAGTTTTGTTTCTACTCTGAATCTGAACTGCAACATTTATATCAAAATATTTCGATTCCGACCAGAAATTTCAGCATGTCTAAATCATATCTAGTAATTACACTATGTCCAAATATTTCATTTGCTTTCTGAAAGTGATTCATAATGCACTCTGAATGTTATTAAATGCAATCTTGAATGAAAATGTGTTTAAATAATCAGCCCTACGTTATCATCAACATGGAGTGCAACAGTAAATATCTCTAATGGGTTGTGCATTTTTTAAATGTAATTTCAGGCAGGAATTTAAGGCATTTCTCCCAAGCTCACCTACCTCTCAGAATGTTTGACGTAGTACCAAGATTTGCATCTATATAAAACAATTAGATTTCAGGAAATTGCGAAAACACTTCCAGGAAAAAAGTATTCTCTCCTTTTTACCTTAGTCCTCGGAATCAAATAGCAAAAAGGGATTTCATAGAACTGCTCATAGTTATTTTAAAAACATCTGCATTTTCATTAGCCTTTTGGAAGGAAATCTCAAACCTAACATTTGGAGACCTCTGAAATCCAGCATGGCCCACAAGCGGTCAAGCGACAAAGTCGCTGAACACTGATAGTTTGGTCCGGGGCTCAAATCCCAGTCAACGGGCTGGATGCATGGGCGTTTCAGTGATTTTTCTCTTGTATAACGTGTATACAAGCTAGTTCCTCGTAGAAAGTCCTCCATGAAGGCACTCTTTTCCTTAGGCAGATAGCCCTCGAATTATTTGCAAATATAATCAAATAAACCAAACCAAATAAAGTATAACGTTAAATATTGTAAAAGAAAACTCCTTCGAGAAAAGACCAGTTTTGAATTTTTATTCTTTCACAAGTTTTCGATTTTAGAATGATTCTCCTATCCTTAACTGCTGAAAATATCTGGAGATTGTAGAATTTATAGCTTCAAGTATTTTAATCTACCGCGACCAAAATCAAACTTTTGGGTCACTTATTGTTCTCTCCTACAAAATTTTCTATAAAATTTCTCTCCTTTCAAGGTCCTTCACCCTTGTTTATTAATATGCACAATATGTCTATGTAATATTCTTCAAGTTTTTCACTCCAATCCGCAAGCACACACATTTCATTATCTTTCTCTGTGGATGTAAAATCTTAAGAATCAGTTCTTTTCGTGGCGCATAGAAATGTTTTTCTTTTAGTACTATTCTTGAGCAGTATACTGAACTCAGTTTCAAGGGAAGTTTGAGGCTTCACTGCAAAATTCAGGGAGATATCAAAGTAACCGGTTACCCATTTTTCAAAGAAGCTGTCCCACAAAATTCCGAACTGTTAAACGTCAAACAAAAGCTTTTGTCTTTTAATTGCTTTGTCTCTCTTTAAAATCTTGAATTTAAATTGGTAATACTTAATGGAGGAGTGATCTTAGTTGAAAGGTTTTCTGTTAATTAACCAATTTCATTTAAAGTTAGCTTTCCTTTCCGCCTCTCGTTTCATTTCACCGGATTTTAGGAGATGGAAATTAGTTGGTATTACATTAAGTGTAGTGGATAGAAGGCTCTACTCTTATATGCGCCCTAAGATCACCAAATGTGGCGATATGTTTTACGCTGGTTTTTGGCGCGATTGCGTGTTGTATGGCAACACTTTCGACGTTGAAAACGTTTTTCCTGGAGTGGTTTATTTGCTCTTTGTTTCGTGTAGTGTGTGTTTTGAAATGGCCCATGTTGCAATGAGAGGCGTGGTTGCAAGTGGGTCTGGGCGATTATTTTTAGTGGCTGTGCATGATAGAAGTAAGGAAACGGTGATGCAGTGTATTAAAGAGTGGATTGAGCCTTGTAGAACTATTTTTAGGATGGCTGGAAATCTTACAAGAGTTTAGAAAAAGAAGGTTTTGAACATTTATTTGTGAACCATAGTATGAATTTTATGGATGGTGTGTCTGGCTGTCATATAAATACGATAGTGATTACGTGGCGGCAAGTTAAAGGAGGTATGAAATTGGTATTTCTGCTGTTCGAAAAAGCATTCATTCATGGTAAGTGCATTTTATTTTATTCTTGTTCTTATTTTGTAGAATATTATATTCATTGTTTTTTTCGCATTATTTTCTGTCGTTATTGTTTTTTTTAATTGTTTGAAGTTTATTTTAGTTAGTTTAGTTTATTTTGTTGATTATTGCGTAATGCCTAGATTGTGCAATTCGTAGATGTTTTTTAAAGTTAAAACAGAACGCTGTGTACAAGATATTCTTGGCAATTTATTGTTCTTATGTTAATTTATTAAAGCGAGGTGTGCGTAGTTCGTAGATTCTTTCGCTGCCTAGATTGTGCAATTCGTTGATGTTATTTTTAAGTTAAAACATATCTCTGTGTACATGGATTCTTGTCATATATTTTTGGTTAGAAACTTTACGTTTTTGCCATCTAGATGTTTTGTTTTTGTTTCGGATTTTTAGCTTAAATTGTAATTTCTGTTTGAATTTGTTTTCTCACCAAGAAAGCTGTGCAGTTACCAATAAATTCTTTTAGTTTTATTTAAAACTTCAGTCATTGAAAAGTGGTAACTTCAGGGTAATAACGGTGAAACCGTATCAACAACCTTTAGAGTCCAGTTGCTTAGTTAAGAGTCGAAAGCTTGCAAATTTTGGTTAGGTTCTCGTTAGGGTGCTTACGAGGGTTAGGTTATGTTATGCTCCAAACTCTTACAACCATGCACATGATTGCGCTCAAGTTTTAGCGAGCAATGTCACCATTTTTGTGTGCGTTTTTTAAAATTGTGTTCTGAGTTTCTAACAGCTTTTGTAGACCAATTGTGGTATTCTCCCCCTCGAAAATTTCATTTTAAAATATGCGCAGGTGGGACTTAACTACAACGAAAGAAATTGCTGCAAGAATGCAGTATTTTGGCGGCTAAATCGCTAAAGGAAATGGTCCATCAGCGACGGAGCGCTAAAGTTGTTGAACGATGGTATTTCGACCTGGATTCAGTTCCAGGCAAACAGGCTGGCTGCATGAACGTTTTCGTGGTTTCCTCTTTTTGGTAACATGGATACAAGCCTGTTTCCCTTAGAAAGTCCTCCATCCCTCTTCCTATGCAGATAATCCTCGAGTGATTTGCCGTAAGCAAGTAAGCCAAACAGCTTACGGGAACAGTACCTATAAATGTAATCTAAATACAATTTCTAGAAGATTTTTTTCCGAAATGAAGGGAAAAAAGTGTGCTTATAAGCAGGTTTTACCGATTGATTTTCGAGATAAATTACTAATTAGAAAGTTAATTATGTATGTAATTATATGTATGAGAGTAATAAACAGTTTTTTTTATAGCAATTGGTCATCATTCTTCTTCGTTTATAAAAGATTGGGAAACTGCGCCCAAGGTGCTTGTACTACTACCAAGAACCCTATAAAGTCAGCAAATTCAGTCCATGAATCCTGAAACAAATGAATTTATTTGAAATGGCTATTAGACTTTGTAGTCATTAACCAGTTAACTGTGATTGACGAGTATACTTGTCATGCAGAAGCTGCACGATTTTGTGTATTGACGAGTATACACGTCATGCGTATAAAGCAGTGTAACGGGTGTGTAAAGCAACGTAATAGAAAGAGAGAAAAGAAAAATAATAACAAAGAAACCGGAGCTAGTGATTGATTATAATAAAAAAAAATGGGTGGAATGGATATGAGCGATGGAATTATCATAGCGTACTCCACAGCGAGAAAACGACTCAAAAAGTACTACAAAAAGATACTTCTCCATTTCTTAGACATTATGTGTCTGAATGCATTCATATTATATAAAAAAATAATGGATCATTATCGCGTATCAACTTTTTGCTCAAATTTATTGAAGACACTTTTGAGACATATCCATTTGAAAGAAATAAATAGACACAAACTCGGCCATTTAGACCTAATATCAGCTAATTAGGCGGGAAATCATGTTCCGGATTATATACCCGAAACATCCAAAAAAAAAAAAAAAAACCTTTGCGAAGGTGTTTGCATTGCTACAAACGTAAGATCAAAAAGGAATCGCATTACTGGTGTTCGATTTGCAAAGTCCCATTGTGTATAGTACCCCGTTTAGTTGAATATAACTCCACAGCAGGAATTTAAATTCTTTCTTTTGTATGTATAATATTTAATTTGATTTATTGCGTTTTTAGTTTAATATGTATGTAATATATGCTTATATTAACCAAATAAGTGAATATTAGTAATAAAATTTTCAATTTTATAAAATAAACCCATCATTTTCATGCAATATCTTATCTTACCAGCGCAACTTCTCTGTGATTGACGAATATTCTCGTCATGGCTCGATTCTGGCGACACGAAACGGTGCGCACACTTAAACGAGGGCGCCACAGTTAACTGGTTAAGGGACCGTAAAAAAATGTTAGATTTTATTTTTGCAGAAATCTCTTGCGTACAGCGTTGATGCTATTTCATAAAATTCTTAATCATAGTTATTTTAAAAGACTTTGTTATGCAAAGTACATATCTAGAATCATTGATTTTTTTTTTTTTTTTTTTTTTTTTTTTTTTTTTTTTTTTTTGTATAGTTGTAGAGTATTAAGATGTACAAATTTCGTTATTCATTTTTCGTCTCTCTCTATTCATCTCTCCCATTAAAAGCATAATCACTTTTCTGTAAGTTGTGGATATTAATTTTTGAAATCATTCGTTGTAAATGAAGAAAAGTACTTGCTGGAACAAGAACAGATTATTCACAACTTTCGTTAATTATCTGATGTTCAACCAGTTTTTCTTTTTTTAAGTTTTAAAGTCAAAACAATAACACCTGCTGCACTCTTAGATATGAGATGAATGTCCTTTGTCGATTTCTAAGCAGTTTAAAAAGTAGCTCTACGTCAGCCAGCGAGGAAATGCAATGCGTGTTAGAGATGAAGCTAATTTTATTAAACAAATGTCTTCCATGAATTCTTGCGGAATTAAAATGAATTATTTGGCAACCAAGAGTACTGTAATTGCTTTCTTCTTGTCACGCTGTGTAATTTGCCACTCTGTTTAGAAACCGAGGCGAAGAATTTTCTCTGAACACTGACAACCAAGCAATCTTAAATTCGTGATTTTTAATGTAGATGCAAGCATTAGTCTTCACACTGTATATTTAAGAGCGAGTAAACGCAAGCATCGTTTTAATTGCAGAAACGTGGCTGCCGTAAGCACATTTTTCAAAATGTATTATGTTTAGGAATTTTTCATGGCTCTAGTAAATGAGAGTAAATACTTTTATAATGCTAGGAACATTCTGAATTTTAGGTTTTCGATAGATTTATCAAGTCTATCAAAATATTTTGAAATCGTTAAAGGCAAATGCTATTTTTTATTAATTCGCGTGAGTTGTTTCAATATATACAGGGCTATGTAAATAAGTCGAGAAGCCTCACAGATGAATAAATACAAGATTTTATTTACAGGGAAAGGACAGTCTTAGGTCCCATAAGCATACCTTATTGTATGAAGATGGCAGAGCGCCGGCATTAATTATATTGAATAACAGAATTTATGCTATGTATGGCAATGGCTACACCCCTCGAAGTTCCAAGTAATGTATAATATTCATGAGTTCTCCCAGAACTATAGACTTACCTCTTTAAAAATCCTGAAATTTACTTTAACATTTTGTTCTATGTATTCTTATGAGATTTAGAGGTCCACTAGCGGCAGAGCCGGTAAAATCGCTGATCATGGTAGTTCAGTCCGGATACAAATCCTGGTAAAGGGGCTGGCTGCATAGGTTTTTTCTATGTGTAACCTGAATACAAGGCCAGTTTCGCCTCCTAAAATTCTCCATGAAGGTATCCCTTACCTTTGAGTGTTTTGCCATAATCCAATCCAACCCTTACTTTTGGACTTAAATAATATTAAAAAGTATGCTTATTTGTGCTTTAAAGTTCACAAAGATACCTTATTACTTTCAATTTCATAGTTATTCATGAACACTTAGCAGGAAGAAGTCATAAAGTAACGTTAATCAAGCAGTATTTTTCAAGCAACCTTTTTTCAGTATGGTTTCAAATTTCTAAAGGTGAGGTAATTATTAGTGAACTATTTTAAGCTTACTTACCAACACATAAGTTACTTCACTTTTTAAATTTCATATTTTTGCATCACTGCGTACTTCTTTCTGTTTCTTTAATGAGCTTGTGGAACCTTTTTAATATTGAAACTCCTATAGTAACTAAAGCTGAATTATCATTGTTATTATTTTTAGCTTATTTAACGTTATTTCATTTCTTATATATTAACACAATTATTACTGTATTTTAAATTTTAAAACATGAATTTGTAAATACCTTTTTATTTCGAGAACGAAGACAGGCCAGTAAGGTCAAGGTAGACATTTTTCGAATCTATGATCTTCCAAACACAAAACTTTCTTCTTTGCGTTTCCCGGTGAAAACATGGCAGTGAGAAGACATCCCGACATAAATACATCATGGGATTAAGAAAAATCTTCCAGAGTTAAAACACTAATCATCATGTTAAGAAAGAAACGTCAGCAATACGACTCTTTCAAAACATCATCATGCAAATCGGTGGCTTAAAGAAAGCTTTAAAATATTATTATCCTATTGTGACTGATCATTTATTTGGAAGTTCTAAGATAAAGCGGCGATTTTGTTGGTAGGGGCGAACTAAATGTTAAAAAGTCAATAAAAATATGTTTTCGCAGTTGTCTTGTTTTTTAACCTGGATGTATTTGAAAATTGCGAAATTTTGTCGGCGTTTTCTTTTCTATAACGATATTTTGTACAGCGATAGTCATTTTTCTCTTTTTTTTTCCCGCTTAATTGCGACGCTTGGCGCTCCCTACCCCCTCTTGAAATGCCCTTCGCACTCCATCTCCCCTCTTAATAATGTCCAGTAAGCGACATTTTCCCTCTCGAATTGCTTTCACTGCTCTGACGGTTTCGCTTACGATGTTTTCTACGTGGTGATTTCAGTAGGTACAAATTAATCATCACTACCTTCGAAGCAAGTATTAAATTATATATGGTATAATGATGTATTCAAGCTAAATTGGTAGGTGTTCTTTCCTAGAACTGAGTCACCACATTTTAATATAGCGCCGTTTCAGATTAACTCTGAATCATTAATTCATAAATACTAAAATGAACTGCTGGTTCTCAGTATGGTGGTTAACGGTGCTGAATGCTATATCGTTGCACCCGTGTTCGAATTCCACAGGAGGTATGTACAATGCAAATGTACCGTGAATAATCGTGAAGTCAAGGTTTAAAATATGGTTTCCTTTACAGTTTGAAAGAACATACAAAAGTGAATAGATCAACTATATAAATATTCCTGGTTAGTGCCTGCTCTTTGAATGTAACTTCGTGGTCCAAACATTCTTCTTGAAATTTGTGAATTTTCTTCGCCTTTCGGCAAGTCCTGCATTCAAAATTTCACTCTTCAGTCTGGATATCCTCACCCTGAGTATGGATTGTACTTGGAATCTAACATTTTGGATAACAGCGCATCAGCGTGCGGTGGACGCTTTATTTTCAAATTTCATTACATGATCCGTAATGTCTAGCAGATTTTTCCAGTTCTGAATATCTATTTCTATCAGCATTTCTTGTCTTGTAGGGCTAGTACATGTCCATGTCTTTCAGAGCATTTCTGTGGATACCCCGAATAGTTTCATCTGCTTTAAACATATTTCCATTGAGTGGTGGTAAACAGCGCAGGTAGATTTGTTTGAAACTGTCTTTGCAGTTTAACTGCGTATTTCTATTAGTACATCAAGATACAATTTCTTTGTTCAGAGCTTAATTTAACCTCCGTCCCTTGTTAAGCCAGCAAGAAGAAAAAATTAAGTTAATTATCTGTTATTATAGAACTCATTTCGGAGACAGTCTATGCGCCTAATATACAGCAAACGTAATAGTTCCAGTTTTGCCAACTGACCTTTATAAACATTCATGTTTTGACAAATGAAAGATCCAAACAAGTCATCATAACAATAAATAGCTGCACCAAACAGCTGAGTGGTTTAAGACCACTGAATGCTAATAGTTCGCCCTAAGTTCGAACCCGAAGATCGTGTTGACTGAGTGGTTAGTTTTCTGTTTTATCCCATGTGTAACGTGAATACAAGCTAATATCCCTTAGAGAAGCCTCTCGCCTAGACAAATAGTCCCCCAGTAGTTCAGCCTTACTAAATTAAACTAACTTAACCAGAATAATAAATACAAAAGTTAATTTTTTTTTGTTTCATATTATAATGAAAGCAGAATATGAGCGAATTTACCTTAGAAAGTAATCCACAGAGGCATTCCTTCCCTAAGGCAAATAGCCCTCGAGTGCGTTGCCGTAATTGAATAAACCAAATCAAACCCAAAGATAATGAAGTGAATCGGGACAATGAACACGGCATTTGTACTGAAAGAGCCCATGTTCAGGAAGCGTTTTCAACAATCTGGGGAACTTTAATGACCTATTGTTAACTCAATGAGCTAAATATTCATATATATCTTTGACTGAGAAACTTCCGGTAGAATATTAAGAAGTTTTCCTCCTAATATCGGATTCCAATCACTTTACCTTTTTTTTTTTTTCATAATTCTTATATTACAGTTGTAAAGCTGCTTGTGGAAACAAGAATATTAATATCACAAAACGGATCTGACAGCTGCAAATTTCTCGTCTTGATGTATTGGTTTGTTTTTAGGTAATCAAAAATTTTGGGGTCATGACGGTACGCTGCGTTATGGGCGACCCCACGTAAGGGGTTGGTAACTGACTAGTTTGCGATTTGTTGCTGATGCTCACTTGTCTGACGCATAGTCAGCCCAAAACCACAAAATTCTTCGCGGCAAGGAGCACAATATTACACCTGTTGTTGGCAATAGCCTTGAGCACCTTACAGGTGACAGTGCGATTTAGCTCAGTTCCGCCCCCGATTTTGATGAAGATCACCGTGGTGGGACGGGTACGAAGGTCACCCAGCCCCCTCTTTCCCTACCACAAACCTTTCGAGAGAACTTTGGGCTACTCGCATATTTAGAGTGTCCCTATGCCGCACGGACACTATACATTTACAAGCATCCAAGCCTTCTCCGTTATTCGAACCCGGGTCCTTCGGCACGGTAGTCAGCGACCCTAACCACTATACCGGTTGGATGGCTTGCGATTTGTTTAGGTTGCGTATTACTTACTGCATATAGAACTAAAACATATTTATTATGAATCTATGAGAAGCTTTATTAATAATACATAACAACATTGAATTATTGTAAGTAGAGCTATTGTCCTCATTATGTGAAGATCTTGCAAGTTGAAGATCTTGAAAGTTTCTCTAGTCGAGAGTCTGAAAACATTGTGAGTTCTTACCTTGACTAAAACAATTTACAGACTGAAATAGTGATGTATTTTTAATTTTTCGGTTGTATTTTACGTCCTATTATAGTTGAAACGATATCAGAGAAGCCTTCTTGAAATGCACAGCCTTTGATGACAGACACGATGCAGATCGCTAAAATCTATTAATTGATTCTTGTAATAGCAAGTAGAGGCGTTGCTGAAACGAATTATTCTTCTACAGTGCCAGAGCATGTTGTTTCACACCTCGTAACAGCTAAAGAACTGCGTCTTGCGGGGAACTGCACCCCTTTGTGTGGTCCGCGGCATTCTCCTTGAATGATGTTTTATTTTATTTCAGCTTTAGAATTATTTACCTGTAGTTGATCCTTCAAGTTGTCCGTTATCCCGCAGAAAGCATTAACGCATGTCAAATTGTCCGAAATTTTTTACTTATCTTTCATTTAAGACCTCCAATAATGTGATCTGTTTAGCGTAATTCTGTTTTGAAATATTGCATAATTGCTAAATATACAGGGAGCATTATCTATAATTTTATTTTTACAGAGAACAATCTTGCGTGTGCTCCTTTCACACTATCGGTATAAATTCCAACACCTCTATAGTCTTGAGTACTTTTATTTCGCATTATTTACGTTCAGTAAATGATATGATTAAAATTCTACTCGCATGAATACACAATGAACAATTTTCCTTTACATTCTGAAAGAAGAGTCGGGAAGTACATTTCACTAAGTGTATTCGATATGCGTTTCTTTGCGATAGATCAGTTATGCGGGCTCTAGGAAAAAGCATTAACCAATAAAATGAATCTTCTTCCAAATACGCAGTTCACCTTTACAGGAAATAACCGTGACTGCGGTTTCTGAAGGAAGATAATCCCAAGCTGGCGAGCAGCTTCATAATAATACTCTTATTATTTTATTCCTTGATCTTTCAACTGCTATTTATTTTCGTTCTGGATTTCGGTGTGCTTCTCCTTGACATTTGTGTGCAGTAAGAAATATGCCTGCCTGAGGATTCTTAAATCGAAAAAATTCTTACTTGCTATGTATGAAACTTTAAACAGTGTAGCTGATGCTTTTTCTGATTATTTGAACAAACGGTTGATCTCCAGTTATCCAAACTGTAGGTATCCTAAGCCTCTCATTATCCAGATTGCAGACTCATTTTTTTTGTAAGTCAAATAAAACTAATCTTGTTGTCATTTTTAAATGTTTTTAATTTAAATAATAGCGGAAGATAACAGAGAGCACCAAACATTTAATAAATTATTTAAGCAAAATCTGTTAAAGTAAATAAATTGGCTTGATAACTAATGTGCTAGTAAATTAATTTAGTAGAATGTGTCCGATGTGCAGATTAGGACTCAGAATTCGGCAATATGTAGTAATCAAATAATATCGGCGGATCATTTATGGAAATAATATGCAGATTAACTTTATAGGTTTAGGTGCACAAAGATATGTTCCCAAAAATTTGCAATTTTTTTTTAAAACTGTTGTGAGACATTATTGCCGTGCATCGTTTAAACGGATCAGGAACGGTCAAAATGGATATTTTTGTTCAAATATCATATTCGAAATTTTTCGCGATTACAACACTTGCTTTAGTACCTACATAGAACTAAAAGTTTCAGTTATTTACGTAGTAACACACAGTAATATGATGTATTATTATTGTATATATTAGAGATAATACTAAGTATTATTATCAGGAAGTGTATACGTATATTACTTTTAAATCACTCAGGTAGTTACCGAGTCAACAGTTATAATTACAAAAATAAAGATATTGTAAATCATCATATGCCAATAATATCTCTTTGACCTGTCCATGGCTGATAAGTAAAAAATATTTTGTCTTTTGGAATGGTAAAGTCATACAGATGACAAAATATCCAAGAAATGGTGGCAAATATTGAAGAGTCGAAGCTACAAATGTTTGTAATGTTTGAAACAAAAGTGAGGCCCCCAAATACAAACAAAAATGCACTTTTTTATTTTTAGAAATATCAGAAATATCTTTATTAAAAATATCAATCATTCATGAGAATATGTATGAACGTTAAATAGTGTTCTCAATACTTGCGCTTTCTTTAGATAAAAAATTGTGTGCTTCCATTCTCAGAATGAAAACAGCTCTAGAAGCTTCCATGGAATCTATCAATCTTTATACCTAGTAGTGAAAGCAGCCAGTGACACACATAAATTGGATCATTTATGTGTTCTACATGTAAGCTCATATAAAACAGTGTCTCGGTGTATATTTAACAGTTTTATTTTTAATGGAGTCACAATGTCTTGATCGAACCCCATGTTACTCTCTCATCCATAGAGTGCTAGATGTAACAGATTTTTCCACATTTCTCTAGTCGTTTCAGAACAAAATCGTGTATTAGGAATAGCGTGTGGAGATCGCAAGTATTCATTTCATGTTAACATGAGGTAGTTGGCTTCCGTCTCATAAGTTTCTCAGAAGACGTTTAATTCTCTATTTTAATAGTACTCTTCCGTATTTTCAGCTTCCTATGTTGCAGTTGTTTCCACAAAATATGTTTTCACGTGTATTGTATCCCGTTACTGTAACTAAGAAGCTATCCTTTGATCTAAAGGGTGGAAAGTTTTAAAGTAATACATGAATTGGCTTTATGCTGGTGTTTCTGGTACACATGTAAAATTGTGACAGCTATAATTTCTTCATCCTTTATGCGACATGCACAGGCGAAACTGTTTTAATCATTTGAATACAACTGGTGCAGCATAAATGTCAGCAAGAACTTTATTTATTGGCAAGGCTCATAAACATCTCTAAGCCACATCTAGCAACGAGGGCCGTTTCCAGTAAGAGATTTGCAAAATAACTAAAATATCTTGTGAGGGAAGTTAAAAGGCTGTTATAAATAAAGAACGTGACTGGTTATTGTGTTTATCGATGGCACCAGTTTAGCAATATCTCTTGTTACTGTTACAAAATATTTATAATAAAAATCTATTATTTCTTATGTGCGGGAATTTTTACGTTAGCCTTAAATCTTCATGTTGGCATTTATTGGCAAAATTTACTCGTTGGTGTATTCCTTTTTAACGTATTTTATTATTTGTATGCCATATAATTTATTTCATTTTTTAGCCTTTTTTTATTGCTTGTAAGCCAAGTCATGAGTTATTTGTACTATAATTAGCGTTAAATAAAACCAAAAATTTGGTACTTGTACATAAATTTCCTCGTTGTGTACGTCGTTAAACTGTTTTAGGTCGAATAAGTATGTACAATTTTTATTAAAACAATTTCGCATGTTCTTATCTAAATATAAGTGTTGGTAAAGACTGAGTGTGTTGTCAGCTAAGTAAATATGTCGTTTAAATCGACTTTTTGGCTAAATTTGTCTGTCAACTCATATCTGAGATCGCTGCCCGACACAGAAGAAACGACCTTATTTCTAACTCAGTAGCGCAGCCAGTCTGCGATCTGCAGTCTAAGTGATAGTCTAACTGCTATTAGATCTGACAAAATTAAAATCTATAGTATTTCAACTGAATTCTATAGGTGTCGTTTCAGAAAAGTTAATTTGTCTGATAGTTATTTTCAGAGCATGTATGTGTCGTGACATTATTAATTATTCTTTACTATCTGCTTGTTTGGGGCCCACCAGCGGCAGAGCGGTAAACTCGTTGAACACTGTTAGTCTGGCTTACGTTTGATTCCAGGCGAACGCGCTGGCTGCATGGGTGGTTTCTTGGTTTTACCCATGTGTAACGTACATACTAGCCAGTTGCCCTTAGAAAGTCCTCCACGAAAGCATCTTTGTCCGTAGGCAGATAGCTCTTGCGTGCTTTGCTATAATTCAATAAACTAAGCCAAACCATCTGTCAGAACCTATGAACTCAGAAGATGATTTAGATTCTGAAAATATGATCTATCTGAAAAATTAATTTTCGTAAGTAAAAATTAGAAGTTTTCAGATCCGTTTTTAGAGAATATTTTGTGAAATATTAACGATTCATCATTGTAACCGAGAATACATTCTTTTATAAATCAGCTTTAAAAATTAGATTTTTTGTAGATATTACGACTGATATATTTTGTATAGAAAGTGTTATTGGCATTTTCGTTAATTTCGCCAGCCTCTTGTTTGATTAAAATCTGAAATTTCCTTCCCGTGAACAAGCTCTCATTCTGAGATTTCTGCGCTCAACATCCTGACAGAATAAATTGAGAATTCTAACTTCCAAATAGTGACATTTCGCGTAACGTATCAAACTGACAGAAACACTCATGGCGGTGGAAAATACTGATCTCATTTTGAATTAAATTGCGTAAACTTGGCAGTTTAGTGTGATGTAAAATGACTGCTGCTATCTGTCTAGCTTCCATAAATTCTCACTGCTTTCTTGTGCTTTATAAATAGGATTATTTAATAAGTTTATAAGTATTTCCCTTTTATTTATTTTCAGAATATTCAGTTTTCAAAACGTTCTTTTAGCATACTTTTAGAACCTGGTATTCTAAACAAAAACAAAACAACATCAACAAAAGAAAAAAAAAAACAAGTTCTTTATCTGTACTGTTTCAGGGCATTCTAATGGTTTTCGAAAAGAGAAGGCTTCTGATAAACTGGTTTGCAGATTAACCGGACCCTGTTAAATCTATTTGTGTCAAAAAACAAATTCTTTATCTGTACTGTTTCAGGGCATTCTAATGGTTTTCGAAAAGAGAAGGCTTCTGATAAACTGGTTTGCAGATTAACCGGACCCTGTTAAATCTATTTGTGTCAGGACAATGGAAATTTACTGTCACAAGTCATTAGCCAACTCCGGATTAACTGGGAGCAGATTAACCAAATCCTGTCTAAAATAAAGAATTAAATCTGTTTATTTCAGGACAGTGGAAAAATTACTATCACAAAGCATCAATTAATTCCCGGTTAATTGAGGGCTGATTATCTGAATTTCATATTAATCGGTTTCTTTATAAAAGAAAGAGTTAAGTCGGAATGGTGGAAAAATAATTGTGTAATCCTATCAGCGTAAAACAAAACTGCTCACACAAAATGCAAAAAGGCTAAGAAAATTGCTTGAGATAGCAGCAGTGAAAGTAGATGACGTTGTGACATTTAAGAGTTGTTTTTATCCACAATAGTTACGTTAATTTAATTGCACGTAATTTGGAATAATGCTAGTGTGAACTCAGTGGCAGTGTTCACTAGTAGATATTGTTTATTACTGCATTAACTTAGTTTCTTTATTTCTAATGATGTTTATGCTTCCATTATTTATTTGTATTACTTATGTTATCTGCTTTTTGTTTTGAAAGATAATTTATGCAAAAGATAACTTGTTCGGTTTAAACATCTTGAAAATAGAAGTAACGATAATTTTCTATTAATTCTTCTTCCTTGCGTTATTTGTTTCTGCCATCGGATTAACCGTGATTCTGCGTCAGCTGTAGACTACTGAGATTAAGCGGAAGTTGTCTTTAATTTCATAAACTTAAGCTGTGCATTTCATGAGTATCTTTACAGTATGCAGAAAATTGCTGTTTGATATAGATATATAGCGACAGACATGTATATCATCTATTTGTTATTTTTCATCTGTCAGATCTTCAGGCAGAATTCCGTGGGACTTCATAGTATGTAACCCGTTATCAATCATTTCGCAGCTGTCAGTAAGCATAAACATATGCTTATTGGATTTTTCTTTCCCTAGAGGAAAAATTATAGTTCAAGGGATGCTTACGTTTCAGTTTTGTAAACGAATTTTTTTATAAATTTGGTTTTAAATATGTTTGATAGCCTTTCCTTCAATTTAAAGATGGCATGGATTCAGTCTATATTAGCATTATCTCTTTCATATTTGTTTTTCGCAAAGCCTGAGAGTAGCTATGAGTAAGTTTGAAAAGCTGTATATGAACTGGTGTAGTTTTATCGCTTTGTTTAACGAAATGTAAGATAATCTGAAACAAAAGCTGTATGTCCCTTGCCTAAGACGGGCATTCCATTGATATGGCTTAGTAAAACTAGGATTCATAAAAAAGTTGACATTGTTCATTTTCGTCAACTTTTGGTTTTCAAGAAATAAACTTGAAAAAGTCCATTTTAAAATTTTTATTTTAACTCCGATAAAGAAAGTAATCTGCATACATAGTTGCAAAAATAACCATCAATTTTTTAATAATAATTATCACTTTTAATTTGCTGAATCAAGGTCCCATATGCGAAGTCAGAAAATTGCAGGAACAAAGACTGTAGCTTATAGATACATATTCGAAAAAAATTTCAGATTATAAAAATAGAAAATTAAAAAACCTGTACCATCCGTTAAACTAACTTTAATTTCCACTTTCATAAATCATTTTGAAAACTTCATTTGGGGTAAACTACAAAGTATTTCATAATTTATTGTAATTTTTAATACTTTTTGATAGTTGATTCGCTTTCAGCAAAGTCTTTTGCAATGCAAAGCTGTAATTGATATAATCAAGAATAATAAAAAACATGGTTTAGCTTATTTATTTGATTTCGAAAAGTACGCTATGGCTATCTGCCTAAGGGGGATGCCTTCGTTGGAGGACTTTCTAAAGGGAAGCTAGCTTATATCTACAAAAGAAGAATGTAAAAGAAGTTAAAAGTGCTACATAGATTCAAGAGCGACGAAAAATCTCAAAATGTTTCTCATTCTCTAAATGCTGCTCAAAAATTACTTCAAGATCATACACAAAAACAAATTTTTCATGTATTTCCAAAATTACGTATTGTAGATTATCTATAAACATTTGAGTAGATAGTGCTCCAGAGTGTTTGATGAAATTGCCTCAATGCCTGATATTTTCCTTTCTGCTCCTGTGTTAAATTTACAGGATGTTAATCTTCGTTTGCTCTGGGCCTCATATTTAGCTGTAAAAGCACCTTAACGCTTATATTCTGTTTTGTAATTCCGTATAACATATTTACATTCTAAAATATGTCTAAGTTTTTCTCATAAAATGCTTACACTTTTTAATAATCATTTACTATACACCTCTTTCTTTGCACACTCATTAAGTTTAATAAAATAAACCTAAATTTTTCTTATTTTTAGAACTAAAATATATAAAATTTCCTAATGCGACGGTGATTGTTTAGCCATTCTCTCCTCTTGATGATTTTTTGAAAAAGAAATCCTTCAAAAAATAGCAAAATAAATTCGTAGAAAATTTGAAACCAACCCAGGAAATGCAAACACCTGTCCCGCAGGTGAGATGTGCTTTAAACGCTAAAAGCGGCCTCTTGTTTTTCTTTTAGAAACACCTGTTTCTGCTTCTCATTAACGGAAGTTTTGAGGCTCGAAATACTCTTAGAAACACAAATACGCCATTGCGGTCATGTATGGTAGAATAATTTGATGGTGTTTACGCGTCGTCCGGCATTTTAAGTACATTTGAATCGAACGCTGACATGCATCAGTGTCAGCAAAAGGTATTCGTAACTCTACTAATACATAAGTCACCATTCCTCTCCTCTCCAACTCAAAACGGGGATAGATCTTAGGCAAGACAGTTTTGCTATGCCGTTATGAATAATCCATTACTGAATGATCCAAACAAGTTCAGAAACTGTATTACCTTAAGTGCATTTTTGAGTGTTTCCACGTAGCAAAGATGCAATATATCATACTGTACGTTACTGCAAGTCTTACCATGCATACCATATGTACTATAAAACGTTACGGCAGCCAGCTCTGTTTTATAGTACATACATGACAGCTTTTTTATTTGGCTTAGCGGAATTTCAGTGGTTTTTTATTTCCTCCATACATTCCCCCCCCCAGTGGCCAAATAGTTAAGACCGCTGAATACTGGTGGCTTGACACGGGTTCGAACCCAAACGAAGCGAATGACTGCGTGGTTCGTTTTAGTGGTTTCCAACATGTGTTAACGCGAATACGAGACTGCTTCTCTTAGAAAGCCGTCCACGAAGGCATCCTTCTTATCAGGCACATAATTCTCATGTACTTTGGCAAATTCAGATAATCCAATCTAACCTGCATATATCTACATTTCGTTGCTTGAAGTAGAACATTTTTATTTTCTTTTTTCCAGTTACTAATTAGAACGGTAATATGCCAGCTTCCCTTATGAGAGGATACTGTTGAAGAATGTTTTGAAATTTTATCAAATATTGGGTTAAAATTACATGGAATTCAATACGCTGTTTTTAAAATGATTTTTTGTACGTAAATTATACTCGGCAATTAAAAATGTTGAATGCAGCATTATATAATTAACTATAGTATAATTAGAATGTTCGAAAACAAAACAAAACAAAACAAAATATTATTCAATGGAAATTTTCTGCCAACTTTTATTATGCTCTCGCAATCTTAAGAGCTGAACTCTACTGTTCTAAAAAATGTATGTTGATCGTCGCTTTTCCCTGGAAACATATTTTGAATAGTTGAAACTGGTTCGTATTCTTGCTCCAGAGGGATCATATTGCTGTATTTCAAGGAACTAAGCAATTCCTTTTGTTCATACTCGTACTTTCATTTAAATTTCTTCGTGTACTAAGTTGCAAAATTCTGAGATTATAAATTTAAGTAATGCAGAATTCATATTTAGTAGTTTAAAATTTTTTAAAGACAAATAGGGATAACTTCTATTCATTTTTCAACGCAGTTCCTTTTTTTTTTTTTTTTTTTTTTTTTTTTTTTTTTTATTATTGGGGAGGTTGAGGTGTATCTATAAGAATTGTAAAGTATTTTAATTTTTCACATTATTATTTCAAACGTGGTCAACTTTTCCTGTTTCTTCATAATCTCATCATATTGCCTAATAACTGCAATAAATAATTTGCCTTTTAGCGGCTGAGCAGTAAATTCTCTGAACACTGTAGTTCGGCTTCTTAGATATGATTACGGCAAAGCCTAGAGTGCTATATGCCTAAGAGAATGAATGTCTTCGTGGAGGAACTTCCATGGGAAACTGGCTGGTATACACTTTACACATAGGGAAAAACCACGAAAACTCCCATGCAGCCAGCCCATTCGCAGGATTCGAACCTCGGACCAGACTACCACGTCTTTAGTTCGACATGAGTTGAATTTCAAGGGAACGGGCTGGCTGCGTAGGCGATTTAGTAGTTTTCTCCAAGTGTATCATGGATACGAGTTAGTTTACCTTAGAAAGGCCTGCTTGAAGACATCTCTGATCAGTTAACACGTTAAACGCCATGTCAGTAACTGATGACTAAGACTGCACTTCCCGTTCGGACCGCGTTAGTCGCTGTTGGTTTTCTAGTCAAGTGGTGGTGGATTTTTATCACTCTTGACGAGCAATATACAATTTAAAAATATATATTGCTGTGTCAAATTTATTCTCTATCGAATTTCACGCAGATTTCCGTCCGATGAAATCTTATATCCTGGGAAGAAACACATAACAGACGTGGCGCTTAGCGCGTTATAAGAATCCACTTCGAGCGACAGTGAGTCATGTACATTTCTTAAGAAAGATTTATTCTAATCACAGTCCATTATAGCAACTATCCATTGTAATGAATGTTGCAGAAAGTATCCAGTTGAGGTGCATGCATCAAATCCATTTTCTTTATAGCGACCACTCGTTATAACATGATTTTTCTTTAAGACACGAGGTGTCTTCATAAGCCTGTCAACTATCTTGACTGTTCAGATAACAGTGAACCTGAAAAGAAAGTCATTATTGGTAGTTATAAGTAATGCCACTCTTGGGTAAGTTGGGTGGGGGGGTTGTATGAGCATTATTTTGTAGTTGACCTCATGAGTGATGTAAATGTTATAGAAATATTTTCCTTAGAATGGGCTAAATACTGATAGTTCAACTTGGAATCCAAGCGAATGGGCTGGCTGCATGACTAATTGTGATTTTTCCCATATGTAGCAGAAATACTTGCCAGTTTCCCTTACAAAACTCTCCACGAAATGATTCCTCCTCTAATATAAATAACAGTCGTGGGCTTTGCCATTGTAGGGCCATTTGGTGTTTTGTGGAAGCAGGCAAGCAGGCTCCTTAGTCGGAAATCGAACCACGGACCTGTGGAATACTGTCCCAGCGTGCAGAACCACTACACCACGAAGGCACGCAATGAAGGCGGGAAAATTACCTTATATACCCCCCTTTTAAATGGCGACTGAGTTTTTTAGGAGGCCCAGTCGCCAAATTCTTGGTGAGGAGAATCATCATCCAACACCCTTTTAGTTCGGGCGCCACTGTAGAGACATTAGGATATTTTTGGATGCAGGTAAGATGAAAAATGAGCAAACGCCTTCGCCGAGAATCCAACCACGGAACTCTGGAACACCGGCCCAGCGTGCAGAACCACTACACCACGAAGGCACGCTAGGAAGGCGAGAGAGATACCTTATACCATATTTAAATACCTAACTTTACTCCAAGAAAGCATCACTGTCCATAGGAAAAATGTTTTCACGTTCTTTGAAGTAAACGACTGAGATAAACAAAACATGAGTATATTGACAGATGGAGAGTAAAGACTCTAAAAATAACTTTCCACAAAGAATTTTATATTCGACCAGCCTCAATGATCCACTATATGACTGAACTGCGAACGATGGCAAAAAACACAAAATAATGCTAGTTCATCACGGATTAGCACATTAGCGTTTGAACAGTCTCGCTGCAGGAAGTTTTCATAGCTTTTCTTATGCATGACTTAAACAGAATAGCCTCCATGCAAGCGTTCCTTCCCTGTTCTCCATGAAAGCGTTCCAGAAGAATAACCATCATATGCTTCTCCACGGTCAGCTAAACAAATTAATCTGTGTTTAGCATTAATAGTAGCCTGTTCTTGCCGTAATTTAATAATGCGAATAGTATACTAAATCAGTACAATTGCTTAATTATCAATAGCATTCAAAATCAAAGTTGTTTAAGAAGAGAGGAGCTGAAGTAGTATAAAATAATAGGCCAAAATTTATCTCAGGACTGATTCTGCTTTCTATTGAACTATACGGGTAACATATGTAAATTCAGATTCCCTGCTGCATTACTGCAAAACTCTAATTCAGTATTTAAACGGAATCGGGTTTCTTTCGGAGTTTATCATTAACTGAAGGTCATATTATGAGCTGAATAAAACACATTCAAAAGAATAAATCTTGGCATAATATTAGATGAACCAATTTGAGAAAATTATTCGGTTCTGTGCAAAGACACATATTGAATAACTTGAGATTTCCGACACTTTCCGTTTTGAGAAACTGCCTAACGCTTATGACATCGAATTTTCTTGGAATCTCTTTTCGCTGATTAAATATAATAATGAACTGGAAGTTTTCTGTTCATCCGAAAGTATTTTAGCTCTGTAATCCGTATTCTCATGAGAGTAATAATGTTCTAAGCACTTGGCTTCATTAAACTGCTTTTGCATTTAATAAATTACTCATATACATAGAGATACACGGTTCATCTGCTTGTTGCTGATTTATTGTCAATGTATAATATGCTTATGGTCCTACTTGTCTGTTAATATATTCCATTTTTTGTTCAATGTTACTGATTCCGTTTTCTGTTCATAGTTATTCTGTAACGGATTTATCGACTGAATTTTGTGTTGTTTCAATTCCATGCGACTGATATTATTCTGTTAGAAGAATATGCAATCAAAATTATTGGCTTTTCATTTGCTATCTTTAGAAAATTTAATCACGTTAATATAACGAAACGTAAATATAGCAAAAGCATAATATATTTTAATAACCCTTTAATCGAATTGTCTTCATCATAATTATTATTTTATAGAATTCTGTATATTTATTACATTCATGTTCATATACCTAATTGACTATCTTTACTTGTATACTGATTTATTATTTTCAATTATTACCTTAATGTATATATTATAAAACTCAAATTCGTATTTTTATATTCCTTATACTTATGCAGCTTCATTTCGAAAGTTTATATTCGCCAAAATAATTAGTCAGATTTACGTTTATATCAAATTAATATTTCTAAGAACTATGCTCACTTATATATTAACTCCATTACACATCATCTATAATTACAATAAATTGATGTTTAACCTGCCCAATTAAACAAGGTCCTCTCTAAATAAAAGTAAGTTTCTTTATTACGGAGCGATGATAAAATTATTGTCATAAAAACCATTAGCATAAAAAACAAACTTGTTTTCGGGGAGTGCAAAAAAAGAAAAGAAAAATGCGTGCCGCTAGTGAGCCAACCGTGAATTTGCATTAATCATGATTGTAGTGCCAAGTAATATTCCGGTTAATTGGAACAGAACTCTTATATTTACTTTTAAATACTATTCACTTTAAATAATATTTACTTTTTATACAAATCAGTATTACTTAAAACATGTACAAAGATGATACTGAAATAGATGATCATACATAGTACAAAATACTGCTATCATTCTTACATAACGATTTTACAGACTTTTCAATTAAAAAGGTACTAACCAAGTGGTATAGCGCAGGGTTTTCTAAACGTTTTTCAGTCGCCAACGCTTTTTATAAGTGAGAATTTTTTCGCGACCCCCAGGACTCCATAAAATTTACAAAAATTTTGTGGGACCTCATAAGTATTGCGCAAATCCGACGCATGCGTGAGTGAAACTGTCAATTTTTTCACTTGTACTGTAATATACTATTGCAGTTTTAGGTCATTAATTTATATTTTAAGACATAAACAATGTGAAAATTTTAAATAAGTAACAGACGGAAATGGCAGCGTCACGTGCTAAGCAAAGAAAATGAACGTTTATATTATAAAAAGAATGCGTCGAAACGTTTTTGTTTTTTTCTTTGTCTGTATTGTCTTATGTTTATCTGTTTTCAGATACATTGTGTAAAAATATTTGGTAATTGTAAAATTATTATAATAATTTAAAGAAATATCAAACCTGCTAAAATTTTTGGCGAACCCCTGCTGCTGGTCCCGCGACCCCCAGTTTAAGAAACCCTGGTATAGCGCAGGGGGGGCCCAAGAGCGATGCGCAGTGCAAGGAGAAAGTTATGCCACATGCGCATGACGTCATGTGGGTGACAGCGTTAGTTCTTGGCGTTTGTTTACTTTCGTTGCATCAACAGTTTGATTTGATTTGTGTTGTTAATTTGCTATTATACCTAGGCGGAAGTGGCAAATTGTGCTATAGCGTTGTGTCAGAATTATACACGTTAATACGTTTTTTGGCGGAAAACACTCTTTACAACCAGATAAAATAACTATTTTTTTAATGAATTTATGTAATTTTCATACATAAATGTGATGTAATTTTACATTTATTTTTCATTTTACTGCTATTTTACATTTAAATTGAAAAATTTCTCATTTTAAATCATTTTTTATCATAATCTTCATTTTGTGTATGAGACTTACATCGTAGTGAGATATTTAAACTCAGTGTCATGTTTACCAATACTGAGTACCTGAATGATTAGTTAATAAATTCGCGTATCCAACTTCATTCACATGTTTTGGTTACTTTCTTTACATCCCAAACGTAATTCTATGTATTGAAGCAGCGTCTGGGTTAAGCATTGCGAACTAAGTAAACTGATACATGCCTCACCGGTGAGGAAAGAACAATTTCTCGACCACACTATGATGCAAACATCGAATGAGTGAGTGACATATTTCCTTCAGTGTTATTTAACTGATGCATACAGGTATGTGTGATGTAATTTAATTGATATAACTTACACATACTTGAACCTGAAGGAAAACAAATCTGTGTATAATGCTAGAATAAAAATAGCGAAAGAGTAAGTAAGATATTCTGTTCAGTGTTATTTAACTGCTGCATATGTTTTAATTTTGATTCCATATAACTTGTTTTTAATTATACGAGACAGAAAAATAATTCAATATTGAACACATATTTCGAGTATAACAAAAGTATTTTAAGAAATAACCTGATAAAAATACATTAGTAATTAAAAATATTTAATTTGTGTACAGGCTGAATTGAAATTAAGATGTGGTGGTGTATTTAATTATGGCAAAGCACACTTGGGCTATCTGCATAATAGGTGTGATGCCTTCGTGGAGGACTTTCTCAGGGAAACTGGCTCGTATACACGTTACGCATGAGGAAAACCACGAAAACACCCATGCAGCCAGCCCGTTCGCGGGATTCGGACCGAACTACCAGTGTTCAGCGACTTTACCGCTCGGCCGCTGGTGGGCCGAAACTAAGATGTAGGGCAAGTTTATTATTATTATAATTGTGCGTATATGTGTAAGAAAATGTATTTTAATTGTTCCATTTTTTAATGTATGGAAGGAAGAATAGGATGCCAATATCGAAGATTATTTACTATAGCAAATAATCACGTCAGGATAAATGTTATATAGAAATCTTGTTGAGTGTAAGGGATTATAAGAGTACTTTTAGATTATACTGAAAATATACGCACTTCTGCTAAAATCTGAAGTGAATCAGTATGAAGTGACTTTTCACTTTAAAAAGAATGAGATAAGTATACTATTTAAAAGTATAATGACGGATATTAAGAAATTTGTAGAATTTTATAGTATTTAAATATGAATTTGTTAAGTCAAATCTTTTTATATATATTTTTGCTTGAGATATGAAATTTAAACTGAAATCACGATCATATATTTCTCATGGAATGTCAAAGTTCATTTGTATTAAAAAAAAGTGCATGAGCAATGAAAATAAATAGAATAATACTTTTTGATTATGTTTTTACCATGGTCTTAGCAGTTATGCCATCATGTGTTCTGTTCAACAAGATTTATTTAGTGCAAACAATACTACGAAAAAATATTGAAAAATACCTTGTTTTACAATATTTATTTCCCTTAATTAACTTAAATATCGTTTTTCATTTTCTAATGCTTTCCTTTACGAAAAGAATTTAATGTTTACAATTATTTTCAGCATTCGTACGAATTCTGTGCATAAAATAAACATTTTCTTTAACAAAATACTTAATCGGAAAGTATATACCCGGTATTTCCGGTGTATCTACCACATATAAAATGATCATTTTGCTTTAGTTTACATTTTTTCCATTACCAAAATTATGTAGCAGACGCGTCGGCCGATGCGTCTTGTCTCCCGGGTGACGTCACTACCAGCAACCAATGGCACGCTTTTTCCGTTCCTGGCCTAACCTTAGTATATTAAAGAACCTTGGGTATAGCGTATACTGTCATTGAGTATTCAAGAAATCTCAGTAATCAACGTTCTCTCATTTATGCTCCAGTGTAATCCGTTCTTAGAATGGATATGTTTGTTTTCAGCCCTTAGTTCTTCGGCTTTGTCAACATGACTTTGTTACATCAGACTTAAACTGAAATTTAAGTCAAATATTATTTCCGCTAATAACCTGAAATTTTAAGAATTTCCCCCCTGCTTCTTGGTTTCTTAAAACTTTTCATTTGCCTGCATATGCCTCTTTATATACCTTTGTATGAAGGCAGGAGCTAAACTATTAGGCTGTGAATCAATCACAAAGAAACTGGCTTTGACGTTGATAGATGAAAGGAAAAGCTGAGAGCCTCTTACGCATCTTTTTCGTTTCAAAACATTAAAAAATATTCACTCTCCTAACACCCTTATTTTCAACCATTTTACTGACTGTAAAACTGTATATGCAATACCAGTTTTTTAAAATTCAAAAACTTAAAAATAAGAAAAACTTGGATTCCAGTTATATTATCTCTAAGAAGCGTTTACCATCACAAAACTGTTAAATTTTTAAAAACAAAAGCATTTAAAAACGAATTCGAATACTTCGCTTTCCTTCTTAAATAAGACTAAAACTCCGAACACTAGTAAGACGGCTCGCGTTCAAGAAACAGGTTGGCTCATTAGTTTTTTGTGGACTTCATATGCTTTTAAAGTGACTACGTGACAGTCTCCTGTAGACAGTTATCCATGATGACATCCCTTTTCTCAAGCCGTAAGTCCTAGTGTGCTTTACCGAAATTCAATGATCCTAATAAAAGTAACATTTACTGTTACCAACAGATAAATCTAAATCTTTCTTGTTGAATAAATTTAGAATTTAACTAATAGAAATCAACTTTAGAAGCTTCGACATTTGTTTCTGTCTTTCTATATTGAACCTTAAAACAGTATGAATAGAAGCGTATCAAAATATTAAAGAAATATATTCTTGATCATAGAACGCACGTCCCGCGAAGTCCAAAATTATGGTACTTTTGTACTCAAGCTGGGACAGCCGATAAACGAGGATATAAGAATTTCGGCTGTAAAGCCTCGCCATTTGATTTGCTCCGTTCCAATTTTGATGGAGAACCCCGAGCAAATGAATTCGAGGATCTTCTATGCCTCTTTTTCTAACACCAAACTCGGAGACTTTCGCTTAGGCAGTACCTGAAACCTGAAATACTCCTATGCCCCAAAGACACTACACTGACTACCAGTAAGCATTTGGACACCTGTGATAGAAAAGAAAAACTAACTTTATTCAAAATCAATAGTTGGTAGAGCCTCCACGAGAGGTAATTACAGCGTGGACCCTCCGGGGCATACTTTCCACAAGTCTTTGTATGACAGCTAGTGGTATTTTCTTCCACTCGGCTTGGAGAAGACATATAAGTTCCTTCACCGATTTTGCACGGGTAATGCACCCCTGAATTCGGCGATGCCACTCGTCCCAGAGGTTCTCGATAGGGTTCAGGTCTGGACTCTGGGCAGGCCAGTCCATTCGATGAACTCCATTGGCACCATACCAAGCCTTGGTTAACGTCGAAACATGAGAACTGGCATTGTCATCCTGAAAGTAACAGGGGTCCAACCCGCAAAACTGCCACAACGTAGAAAGCACATTGTCATCCAGAATAGTGCAGTAGGCATCGGAGTTGAGTTTACCATGAATAGGGACCAAGGATCCCGGCCCATACCAGGAGAAACACCCCCAGATCATAATTCCACTTCCGCCGAACTTGACTGTTGGTACAATGCATTCTGGCAGGAGACGTTCTCCAGGTAGACGCCAGACCCAGACCCTGCCATCCGAACGGTAAAGGGTGAACCTTGATTCGTCACTCCAAAGAACCCGTTTCCACTGATCTACGGTCCAATTTCGATGTGCTTTACACCACATTAACCGAGCAGCGCGGTTGGAAATCAAAGGCTTATGGACAGCAGCACGACCATGAAAACCAAGCAGATGTGCTTCCTTACGGATAGTATTCAATGAAACAATACTCCCGGATGCCTGTTGAAACTCCTCGCGGATTAGGGCCATCGGTTGGGTGCGGTTCTTTCGAATTTCTCTGGACAGCACTCGTCGGTCTCTATCTTCCAGTTTCGTTGGTCTGCCGATTCGGGGCACATTCCGACAATCACCGCTCACCTTTCACTTCTTAATCACATAGGCCACTGTCGATTTTGGGTACTTCAGATCGATAAGTATGTCCCTTAAGGATCGGCCACATTTGTGATACCCGATAATTATACCTTTCTCGAAATCAGAGAGCTCTGAACTGCGAGGCATCTTGCATGCGACTAAAGCCGATGCTGTTTCTTACACGATATATACCGGCGGAGTCCGTGATGTACCTTAGGACTGCAGATATCGTCATTTGCATAGATGTCCAAATACTTATTGGTAGTCAGTGTATATTTTTATAAACATCCTTTTCCATGAATAATCCTTTCCTAGCCTTTTCCAGGATTCGAATTCTGGCCCATGGCTATACAGCTGGCTTCCCTATCACCATGCCAACAGGACGGCAAAATTATCGTATCAAAATGTTTAGAAATTTTGATTTCATGGTAATATCGTCTAGTGAAAAAATAATAGTTAATTATTGGTGCAGGTATTCGATATTTGGAATTGCTCCATTTATAGGAAATTGGAAAGGGTAAAACGAGTATTGCTGCAAGTGAGTGTTGTCACGTTCGTAAACTTCTCTACATAAAATGCGTTAATATCTTCATGTAATGTAAATATGCATGTTTCTCTATGCCTTCTTTCTAAATAGCAAGAAATGTGCACACATTTTGCTGTGCTTCTTGACACAGTAGTATGTGGCGTTAACCAATTGTGAAACACTACCTAAATCTGCAGCCATAACTCTTTACATCACGATTTCGGTTCGAGTCATCGCAATAAAGTTGACGCTACAAGAAAAGGACTTGCATGAGTTATAACAGTTTCTAGTTCATATTATATTGGATTACGACTTTTAACTGATGTGTTTCTGTGATGCATCGACTATCACTTTGTATCGGTTATTTACAGATCTTTTATTCTACTCCATATGAAGGCACAAATTATTTTCAAGGATTTGATCACTTCTAAGTTGTTAATATCCAAAGTGCAGTCCTAATGCTCTTCTATTTACGTTAGTTTTATTGTTTACAGAGTACTAATATTAAAGAACTTCATTGGTTATAAAGCTACTAGGTAAGATATTTTTATGATGATTAACTAGTTTTTATTATTTGAACTTTTACCTTAATTTCGCCTTTCCATTAGCCCTCACCAGGATGCAAAATTAGACTGAAAAGCATTTAAATCGAGGATGTTGAATGTTTTAGAGATAGAGCCTTAGGTAGCTACCCTTACAGGTAATTTTCTTCCTTTTAATGTAATTTGTAATTTTTCGGCTTCGGCCATTTTGCCAGCCGGCCTTGAAATGCGCCATTAAAGTTTTGATTCAACTTAATTAGCTCAGATGTGTATAGCCTCCAGTTATGATACTTTTAATTTGTAATTTAGACTTTGTTATTTTACTATCCTTAAGAAGCGGAGTTTTGATGTCACGCACACTTGCTACCTTCTGTTTAAATTCAAGTTAAATAAAAAAGTTATTTAAAACCTTCCAACCTTCATAGGACTTTGTTGTAGGACTTTATTCATAGGAATTTAAACTGATCTTGTCTGTCTGCTAGGGTCTCAAGGATATTTGAGTTAATATTTCGCAGTTAGGCCCTTATTACTGTAAAGCTGTTTCATTGTTCTTATCGAGCCCACCAGCGGCCGAGCGGTAAAGTCGCTGAACACTGGTAGTTCGGTCCGAGGTTCGAATCCCGCGAACGGGCTGGCTGCATAGGTGTTTTCGTGGTTTTCCTCATGTGTAACGTGTATGCGAGCCAGTTTCCCTTAGAAAGTCCTCCACGAAGGCATCCCTCCCTTTAGGCAGATAGCCCTCGAGGCTTTGCCATAATCACACACACACACACACACACACACACATTGTTCTTATCGCGCCGCCTCCATAACGGTGCCTTGCTGTAAATGTTTCGGAATTCTTATGAAAATCAGTTTCTAACTTACAAGAAACAAACTTTATAAAGGTACGGGCACGTCTATGCAACAATAAAAAAGGCCGTAAGTAACAAACCGAACGACCATAAAGGTTTCTGTCATTCGGAACTGTGTCAACATGCTTAAAACTACCGGCATCTTCATATCGGACATTTTTCATTATTTGTGAGTCGGCTGGGTTGTTACTTCGAATGTTTTTTTCTTTGCGTTTACATCTTGGTTTATTTTTAGATATATTTAGTGCTTCAAAATTATATAAACATTTAAAAATTATAGAAAAAAAATTAATTTTATGAGATGGATAATTTTTACCAATAATCGAATTTAAACATTTGTCACTTGAAGGTGTATTCTAGAGATTTAAAAGCTATCATACGAGTATATCAGTCCTTTATCCTACTTTATATGTAATAATAATGGAAATACTTGAAATAACATAAAAGTAAGCAGAATGTAACAGGAGGAACCTTTCGCAGGAATTTGCAATCTTTCGCATATAAAATTCTCAAAAGTGCACCAATCCATTGTTTTGGCACTGGATTGTCAGAATCTTCCAATTTGTAAAACAAATTAGCACTATCTTTTCCGAACAGAATAAAGTAAGATATTTCTGTCTATTTGCACCTTTCAAAATGTGATTAATATCAATGGGTGAAATTGTTGCGATATTACTAACCAAGCGTGGAGAGATTCAAAGTCAATAATTAGCATCAGTCCTATTATGTGCCGAACTGAAATGGATCGGTTTTGTCCAAATATCGCGGCAGTTTCACTTGACCTGCTCCTTTCATGCCCGATAAGTAAACAATCCCTAGTGCTACTTTCAATGTCTCTCCCGTTTGAAAGGACATCATTGATCGCCGTCTGCAGCCGCAGGGAGAGAAAAACAGCTGATCATTTTGGATTTTATTCCTGCTTTCTGAACGTGCTCAAAAAGCTAATTTTTTTTACTTCTGTTGTTTGTTTGTTGGGAAAATATAAGCTACTTTATCGTAATATGATCATATTTAATTGGGAGATAAGTCGCTACCAACTTCGGCGTTTGACACTTACCGCCAGGAGTAAAAGAAGGACGGTTGTTTCTAGATTAGATTTCTTCAGCTAAGGAAATGTTTTTTGTCTTCGAAATTATGGATTTGTGTAAAATAGAGCGAGGTCTTAAAATTTCGAATGCTAAACAGGTATCATTTAAACATAATTAACTTAAATGATTATTCGGTAAGCTGAATTAATTTCATTTTGATGCATTTATCCGTGTTTTTTTGCTTCCCGACTATAAAAAACCGCTTTAATATAAATTCGTATGAAAATCTATTAATTGAGGGGGGCAGATCTGAATTCCGAAGATTCCTTGGACAAATGGAATGTTTATATATTCATTTTTTTATTATGCAGTCATTTCTATGCTCAAATTTTGTGTATTTGCTAAACTAAATCTTATTTAAAACGAATATAATAACATCAGTGAATGCAGGGGTTAAAAATTTCCAACCGATGAGTAGAATTTCAGTGTATTTTAAATAGGTTGCTTATAAATAGTCTCTGTGCAAACAACATTTATTTTAAAATTTATCAACATTACTGCTGTGCTTAATTAATTACTTTTCTAATTAAGTATAAAATGTTAGCTATATTTTTTGTCTTGGCTCATCTTGTGAGTTACCGCATACGTCAATTTTTAAACTGCATTTTTTATATATTTATTTATATGCGTCTCCCGTTTTTCAGTGTTTGGCCAATAATAATGTCGTATACATAGTTAGCCTTTTTTATAACATTATGTCAAATTGCGATATTAGTGACTGACTAATATTCCTTGAATAAAGAACTGTGGGAAAATTTGCCATCTTTCGCTGCTTTAATAATTTAGTTTAGGTTTTCTGATATAAATTTGTTATTATGTTAGTATCATTAAGCTGTTTTGGTTTTATTAATTATAGCAAAGCACACTAGGGCTATCTGCCTAAGGGGAGGGATGCCTTCGTGGAGGACTTTCTAAGGGAAACTGGCTCGTATCCACGTTACACATGGGGAAAACCAGTTAAGCTGTTTTGGTTTAACAGAACTGAACTTGTTATCGTATTTGACGGCATATAAGACGCACTGGCATATAAGACGTACCCTTATTTAGACGGCCACATACAAGGAAAAAAAGTTTCAATAGCGTGGTTTCTTTTAGTTCTTACGTTTCGTAAAAGCCAAATAAACAATTATTGAATGCAATTACCTTCACGTATAAGACTGTGTCCTTCACGTATAAGACGCAGGTATTTTTTTGAGACCAAATTTAGGAAAAAAAGTGCGTCTTATATGCCGTCAAATACGGTAATTAAAAATTTGCTTTCTTTTCTTTTACTGGTGAATTTAGTTCGATTATCTAATAAATGATTAAGAAAATGGGTTCTGCAAGTGATGCTGTGTATACTTTGATAATTCATCGGAAAAAAACAAAATAATTATTCAAAATAAGTATTTTTAAAAATAAAAAGCATTGAATGATATAATTATTAAATATACATAAATGATAAATTAAAAATATATGTATGTTTTAGCGTCGCAACATATTCTCAAAGGCTCTCCGTATAATTGAGGCACAGCGCCTAAAGACCACAAAAGTAGGATTCACAAATGGTATTTCAAGAAACTTTTTACCCACAAAACTTAATAAGCAGACAATTTAAAAAGAATCAGAAACTCACATTCTTGGGAGCAAAACTTTCATAAAAATCCCGGTAAGCGTATTACTTTATTAGAGATTGATTTAGATATATTTTCTTCGAGGTTATTTTCTTCAAAAATCTATCATAATTTCATAAGCAGAAAGCGTTTCAATATGTATCTTTCTTTTAGAAAGTAAACAGAGGCAAAGATTTTATTTGATCTAATCCAAACTTCAAGTGATTTTTTTTTCAATCGATTTACTATTCAAACGGCTCGCTAAGTTTTTGCGTTCTTTCCCAAAATTGGAAACTAAATGTGAAGCGTTTTCCTGTTTTGCAAAGAAACAGTATTTCCCTCCAACAGTAATTTTCGAAAGACATCTGTGAGGGGAAATACGAGATAAGAGTATTAAATTATTTAAGACGGAATTTAATTACAGAAAACATAATAGAGACTTGGTCAGCAGAATAAAAATGATGGAATACTGTACAACAGACACTATACAAACTTAAACACGTATCTTTAAATATACCACAAGGAAACACTTGTCTTCCTCACAGTAGTTACACTATTCTACAAGACGAGCCTACATAATTTTCCACCTGAGACAAAGAGGTAAATTCGCGCTCCTGAAGATACAATGCAAGGTGACCGGCCATTCGATGATAGCTATAATAATAAAAAGAGACATTAATAAAGTAGGGAAAAGAAATGAATAATATATACACACAGTAAACATTAACCATATATCTGTACACTTTTATATTCACTAAAGATAACTATTTTAAATCTATTATAAATCTCACAAAAATATTTAATAACAGCTTTATATAAGCGGAAAAATGACCAAAGTGTTCGAATGATAAAATTTTTTAATAAAGAAATTAAAACTTCATTTTTGATGAACAGCATTTAAAACTGAATATATATATATGTCATAATAAGAGCAAAGGAAAAAACGGAACACTGTAGATGCGTGATTAGACCCATATTGAAGAAGATTTTGATTGCGCAGTATGCTAGTAATGCTAACTTGGTAACATCTAAAGAACTTGGCAATCGAGGCAGTTTTAATTCCATTTTTATTTCCAATTGATATTTGTGTCCACAATCACTTGGCACTCTAGTCGTGCCTTTCCACAGAAGATTTACATTTTTGATATTGTTGGGATAGAAAGCAAGCCAGCGAAATTACATCTTCGCACAGCAGAGAGCAAAAGCTGAAGTGCGTCGTTGTGAAAGATGGAGGCACACGAAGAGAAAAGTTTTGGTTTACAAGGACAGTTTCAGTTCCCAATGATTACGTCGTCAGAGCTGCGCCGATCATAGAGTGATCTAGAAATGACGCAATGCAAAGAAGTTATTACGATTTTAGAATAGAGAGGAATAGTTATATTATAATTCTGATTCATATAATTTTATCTTACATATTCCCCCCTTCAAAAAGAAAAAGGCTTAGCGACAGAGAAGCCTTTTTTAAAGAGAAAGAGTTAAAGCACTAGCAAATGTAAAAAAAAAAATAATAATAATAAATAAATAAAAAAATCATAAAATTTTTGTCCTGTAAAGTATAATTTATAAATATCAATTTTTTTTAAATAAATTTTTAATTTTTAGAGTCCTATTGAATTTTTCAGCATTTCGGTCCAAAAGTCTTTTTGTTTGAGAGTTCACATAATCATAATTCTTCAGGGAAGGTTCTTGTTATCGCAGAATATCACAAAATAAACTTTTACATAATCATTACTTATAATTAAATGTAATGCACATAAATATTTATTTCTATACTGATAAATTATAATTTAACATCATAAATGATAGGATTCAGAATTTATGGTTTCACCGTTATCATCTTTCATTTACAATTCCTGATTTTACCAAACTGGAAGCCTCGCAATACTAAACAAACATATTCATCAATAGGGCTGTCCTCTTGAGCTAACCAGTGTGTTCTCTGCACTGGTGGCCCAGGGTGCCTAGGCAGTTACTTGAAAAGGCCTCCGTTCCTTGCATTAAGGTAACTGGCTTTTGAGAACTGCACTAATACATTCCATAATAAAAAAAATAATAATATAAAAAATTTACATGCATTCATAAAACGAGGGCCTCCAACATTATCTTGCATGAAGAGGGTGAAGGGAACAACTGTACAAAGGTAATTACAGGCCTCTGCTTAGGAACCAGTACACCCACATCATACTATACTTAACACACAATAACCCATAAATTTTAACATGCATTTACCATAATTTCATATTACGTATCTGTGATAATTTCACTTATTTTTTACACCTACTTCATTTTTAGAATAATTATAAAATTAGTATTCAAAATTCTCAACAAAATTTCAAAAACATAAAAACTTATCTTAATATCCTTCCCTATGAGTAATTTAAATAGTTTCAAATTCGTTACTTAATTTGCTCACACATAATTATGAAAAATTAGAAACATTAATGAACAAGAATTTCAGATTTTCTCAAAACAAATTGCTGAAATTTTAACCAAAGTTGAAATGAAAACTATAGAATCCGCAGCACATTAAATAATTTAGTTGCTGAGCTAGATTCACACGAATGTAATAATTTTTGAGCTGTTGCAAAAGCGGAAGTGCAAATAGTAATTTTCTGTTGCACATACTTGCAAACACCAACTCAGATCGACCTTGAACTCGCTGTAATGCTTAATTCCTAAACGGTAATTCACTGATGATTTAAAGCACATTTTTTTCTAAATATTGTAGAGATCGGCGAAGCATAATGTGAAAGAAGTGAATCATCAAGTTTGTTTTTTCAGTGTTTAAAAAATAACAGATCATTCTTCTGCTGTGGTGTTTTGCAAGTGCTTCAAAAAAATAATAATCACGCGTAGTGTTTACAGATTGAAAGTAATCTCTCGATAAATTGAGAAGTTCGAATGCCTAGTGTGGAAATCATCAGTATGTAAGATAAAATTATATGAATCAGAATTATAATATAACTATTCCTCTCTATTCTAAAATCGTAATAACTTCTTTGCATTGCGTCATTTCTAGATCACTCTATGATCGGCGCAGCTCTGATGACGTAATCATTGGGAACTGAAACTGTCCTTGTAAACCAAAACTTTTCTCTTCGTGTGCCTCCATCTTTCACAACGACGCACTTCAGCTTTTGCTCTCTACTGTGCTAAGATGTAATTTCGCTGGCTTGCTTTCTATCCCAACAATATCAAAAATGTAAATCTTCTGTGGAAAGGCACGACTAGAGTGCCAAGTGATTGTGGACACAAATATCAATTGGAAATAAAAATGGAATTAAAACTGCCTCGATTGCCAAGTTCTTTAGATGTTACCAAGTTAGCATTACTAGCATACTGCGCAATCAAAATCTTCTTCAATATGGGTCTAATCACGCATCTACAGTGTTCCGTTTTTTCCTTTGCTCTTATTATGACAATTAAGTCGACAGGATAGTTTCCTGCAGCCTGAAACCTCAATGGAAAATTTAATTCAGCTCTTCAAATCATCGTTTTGTGATAAATCCAAGATAATATGAAAGAAGTTATTACGATTTTAGAATAGAGAGGAATAGTTATATTATAATTCTGATTCATATAATTTTATCTTACATATATCAACGTAATTAATGTAAAGTAGTATATTCCCCAAATTTTTCAAGCATTTTCAGTAGCTACAATTTTCTTTCTTTTTTAAGAAAAATTCATCAATAGTTTTTTTTAATCTACTTGATCACTTAATTCATGATTTATACAAAGAAAGGAAACATTTAAAAGTCTTTCTTTACCTGATGAATACTGTATTTTGTTTTATTACTTACTGAAGCTTTGTTCGCACACTAGCAACAGTAAATGATAACGTTAATAGTATTACTAATGCTGCTTCGGAATTCCGGTAGGATTGAACTATATTCGCGAAATGTTTTTAAAAGTTACAAGCTTGTATATGTTTTAGTATCCCGAAAAATTGAAATAGCGATGTTTTTAAAACTAGATATTTCTGAGTTAATTTATTCACCGTTTATATTATACGGATAATTAAGTGCTAAATAAAATTTTTGTTTAAAAATTAAACAGTTTCTTTTAAATTACTTAAATTGAATGATGTTAATGTCTCATCAGTTAAAAACTAAAAATTAGAACCTAGTGCTTTTAATTTTTCGTATTTGCATTTCAGTTACGAGATTAAATCATTTAACACTTCTTTAATAATCTACTATGAAGGAAATATTTTTCTAAAACAATCATTTTCATACCAGTTGGTTCTTGCCAATCTGAAAAGACATAATCTCTTTATTAAATTTGAGGCTCTGGCTTTATACCCTTACATATTTTGATTGAGAGGCTTAATTTATGTTTTCTGTTTCTTGCAGTATTTACACATATAAGAATCCAATATTAATTTGCTTCAAGGTACAGTAAAACTATTTTCCAGTACAATAGGCTCTTTATTCTAAATCAAACGGAAATTAAAAACGAAAGAATATAAACTGCTAAGGTAAGAGACGAAGATATTACTAAATAAATAAAAGTTATTTCGATGTCTTCTTAATCGAAAGGAGCATTTTGAGGTAAGAAAATAAGCTGAACTTTAATCAGATGATCATAGCATGGTGTTGGAAACTTAAAATTTGATTCTGTTGCCAAGTCATTGACATCTGTTACTTTAAAAAGCTCTCTAGTATCTATTAATTAGTTATATCTGCTGTTTAATTTAATTAGTTAATCACTTCGATATTGAACCAAAGTCTGAAAAATATCAACTGGAAAGGGGTTTGTTTGAGACATAAATCACGTCATATGTCTTCCTTATAAAATTGAAAAAAGCAATGATAAATTGATAATAAGAGATTATAACACTGGGGTAAATGAAACAGCGATAAATGCACGTGATACATTGGCGTTTAGAAACAGAGTACCATTTCAAGAAATTCATGAAAATGAGTAAATCTGTCGCTCTTTGCTTTCTTAGTGTTCTCATTCTCAAAGTTTATTTACTTTTAAAATTGTTTTATGTCTATAGGGAGTCTATTCGAAATTACTCCGACCACAGTAAACTGGGTCATTTATATGCACCGAGTGTTACCTGTGTCTTATTAGTTATGATTAACAAGACAAAGCGCATCGTACCATTTTCGATTTAAATTTGTTCCGCCTCTCAGTCAATTTTTGACCTTAAGTTAGCGAGGCCGATTTTCCTAAATTTCAATAGGATTTAATGAATACACGTTTATACTCTATTAAAAAAATTCTCCCCTTGTTTATCTCATTCATTCTAAATTTTCTCTGTATTCTTGTGTTATATATACTCATGTTCTCTTGCATTTTAAACTCTCTTTAGTCCTCTGATACTCAATAATTCAGCTATTTAAAAGCTTTTGTAAGTGACAGTAATTCCTTTCCTTTTCTTACTGGATAAATCTTAAGATATTTTTCTGTAGCTCAGAAAATATTTTCAAAGTATTAATAAGAATCATTTAGATGCTAAATAAAATTACGTAATTAATAATTTAATAATAAAATATTATTTATTTGTTAAGAAAAATATCCTTGAGTACCTTGACCATTTTCAGTTTCTTGAATAATCTTAAAAGTTTTCCTCGTTTTTAACACAAAACTTTTATTAAAATAAACACAAACTCTTTGTCATTTACTGTGCGCAATTACACAGGTTGATTTTGCAAATAATTTTCTCTCCTGTGAATGAAATTTGGAGTTTACTCCTTAAAGGCTCCACACCAATTCTGGATTCCTGGGTTTATTAACTTGCATACTTGCATTTCTAGTGTTATTTCTTCATTAAAGAAAGCGAGCTTTGGAATTTTGCTTTCAGCATTCCGCATAACGTTGATAAAATTGCTGCTACGTATAACTGTTGGTCTTGAAGAGAGCTTTTCTGTGAAATTAAGCCAAAAATTAAATTTTAAAGCAAATTTCTGTTAACTTTTCTACAATCAAAATCATTAGTTTCTTTCCCCCCACTTCCAGAATTTTGTTTTGTTTTCATCTCCGTACACCAAACATATATTGTGAAATACTACACTTTTTATATTGGATGCTTTAATGACTTAGGTATATAAAAGCGGTATAACCTATGTTTTCCTTCGAAATTCCTATCAACTTTTATATCGAAATCAATGCACATTTTTGAAGTAGGATTTATGAATAATTTAGAGGTCATCCAAGTTTAAACCGGCGAATGTTATATGCACTTACACTACACGCAAAAAAAAGGTCACTGTGCACCTAACCAAAACAGAAAATCACGCGTTTTTTTCGGCGTGACCTTTACTGTGATAAATTGATAAATAATAAAGTAATAAGTAAACCTATAAATAATAATAAATAAAAGTAAATAAATAAAGCTTTGACCTTTACTGTGTCTTCCCACTTTTGGTAGAAATATATGCATCAATTCTTCGAGATGTGTTTTCCGTAAGTTTTTGCAAGAGGGTAAAAAATATATTCTTCAGTTCTACTTGTAATTTGGTCACAAAGTTCTTTTGCATTGTTGGTCTAGGATTCGACCTGATTCTTCTGCACTTTATCATATTCCTTACATATTTTTAAGGAATGATGTAAGGAATTTTAGCAGGCTAGCCAAAATACAATACAGGATTACTAGCCAATCTTTCAGTAACTAATGCTGGTCTGTAGATAGTTGTTTGTCAGTTTGCATAGAACCACTACAGTGTTGGTGGGGCATTATTGTCAAGGATATCAAAACAGACTATGTGGTTAATTACCATCCACTGCAGCAAAGGGGCGGAGTCCCTATCACACTAAACACCTACTACAAGTGGTGCTACATTCAAACTTGTAAGTGGAAACTTCATTCTCAAGTAAATGCCGTTACCCTGGATGTTACCGTATACAAAACCGGCTCTTAGACTGGTGCTGACATTACTTGATTTCATGTTCAAAAGATTCGTCTTTTCTTCTCAGATGTCCAGTAGAAGTAAGTTTTGCATCGCAAGAATCGAGTATTGATGTTAAACATTACTAGAATAAAAATCCTTGCTATGAAATTATTTCTGAATGATGTTTGTGCTCAGAGAGTTTCCACCAATGTTACTCACTCTTGTGTAGAACACTGTCAGAAAATATTGAATATGAGAAATCGAAGTCTATCTCATGGCTCTTGAGACTTCGATTTAAAACAATATATTCAACTTTTAGATTTAAACGCTTTGCAACAAAAATTGTTATACGGAAAACCATCTTTGTAATCATAATTTCCTGAGTCACCTTTTCGAAACCTTTCCAACCGGATGTGACCTAATAACAGGAAAGCTTTAAGTTTATTTGTACATATTTAGAGAGTATATTACAGAACAGAAAGCTATAGACCATCGTATCTTCACTATTCGATGACGTTTTCTTACATAATTCTAGAATCTCTTAGCATCCACCAAGTCAAGTCTCTAAGTGTAGACGAATTATCGCTATGTCTAGATAAACAATAGAACATAAGAAGGGTGTAAAAGGCACTTTTATTCAGAACTCAAACAATTTAACTGAAGAAACTTCTTGCGCTTACAAAACTAACCAGCCTTTAGGGCGTAACTCGAAACATATAGAATTTCAAATTAAAACTGAGCTAAATCGTTAAGTTAGCCAAAAGCTGCACAGAAATAAACAGCGCGCAAGTTGGGTCAAACCAATAACGGCGTAATAAGCACTACTGGAAAGAATAAAGTAACACCGAAGACAGACTGTTAACGTAGAATTTCAACTAGTTACGTGGTCTTCAGCAGGCGGAATACGCTCTGACTAAGCAATTTAAAGCCTTCCTTTAACTACTATCTCAGTCTACCTCATTTAAATACGCGCGAACTAAAATTAGCATTCTGGTAGAAAAACAGAGAAAGGGAGAAGTGACAGTATAGATACTGAACATAAAATAACTGGTCAAATAAAATAAATAATACTTTACATAATATATTATGTAACGTGTAAGCTGAAAATCTCAGATAATTTCAAACATAAATTAAATGCTGATTAGTTAAGTAGGTAATGGAATTAAAATTTCCTTTTGATAGTTACTACAGGCAGACCATTAGTAATGCATTTATTCTTGCATTCCTATCATTAGATATATCAAAATTTGCGATAACAATGTAATTTATTGAAAAAGTTTCGTGACGACGAGAATTAAGGATGCTAATTTTGTTTAATTTATTTATTCAAATTTCGCCTCAAATACAAATAAAATGCTTTCTAGAAAACTTCTTTTATTCGTATTTTATCAGTGGAATTTCATCTCCTATGTCTTTACTTTTTTACAGCTTGTATTAAATTTACTGCATATTTAATTATGCAGTTCATTACTTTACAGTTTTTACAATTATACAGTTAAACGCGCTGTGTTTGTTTTCTAAACAGTTCGTAAAGTCGCAGCGTTAATTCATATATTTGAATAAATTATGCAGAATTGAAGCTGTAATGTGAAAAGCATTAATAAGAATGCTGACTCCTGATAGACAATAACTATATGCATTTCAAAGGAATAAACATTTATCTAACTTACTAAAATACATAAATAATGTTCGATAGCTGCAAATTATGAATTGAGCAAAAACGTTCTAGCGCTGGAGACTTTTCCTTTCCTGTTATTGATCCCGATAATGCTATTTCAAACCACTAGATGAAAAAAATCATCTCCACTGCATTACTGTGACTTTAAACTTTATGAAGAAGATCCAGTGGAAAGTATCAATAAAAAGAGAACAGAAAGTATAAAAAGAGCAGTACATTAAAAAAATAACTGTTACAGAAATACGAAAGGGAGCTACTCAAAAAGGGAGACCGAAATAATAGGGTATATAAACCGAAAAGATATAACAATATTTATAAACGATTTATAGAAGAACAAAATTTTAAGTGAATAGAAAAAGTGCATTTACTCTTCCTAATGTGTAATAATATATGAAATAGTTTCGATTAATGTTTTAGCCGGATTCTTTTCAAACATTTTTTATTTAAAAAAGTTCCACATGATTTTTATTTCTACAGGTGTTTTAAGGTTTTTATAATATTAACAGGTTTGCTTCATGAGAATGAAAAATGTTTAATAAAGCAGAAAATTTCGAGCGAATATGAGAATTAAAAATGCTTCAATAATGTTAATCTTTATAAAAAGCTGCAGGAATTTAATCACTTTAAAAAATACTTAAAAATTCGTTATATGAACATATTTCGAGCATTTTATAGTTCTCGAAACCTATGATGAATCGTACTGGATGCAGAACTGATACAGCTTTTAAATTTTCAGATATTTTATTAACTTCGTAAATTATCGAAATGCAGAGAATATGCTTTTGAAGAATAAACAGCCTTTATTCGATCTCCTTAAAATAATTCGAAATGAATTTCTTTAAGAGTTTGACAGGCTGTTTATTATAATTCTTAAACAAAGAATTATGAAAGTTTCAATACTCACAAAAGCTTGTTTTATGAGAGAAATGTATTTTGGAAATATTTTAGTGGATTAAGATTGAAATATTTATGAAAATCTTCTTGAGATCTGGATCCAAACACTCACTTAATAATCGTCGTCCTGTCTGTATGCACATGTCTTGCATGTGCTGTAATTCTGACATAATTCTTTCTGAAAACACAAATGTAAAATGTGAAAGTTTGATATTAACATCGCAAAAGTTTCCTTTCAGCTCGACTGTTCGCCGTGATTTGAACCTATGTGGAACTAGCTGTGTTGAGCAGTTTTGCTGCTCAGTCGCCGGTGGACTTACATTTTTTTAAACTTTTTGTAGTTTGATTCAATTCACTAATTGCATTATTGGCTCGTCGACGTAATGACCAGTTAGCTCCACTCCTACGACCAGCCTCCTTGGACTTCGACATTCGGACATCCATTTGGGGCTCTGCTTTCGAGATGAACGCATGCTTATCTTTCGGCTCTCGCCTAGCCATATAATTGCTGATACAGTAGCTTTCCATATTGCCATTATTATGGACTTTTTTCGCAGAGAAAAATTTTCGCAGAGAAAAAATTTTCGCAGAGAAAAATTTTCGCAGAGAAAAAATTTTTTCTTCATATACGGAGACTTATAAAATTATCTGACGAAAATGAGTTTATTGCTAGTCCTCACTTCAAAATTATGCCATGTTATGCCTATAAAAAGCTATGCAATTGCTATCCATTACACTCAGGGTGTGGCTATCGCATAGGAGCCTGGTTCTAGTGACATTTGCACCTGAATCTTCACTAATTGCACCTGGTGGAAAACAGATCCTCAATTTGATCATTTTGTTACTGCGTTTCATCTGTGAATTCAATGTGTAATTAGGGTATTTATTATCACTTAAAGTGTTATATCCTGCTAAAATGAATACAATGTGAACCATCTTGCCATAGTGAAATGGTTTTAATTATGATCTAATTTTTCAATGATTAAACTCCTCAGTTCTACTTAATCTTTGATTTTACATTTCTGTGTATCGATAGCCCAAATATTTTTTATTTTTTTGTTTCTTTCGCGTTTTTACCTCTTCATTCATTATTCTCTTTCGCTACATGAATGTACCGACTTTCCAGATTTTTCAAACCAGATTTCCAGATTTTCAAACCTGGTATCGTCAAATCTCGTTACTTATTCACAAATGTTTAACTGTCTGTCTATAAAATATTTGCAGCTAACTTTTTTAATGCTATATATTTCTGAATGATTAGATTCACATATTTGTATTTCAGAAAATTTTAGAATTCATGAATGGGAGAACAGTTTATTTAATTTTACGTAGTATTTTGTGAAGTTGCATTTAAAATAAGCCAGTTTATCACCTAATAAATGATTAAAGTATAATACAACTACAGTAGGCGCCGCTTAATGTAATCACGTTTTTCCTCGGCTGTTTTGAATGACTGTAACCGAATGATAACATTAAAAGATTTTGAACGAAAAATATCCTTCAAAAGAACAATGGAATTCAACAAATTTAAAATAAAATGACGAGGAACATAGAAATAGGTACTTTTAAAAAATTTGATTAAGAAAAATGCAGGAGTTCATTTATTTACTCTTCATTATGTCTTTAATGTAAACGTTCATTTATGAACCGTTCGTAATGTCCGTAATATAAAAGTTCATTTTATGAACTATTCATCATAACGTCTCTGAAACATTTTACCCCTGATGTTGCAAGCCCTAATCTTACTACTTGGAGGGCATTCCTCATTGGAAAAGAACATGCCAATTTAAAATTAGGTAAAAATACAACCTTACTTTGGCGTAGACATTTTCAGTGAATTTTTTTAGAGGGGGTTATGCAGAAATCCTTTTGTTACAGAAAAAGAGGGCCCTAGGTGTGAGCGCCCTCAAAATCTGCGTCAAACTGAGGATGCGTTTTTACCTGATTTTAAATGGCTGATCGAAGTATAGGGTGCGGCAGCGTTCATAGTAGGATATGAAAAGCACACCATAAGGCAGTAATTGTAATTTATTTATTAACTCTTATGTCAATTAATAGTTAGAGGAATGCCATTTACTAATGTGTAAGTCATTGTCCATTGCGTGGATTACTTTATGAATATGATGCCCCCTCTGCACAACATATTCATCTAGGCGGCGTTGGAAGCTTGCCATAACTCGGCGTAACGTATTCCCTGGGACATTGCCGACGACAGTTCGGATGCTATTCTTCAATTCAGGAATGGTGGCACAACGTATTCGGAAAACTTCTTGCTTCAGGTGCCCCCAAAGTCGGCACATGAAAGATCAGGTGAGCGAGACGGCCAGGAAATGTCACCAAAACGGGAAATTACTCTACCTGGAAATGTCTGTCGCAATGGTCAGTCCATCTGGAACTTTCCCATAACGTCCCAAGTTGAAATGTTGCCGAAATAGACGCTGGGTAGCAATAACAGAATAGTTATTCTTGAAATAACTTTCAACAGCAAAGGCACGCTGCTGTGCACTCCAACGATCCATATATCTGTCACACTCGAAATGGCATCTCATTAGTACACGAATGCGGCACGAGCTGTCGCTCATCCATGCAGTACGTCATTGTGCTACGCAAGTCAAATTACACTATGAACGCTGCCTCACCCTGTAGAATCCTAGCTGCCTGGCAACTTAATCCCTGTTCATTCTCTGTTATTTGTCAGTTTTTATAATCTATTTTAACTTTATTTGGCGAGCGTAGCTTTTATTTGACGACTTAACTTCAGTTAAAAGAATTATTTTATAATATTTCAATCTATTAACGGAATTATTGATCACAATAAGCAAAGTATGCAAAAAAACCCATGTTTTCGTATACAAAAAGGCGGGTCTGGAACGATTCGGTAACATTATCCGAATGATAGCATTAATTACGATAATATCAAGTGGCGTGAAGTGTAATTAACCATTAAACATTTATTGCTACGATTTGTTTGTAGAACTGAAGAGAAATTAATAACAGTGTCTGTATATCTTATATAACAGTGTCTATAGATCTTAACAGTGTCTGTATATCTTATATAACAGTGTCTATAGATCTTAACAGTGTCTGTAGATCTAATATACAAATTAACTAAAGTTCTGATACAACTTGATACGGATATACTCGCCTGAAATTACTTTACATTCACTATCAACTAATCGTTGTAATTTTACAAATTATATTGGAGTTCTTCTGTCAGATTTGCTTGGCAGCTGGTAAATTAATAGGTGTTATAGTTCATTTAAAGTAATTAAATCCCAGAATTACCAATTATAGCTAAACGGTAGTATTATAAATAATTAATTCTACACTAGTAACTAGTTTAAATTTTCTTTGGAAAGAAGCGTTTTGTGTGTGCAATATCAAAAAAGAGAGTATAGATTAGTAAATAAAAGTAATTAGTTAGAAATTTATAATGAAATTTACAAATTAACCTGCTATGAAATAATGTTCAGGAAATGCGAAACAAACTATATTATAGAAGAGAAATTAAATTATGTTTCTTATTTAGAATAAAGAAGTAATTAATTATTTCTTTCCGAAGGAAAAGACAGAAATGTACACTTCTTTTTCAAATTAAATATTTCAACTGTATTTTCTTAGCTTTTAAAAGTAATGTGTTTGAAAGAAATAATTTCATATCCTTGGCATGAAGTCGGTAAAAATCATCCAAAACTACTATCAACTGCACTTAATTTTGAGCTATTCGTTACAAAGACATTAATAGTTGTTTCTCATTGACGCATAATAATTAGTTTCGTCGCTGACTTGTGAAATAAAAACAGAGATTAGTATTTCGTTGACTCGCGTGTTCGCCTAGATGTTCTCTGTGGCGTATCATTATATCCGATATATGTGAACATAGCCATAATTTTGAAAGATTGTAATTTTGTTCTTATGAACCAAGCATTATTCACTATTATATATATATTTTTTTTGTTTATAAAAATAGTAATGCAATGTGGCGAGAAGTCGTCAAAAGTTGCCAATTTCGGCGACCATTTGCTGACACTTTTGTCCAATCTCTGTGTACAATTGGTACTGAAAATTTCTCGGCGGCCCCGGACAGAAACTATGTGTAAGACAGGATAGTGCCTCAGTTTTTAGTTCAGATTGAATTCGGAGTATTGAGGGATCTCCGTACTGCATTGTGTTTTGTTCAAGCTCTTAGTACACTGCTGGCCACCCAAATTGCAACACCAAGAAAGACAAGAGATATTACAACAAAATTTATTTAGTAGATAACATGGTGACCAAGTATCAAATGATAAAATTTATAGACTTCTGTAAAGTGTGTTTCCTTCCAGAATCAGTAGCCAGAGTAGCCACCATTGTTGGAGATCACCGCTGCCACACGCCTCCGCATTGATTCAAAGAGACTTTGGATGTGTTCTTGGGGTACAGCAGACCAAGCAGCTTCCACACGTTGCCAACGTTGATCTGGTGTGGCAGCTTGAGATGTAATCTGGGTCAATCGTTCAGCAACAATGGACCACATGTTTTCTATCGGCGAAAGATACGAAGAGCGAGCAGGCCAAGGAAGCAATTCAATCTGGCGATTGACGAAGAACCCTCGGACAATGCGTGCCACATGTCGTCGCGCATTATCCTGTTGAAATATGGCTGTGGGCAAGCCCTGAAGGTAAGGAAGGGTAGCTGGCTCCAACACCTCGGAGATGTAGCGCTGGCTGTTTAAAGTACCGGCAATGTGTATTAGAGGAGTGCGAGAGTGATATCCAATACCGTTCCGTACCATAATATCCGGTGCAGGACCAGTGTAGCGGTGCATAACGCAGCTGTTCAGCATCCTCTCTCAACTGTATCTCCAGACTCGAATCCGACAATCGTGGTGTTGCAGACAGAAGCGTGACTCGCCAGTAAAGACAATTTCATTCCATTCTGCCTTCCACATTTTTCTTTCATCGCACTTTTGGCGGTGGAGACGTCTGTGGTTCTGCGTCAAGGGTAGACGAAGCAATGGACGTCTTGCGGACAGACCACTCTGCTGTAAACAGCGTCAAATGGTACGCGCAGACACTGGATGATGCATTACAGACTGACTATGCTGTGCTAGGGTTCGTGATGTGACTGAGCGATCCGTCACTGCCATGTGCACAATGTTCCTGTCATCACGTGATGTGGTGCACTAAGGTGGATGCGATCGAACACGTCGGTCCGTCATACCCTCCTGCATCCAACGGTCACATATTCGCATTACAGTTGTTTGGTTTCGTCCAACACGACTACCGATTTCCCTGAAAGCCAATCCACACTTTCGGTAGTCCACTATCCTTCCTCTGTCGAACTCGGATACTTGATCAAACGATGATCGCTGTTTACTACGAAGCATAACTGATCGTTTTTTTTAAAAAAAACCACGAAAAAACACAATTACCGAAATTGAAATCGTTGAAAACTCCAAGCCTTAAGCGCTTTGAAGTGGCGCCACAGGCACGCTTGATGTGCGTCTGCGCTGAAATTCTAATCATTTGCATATCTCACCTCCGTTAATGCATGTTGTGAATTTCATGTTATTTGCATGCTTCCTTCAGGGCGTTCCATTTACGATGGCCAGCAGTGTAGTTTAAAGTGGTGACTACTAATTTTGTTCTGTCATAGAGCTGTATGAGTACTTTTGTGAAAAGCTCCAAAACTGTAAAGTGTTTTTTTTTTTTTTTTTTTTTTTTGAGGACATAAATTTTAACAAGCTGTCATCAGTTCTTCATTCATTTAATACATTACGAACACGTACCCCCATAATAACATGTAAAAGAGATTTATTTTAATCAAGAGTAAAAATCAGTTAATCTTATGAGTTAAAAGATGGAGCATTAGCAACACTTGGCAACCGTAAAGATTATATTCGTCTTGAGTGATATTTCTTCTGATTGGTGCGTTTTTTCTTTGATAGTGAATACTAAGTAAATACTTCGTCAGTTTTAACGAGCTAGGTACTTAGGTTCTAATTGTGAATTGTAAATAATACTGAACTTGCACGTGAATTGTTATCTTTGCGTGAAGCACGAGTAAATTTGTGCTCGTTAATTTTAGTTTTGCATTTCAATTTGAAGGCATAATAAATTTTAATTGTTGTAAACATTTCATATTTTGACATTTTAGTAAAAGCCGTCATGAAAATTCGTTTTTCATATTAGTGGGTTAGGCTAGTTGTTTTAAGCAAGATAGTGTTTAAGATTATAATTATGTCGCTTATTTATTGCAATGAATATCCTAACCAGACATACCAGAAATTTGTTCCCCACATTCTGTTACTGAAAAGATCCAAAACATCTCTTAGACGCAATATAGTATATATATATATATATACATGTACCTTCTTTCCGTTATCCTTCAAGAATACATTTACGTCCTTTTTTGGATTTTCATTTTATGAAATGCTTTTGAAATTTTTCTTCATCTTAATCGACTTTGGTTTCATATGAGCAAGTATCAAATTAATTTATACTTTTTAAGATATACAATTCTTAAATGTTACAAGTTTATGATAGTTTGATGATATCAATTTCAGTTTTAAAATTTACTAGTTTAACTACGGGCCAAATTAAATATAATTTCTATCAAGCGTTAAAAGGTAAAACACTTAATAAGATATATTGTTTACTCATGGAAGAAACGTTTACGGGATTAAAAATATAGAGTTATATCTAGTGGTCTTTTCTCACTTGTCTGTCGATAGCTAACAATTGTTAAAACTTTAGATAGTAATTAACGACGACCAGCAAGCTTATGAAACTTTCTAATGTATTATCGCATTAATAGTAGGAAGTTCATTTTTTCACTATACAAAACACTCAACAATAGTTATTCATAATTCTAGGAATATGGGGAGATTTTCCCTTTTCAAATCTGACTTTGCATCCGCTCCTAACAAGTTCTTTCAAACAATTTACAACTTCTCCCCTGTCAAGGAAAAGAAGATTAAAAGAAATTAAAGTATATATTGCTTTTTCTTTTTTTTTAAAAAAATATGCCATTCTTTGTTAATTGTTACAATCATACAAACTACGGTTATACTATTCTTATACAAATTCTTACAATAAAGATTATTTTTCACGGCATGTGAGAATTCCTGATAAACAGTCATTAATTCTAAGTCTTACCATGATAAAGGAACTATTGTTTGATCTAGTTCGATTAACATATTGATCAGATGTCTACACTATAAAATGAGAAGCACGTAAAGTGTCTGGATAACGATTACATTAAATTAAATCAATTGAAATTTCTGATACCTGTCAAACCTGTTTTAAATAGGAAGAAGTACTATGTTGCATCAAAGTCTTTCGGTTATTCAAGAAATTGAAAGTTTCACTAAGGACTTTTATTCTAGTTGACTTTCAGTTAATGATATTTCGTATACTTCTTATTGCATGATTACTTTTACTTATTCTTCTGTGATTGTTGGTAAGAAGTAGAAACTGCAATTTTATTATCCCCAAGATACATATTCTTATTACAATGAGTCTTAAAAACTGCGATTTACATCTTCAATAGAGCTCTCTCCTTTCAATAAGTAACTACCGAAGGCTCCCTTGAACGTTACTTCTTCAAAAAGATATGAGGCCAAAAATAAAGTATTTCATGTTTTTTTTCCATTTATGGAACAATTATTCTGTAATAGAAATATACACTAACCCTTTTAATATCTGAGATTTCAATCTTTACCAGGGCCCACCAGCAGCCGAGCGGTAAAGACGCTGAACACTGGTAGTTTGGTCCGAAGTTCGAATCCCGCGAACGGGCTGGCTTCATGGTGGTTTTCCCCATGTGTAACATGTATACAAGCAAGTTTCCCTGAGAAAGTCCTCCACGAAGGCATTCCTCCCTTTAGGCAGATAGCCCTCGTGTGCTTTGCCATAATTAAATAATTTAATCTTTACCAAGTAATATAATTTGAATCATTTCGTTGTTTTCGAACTGCAATTTTATGAAAAGGTTAACATAACTGTTATTTTTATCATCGACAGAAAACATTTCTTATAAAAGTGAGAAAATTAATTTTATTCTTTGCGTTTATTTACATATTGTGTCTATTTCAACTGACATACGTTTAATTGCGTTATTTTCTCACGTAGCATGTCAAAACAAAATAAGCACACATTTTACTACAAGTTTTATTCTTAAAAGTGCAAAAAAAATCGTATTTATTGCATTATATTCTGAATCATAAACAAAAATCATTGCTTAGCGTTTTTACAGTAAAAGTAATGCCATTGTAGCAGAAATGCAGATACAGACAACTCTAGAACACTGTATATAAAAAAAAAAATTAAATAATAAACTAGCACATTTTTATTTTCATATATCATATTTAATAACTTCGGGGTAAAAAAAAAATGTGACACATGAACATTTAAATACCGTATCCACTGAAATTTGACAAAAGATCCGAAACTGTTAAGTAGAAGTTCACAGTTTGGGGAGCGTTAATCTGGTTAGGCTTTGATTTCTACAATCATATATTCATGTAATTAAGACTATGCCTACGGGAAACTAGTAGAATCCAAGAAATCGAAAATCTTCAGCGTAAGAATGGTTATATGAATGAAATCAACGGAGAAGTAGAAAGCAGCCAACAAAACTTTTCTCCTGCCGCCCGTAAACCTTAAATGTATATTCTATTTGTTTCAGATATGCAATTATTCACACAGGAGATATCGGAATTGTATTCTTTCTCCCTGTTCACTACTTTGAGTTAAATTAATGGTGAATCTTGCACTCATTGATAGTGGTTGTAGGAAATGACGAAACTTTGGCACGTAAAAATGGTCTTGGTTTATTCTAAAAAGACAAAGAAATCAGGGTAAGGCAGCTTGTTATGAAATTATTCTGCTATGCTGATAAGATCATTGAAACTTCATAGCAAACGTAGGAATGAAACATTGGTGCACGTTTCTTGATCCAAACGCGTTTTGGAAAGTTTCGTTCTCATCCACCTAACCTTAACGTTCTTTTGACCCGTTTAAATATTTGAATCAGATTTGTATGCTTAAATAGTTTTGAACTAATGCTTATAATCCCAGCATTCCTTTTCGATAACTTGTATTTTATGCGTAACAGAATCCACAAGAAAAAATTATTTCATCACATACAGTTTTAAATTTAATTTGTCTAGAATTTCCACAAAGATGTATTTAATTGTAGATTTCCAACTGATGTTCATAAAAATGTGCTGGACAACGGTGAACAAAATTTCCCTTTAGTATGTAATAAGCAAACTACAAATGTAATGTCGCTACATTCCAATCGCTTTGTGTAGAATACTGTTTATTTTTTATGCAGAAAGGCTTGAATATCGTTCCTTCACATGAAAAGACCAGAAAGTATAATAAAGGAATGGCCTATCGACCGCGGTTTTGACTTATTGTGGCTCAGAATGCAATTTTTCTAAGTGAATGCGAAACGAATGCTTTGTACTGTCAAACATGTTGAACGACGTTATTTAGGGGTGATATATTCCGTTTCTTTCACACATATATGTTTTTTTCAGATGCTGATGTATAACATACCTATATTTGGAATTTTGTCAAATTCATAGTTCCAAATTTGCTAAGAGTAACTATCTAATTGTTAAACCTGCTGCTGATTCAAATCTGTCTTTTATTTAATATTATTTAAATCAGCAGCCCCGAAATGCACAACTCTTTATTAGTAAAAGGCGCTGAAAAACTTTTATTGCTATATGACTATGCGTATGGCAACCCAAACTCCGTAAACAAGGTCTTTTAAAAACGGCTACAAGGTTTACTACATTACGCTTACGTCGGACTAAAGACTTTAGCGGTTGAAGATGACAATTGGACTTGAGTAGAGTCCTACATATCCTCCGGTGATATATTCTAACACAGGTTTTATTTTCTTACGTGTCTATTTCCGTAAGTTGCTGCATTGTTTACTTCCTTGTGTTAACGTTAAACTACAGAACCTAGCTAATAACTGAACACAATCATCTGACTTGAGTACAGCACAACACTCGTTATCCGGGGGGGGGGTAATACATTCCGAGACTTATTGTTGTTTTGTGGCATAGCGGATAATACCAGAAGATTTAAACGACTCGCTTTTACGACGGACAGAAGATAAGACTGAATCCTCTAAAAAGCATGTAGACTGCGTCAAAAAAAAGGGGGTCAGTTCTGTATCTCCCGTTCTACTGGATCGATTGATAAAATTTAGATTGTGTTTTTCATGTCTGGAAAGCGCGGTTTAGGATATATATTATATTTATATACAGCATTGTTCTAGCATAAGTATTTTCTAAAGTAAAGTAAAAAAAGGGGGTCAGTTCTGTATCTCCCGTTCTACGGGATCGATTGACAAAATTTAGATTGCGTTTTTCATGTCTGGAAAGCGCGGTTTAGGATATATATTATATTTATATACAGCATTGTTCTAGCATAAGTATTTTGACACAAAATCGGATTTTTTCTGAAATAACATACCGTTTTTTTTCCATATTTCGATTCTACGACTGAAATTATGCCTAGATATTAAATTTAATTTTCTAAAATTTGGTGCGAAATTTACGGAGAAACTCAAAAATTTATCTTGACGCAATGTTTTTAATTTGCGCCAAGTATAATTCACTTGGCGCATTTCTTCAGGACTTAAAAGAGACTTCAGAACTCTATTTATCCCTGGCACTTCTTAATATATACTATATAGCAACCAATTTTCCTTTCCCTTCCGTTATGCCGGAGCGGGAAAAAATGCACCTCTTTCCTATCTTTTTATATTGTGAATTGCCGGCAAAAAGTCACATCGTTCTTACTTTCAAATAATTTAAACAAAGTGCCTAAACCCCATTTGATGTTATTATCGCTTTCAATGAATATGCCAAATTTCAAACGCGCAAATGTATAAATTCATGTAGATCTTCTGAAATTTTGAATAAAAAACTGTAATATTTTGCAGGTATGCTTAGAAATACGTCTACTTTAAAATGATGGTAAAAGATTTATAGATTATAACTCAAAAGTTTTTGAAAACTTTATAAAAGTTATTTAAAAATACAAATTTTAAAATTAAATCATAAAAAAATGGGTGAATTTTATTTGGAACGAAACTGAATTTCGAAATGTGAAAGGAAGAATCAAATACGTTTAATAAAAAAAAGAGAGATTAATAAATATATACCAAACTCAATTAACTTTGAGGAGTTAAAATTTTGAGAGTTAATTTTTTAAAAAACTACTCGTGCGGTTTTTACAAAACTTGGTAGTGTGGCGTAATTTGAGTGGTAGAAATGAAATATGGAAAAAAACTGGTATGTTATTTCAGAAAAAGTCCGGTTTTGTGTCAATACCTATATTAGAACAATGCTATATATAAATCTAATACATATCCTAAGTCGCGCTATCGAGACATGAAAAACGCAAGTTGAATTTCGTCAATCGGCCGAGTAGAACGGGAGATATGGAACTGTTCAATTTGTTTTTTTCGCAGTGTACATACATGCATTGGCCCACCAGCGGCCGAGCGGTAAAGTCGCTGAACACTGGTAGTTCGGTCCGAGGTTCGAATCCCGCGAACGGGCTGGCTGCATGGGCGTTTTCGTGGTTTTCCCCATGTGTAACGTGTATACGAGCCAGTTTCCCTTACAAAGTCCTGCACGAAAGGCATTCCTCCCCTTAGGCAGATAGCCCTCGTGTGCTTTGCCATAATTAAATACACCAAATACACCATACATGCATTGTTTTTGCACGATTCTGATAATAAATGAATAATAGTTAATTTTTCAGTATTTTGTAATGTTGTATTTTGTAATGAATCATCAATATGAGTTTTAATTGTTCACTTGTTATTTTTAATTAAAGCTATTCTTTATATGTTTCTGTTCATATGAACATAAGAATATGCTAACTTTATAATTGTATATATATGTAGTGTATATGTAAGTTGATACAAAAAAGCTGTTTATAAATGTCACGTAAATTTATACATTCTTCAACCATTTTAAGTTAAATAGCAGCCTAATTTATAAAAAAATATGGTCAAAGACACCAAATATTTAATAAGAGTCCGACTGATGTTAGAATCGACTAGTGCCGCTGGAGCACTAGTCGATTAGCCCTAGGACAGGACCTCTGGAGCGGCACTTGTCGTATGTTGAGGGCTACCTGCATACAGGATGCTCGAAAAAGGAGTTATTTCGGCTACATTTTTCAAAATGTTTCTATAATAATGATATTTTATAAATTTATAATTAATATGGTATAAATTAGCATTTTGTTTACTGTATAAGGTATTTTCTCTCTCCTTCCAGTATGCCTTCGTGTTGTAACAGGTAAAACACTCAGCGCGTATTCGAGAGGTCCAGGTTCGTGTTCCGGCGAGAGCATTGCTATTTTTTCAGTCTCCTGCTTCAAAAAACCTAATGACTCTACAACTGGTACCTGATGTATAATTTGAAACGTGTTTTTTTAAAGTGCCGTAAATGAAAAAAGTACCACATTTTCTAAATACTCTAAAATGTTTAGATGAGCATTTTCCACATGTAATTTCTTTAAAAACGCAAAATTTGTAAACAGTACCTTCTGTACTAAACACTGTAAAAACATTCCAATGGTAATACGTACAAACGGTAAATACCATGTAAAGACCTTATTTTATTCTAATCAATTAATTTTACTTTTACTTTCCTCTTCCTCCTGATCTCAGTTTCCTACCGGAATGTGAATTTTAAATGACGTAGTATGAAAAATCAAAGAGTGTTTCAGAAGTAATATTTAAGCTGCGTTTCAAGAGTTCGTGAGAAGTAGTAGCGGAGTTAGTTCCGAGTTTATGCTGCGTGTTTGAAATTAGCTCTCTTTAGTCGGTGTTAGACACCTTCAGTTTGTACCAATATTCTAGGCTCGGCTTTGCTGTGTGCAGCCGATTTAGCGGTTTAGATAAGCTAAGGTGCCAGTCATTAGCTATTCAAATTTATTAGTTATTTGTTAAATTTTTATTTTCTGTTAAATTTAAGTTAGCCACAAATAGTGGTAAATTGTCAGCACAGAGTGCGTGCATCTTGTTAAATTTAGTTCAAATAAAAAAAGTTTTTAAAACCTTATTCTGCAATATTTAATCTTCAGACATAGCGAGTATTCACTACTTCGTGTCCTACGTAGGGTCTACAACTTAATATGCTTCCAAAAAGAGTGAGACTGCATAATCACAATGATTATTTAGTTACACATCGAGATTAATTTATCCAGATCCATGCTTTTCAGATTGAGTATGCACCTTTGCTTGTGGATATTTGAATTTCCAGGAAAGCGTTAGATAACAAGGGATTGGCGCTTTAACATATCGCATTCTGAATAATACTGCACTTTGCTTTTCTGCTCTTATTAAATTACATTATTATCAGTAATATAATATACCTAAAAAAGCAGTCTTAGAACTAGACGCAAATTTTTGGCAAAACAAAGAAATCTGCAGTAAATTATTGTGAACGTCGTGATTTACAAATTGGTTACTATTAGTACTGCTGAGCTACAACGCTATGTCTAATATTGCTATCTTCAAAGATTACTCATTTCATTCATTAAAATAAATCTATTACTATTGTAATATTAAGAGTATTCGCATTTTATTATATAATTATTTTTATTATATGCCATGCATGTGTGTATAATAATTATTATTGCGACGGATTTATATTACCTTACTTACTACTTACATCGCGAATATTTTTGGAAAGGAAATAGATATAAATATTTAATCACTTCTAATATAATAAATTATTAAAGAACATATTAATTAAATATAACAATTTGCTTATGCTTAGAAAAACATAGGGATGCTCCCTCCTAAAAACTGTTCAAGCAAGAAAGCGCTGATTTAATAATTTGGGAAATATTTAAATTCAGAAAATAAAATAACGTTTTATTTTGGGCTTTAAATCAAGTGCTTATTGAAAATTCAGTTTGCTCATCTGCTTTAACAAACGCCTTAAAACCTTTTAGGAGAGCGCACGTATAATATACAGAAGTGCTAGTTCAGGTATCATTTGCGAAGCCATATTTTACAAATGCCATTCGCGACAGGCTGAGGAAATCATGATTCCGTGTGTTAAGAATGAGCTCCGAAATCTCCGTCCCACGTCGTCAGGATGGTTACACTTTGGCACGGTATTCAGAATATTATTAGCGCTAGCAGCCAAGAATGCGACTGCAGCGACGAAGAAACAAAATCTTTTTAAGTTCCCCTTCTTCCCTAAAATGCACCTCGTACCCCACTTGGCGACCTTTGATGCTTTGTGAAAAGGAGTTAGTGCCTTGGACTAGAAAAAGAAAGCATTTATTAGTTAGGTTTTTGTCAGGTTTTTATTGTTCATTCTGAGGAATGAAGATCGCTTTAAACGTCTATGCAATTACGTAAACAACCAAACTTTCCTTGGTATTTTAATGTTTTCAATGACGTCTGTTGACATTTATATCTGGTTGATCCTGGTAATCTGCTTCTGTGTACGTTAGTAGTTACATTTAACAGAAGCGTTTTTTGCTACGAATTTATTTCCACTCCTTCATCTTGTACTACCTGAAGCAGTGTTTGCTGATTTCTAACGCTATCCTGTCAGCTTCATTAGCACAACTGCGGAACTTCAACTAGAATTCTCTTTGCTAATACATGAATGGAATTTTCAAAATACTTAGAGCAGTTTTATTGAAGCTTTAAAAATGATATGCGATAAACAAAACCCAACATTTGTAAACATGCTTTAATATTCAAAAACGCATTACGTGAAATAATTGAAGGCTTTAATAAGAAGACTATAAATTATCCTGATGCATGGAAGATGTAAATTAATTTATGAAACCTGAATTCATACATTAGGAAGGGCATTTTAGGAAATTCAAAATTCAATTTGTCACGAGATGGATATACAGGAAAAACCATTTTCATATAAATATATGCTACCAACGGGCGATAAAATACAAAACGCTTTTTAAATCAGTCAATATACTTTATTCATGCAGCTTTAAAATTGTTTTTGAATGTAAAGATCAAATGTTCGCACTTAATTGATGTGGTATTGAATGGATCAGCTTTTCATATCACTCAACTGACAATTAACAGATTTGCAAATTTAGTACTTTAAATTAATCCAGATCGCATGAATTCATTACAACAATCAACTGTTTTTCTTAGTAATTAGGAAGCTCATTTTCTGAGGGGGAAAAATTACCTGTTGCTTTTAAATTCAGGAAGTCCTGAAATTTATTTGCGAAATTAAAGTTGGTCTCTGGTTTTCTTCCAAAAAGGCAATTAGAGGCAAATATATACATGTATGTTTATATGCATATCAGGTTTTATGTAATCAATGGAAAATATTTTTCTGCTGTTTGAAATGAATACTAAAAAAATACGAAATGAAACATGATCACAAGTGAGAGTTGTAAGATAGTTATTTTATGCTTGAAAGCACCTTTCATTTTTAATAGAACGCAGCTGTAGAATGATTTCTAAACCGAAGCTTACTGATTTGAACTTCAAGAAAGACTCTAATAATGAATGTTTAAGAGTAAGAAAGAGTAATTAAAATTATATTGAGATCCAACAAATCGAATATTGTTTGATACTTCAAGGGGTTCCATGTGTCAAAATTTTTTTTTTTTTTTTATATTATGATGTTTAATAAATTCAGATCATATAAGAAATGTTCTCTAAACATTAAACTTCCTTAAGCTTTAATTTTCATGTAGTGATACGTGTAATAACTTCTGAAAAACATTAGTAAAGAAAGTTATCTATATGTGCATTTGTATCAATGAAGCTTGAAATTTTTTTAATAAAATTTAAACACAAAATAACTTTAAGTTGGATTCCTATGAATTAGGTTTCCTCAATAATATTTATCCGTTATAGTAGTGGTTTCCAACTTGCAAATCACAGCCCAGATATGGCGCCTGCACCAATTTATGCGGCCTGCAAAGGATTTTCGATCATGTATTCGTTGCAAATATGGTGTTACAAAGATTTCGAGATCTTAGTTATTTGATGTCAGGGTTTATATTATTTTTTTCCATTAGAAACGAACGTGACTTATGCACCAAAAAATCTATAAATGGAACTAATTAGTTAATAATTTGATATAAATTTTATTCAAAGACTTGAGAACACAGATTTTATTAACATTTGTTTCCACTTGTCAAAAAATAAATAAGCTCAGTTACGAAAGTTTGCACTAAGAATAATCGCTTTGTGTGAGAATATATTTATATATGAACAGCTTTTTTTCATAGCTGAAAAGTAGTGCGAAAAGAACCCGATTGACCAATCATGATGAAGAAAATTTCTAGTAATCTGTCTCCAAAGCTTTACCATGCTCCATAAGTTAATCAGAATCGAAACGCCATCAAATGTCAAGCTGTAATTTATAATTAATTACATACAAACATATGATTTTTTAACTATGCATCGAAGAAAAATTTAATGTATCAGAGAGACTAGGTAGTTATTATTTATTAAGTTGTGTGTCACTTGTTAAATTTTACCTGAAAACATTAAACTGTTTTTATTATTTGCTGTTTTTTAGTTGAAATTAAAGTAAGTTACTTAATAATTAATTAAACATGATTATTTAAAAGAAATTATAGTCTAAGAATTTAATCTTTAGCTGTAAATATATTTGAATTACTAAGTGTAACCAACAAAACATCTTATACTAAAATTTATATTTCTGGTAAACAAAGGTATGCATTTGATTTTTTTCCTTGCGATATTATTATTATTGTTTATGTATGTTTTGATATTTAATATGCGAAATTTCAATGCTATTTAAATTATTTTTTACTCTATAAATAAGTTTTTGGGGGTTAAAAAAATTCTGGCCCGTCAACTGTTTTGACATCTTGCATCCAATTTGAATTGGAGGCCATTGCCATAGAGAATATTTTTAATAATATGACAATTAGAAATGACGAGCTTAGGGTTTTTTGGAAATAGGTATCTTATATATTCTGTATTCAAATCAAGCTAAAACTGTCGAAAACTGATAATTCGTTCTGCCTTCTATTCTGCAATTTAAGGATTTTCCTCCCCATAGTTTTGAAAGCGTTTTCAATTTGGAATAACCCGGGTTCAAATTCCGACGCATAGGCTAGTTGCATGGATGATCTCAAGGTTTGCCTCGTGTGAACGTGACTCTGAGCCAATTTTCTTTAGAAAGTCCTCCACGAAAGCATCATTCCTTCCTCAGGGAAACGAGGTCCTGTGGGTTTCCCCGTAATCAAAACAATCTAATCTCAGTGTAGAACTAGTCCACCAGTGGCCGGACGGTAATGTCGCTGGACGCTGCTGATTCGACCTGGATTCGATTTCTGGTAAACGAGCTCATTGCATGGACATTTTCGTTGTGTTACGTGGATATGCTCCAGTTTCCCTTAGAACATCTACCAAGAAGACATCCTATTCCTTAAGTAGATAGCCCACGAATACTTAGCCATAATCAAATTAGCTAAACCAAACCAAAACAACCCAATGTAGAGTGTGAGTAAGTAAGCTTCTCTAAGAAAATTCTTCTCGATTGCATCTCATGTCTCAGAAAGAGCGCCGTTATTTCATTTTCGCATATCTAACAAATCTACGAAATTTATTCAGGACAAAATTAAAACAGTTATTTAGCAGTTTATGTCGTCCCTAAGCAAATCAGCTATCAAATTATGTTTCTGCAATCTTTTCTCTTTTTCAGCAACCTTTAGTATCTCGCCCAGCAGCTGCATTCCAAATTGATATAATTTTATGATGCAAATTTTTTGCTGACGTTATTTCTTGAGGAATTCAAAAGGAAATGGAAAAATAAGTAAAATAACTTTATTCATTAAGAGCCATTTCGATGACTTCTTTTGCATCAGGCAGAATGTTTTAATGCGGTGTGTTTATTTATTAAAAAGCGAAATAAATGCTGACCTTGGTGATAAAATGGTACGAAGGCTGCATGTGTTAAAAGGAGTTTTTGTTAAAATACCCAGTGACAAAGTTATTTTTGATTGTTTACATTAAAATTTTAAACAAATACGCTTCATTTCTTAAAAAGAAACTTTAGATTTGGTTTTTTCCATCAATAAATAAAATCAGGCATGTAGTTTTTACTCCTGTGTTATTTCATATAAATCAGCGGTTCTTAACAGGGGGGACTTCATAACTAAAGGGGGGAAGACGCGGTTAGCTTTGTATTTAACTGCTAAGTATTTAGTTTTAGTTTACGAATATTAAAAAAACTATTTTTATTCAAGTTTTGATACTTATCAGCATTTTCTATATTATTTGTTGTTAAATTTATCAAACAGTCTAAAAGGTATGAATATATATATGTATCTATGTATTTTTAGAGTTTTGAAAAGGAGGAGGGAGGATGATCTTCTAGCCGAGGTGAAAGGGGTGCATGGGGCGAAACAGGTTGAGAACCATTGGCATATAAACTATATAATTTTATAGCATAAGAATACATTATCATATTTCCAAATTTTTGAAGATATTTCTTGGATTTCTGAGTCTAGGAAAGGTTTCTGGGAAAATTATGGGAAGGCTTGGGATAAAAATGTGCAATAGAAAGTCAGGTAAAAGCACTAGAGACTATTTCACAAATAATGAAGTATGTCGTAGGTGCTACTATCACTATGTCATCTAAATATTTTCATTTGAGCGTTATGTACATTATCCTATTTAAGCGTTATGCACATTGGATCATTTACAGTCTAAGCCCTCTTTTTTTGACTCACTATAACCTCTCACTATAACTGTAAAAAATAGTACCGATTTTTAAATCTCTGAGTTGTTATTTTCGAAATAAAGCAGATGGTGTCATCATAAAACTGCTGATTAAGTACTTTATTCAATATGTGCAGTTTTCCTTTTGTACTTAAAGAAAACTGGCTTTGGAGTTATAAATACAAATCTTTCCACAGCGAAATCTTTCCTGCTAATAGCGCGCGGGTTTCAGTGTTTATCATACAAATGACAAGGCAGGTATCACTTACAAACGAATTACGTATGCACATAAAATCTTTTATCTTTCATACGCACCGAGAAATAACCAAATCCCAGAGTGCTGCCTTTTAATCTGACTTAAAATCTTTGTTTTACCTTTCAAATTATAACATATTTGTTTAAGAAACTCGGTGATTTAAAAGTAATGAACATGTTTCGTTTTTAATGGTATGTCTATTGATACAATTTTAATACGTTTAATTGATATAAGTTATAATTCAGTTATTGATCTTTTATGTGTATTTACATCGCTGCTATAACTGAGAAAAGATGTTTGTAATATCTTATATTACGATCACGCATGATAATCTTTTATAATTTTTTAAAGCCCATGTAATATTATTGTAATAAACTTGTTCTTTTTAGGAAGGAAGAATTAATGCCTGTGTCTCTGTTCATTTCAAACAGGCATAATTTTTTTTTAGTTTTTAACGATACATTATACTTTCTGTTTTATTGTTAGTACTACTAAACGGTAATTATTGTTAGATTAATTGTCATTCTGATATATGCTAGATTTATTTTTCGTTAATGTTTTCATAATTTTGTTACAGAGACCGACTATACATCTGACTCTACTACATAAGGCATACATTCTTATAGTAGATAGGGCCCACCAGTGGCCGATTGGTTAAGACGACTGAATACTGGTAGTTTGACCTACCTTATGTTAAAACTCAGGTGAACGAATTGGCTGCATGGCTGGGTTTTCATCGTTTTCCCCATGTGTAGCGTAAATAACGAGAAAGTTACACCTTTTGTTGTAACTGAATGGATTTTTAAACTTGTGAAACATTTCAGTTATTTATCAGTTATTATTATAATATTTAGGGACTTTAATATAACAAAGGACGGGATTTTAATTAATCTCTTTCTCAATAATGGAGAACAACGTATGAAAGATAACATGTTTATTAATTTATAAACCCAATGGCTCGTTTTTATCCAACTTTCCTATCAGGAATGGGAGAGAGGGGTAAGGAGAGCGAGAATATAGCTTCAGGTTAACGACGAAGGAAGTGTGCCAAACTGCTTGAATAATAAGACGTTAATTTTTAAAAAGAAATTATTGATATTTAAATACTTGTGTATGTTATAAATTAATTTATGAGATTACCTACGCTTCTAATCATTCAATAAGCTCAAGGAACTTTTTTAAACACAGAAATTATATTACTGTCAGAAAATAAAATTCATTGCGTAGCTATCGGCAAACTCCGAATAAGCAATTACGGAAAACTTTTGTGTACTCCCCATACCCTCGAAAAAAATCGCGACTGAATTAATGAGAGCTAAATTCAGAACGTTAAATAATTCTTTGAAGTACTGAGTTTAATTTTCTTAGCACATCATATACAGCTTTTCAACAAGAAAATTGTTATAACCAACGTATGTGCTTTTGTGCAGTGTTTTATTCTTTGCAGAAACAGAAATTATTTTTAAATGAAGTCTGAGTTTGTTTCAGATTTTGTTTTTTAATTTTATTCAATAAATACATGAATAATATCTGGAAGTTTATTCTTTACATCATTATTTCCTTTATCATTTTATTTCATTTTATAATAAAGTTAAGAAGGCGATTTATGGAGAACATAAAACTGAATTTTTGAATGATTTCGAACGGCAATAATTAAAACAGAGCGTACTATCACAAACCAACAAAAGCGTTACCCACGTTATAATTAGTTTACGAGGTGATACTTATTCCTTGTGTTTACATTTGATCTTTTCTGTTAAGTTTATTACATTTTTAGATTATTTATTTATTTCTGAGAAAAATAAATAAAAATAATAAATAAATAAATAAATAAAAATATCTTTTAAAATGCTTTTGTGCATAAAAAGGATCACCCATGTATTTATGTATTCCTATGTTAAGATATTTACGTGGTCAAGAATATTTGTTAAACCATGGTTATTTTTCCCATCCAAAATGTGTTAGGTAGTGAAGTAATCAACCTAAATAATCGAGGTTGATTTTGTAAAACAATGTAGGTGACGATTTTGCTATGTTAAAAATGGGGAAATTAAATTACCAGATATGCTTGAAAATTATTTGAGTATTTTGAGCTCTGATTTTATTATTGAGTTGCTACAAATGAAATCGCCGACTTGAAGATTGAAAAGAGAAAAGCTCTTTAATCAAAGTAGATTTCACCAGTATTAATCCATTGTTGCCGATAAGTTGCAAGTCCACTTACCACCAGATTTGTAAAATTCATGAAGTCATCCAGTACCTGATAAACTGATGCGTGATTCACAGAGCATTTCTTTGACAAAAAAATGTTTCAGATACAGGAAAACTGGTAACCTCTTTGGAACGTTTCCAGGGGAATATGGCATATGAAGCATAATTTCGTATTCTAAATTGTGGATCTGCTGCATGGCTAACACTGCCATATGTGATCAAACGTTTATCTTGAAGCAACGCGACTGTGCCTGTTTGCAAGGCTAATTCCTTAAGACACAGTTTGTCATGCATTTGCTGCTTATCCGTATAATATTTAGTTTAATTTATTATTTCACTTCGTGACACCAGTAGATCACCATACAGTTAACATCTTTGATGTAAAAGCATCTTTGGAATACTCCTTTTAGCGTTTTTTACTCGCAGTTACTGCGACGAGCATGTATCATTGTCGCAAGATATTCAGTTCATATTCACAGCAACAGTTCATTGCTGGAACGTTTCTTTCTTCCTTAAAAGAAGAGGGTACACTTCCAAAAACGATGTTTTATTTTCATTAGTTCGTGAGGCACCCACCTGTATAGCTTCCCTTTTCCTTTTGGGGCTAAGTGCCGTTGAAACATTTAAAAGGTGTAAATTCAGTGTCTCGCAAGCTTTCCTACAGTTTATTGTGAATATGATTCCCTTAATTATTTAATTTTATTCGAAACAATGGAGGAAGGACGAAAGCCATGGGGTTCGTTGTGTAGCCTTCACACTTCTGAGCTATATTTTGAAAATTAACGGTAAGTGGATCTACTAGTTTGAACTCGTAAATGTATAGAAATCTTAATTGACTGGGTTAGATTGTTGACTTGATGTAGGTAGTGTTCGATATATAATGCATGTTGAATAAAACAAATACTAACTATATGTGTCATCACCCGTATGTGATGCTGACCCAATATTTTTGTATTTACTTTTGACTGAACTATCAGTGGGCATGATATTATCTTTAAATTGTAATCATGTGCACTGTTTTATAGACATATGAAACTGTTATGAAAACTGCTTTAATACTTAAATAATTCCCTGAAATTTATTTAAATGAAGAATGTGTACCACTAATTTCATTCGTTATTACTTAACTGCGGGGACAAGATTCCTTGTGTTGAACTGAAAATGAAGGTTTTCACATTGAAAAAAGTATTGATGTGAAATAAGAAACGCTTATGCATGAGTTATAGCAAAAAGGAAAAAAAATCAAAGGAAGAAAGTGCAAGCATGTTTCATAAAAATGTCAATAGCATTGTACAGACATTAGGTATTTTTTGGAAATGAAATATTTGCAACGCCTTACCCGGATTCGAACTGCGGACGTTCGGCAATTACGCGCTGAGCGTGCAGACCACTACACCACGAAGGCTCGCTAAGAAGGCGGGAGAAATACCTTATATTCCCCCTTTTAAAGGGCGACTGGGGTTTTTAGGGGACCCAATCGCTAAGTCCTGGGTGAGGAGAATCATCATCCAACACCCTTTTAGTTCGGGCGCCACTGTAGAGACATTATGTATTTTTGGAAGCAGGCAAGATGAAAAATTAGCAACGCCTTCGCCGGGAATCGAACCCCGGATCTCTCACTTAAGCGCTGAGCGTGCAGACCACTACATTACGAAGGCTCTCTAAGAAGGCGGGAGAAATACCTTATAACATGTATACGTATCTTTTGTTTAAATAAATAGAATGAAAAATTAGTAATTTAATGGACACGCACACACACACACTTTTGATTTCGATGAAATCCACTTTTAGAACTGCTAGAATGCTAAATGTGTCATTTTAATATTACGTTATTCATAGGATGAGACGCTGACATAGGATTGATTGATTAACTATAGAACAGCACTCGGAAGCTAATGCACCTTAAGAAGGTATGCATTTGTGAAGGGGAAGTGGCTTGTATTCAAGTTGAATATGCAAAAGCTTAAAAATCTCATCTGTCGCCTCTTTCGTCAGAAACAGGCTACTGTTGTTAGGCCACTGGTAGGTCTTTAATTCTTAAAAAACAATATTCTGCTGCTAGACGTCTTATTCAGAAAGCATTTTATTTATAAACTTCCCGAGGGGTATTTGTTGGCGGGAAGAAATGCCTTCAGTTGAAGGTCTTCCAAGAAAAACTGCCCACCAGCGGCCGAGCGGTAATGTCGCTGAACACTGGAAGTACGGTCGGGGCTCGGCCAACGGGCTGGCTGCATGGGTGTTTTTGTGGTTACCTCATGTGTAACTTGTACGTGAGCCAGTTTTTCTTAGAAAGTCCTCCACCCGGGCATTCCTCTCCTTGAATGCTTTGCCATAATCAAATGAACCAAACTATCCAAGAAAAACTGGCTCATATTCATGTTACGAATGAGAAAAACTGCAGAAACTCCCATGCAGTCAACGAGTTCGCAGAGATTTGAACACGGGTTGAGCTATCTATGTCTACTTTCCTACCATTCGGCTGATGTTGGGATATGGATTTAAGCAATGGTTCTGCATGTTCTGCATGTATGTTCCGCATACGTACTATGCATGTATGAAATTATGGTTTATTTTCTTGCTTCATTTAAACATAAGAAATGGAGCCATGTTAACTTACGTTTTGTGCGATACACCTTGCAACTTGTACTTCATTTTCTCTTATTTTCATAATGTGTTGAATAAAAGGCATAAGAAGATAGCCTGAAATTTTATTAAAGAGATGTGGGTGCATAATTGTTTTCTTATTTTAGGTAACTATTTTTTGTATTATTATTCCATAAACTTTACATTCATTACAGCATGGAGTGTCTGATTTCTTTGACAAAGTGACAGCGAGTGAACTTTGTTCTACGTGTTTTTCTTAAAACAAATTAACTATTTAAATTATTTTAGAGCTATATTTGCCTAAAATTCGATACCGTGGTACATCGACAGCTGTTATGAGAAAGGAGTACTATATATCTTATCTTAAAATTTGTATTATATACAGGTGCGAGCATTTATTTTTCTGCTTCAAATCAAAAATATATTGGCCCGCTGCTACTTTCTATGCCAGAAAGCAAAAAAAAAAGCAAAATTATTTTCTCTCTTGATTTTTTTCCCTCGCAAATAAATTTTATCTTCCTGGTTCATCATTTAATATTAAAGTATTTTTTATTCGATTGTGATAAGTTGTCCTGAAAATTCCAACAGAAATGCGACATAAAAAAAAGAAGGGAAAAGTGGAAAGGCAAAAAAAGGAGAGTTTGCTGATAATTTTACGATAAAAAGTGGTAATTATTCCTCGCTAATTCTTGCAATGCTTTTCCAGATCTTAATTAAATAGGTAGAGCGTGAAGAGGAATACCTCGTAGGTGCGAATAGGCCTTTTGATGCTCTGGATGCATGCCAAAGTAATTATCATTGATCAATGCGTAATGATTTTTTTCCTCTCTAGGTTCAGTATATTGCCTCAAACGGTATTAAACTCTTATAATGGACTCGCATGAGTTTAGATAGTTTTTAATGCTCTTTATTTCCTACTTTTTATGAATAAAAGCAAAGAAGTAGAATTTTTTTAAACTGTATTTGATTCTCATTTCTGGTCTCTGCCATTTAGGCTTTTAGGGGACATTCGCCATTTAGGTAATATCACGACATTTCCTCTAAGTCTTATTAATTCAAATCTGAAAGCAATATAACAGTAATTTCGGAAATTATGAACTTCTATTACAAATTTTAAACACATTTATTCCAAAAATTTTCCGAATACAAGTTTGCTTGTTGAACAAGTGCATCCTCTTACGATTTTTAAAAGATGAGTGTTTATTGAACTATTCCCTACGTTCCGCCAATTACTGGAGAATGTAACATTTAAAAAATATGTAACGATACTGTCTTACTTATAACTAAAAATTTAGATAGACATATATACTTGTTTAGTTTTGTTTGACATATATGCTTGTTTAGTTTTGTTTTGCACTTCTTCAGTCTCTAAGTGCATATGTTCGCTACATTACGTGAGCCACAACATTATGCTATAAATTATATAATTATATAAAAATAAAAAAATCCTTATGGATCCAAGTTATAGTTTAAAATTTAATGTAATTTGTGATAAAATAATAAAGTTCCACTATTTTTGACTGATCAGATTTATAATTGCCACCTACTACACTAAACAGTTAGTTAACCGAATTCTGTTCAAATTATTCACATATTTCATTTTAGAATAGAATGCTTCGTAAAGATGTGTTTTGCAAACAATTAATGTATAAAAGCAAAACTAACTGTTTACCAGTCGAATTTAATTGACTTTCCCCCCACAAGATACAACACATTGGATCACACCCTCTTATTTGAATTATTTTTATAACTCCTCCTGCTCTTTTCTTTTCCGTATGTAGGTATGAATGCAAGTGTTATATAATTTTATTAATATTATACAACTATTTTTCATTAATATCAATTTAATTTATTATTTAAATATAATGATGCAATTATATTTAATAATTTAATTAACTAAATAAAATTATATTGAAAATGATTTTATTTATTATTTCTTCGAAAAAAATAGCTAGAACAAGTCACATATAAAACATAATTCAATATCATTGTAGTAAAAATTACATAAACGTAGTTATAAAATAGTAATGATGCAATGTATGCAATACAGTTAACATTGCAGGAGAAATAATATTTTAGCATTTAATTGAATGGAATAAGAGTTTGGCGAGTAATTATCTGTTATTGGGATTGCGATTATTTAGTGTACATCTAATGTCACCAAGTTTAAATAATTTATTCACGATTTCTTTGTTTTTTTCCAAAAGCTGACAGCTCTAAAACGACGTTATTCCGTTATCCTATTAACGTTATTTCGACGTTAATAGGATCCACAAGCGGATAAGAGGTAAAATTGTTATAAATACTGGGAGTTCGAGCAGAGTGAAAATCCTGGTGAACTGGCTGGTTGCATTGGAAGTTTTGTGGTTTTTCTCATATGTAACGAGATTACGAGCCAGTTTCTCTTCCACAGAATCATCCCTTTGCTTAGGCGGATAGCCCTCGCATGCTTTGCCATAATCCTAAATATGATACTGGGAATAATATTTCAAGAAATAAAGTGAAAAGCCCAATTCGTTTGGAATATTATATGTTTGAAATTGTCGACTAAATTATGTCTTCTAACAATTTTATTATAAATTTATTGCCAGTGTTGCTTCCATTTCGAAATTCTTTGAGAACCTTCTTAATTCCTAGTATACTAATGGATAATTTAGCTGCTCTCAAGAAGTTAGCACTGCCCACATTAAGAAACACTAAACTAGAGGAAAATATTATACCATTATGATAAAAAATAATTTAAAAAAATTGCTTTAGAATAACCTCATGTGGAAAACGCACGTCTAGCTTAATTGATATATGTAATTCTTTCACTATTTTATACCACTCACTCATAAATCTAATGTCGAGACGAAATCGAGTGGAAACTGATAATGTTCTTTAGTTTCATCCGTAGGAATATTGATGTAATAATAAGGTCCTGTTCTGGCAGATGTTGTGCAAGACTCCACTCTTTCGAGAATGATTTTGAAAAAGAGAAATTTGACTAGTTAATTATTAAATCGAACACAGTTCGATTATGCGATTAAATCAAACTGCTGCGTTGTGTTATATCGATTGATTTCAAATATCCCATTCGTATAGTCTGATAGTCTTATGTGTTCTCTTGTTCTCATAACTCGTAACTCACAAATAATTACATCCAGTTTTCAGTTTCATTAATTTTAAATTATTTCCTTTCGAAGTGAAAAATTTAAAAGCATTAAAAATACTTCAACTAAACTATTTACAATAGATAAGTAGTTATGTTTTATTTTATTTATTTTTGAGACGAATTTTTTAAAAAATTACTTTCATACAAGTAGTAATTAAAATTCTTGAAGTAAAACTCCAAAAATAATTAATTTAATTTATTTCCTTATAAATGATCGCAACTGGGAAACCAGACAAGTAAATGATTAAGCGCAACAGAAAGTTAGTTGTTCGGATTAACTGAGACTGCAGTCCACTCAGGTAGTCGGAAAATTTAGAGTAATCTTAAAAGTAATTGGTTACCAGAAAACAACTGCAAGCAAAATTCCCAGTTTGAAAGTCAAGTGAGGAAATTTTATCTTTGGTTCATCCATGAAGCTAAATTTAAGTTCAATAAGCTGAATGAAAAAATAAGCTGAACTTTACTGGGCTGGAATAAATAGTAATTCATATAAGTTGGAATTCTTGTTAACCGTAATACGCCATTCGTGAAGAAAGGCCACCTGCCCGCTAGGAATCGAAATCGAGTGGAAACTGATAGTGGTTTTTGGTTTCATCCGTAGGAGTATCGATGTAACAAGGCTCTGTTGTGTCAGGTGTTGTGCAAGAACTCCACTCTCTGGAGAATGATTATAAAAAAGAGAAATGTGACTAGTTAACATGCGATTAAATCGAACTGCTGCGTTGTGTTACAGCGATTGATTTCAGATATTCTATTTGTATAGTCTGATAGTTTTATGTGTTCTCTTGTTCTCATAACTCGAACGCTTTAGGTTTTCGGGATTTCCTCTGCCCAAGGACAGAAGCTTGATTTAAATTGCTACTTTATGCTCTTTTCTAGCGTGAACGGCAGAATTCTCTTCAGATGGACGACACTGCTAAGGTTAACATTTCATGTGCAGAACTACAAGCATTTGTGCTACGAAGACATATTCAAGAAAATGTTTAATGCAAAATTTTATTATCTAGCAGTAGTAAACAATGAGAAGTAAAAATCTGTTCCCCGTATTTCCTAATACTAAAACTAATCACCTATGCTTGTCTTAGGATTGGTCGCTTTTGATTTCATTATAATGCAATAATTGAAACAATCAGGTAATAGTTTTCAAATGTATCATTATCCACATCTACAGTTAAGAAGCCAACTAAACCTCTGGAAAAATCAAAAGTTGAGTGAAAGGAAAAAAAAAAGATACAAAAGAGTACTTGGCTTTTTTTCTTTCCGCCTTATAATAATAAAAGACGGGAATAAAGCTGAGAAAAATATTCTCAAGATTTTTAACCCAACCATGTTAAGAACTGCCAATAAACGGCTTAAATCGAAGCATTCTAACAGAGACAGCTAAAAAAGCGAACTTGCCAGACATCTGTTCTTAAACTATTGTAAATATTTCTTAAATTTATTGTAAACTTTTCTTAAACTATTGTAAATATTCCTTAAATTTATTGCATATCTAAATATTGTAAGCTAATATTTATTTATTTCACATATCGTGTCATTTATTCTGTGCAGCTATCTTACTAGCTGTATTTTCCTAACGATTTGATATTCATAGTGCGCCACTATTTTTATATCTAGAATTGCGCTAAACAAATTGTGCTTGTGCATATGCAAATAATAAAAATTTTATGCTATTTATAACATAAGTTCCATTGTCAAAGCCATGGAATCTTTCCAGATTCATTAAACGACTAACATTAATTTTAATTTCAAAATTTAATGAGTTTTCCTTTTCGTGGAGCTTCAGCTTCCACCTGTGATCGCTCTTTTCAGGTGAGGAACGACTTTTTTACCGTTTTGTTGTAAGTGACACAAACACATATAAAACTACTATAGAATAAATTTGAGCTTTTTTATATCAATTAAATATGTACCTCTGTGTCAGATGCTCTTTCTGAATCCATGAGCGAAAAACATCTCACGCAGCTCTTCCTATTCCAGTTATCCAGCCAATATTGCGTGTGGACAGGAAAGTAACGTCTCCTAGGCAATGAAGTTGCGTACACGACGCCTCACAATTCGAGAGGAAAAATAAAAAAAATTTGTAAGCTTATACAAACATACTTTCTGATAAACGGAAACTTGGATCCTTGGCACGGAAACTTGGATCTCTGCTTGTTGGTGGCAACCCATTGAAATAAATTTTCACATTATATGACATTTCTAGAATTTTTGTTTTTTGGCGATATGCATTATTATTGCAGAAACTCTTTTATTTATTTGTAATACAGAGTTTGTCATTTTCTCCTGAAAGATAACTTTTGAGCATTGCTTATTCCAAATTAACCACCAAATTACTTATTCCATTAACTTATTCTAAATAAGCTTCCTTTATTAGGATATTGCAGTTTGTCGTAATATACTAGCAGCGAGAAAGGCTGATCTGACCATGTTATCTAGGATTTCGAATTTAAGACGCCTGTTAAATAATTTATAAGTGTAACGTAATTTCTTATGTGCTAGCCCAAATATGGACTCAATGTTTGAACTTGTGGAATCACCCAAATGTTTTTTGACTGCCGACTCCATCAAGAATTTCTCAGTGTTTTATCAAACCCTTCTACTTTACTATTACACACTTATAAAAGGACTCCTCACCTCCTAAAAAACTGATTTTTCTTTTATTTATTTTACTATTTTTAAACTGTAGTTTTCTAACATATTTGTACCTAATAAAATCTATCCGACTCCAGTAATAAATTTAGTTACAACTTTATTTTGCTGAAATAATGAATCTTTAAGGTTTTGAAAGGAAGGGAGATTTACAAAACGATATCTCTTAATTTCCCTCTTTAATTTTTCTTTCACTCAGATGGGAAATAAAAAATTTAAATCAAAATAATAGTACATCTTACACCTTGAATAAACTGCTTTAATATAAGGAGTTTCAATTTGGTAATTTCCCTGGGGTTGATTTCAGTTGGATTATTTACATTTTTACAACAAATATAAAATACAATAAATGAATTCTTTTCTTTTATATAACGTAGTTGCATATTTATAAATGTATCAAATAACTTTTAAAATTAGAAGTCTCTACAATTTAGTTATTTATTATATTTGTGATTCTTTAATCTACCTTTTTCCATAGACACCCCTCTCAACGTCATATCGACCACACTGGAGAATTCTCTGATAAATGGTCTAGTGAGATCTATAATTAATTTTTCGATGTAAATTGAAGTAATCAATAAATTTGAAGAATAATATTTGAAAAAAAACTTACTCTTCATTTAGCATAAAAATAGCTCCTATAATATTAGTCATGAATTTCTTTTGTGGAGTCCAATATTATTTTCGTATGAAATACATAATTTTTTGCTGGCTGTGTAGTTGCTTATCGTAGCTGAAAAAAGGCAGCAAAATAAATATTTTTAAGTCATCTAAATTTTTTAATCTTATAATCTAATTATTAGAAAGCAGCATCTTATTTTTATAATATTATAAAAGTCTTTAAGACAAAAATGGATTCCATGTGTTCATTACGGTTTAAGCAAAATGTAGGTTTCTGACATTTCAAACTAGAATGTGAATGTTAGGAAAGCATAAGCCAATACAGTCCTATTAATCAAACTAACTTTATTTGAATAAGTACTTCATCACCATAAAATAGAAATTAACTTCAACTATTGTTTTAAAAGCAAATGTCAAATTCAAGCCACTAAGAATTTATCATTCTGCTTACTTTCGTTCTTTTTATGCATGAATCTATCTTTCTTAGTCAGCGAAACTGTTTTTCGATTTATTCTATGGCAGAAAGAAGAATATCAATCATAAATAAATCCTGTTTTAGAATTTTGATAATTGAAAATACAAATCTTGAAATACCTGTATGTAACATAAACATTATCTAAGCAAAGAGGTTGTGAATTAAAATTTCGTTTCGCTTGGATGAATGTACTATACAAAATGAAAAATGGTAAAATGTCTCAATTTCTCAAAAATTTAATACATTATGTTAAAAATCGATAAGCCAGAGACTTTTAGCCTCTCAGTTTAATCTTTCAATAATGTATAGTGAATGCAACATCAAAGCAGTCACTGTTAGAACTTCTAAGAATCTCTTACTGTTTAAAATTTGGGAGCTTCAACAAACCAGGAAAAAATTACTAAGCATACCATAGCCGTAAAACTTCGAGCAAAATTTCGCTTATCCAAGGACGCAAAAAACATAGAGCAAAATTCTGCTGGATTAGCCTCCTTTAAAGGGATCTCACTTTGCAATGAACTTAAATGACTATTTAATCATCAAAGAATTCTGTTGACCGCTTATCTGTATTGTCAGCCTACTTAAAAATTCCGTTGAAACGTGATTTGACATGAAATTTCTTTGAATTTGGATGGCTTGGAATGGCCATAAGCTGATATGTATAACGACCTTTATTAGTGTCTGAGCTAAGTCTAGTTCTTTTTTAGCTGCACACTTCCACTGAGCACTTTCTGACCCCCTGTTTACCCTTATAAAGTGCGGTAAAAGAGATATAGATATTGCGTATGTGGCTTCTGGGAAAGATCGCTTCACTCTTCCATCTGTGCTGCCTCACTCTCCAACATCACATTCTAGCAAACTTTGATTGGAAAATCTTTTAGCTGGGCAAAATTCATTTAATATCTTTACATACTCTTATAATTATTATTTTGATGGTACTTTTCCGTTTCGCCGGCGCAAATCTCGCCAAGCAGACTTTGTTGGCGACAGCATACAGTATACACATAAAAAATGTTAAGAAATGTTAGTTCTAAGAATTTCTTATTTTGAAGGCACAAACATTTTAATATGGTTTAAAATTTTGTAAAAAGCCAATAAATAAAGACAGTAAATTTGTAAAAAGACATTAATTTAAGAATTTATTATGCTTTCATGGTTCAACATCCTCATTCGCCGGCTCGTATCACGTGACCAGAAGTGATCTCATCTCACGTAAACTACGCTACTAACTCTCTCAGTAATTATCTACATTAATTTCAAGTTTAATTTTAATTTGGAATACAAGTTTAAATGCAAGAATTATTTCAGTTCGTACGAATAGCTTACTCAGAAATTATGTAAAACCGCAGAGCTTTACTTCGCTAGTGCATTCTCATTAGATTTGATGAAGTTAACCCTTGATTTGGCCTTTTCTATATTTTCGCCTTTGACTGAGTGGTGTGATTGCATCCTAATTAATTACCGCGAATGGTCTTAGGACATAAAATTTAACACCAGCGAATATATTCCGTTTGGCATCAATTGTACCATTATTGGCGACTTTATCGTTTGCGCCGGCAAAACGGAAAAGTACCATTTTGATTACGTAATCAGTATATATTGTCTGAAATCGCACTATTATAAACTGTGACCAGTCTCATTATTATAAACTGTGACCAAACCTTTCACTATCATAAACTTTTCACTGTTATAAACCTTCGGTCCGAGGTTCGAATCCCGCGAACGGGCTGGCTGCATGGGCGTTTTCGTGGTTTTCCCCATGTGTAACGTGTATACGAGCCAGTTTCCCTTAGAAAGTCCTCCACGAAGGCATCCCTCCCCTTAGGCAGATAGCCCTAGTGTTCTTTGCCGTATTCTCAATACACACACTGTTATAAACCTCTCACTATTATAAACCTTGACCAATTATAATCTCACTATTATAAACTGTGATCAAACCTTTGACAGAGATTAAGCGACTTATCGCTAATCTAAAAGTAAATGCAGAAACTTGGAAAGAGTGTAAAGACCCTTTTATTTTAATCTGAAATTGATGCACAGAAGGCAAACCTGGTGTTTACAAATCCGACAGCACTTATGGCGAGAAACTTAAGTTGAAATTTATATGTAGAGCTAAATTTAAATAAGTAATAGCCAAAGGCTACACCAATTAAATCGCGAAGTTGGCCTGGAACTCACCTACGCCAATTTAGCTATCGGAAAACAGCAATGCAACTCTTATTTAGAACAGGAAAATTAATAACGTGGCCTTCAAGTGGCAAAACACGCTCTGACTTCATGCTTCCAAACCTCCACTTAAATGCGCGGGAGCTAATTTGTATTCTGGTAGAAAACCGAAAAGAGAGAAGTGACAGCAAAGCTTCCGAAATCAAATATATTAAAAAAGCTTAATTTTAAACGGTTGCCATGTAACAAAATATTATCTGTATATCTACTGTACTGACAAAGAAATGTAGATTAAGAGGGTACTCGGTAGACTGATCTTCAGTTAATTTTCTCTCAGTAAACAAAGGAAGATGAAGAACACCTATTTAAGTGCATTGCGAATGACAGAAGGTTTGAAGACAGATCGCTACAAGGAAAAGTTTCCCTTATTTCCACAACGCATATGTAGGTATTTCAAATCTTGGAAAAGCAAAAATTATTAACTGTGATGAAAAATATAAATTTTTATTTAACGATGTATTGGATTTTTGTGTCTATTGTTTTATTACCATTGTTTCTCTGTTATTCGACATTTACTGCTTAAAATTTTAAAAATAGGAGCCAAGATTGATTAATTTCTTTTTAGATATGATTCTTGAGCTATCTTTTCATCGATGATTCCAAATATTTCGTGCAGGAAAAATTTGCTTGCATGTATCTTCATTTCTCCGATAATAGCATTTAGATTTTTATTTTAGGAAAAGGTTAGAAAATTGATTTTCAGAAAAAGGTATATAAAAATGTCTCCTAATAGCACCTCTTAGAAAGTGCTTTATGAAGACATTTTTTAAACAGGTATCCGCTAGGCTGTTCCTGGACCTGAATTGGGAGGGGAAAACTTCTATCAAATTAAAACGCGTGCAATCGCATACTCTAGGTTGCAACTTAGGAAGCAGCAGAAAACATTCTAAGGGGATTTTATCTGCATTGCAACATAAAGGAAATAAGTATATAATGTGCTACATCATTTTCGACCGCATAGAGCAAAGCACGCGAAGACTATCACGACCTAGTATGATTTTGTGTACCTGAATTCAGCAAAGAACCCGCGGGCTATCTTTTGAGCGAAGGGATGCTTTTGTGGGTGACTTTTTAAAGGAAATCCTCTGCTATAATCAGATCCCCTGCTGTCTTTTTATATTTTATCTGCATTTAGTTGTTTTCTTATTTTACTTTATAATTTTTTAACTGATCGTAAAAATATCCAGTCAAGCGACCAAAACCAAATCTCTACTTCTCTTTGCCCTTATATTCATTTCTCATCTGAAAATGAAAATGTCATAAGATTAAAGTAAAATCGCATTCTCATCTACCGGCTTCTAATTCTGAATACGAAACGAGACATCAAGATATTTTGAACGTCAAAGTCGTAGACATGTTATAATTAGAGAAACGACAATTAGTCTAAGATGATAGCATTTGATGTCTACTCAGAATGGCCACTACGAAGAATTTTAATTTAAAAATAACTCTCAAGCTAGTAATTTCGAATACAAACACCAGTTCATGAAATATTAACGCCTTTAATACTGTTTTAAATAAGTGCCAGTGCTGCCAAGTTTTATTTATTGCCTTTACATTTCATTCATAATAAGCACCTTACGCGCGTAAACGGCTTGCGCTTTTGACATGCGACAGCGAGTATAACGACGTGCCAAGTTGAAAACCTTGACGACTATCAGGCGAATATCGTGCCATAAATATAGGATAGTCTTCTATTAGAATGCACCCAAAGAAATAAAATAGAAAAACCTCTGTCATTTTGCCTTGATGAGTTTCAGCTCTCAACATGTTCAAACATTTTCGGAGCATAGACTTAAAAATTGCATATATTTGTGTCTCTCCTCTGTAAAAGAGCAATTGAGTGCATAACTTAAAATATGTGCAACTTAAAATAATATCCCAGTTTAACGGAACATGTCGTTTGTGTCACGTAGCTCAATTAACATATATAATATGATGAAAAATAAATATTAAATATGGAAAAATTTTAGCACATTCAAAAATAATATTATTATTAAATTATATAAATAAATCTCCTGCTTCTAAATTCCAAGGAATATTTTTAACGCGCATACACATAAACACGCGCATACATATGTATATACTGAGAGAGAGAGAAATGTATAGGATAATAATTATTCTTCAGAATAACAAATTTATTGAAAGAGTATAAGAGGCAGAAAGATACAGCTTCTCATATATCTAGTCAAATTAAGCGTTTGTCAACTAAACGAGGTTTCCAAAATGATTGTCTCCAGTGACGATGACGTGATGAAGGTGCTTATCACTGTTATCGATGACAGATGCAATATTGCTATGAAGTTTATAAACTGCATTAACAATGTTTAATTTATGGTCCCCAGTTGATTCTCAATCGAAAGAAAAAAAATCTAAAAATTTCAAGACTAGGAAATGTAGAGACCTCTGCCATGCTACCTGGTTATGATTTGGATAGTCCAAGCGTGCGACTTTTGTCCTGAATGGTTGAATAGGTAGTATAAAAAAACCCAAAGTTCTGTGAAGGAGGGCTTCATTCTGTTAGAGCAAATAATTTCCCATCCTACTTAATTGTTGGATATTAACGCAACTACAATGGCGTAATTTGGCAACTTTTGTACAAATGAAAAGTTAAAGGTTGCTTATCGGATGAAAGGTGATGGTTTTCGAGCCTTTTTTTAGCCCAAACGGGCAATTTGACAAGAAGAGCTATTAATTTCGTTTTGGAATTTTGCGTCGTCCACTATAAAACGGAGTTTCACTTTCCAAATTGTTACCATCAAATATTAGAGCTCTGCATTATATTTAAAGAAATTAAATAATAAAGAATCTGCATGAATGTATGTATGTTTCCTCATATTGTGAAAAAACAATGGTACTTAAAGACAACAAATTTTGAATAATATAGTCCTCCATCGATGAACATCTGGAAACCCGAATTTGGAATTTGTTTTATTATCGATTTCATATTTTTAAAACTTTAATTAATTTTTGATTAAGAAATATGACGATTTCAAAGCGAGCAATCGCAACACTATACAAAAGAAAAACATTTTCATCTCCAAGGCGTGAGACTGTATCGGAAATTCTAAAGATATGCTCTTTTAAAATATTTTGTGATACTGCTGTTAAACTGAATTTTATGATTTAAGGGCGAAGAACATATTTAATATATAATGGTAACAGAGAAAATGTTAAAGAAACGCCCCCTTTGGGCGTAATATAAATTCTGAAACCTTTCAGACTTTTCCAATAAAGGTTTCCAAACTATCAATAGTCGGGAAATATTATCACCATATGAAAAGAAAACATCCATTAACGATTATACTCAGAAATATATTTAAAATATAAAACACATTCTTCTTCAGATCTTTCTGTATTTTTTTTACGTTATATTCTCCCGAAGTACACAGCGGTCTGTTTTCGTTTAAAAAAATCAGACAATTGCAGAGACTTGCTTCTTGCAAACCTCGGCTACAACGACCATCTAGGAAACGCATTTCTTCGTTTTCTCTTTAGAAACTTTTCCTCAAATTTCCGTATTCTTGCGAAAATTTTATCGCACTTTCTTCCATAGCTGGCAAATTCCACAAGCTTATATTTTAAAACTAAGCTTAAGGCAAAAAGTATCACAATTTGTTTATAAAAACAGTTTCATCATGGAATGCAACGAACAAGAACGCATACGAAAATGGCGGCGTTGCTTGACTGAAACAATTGTTTATAAGCATGGTTGCTGGAAGAATGGTTATGCGTATGGTTGTCAGATTTGGCACATTCTGATAATTTGACAAAAGGTGGTTGCATTAATACACAAGTACTAATTTTTGACCAATTGGGATTACTCTTTTCCAAGAATATTTTTATTGTGCTGAAGTCAAGGTTTCTTCAATAAAAAATCTGATGTGTACACCACATGACTTCCTTGCACGGAATATTAAATTATACGCATTTTTCTTGCATTTTATTTAAACTACTTGAATTATCTACTTCGCCGATATCGCATAAACCACAATCGAATAAATGCACTCTTTAAAAGTCACTATATTTGTTTACCATAGCGACACTCTGGCGTTAGGTTCACTTAACAACGTTATATTTCGTTAATATTATAACTCAGAATGCACAAAATTTATATCATTTAAAGACTTATCTAATCGTTGCCACATGTTCTATTCAAATACTATAATACAGCTAGAACGATACATAAAAGAAATTAAACAAACCAAACAAAAAAAAGAGTTTTTCACAGACGATTCAGTATTTCTCATTCAATTAATTCAGTTCTCACTTCGAGACAAGGCACAAATACATAAAAACTCAAAATAGCTATATTAAAAATTACGAAGTAAATCTTAAACACTTATTTCTTCGAAAAAATTACAGAAAGGACTAAGCATGATTTAATTCGCAATAATAAATGAAGGCGTTACCTTCGTTGTTGCGAAGCTTAGTCTCTCTAGATGGGCAACAAATCTACTATTCTGCTGTTTCAAATGTAAACAAACATGTCCGAAGTGTTATTTGAAAATTAGGCTTAACCGCACTTAAACAACTTTTAAATTGCTGATAATTCTACAAATATCCCTTGCAGATTTCCTAAACTCATAAAAACTTTAACCGGAAGAAACGAACAACATAATTCAGTTATTTTTAAAGCACAAAATGCACAATTTACAAACATATAAGAGTAAAGAAACTGAAATCACTGAGCCGGGTAACAGAGTGAATATATATATAAATATATTTATTACGTTTTGGTGCTGCCGATTGCACCCAAAATACGAGGTGCACATTTACACGTTATAGCGATCCTATATACAAAATTTTAAAGTTCTGAGGCTACTCGTTTTTGAGTTATGAGCGATACATACGTACGTACAGACACCACGAAAAATTCTCTTATTAATTCATTTTAAAGCAGTTTTATAATTTTTTTGGAGGAAAAGAGTCTTTTATTCTGTCCTTACGTATAGATGTCACGCAAAAACATCGTTAAATTGCATTTGATAGCGGTCAAAATGGATATTCACGTTGAAATATGATGCCTGAAACTTTTCACGATTACAATACTTCCTTTTTACTTCGTACAAGAAGTAAAAAACGGACCAAGAACTATTTTAGCACTTGTCAAGAAATTATGAGATGTTACCAATGACAACCGATTTATGAAGAACTAAATGCAGTCGTACCAGGTTGAACACTTTGTATTCTTGTTAAACATTTTTGATTGCGGGACTGTTAAAATAAGTGCAAAAAAACGCGTCTTGCTCTTGAATAGTTACATCGGTTCTTTTAAAATGGTTGCAAATGTATCCGATAAATGAAACAGCTGCAGGTGAGAGCATTATGTCAAGGGAAAGAAGCCCAAAAGGGGTGCTTAGATTATATTTCAGATTAACACTAATTAAATTTTGCTTTAGCACCATTCGAATTGGTTGTTTTAAGTTTTAATTCTCAAAATTTGAAATTAATTTTGGCTGAAGCCTTTACGTATATGCATCATTGATGTATAAGAATCATATGAGGAGAGTTAATTTTGAAATGACGCAGTTTAGAGAGATTTACTGTAAGCAGTTACTATTTTTATGGCAGGAATGGAAATAACAAATTAAAAATGTGGAATTAAAGTACTATTGCGAATTAAAGTTACAATTTTATCTAACCTATTTTTTGTTTTACATACGAAGAAAGTTTTGCACAAAAAGCTTTTTTACCCCTCCCCATCACCACCACTCCGAAAAGGTTTCCTTCAAACCGCATTAATTTGTCCAATGATTTAAAATTAATTAATTCTTGGATTCTGAAAATGCAACTGTTCATTTCCAAATGAATAGCAACAATATGAATAATAAAACCTCGAATTAAAGCACTTTTATTATGCGCCTGTCAGTTTTTATCTGAGAGCTAAGTTGTTACATGAAAATTTTAATGTTAAACGTAAACAGAATTTTAGTTGCTGCATAATCTTCGAATATTGTTTCTGACCCCAAACAAATTGCTAGTCATTACTGGCAGATTACAATTTACAAGGTAAAAGAAAGATCAACAAAGCCAAAAATGTATACGTAATAGAAAGCGGTTAATTAAGTAAGCTGAAAAATTCAAAATGCAGCTTTGAAACTATTTGCAGAAATTTTTATTGTTTATTTTTATGAATGGTTTGCTATTTTATTCGAAAATAAAATTAGGATATAAAACTCCATAAATAATTTAAATTGCTCTGAAAAAAGAAGTTATTATTTTAAGCATAATTTGTTCCCTCTTTTGCAGAAACGTTTGGATCACGTGTTGCAACCGTGAGTACAATGCGCAAACAATTTTACACAATAATTAGTTTTATTCCGCCATAAATGTGAGTGGGCATGAGTTGGCTGTCGCTCTTTACATTCAACATAATGTAACCTAATCTCTTTCGAAATTCTTTCAAATTTGTACCAAGTATCGGACGTCAATGTCCTGTTATATAAGTAAAGAGTTTCAGTGTAAGAATTGTTCCAAATTTCTGTATAAGAAGTACCAAGCGGCGTGATTGTGCTTCTTTCAAATTGAAATTGAAAGTTCTGTACAGCGTAATACAGTGTTTAAATGTGTATTGGCGTTGTTTATTAGTAATAAAACTTTCCCGCGAACGTTAGAAGCAATGTGAAATAAGATTGCGAAAATATATCGCAGTCTTATTCACATTGCTTCTACACATTTTACCTATCGCAAAGATAAAAAATTTTATGAAATATTACTAGCAGTTTTGAACGACAAATAACTCTAAAAAAGATATGCTTCAAGAAGAATAATGAATTAGTATGATTATAAATATTTGTTTATTGTAATTCAACTAGTATAAACTCTTTTAGCTGTAGAAAACAGAGCAATAATCTCTAGCTACCTCAAACAAAATATTCATTGCAAGACAAATGAACGCTTTATTCAAGCGTCGGCCTTTTTTGTTGCAAAACTTCTAACACGATGTCGAGGGCTCCGATTACTTGTTGCACATCACCAAACGTGACTGAAATTACGATGATTTAGATTTTTGTTCAATACTAGCCTTGCGATGCCTTTACTTGACCTTATCTTCTTTGCATTTTTTGTGGTCCTAGTGTGGTGCATCTGAAAGTCAAAATAGACTCACGGAGACTGGTTTAATTGGTTAGAAATTTAAAATAAATCGTGTAATTTTATCTTTTAAAAAGCTAACATTTTAATTCGTAGCTGATGAATTAAAATTACAATGCTGTAATGCTGAACATCATTTTTGCTATGGATCGCTTTTCATGAAATCCGTCACGTTTAACTCTAGCGCTGCTAAATACTTGCTAGTGGCCATTTTTATAGCAAATAAATAGTGAAGCTTTCTTTTGATCTCGACAAGTGGCTGCAAAATTTCTATGACCCTAAAAAATCTTAATATGTATATTAAGTATTCAGATATTTTAGGTAGTGTTAGTTATTACGTATATTACGTAGTTTTCAGATTTATAAAATTGCGAGGGAGATATTTTATCAAAACTTAGAGAAAAGTCTCGCTTGATTATTTAGCTGAATTTTCAAGTGTCTGTTTTGTAACCTGAGTGATTAATTCTGTAGTCGTCGGTAATTAACAAAAGTGTAATTAGACCGGTATGATATTGTTGCTGGAAATTTTGATTTTTAGTTGATATCCTTTCTCCCTGAAATCTTCTTTCAAGAAAACATGTGGTGGTAAATGGTAATTAACATGCCACTTTGGATATTAGCCCTTAAAGATTAAAGCATACTAATCAATTAGCTATTTCCAATTTCTGTCATCATTACTGGTGATTGGCATTAAATCCCTCACGAAGTATTGGCGGATTTCATCTTTAAATGATGAAATCATTGTTTTTGTTTTCCAAGAATAATGGTGTTTAGGATTTATACTTCTTAATAATTTGAAAAGAAACATCAGTATTTCAAAAAGACACATTATTTTGATACAGTCAAGTATCAGCCATTGCGCGTTATATTTATCCATTTTAAAACATCCTAGCGAGACATTTACCTGAGAAGCGTAAATGATATCGGTTACCAGCAGTTACCACCGTCACTGCTGTGAATAAAGTGATAATAATCTTACTAGATAATTATTATTATACATACGCAAATGTGCGTCAGAATGGTTATTTTTATTTCTCATTTCTTTGTAGCAAACCTTTCATATTACTCTTTGAGTAATATTAAAACCTTTCATATTACTCCTTGAGTGCAGTCGAGAAAAGGGGAAATTTCTTTTCGATGGGCATTTTTATGTTACTTGTCGTCAACTGGTAGCCGAAAGAAATTGCATTGAAAGGCGATAGGAAATACCATGATATTTTGCGCTCTTTACTGCGTGTGTTTGTGTGATAATGTTAACTTATCCTTTGCGGCGAGATAGTGCTAAGTTATGATACCCATTTATTATGAAACAGGAGTCTTAAAGCCATTTTCTGTCTGAACTTGATTTAAGAGCAGTTTGTTAAATAAGAGACTTACTTTAGTTCAGTGAGCAGGGTCTGATTTATTTTAGTTGCACGATGGCACTCTTAAAGCACATGTTTGAAAAAACTTCTTTTCCACTTTTTTCAAAAAAATACTTTTATCCTCTGCCCTTCTGACCACCCTTAAATGTGCCCCATTGCAGTAATTCTTAAGAACGATATTATGGATAGGCTGGTAATATTCCATACGAAACTCGTCCAAATTTATGGCACGAAATTTTAGCAATTTGAAATGCCAACTTTGAAAGATGAAAGATTGGAAAAAAATTGCTTTGTTACTGAGAAGTCGTAAGATTTAGGACGCGACCACTTATTCATACATATTGCGTATCGAAATTATAGTAATGAAGTTGTTGAAATTTTAATAAAGTGCATTTTTTATTATTGTGATGGTGTTTGAAATAATTAAAATCGTACAAATACTTCAAAAGGATTGTACATCTAGTTTGCGAATAGATACAGGCAAAAATCATGCAGTGCCATTAATTCATACCCAAATTTTACTAAGATTTAGTGATTTAAAGCTAAGAAACGTTAACTAATATTAGTGTTGCGCCGTGTATTGACTGAATCTGGCACTGAGATTTTGACTCGTTTTCTATATAAGCGCATGGCGCCTGCAGGTTAGCATCATGTATATAATCAGCCTTATTATGAATAAACTCTGCCAAAAGGTAGCATTCACATTCATGCATCATTTTAACTGCTTTTGCACACAGCCAATTTGATTTCCTGCAAGCACATATTCTAGCTGCAGCCGTGTTTACCATTTATTTTCTTTCCATTGAAAACTCTGTAAATGAATATTAATTTATAATGTGGTCTGCTTTACTATCTCCTATCTCTAGATTGGACTTCATGTTTAGTTTTTTGCATCTTGCAGACACTGAACTCAGATGTTCATGCGCGTCAGTTCTCTATTAAAAAAAATTGTTATACGACTTATATAAATGCAAATCAATTGTTTAATAAATATTGTAGTTGCTATTATGTGAACCCTTCGGAATATGTGTATTCGAGCTAAAAAGTAACATTTATTATAAATTTTTACAAGTGAATATTTATGAATATTTTTAAGAGGAGATGTTTTTAATGAATTATGTACTTCATATTTTGGCAAGAAAAGTAAACAGAATAGCACACTTATTTTTTTATCAGGATAAAAGTGCTTAACGTTTAGAAAAGTAAGTCGACGCTTAACCTTCATCTGCTTTTTTATTTATCAGTATTTAAAATTGCAAATGAATATTTTTAGACGGGCAGAAATTCAGTTTTCATTAAGAATTCATAATACCATTAAGATTAATGTCAAATTGTTCAGTTCTTTTGCAAAACAATCTTTTACCAAATTTTATTCTGAATCAAGCGTATGTGATAGACGTGCAGATCGTATCAAATGACATCCAAATCTTACTTTCAATACACGAAAATGCTTGAAAATATCCAAGATCGTTTTCATTAATAGCTTTACGCGTTAGTGTTCCAAACATGAATATTTCTTTAAAATTTAATCAAATAACCTCCCCTCTGAATGTCTTATTTTTAACTTGTTTGAGTTACAACTAAACTGAAATTTATTTTTAAAATTATACGTTTCAGCTAAAAGCAATATTTTATTTCTTATAGTAAATAGGTTATTTTTATGTACCTATGTCCGTATAAATAGGTATTTGATAAGTTTTCTTTTAAATATATTAACACAGAAATCACATATAAAAACAATGCTTTAAAATTTATAAATATTACTGGCCCACCAGCGGCCGAGCGGTAAAGTCGCTGAACACTGGTAGTTCGTTCCGAGGTTCGAATCCCGTGAACGAGTTGGCTGCATGGGTGTTTTCGTGGTTTTCCCCATGTGTAACGTGTATACGAGCCATTTTCCCTTAGAAAGTCCTCCACGAAGGCATCCATCCACTTAGGCAGATAGCCCTCGAGGCTTTGCCGAAATTAAATAACTCAACCTATAAATATTAGTTCACATTCACTTAGCTGAAACTGTACAAATTAGATTTATGAATATATAGCGCAAATAAATTCATTAGTGAAACATTATGTGTGTGAGCTAGTGTGGCTGTTCCTCAAATTAGCAGAAAATTATTCTGTATTAAAGTTTTCCCTTACAATAATTAAATTTTTTATCTTAACTGGTAGGTAAGAGAATATAACACAATAAAGAACTATAAAAGAAGTATTAGTAACATTTTTAAAACTGAATTCACCGCGTAGGTAGTCTTTAAGTTAACATGGAATTGATTCTATCTGTTTTATATTATGTTTCACCTAAATTGATGGCAACGAAGTAGAAATTCATGTGATGTTCATTAAAAAAGAATGATTTAACTATGCGCATGAAAAGATTCTGTACCTTTTAATACTGAAAATATTTTACGCCTAGCGAGAATACACATAACCATTCAATAACTTTTGAAATGTTGCTTGCTAAGGTTAAATTCCTAAATTCCTTCTTATATTTACTCCCAGAAAAGCTCTGAGCTCTTAATTGACGAGCATTTTAAGCCTGAAGAATAAACTATTATCCTAAAGGCTTAGAAACTCCCCCTCTACTGCACCTAGGGCTACGTTTAATTGACGATGCGTAAATTCTTTTTTGGATTGACATGTTTACTGTGATCTCTCCGTTACAGTGTAGTGATATGCAGATTACTTTCCTGCACTTGGTTCATCATCATTAAAATGATGTTTATTACTCTGGAATTTAAGACTGACAAATATCGACTAGGGGTGCATAAGAAAGTGCGAAGAGGAAAGTTGGGGAATGAATAAATTAACCAGATTTTCCTGATCCAATCCTGAATTAAATATATTTAAATAGTTTTTTTAAAAAACTTTCTTCATGCACAATACGTTTTATATCAAATGATTAACCGCTTAATGGTTTGTTTAACAACTCTTATTCCTTCCATTAAACTTAATAGCAATCCATTTGGCATTCCTCTGCTTAAATGAATTTACCTTATTATTCCTCACGTACATTTTATTTAAGAATTCTTTATATCACACTTCGCATGATTCAGCATTTTATATCAAATTATTAATTTAATTTTTATTCCATTAACCGTAACAGAAAAATAAATCGCCAATCCAAAAGGATTTCACCTTACGTATGATATATTTTATTTAAGAATTCTTTGAATGCTTTTGTGAACCCAATCCATTCTTGGCACGATTCAGAAATATATTATCCACAGGCTTACTGTCGATCTTTATTTAGATCTTTTCAGGTTATCATATGTTATTTATTATGGAAAGTGCAAGATTTGGTGTTAGATTTTTTTCCGGTTAACGTTTTAGTAATTTTGCACCTGTGAAGAAAATAAAAGGTCCATTTTAAGGGAATTTAGACTTCGACTTTTTCAGTAGTTTTTAAATTAAGTTTCAACAGTTTTTAAATATGATAATTTTTACACTAACTACTTATCTGATCAAAACAAAATCACTTAACCAAAAGGCTTTCTAGCAAAATTTAAGCTCTTCAGTTCTTGTAATAACCGCTCTCAGGCCCTGTAATAACCGAGTGGTGAGACCATTGTTAAGCTATCAGTTTGATTGGATTTTAAATCATGGCCAGCGGAAGTTTTCTCGGGTTTTCCCCATGGATAACGTGAATACGAGGCTTTTTCCTGTAAAAAACTCTTCACGGTGGCTATCTCTCTTTGATGCAGATGGCTCAAAGTGATCTTCCATAATTTAAACAATGTAGTCGAAGTCGTTCTACAACGTTTTCTAGCATGATTCATTTAAGATTCTTCAACTGACTGAATTCTGCTTCTTGATTTTTTTAGAACCCACCAGTGACTGAGTGGATAATAACTCTCACCAGCCATTTTTTGGGGGTGGCGTGCGAGTTTTGTTATGGTGTAATCCAGAAAAACCTTCTCTTCTAATCCCACACAAATATATCCTTCCTCTATGCACTATCACTAGTAAAATTTAGTCTTTACAAGTCTTCCGAAATAAAATATAGTAAACACCATCTGGATTTGTCGAATAGGTCTCTTGTCGCCCTATCGCATTTTCTTATGCGCGGTTTCCTGTAGTAAGTAGTTAACGCGTCCAGTGAATAAATTTGAAGATGCGCGGTTTGATTCCTGGGAAGAATACAGCTAAATTTTCATTCAATATAATTGTATATATACATCATTTCCAATATTGCAAGAGTGAAACAGTGAAATTTATCGCACGTATAATATTCGAATATTCTTTGAGAACTACGTGATGTTTGTAACCTTGCTCGGAACTCTGATATTTTCTAAAAATACAGAAGTAGTCTTTTAAAGCAAAGGCGAATTCATCAAAAAGGAGAAGAGAATGGCTTTTTGGCCTTTTTTATTTAGCCGATATTACTAACAATTCGATCAGTTATTTCCTATAGATGCTCTACATTTCATATATAACAAATTATTACTTGATTTACTCGTTTCAAACAAATAAGTTATAAGAATATTCAGTTTTATGGAAACCTCCCTGTAGTATTTGATTGGTGATTATATTATCCATCGGTACATTCTTTTGTAAAACTCAGACTGTAAACTCAGTATGTAGGTTTTATGTTGTGTGAAATATTAATGTCATATAACCAAAGACAAATAATATTTTGCAAAGCTCTCATGTGCATTACTTTCAGTTAATTAATTTTTCAGCTTGCTTCTTTATTCGTTGAGGCCTACCAGTGGCCAAGTAGATTAAGACCGCTGTACACCCTGATAGCTCGACCCTGATTTAGACTCCTTGTTGACTGCAGGGGTATTTTTGTAGTTTTCTTCATATGTAAACACGAATACGAACCAGATTCCCTCACGAATTCCTCCAGGAAAACATATTCCCCTTTACATAGAGAATTCTGATGTCCTTTCCCTTAATCAATCAATTTATATCCATTAGTAAGTTCTCGAAAGGAATCTGCCCACACTGAATTTGCTAATAATAGGAATGTAAAAAGTTTTATAAAAAGAAATTTCCGTGCTTTTTTATAAAAGAATTGTTACCTAAAATTATTTCTCGTTTAGCTTTTTTTCCATAAAAATATTTCATTTATTCACAGATTCGCTGTTATGAATGCTTTCGTGTTTTTTCCTTACATGTAAACGCGAATAAGAGCCAAATTTCCTCAAAATATCCTTTACGAAAGCAGCCTTCCCTTAAAGATGTAGACTCAATGAGCGTTGTTCTAATAAATTAGCCTTTATTTATTGATAAAGTTTCGAAATGAATCAGGCCTCTAGAAATTTACCAACGTTAGATGCTTAAAACATTTCGAAAAGCTAAGCTTTTTACGGCTTTCAAAAGGCATCTTTAAAATTATTTTAAGTTTAATCCCCCTTCCGTTAAATACATATGTCAAAGATTGAATTAAATTAAATACATTATAAGGTAATTCTCCCGCCTTCCTAGCGTGCCTTCGTGGTGTAGTGGTCAGCACAGTGAGCCGGTATTCCAGAGGTCCGTGGTTCGATTCCCGGCGAAGGCGTTTGCATATTTTTCATCTCTCTTGCTTCCAAAAAATCCTAATGTCTCTACAACATTTATTAATTAATTTTCCTAATACTTGCGAAATAGCTGCAAAAGTAATAAAATAATAAATTATTTACTAATGGATTCTTGAGTATATTATTTCCTTAGGTAAGGTTAGTACAATGAAGTAACTTGAAGCAGTGCAAATTGTATATATATACTATTTTAGGTATTTAAGAAGTGAGTGTATGTTTTACATCGATTAGTTATAATTGATTTTTTTTTCAAGTTGCAGTCGTGTCCTATACTTATTTTAAATTAATAGCTTGATTGAAAAACCCAGTTTTGCAAGAAATAATGTGTTGAAAGGCAATCAAAATTTGATCACTTTTTCTGAAATGTATTTATATTCATGTCTTCTACTTAGCCAAACAATTACGTATGTAAGTTATGTTTTTTAACTTATTCGTGAGATTTCTGTCACATGATATAGCTAAAATTTGATCTGTTTCTTAAACTGAAACATTACGTAGCACAGTATTGGAAGTAGGAAAAGGATCTCATATCTTATTTTCATTTTCTAAGTTTCCAGAAATGTAGCAATGAAAATTATTAACAAGTCCCATGCGACGTTTTAAGGGTGCCGAAACGGAAAAACGCATATATACTTAAATAATAAAGATTAAAAGAAAACGTTCAAAAAGGCGCCATTTTACATTCATTTTGAACAACCATGAAATTCTTTTATGTAAAACTTGTGCCCCCAAATATAATGCGTACCACAATAAATAGTATGCGTACCACAGTTTAAGAAACCCGATGTAAATGATGAAAACTATTGGCATCGCAGTTTAATGAAGAGTCAACACATAAAATATCTTTAGCAGGCAAACAATAAATTTCGTACTAAATGTCAAATACTTTCTTTTGCTGCTTTACCCTGTAAAGTAAAATTATGATCTTCCTGTGTGAAACGTTTGCTTGAAGCCTTAATTTAAGAGTAAATCGTCAGCTTTCAACTGAAGATATTGGGAGAAACCAACAAAATGGATATAGCTAGTGTGCAAAACTTTTCAAGAATGATCGATTGGGCCGATTAATTTCCAGTCTTCGTCTAGTCTTCAAACTGTCTGTTTCACTGGAGGGAGGGGATTAAGAATTTGCCAGAACATGTCTCATCAATTAGAACAAAAGATCTAGACGTATTAGTTAGTTGTATAAATTCTACCATTTAAAATGTCCTTTTCTGGATTTTATTACACCGCTTAAAATATTACTTTTTGTGTTTATTATAGAACACAAGTCATTATCAACATAATGTAAACATTTCTTTACTCTCAATATATATATATATATATATACCGAAAAAAGTATTGTTGAGGTTAGATCCACGAGAATTCACAGCCTTCTAAAATAGGGCTATACATAATTAAATATAAAATGTAGCCTATTTTTCTCTTGCGTACCACCGGTTGAGAACCCCTGCAATAGGTAGTTCACTGAGTGTGAAGTTACCTTAGAGAGCAAGCAGACTTTTAAGAATAGCTTAACAGCAGAATTATAATTGACCAGCTATTTATGTTAAGGATCTTCAGTGAGATAAGTGACAACCCTGCAGTTAGAACTATAGTAAAAGTCACGTTTATTTTGCATATTATGAATGTGTTAATATTTAATTTCGTATATTTTTACTAAATTATGTGCCGTGGCCAAACATAACATAATCTAAAAAAACCATGTTTGATTCATCTTTTAAACTTTAGCTGTAGATTTAAGTCAACAAACGAAGAGATTTTTTATCGTCCAATATTTCAAGTAAAATTATTTGTAATACATATAACACACAAAATGCATCTTAATTCACTATGTTTTATAGATAAAGACTGGATTGGATTTATTAGATTATGAAAAAGCATATTAGAGTTATCTGCCTAAAAGAAGGGATTCATTTCTGGCGGACATAAAAAACCGGCTCGTATTTATGCTACGAATGAGAAAAATTACTAAAATTCCCATGTAGCCAGTTTGTTTGCCGGGACCTTAACCGGGTCTGAGCTACCATAGTTTAGCAGTTTCATCTGCTGTGCTGTTGGTGGACTTTATCGGTAGTGCTTCTGTTTAAAAATAAGTAACAGTAGTTACTATTCGGAACAAGCGAAAGCTAAAGATGAATCTCAAACATCAGCTGTGCTTTAAACATTAAGTTACTACATATACCGCTTGCAAAATTAATATTTTATGAATTACAGTTTATTTCATTTCAAACTGTTTTTCATCTAATAAACTGAAGGCGTGCATCCCTACTTATATTTATTAAAATTAAACCCAATTAACTATTAAACTATACCCTGTTAACCTATTTCGGGAGAACGAAATTAATTTTTCACAAAAAATAGTTGAAAAGATCTGTTGAAATTCGAGCGAAAAATTTCATTGTTGTATTTTCTTTTGTGAATTAACAATGAAATGTCAGAGTCTCTTGTTATGAGAGAAAGGAATAACTTTAATTTAATTATTCTTTTACCCATTTATTAAAGTCTTCACAAATAAAAAATATCCCAAAAGGCTAACTTAACTACAGTAACAGAGAAAAGCTGCATTAATTTGTAATAACTGAAAGGCTTACTGAAAACTATGTCTTATAACGGCGACTAAATATTTGAAAATCCTAGCCTTCAAAATTCAGATATTAATAGCTCTAAAAATAAAATCAATCTCTTACTTATCAACTCTGTTCGGAAAACAAGCCTTCAAATCTCCTTTTTTTTTTTCAAAGAGACACCATATGCACATACCATTACATACAGTCCTGTTAAGTAACGTTTCGTCATCTCAGGCTAGCACATTATAATGGGTACTTACCACAATACTCCCCATAAACTACAGATTCCATAGCTATTTAAATTCAGCCTAATTTACATCCTGGTGAAAAAAGAAGAAACTGCATAGCAAATAATTAACATACAAATGATGTGTTAGTTAAAATATACCTTACATATGAAGCTATTGTTTTATTTGTTGTCAGATTTGATGCATAATTTTAGTAGTGCCACACTGTCAGTAATTAATCAATCAAGTTTTAACTTGATCGTATATATGGCATAAATATCGATTTATATATAGCTTTCAGTACTTTTAGATACTGTATAACGCTTAAAAATTTAGTATATGACACCAAACAGAGAAAGAGTAATGTATGAGAACTATTTATTCTAGTAGGGAAGGATTCATCTTGGAATTTTTTTAGATTTGTTTTTCTTTTTATAGAAAATAACTGCAAAAAAATGGATAATTTACTAACTTTTAAACGTAGGTTCAAAACTTACACTCTTTTCAGAATTTACTAACCTGTAAAAAATTTACTAACTTTTAGACATAGTTTCAGCACAGAAACTGCTCACTGAGCTCTAAATTTCCTCTTTTAAATGATGGCAAAAAATGTCAATTAGTCTGAAGAGACAGTGTATCGAATACCTTGCGACATATGTACTTAATCTTACGTTTTTAAAGTATTGTGTATAAATACAAAAATTATGTCAAGAAAGCTTCAACTAATGACGTCATAAAATATTTTGCGACTCTTGAAATGCAATGAAAACGTTGGTGGTTTATATGCTGTGGAAATCTGGTGCAGAGCAAGACTGAAATTTAAGTGACTTAGTACCTAAAGCTGGACATTTATTTAGTTGGTTCAGGGAGTCGCATCTCTCCCTCATCTGCTCCGCAAAGAGGAGGAGGAAACCATTTAAGAAGGATCTGCGAGGTGAAGGTAATTACTGTACTAATGCGCACGTGGCTGTGAAGAGTTCCGAATAAAGGAAGCAGTAAAATTTGATACCATTTTCATTCTGGGATATAACATTCTTCTTCGTGCTCGTATTTCAAGAATGTCACATGAATGGGTTCCGAATGTGGTATTTTGCATCATGAAATATTTCCAGAGGAGAAACATTTAATGCCATTATACACTACTTAATTCTGCAGAAAAACCGTCGCGATGTGAAGTGGATGTACTGATAAAGACGGTAGAGATGCAATACACAATATTATTCCCCAAAGAATAGCGGAATTAGCTACTTATCGTAGTCGATACGGAACTGGTTATTACTGCTACTTTCGACTGATCGTGCATCAGTACAGGATATTATTAAATATGTGACTGTTATATGTTTTACTTTAGAAATGGTAATGTTCAAATGTTCGCTTTCACCGTGAATGCACTTCTGAAGCCTAACCTCAGCATTTTGTATAGTCCTTACTACCGTCGTCTGAACTAATGATGCAAATTTCTCGAGGATTGTGTTTCTGAATTCTGTCAATTGGCTTATATTTCTGTCCGAAGATTTCTCTTTTAAGTTGCGCCATAGAAAGTCATTTAAGTCCAAGGCTTGCCAACCACAGAAATCTTCTTTCAGGTAGTGGGTAAATGCTGTTGTTGTGTAGGATCAGATTTGGCATTATGTATACCAGAATAGTTCTACACTGACAAACGATAAATGCAACCTGTGCTCCTTCCAGTCAAGCAGTAAAATTGTGTAGTATATCTCTGTTGGCGTTGTTACTTCCATTTGATTCTAGGAAGTTTTTTACAAACCTCTGCATTTTGGGAAATAATGAAGTATATCTTTGAGGACTGCAATAACTAATTTCACTGGAAGAAAAACGAAAGAGCTTCTCGAATCTAAAAAGGAATAAATTGGTACTCAACTAACTATGAAGTTAAAGAAAATTAATAACTCATAGCTACTGATTTCTTTATTATAAAACTAATACATCCGGTTGAAAAACTGGAGAAAATACTCCGATATCTTGTTTTATTATTATGAATAATAAATAAATACTGTGAATATTTACTCTAATTCTTTAAATTTCCTAACTTTCAGTGCGTGAATGCTAATGATACATTTTGGTAGTGTTACATTGTAAAGTTCCTCTACATTAATTATCAGAAAGGTGTAATCTTAGTCAATGACGGCGAAGCTATGAAAACATGTCAACTTCGAGACACCCTTTTTTGATGTTCTTGGTGATACGTCGATGATCATCAATTGCTGTCTTTATTTGAGAACATTTTAACTTTTGAATTTGTGCCAAACAAAGCTAGATTGCGTGTATTAATTGCGTGTACACAAGTCCATTTACACTACGTTGCAGTTTCATATTTTTCCATTGCAATTCAGCAACAAAGGTATCCAGTAATTTAATCACTCTTTAGTTAACTGAATCTGCAACTATATATTCCATCTTTTATTCGCATTTCAACTCAAAATTGCTCAGAAAAGTAAGGTATGTTGAGTGTAATGTTTTTATATTCGCTTACCAGCGTGCATATCATTTTCTGTATTGTAAATCGATATTTTCTTTTAATTTTTCTTATATTAAACTTCTCTATATTTGAGGTTATCCATCTTCCTTAATTAATGCATTGCGTGCCAACATTCAATAAAGCATTTTTTTTCCATTTATAATTCTATTTGACTAAGATGAATTCCTTTTATTTTCATTTCACGCGCGATTCATTCACTTATAATTATTTTAACTTTCTCAAGATGCCTCACTAGTGACAAAGTATCTAAGACCGCCTCATGCCGATAATTGACTCTGGTTTCGAACGCAGGTGAACGGGCTGGCTGCACGGTTCGTTTTCGTTCTTCCCTCATGTGTAATGTGCATACGAGTTTGATTCCCTCAGAAGGTCCTCCGGAGGCATTCTCTTGAGCAGATACCCTTGAGGCTTATTCATATCACTATCACTTGTATAGTAACTGAGAGGAAAAATTAGTCGATGCAGACGCTTAATGATTTTACGTATAAAAGTTTTTCAGTATAGTTAATGTTATTTAATTTTTTTTATTAGAGCCGCAGTAATCTGCTCTTATAGAGTATTTCGTCTGGTTATCTCGATGTATAATATAAAATCAACGATAAGTTGGACTGGAGGTTCAACTAGTGGCTGAGTCATTAAGGCCGCTGAGTGCTGTTAGTTTGCTCTGGGTTCGGAAGAACCCAAATGAACGGGCTGGTTGTATGGTCGGTTTTGTGGTTTATCCCATGTGAACATGAATACGAGCCAGATTCCTTTAGAAAATTCTCCACGGAGGCACCTCTTCCCTTAAGCAGACAGCTCTCGTGTGCTTTGTAGTATTCAAATAATATTACCTAACCTACACAGGATACAATGGATAACATTCCTTTTGAGAGGAATTTTTTGTGTAATAAATTAATAGATTCAAAATGGTTTCTTTTTTACTCGGGAGGAGGATGGGACATTATTTAAAGTCCAGTCTAAATTTTAGATTCAAAGTTTTTTGAAACGACTAGTTTTAAAAAATTTGCATCAGTATCAAGTTACTAACCATTTTCATAAGTTACTACCGATTTTCATTAAAATTTTTTTTGCACGGTATTCTGCAAATTATCATGAGGAAAATGTTTTAAAAAATGCACAAAATTATAGCTGGGTTTAAGAGATAACTTTCACTAATTTCTTATCTTCGAAAACCTTCATATAAAAATAATACTTATTTAACAAAAAATTGCAGATTTTTTCAATAAGGTTATTTTTATTTAAGTTAAGCGTTTAAAAGCATAAAATCACAGCTATTTTAAATATACCCAACACACATGAAGTAATGTTGTTCGCTCTAAGTAGATCCCCCCCCCCAAAGAAAAGAATTCTTGAAAGGCTGCAGTTCTCAACTTAAAACAATAAATCGCTTTATCAAAAACTTCTAAGAAATTATTGTTACTGATTTAAAAGACTAAATCGTATTATATAATACCTTATACGTTAATGGGTTTAGTCTAAAGCAGATTTGCTTCAACGGGAACGTTCCTGGACCCAAGTGCACATTTTAGTAAATTTTATTAGGCATTATAAATGGCAAGACAGTTTCTATTAAAGTAAATAAGGATAAATAGCAGTTCTTACATTAATATTAAAATTGTAAATCTTTTTTCATTAGCTTTCGTCACTGTTTTTTCCTCTTTAGAGGAAGCTAGGAAACAAATTGCATCAGTGTTCTTGAACAGAAGTAAAATGTCAAGATAAAAATTGTAATTGATACTATGCTACAATGATGAAGTTTTTTTTTTTTTTTAATTTAGCACATACGAAGTATTGCTCATAATTGGAGTGAGTCAAACTAGCGATTTTGGATTTTTTTCTCGTATTAATTTGACTATTTCTGTTTCATAGTAGCAATTTTAAATCATTACAGTGTACTATCAGTTTAGCACGTAGCAAACAATTAAATATTTCTGGACACATATTTTCGCTTTGCTCATAATAAATATACAGGCTAATTAACGGCGGAGCGATAAAGTCGCTGAACATTGCCAATTCTATCAGGGATCGAATCCCGGCGAACGGGCTTACTGTGTATTTGGTTTTCGTGGTATTTCCCCATGTGTAACGTGGATACGAGCCAGTTTCCTTTGAAAAGTCCTCCACGAAGGCATCCGTTTCTTTTGGTAGAATATCTCTCATGTCGTTTTGTCTTAACAAATTAATCTAACCTAACCTTATCATGATCATATTACTCTATCTAGTAGCAACTATTCTTTTTTTCACCATCCGCAATTTTATATATACCGGAGTATTTTGAATTTTAAAATAACTAAAACGTCTTAAGTTTTTTTTTAAATTATAATTTGTGATTTTCCCATTTTCCGGACATTTCCCCCTTTCCCCCCCCTTATTAGCTGTTGAAAGGATAGTCGGTGCCTGCATGATTCAGAACGTTACTGGCTTATAACATTTGGATGCGAAACGAGCAATGCGCCGCGTGTATGAAACACTGGGTGCAAGTAAGACTGCATTGTTTCTGAAACAATTATCAATTTGTATACATCAGAATTCCAAAACTCCTAAATACGTAATTGCAAACTTCGTCATTAATCAAATAAGTAGAATTAGTTAAATACATATGCAAAAGAAATAATTTCCAGCATGAAACGTGATTTACTTGTCAACACATTTCTGGATGGTCAAATACCACTTAAATTATTTTACGCTATATCACAAAAATTAAATGTTTATTTCACATGCTGCCACTGATCTTTTATTTTAGTGAAATTTATTGATCTAAACATTTTTGGAGCTAAATATTCGATATTTGGGTGCCATTTGACTTTTGTAAATATTGTTACGAGTTCTGTATTTTAGTGAAATTACGTAACAGTTTAGTATGTAATAGTTTTAATTAGTTTTGTTATAGTTTAGTATGCAAATAATTTTAGTGAAATTATATTCAAACTATAGTATCTCTTGTACCATGTAGCCCGAAAGGCCTTAGGATGCGAAGCATCGCCGGAGGAAAAAGGTTGCAGGCGTAAATCCATTTAACGCTGAGGTAGTAAAATGGCCATCTCGGCAAACTGGTGACATAAGGCCAAATTGGCGATCTCTCTGAGGACTAATTTTTGTTGCCAAATTTGGCAAGAAATAGCCAAAAATGAAGAAACATAGCTACCATTTGGATCCAATTTCTGTGTAACTGTAACTGGCCCGATCTCTATATAACTGTAACTACTATGTATGCCTTCTAGCTATTTTGAGAAATCGAAGGTACTGGAAATTTCTCCGCAGACGGAGGAAAACTATATAGGGCTGGAGAGAACATTTTTTAGGTTTTAGTTTAATGTTGAGTTATAGGGTACTGAGATTTCACTGTGCGAGCCGATGCATTTAAGGCATTTTGTGTTGACTTGTGTTCAGTGTTCTTAGCAGATTGAAGTGGTAACTACTGATTGTGCTGTATCATACTATGAAAAGCTGTATGAGTACATTTATGTGAAAACCTCCAGAACTGTAAAGTGTTTTTGAAAAAATACATTTCATAAAGCCATCATCGGTTCTGGGTGCATTCAATCTATTAACCGTACGGTTACACGCACGTAACAATGCGTTAACACTGCGTTAATTTTACATGCTATCGCTAGTCTTTGGTTTTAGTAAAATATATTAATGATTTTACCTAAACACCTTTGGAAGAAATATTGGACACATGGATGCCATTTCACTTTTGTAAACATGTTTATACACGACTTATTTCACTACTTATAGCCACATTCACTTTAAAGACCTTTGTTCATAATTTAAATCTTTCTCTTCCTTTTAGCCCTAATTGCTTCTTTCTCAGTGCCTTTTCGTAATCTGTTATAGATTTTTTACTTCTTGAATTCTCAACAATATGCAATACTATACCCCTTCCACTGGAAGACTATCCATCCTTTCATCTTCCTGAGTGTCAAACTTAAAAGCATTTTTCCTTACACCTCAGATCTGGTTTCTACATCTACATCTCGATGCTATTTCATTCTTGAAAACTTTTATGTCGTTGCATTAAAATAGCTATTGTTATTTTGTTTTCATTTTCTTTCCTTGTTTTAAGAATTTATGCATTATTTGTTCACGTGATTTCTTACATTTTTGCTTTATTTCTGCGTATTTATATTATAAAATTATATTTAGTGCTTTCCATATATTGCCTTAGCTATGTCACGTACGTTTTTATTTGCTTCTATGATAATCGATTCTGGTTGAGAATAGTTTTTGACCTTTAATTATATTTATCAGATTTTTTTATGTTTAAATAACTCATTCTGATGTTTTTATTCCATAATTATTCTCTGTTTTTCTTTATTCCATAACATAATCAAAGGCAACAATACTTAAACTAGAATATGGTCCATAGCTGCCTGGATAAATTCTTTTCTCCTAAAGAAGACCGTTAACAAGCTTTATCCCCACTACTCTTAATTTTCCAGAAAATTTCTATATAATATTTTGCATTAATTTCATTGCATTTTTATCGTAAATTTATAACTTGTTTTCCCACTACTGAAGATTGTTTGCGTAGTTTGCAATTTCAGTTCTAAACATCATATTAAAATTGTTTACTTTATACATATATCACAGAGCTTCAGAGTGTAAAAGAAGGTAGACCCACCAGCGGCCGAGCGGTAAAGACGCTGAACACTGGTAGTTCGGTCTGAGGTTCGAATCCCGCGAACAGGCTGGCTGCATGGGCGTTTTCGTGGTTTTCCCCATGTGTAACGTGTATACGAGCCAGTTTCCCTTAGAAAGTCCTCCACGAAAGGCATCCCTCCCTTTAGGCAGATAGCCCTCGTGTGCTTTGCCATAATTAAATACACCAGAGTGTAAAAGAAAGAATATGATCTACACAGTTACGTTGTTTAAACTGGATTCGATGATTGCATGACTGGATTCGATGATCCAGTCATATATGACTTTTGACAATACCTCTAACCAAACAGTTCAGCGTAAGTTGATTAGATTGTTTCTTTGTTTAATGGAATTGAATTCTACAGATTCATTTTATTTTATACAATTTGATGCAGGATGTTTCAGGAATATATTTATTATAACCCAAATTTACAATATCAAAATGATCAATATACTTAAATGAACTTTGACGTAAAATAAGGATTTATGTAAACTCGGACTCCTTTAATATCCTAAAATTAATTTTGGCAAATTAAGCTCTCATCCAGTTGTTCACCTCACAGTGTTTCTTTGGGTTGATTCCTTCAATTGCGGAGTTTTTTTTTTTTTTTTTTTTTACGTGATTGTCACGTTCAGCCAATACAGATGGTTCACAAAAAGATTTTGAATGCCGACAGCATCTTCCTGTATCCTTAAATTAGACATCCAAGCATACATTTTAAAGGACACTTGGGAGGAATTTGCTGTCTGAACATTTTTCTTTTATAGACGATTTTCTTTCAATAAACTCTAATATATTACATTGCGTTTTTCTCCGTATTGTGGCCATTTAAACGGATTGCTAATACTGTCCCTTCCTCACCCTTAAAAATATTCGTGCTAAATAAATCTCATTTCAACAAAATTTTATTTTATCATTTATCCGTTTTTCAACAAATTGTTCTGTTCTTATATTGAGCGTTTTCATAATAATACTTCTGTTACACACTTTTGATAATGGGGTTGTGCTTTGCTGATTTGTTTCTTAGCTTTTATATTTCTCGGGTAGCTTATATTTCTATAAATAATAACTAAATACATAGTAAAATGCTTTCATATTTTAATGCAATCGCTTAATTTTGATAACAAACGGGCACTTTGTGAAATCGAAGCTTAAATGTTTTTGTGACCAGCGACTTTCAGTGCTATTTCGGAAAGAAGTTATGACTTTATTTATATCAGTGAGTTGTATTTTTGCCAGCTTTTAATATTTTTACTGTCGCACTATATACTTTTTTCGAATACATGTTCATTTCAGTCACTCTCTAGTTTCCTGCGGTAAAAGCAAGTTTAGCAGGTATGGAAATACCTGGAAATTCACCACAATAAGTGTATACTCAGTTTAAGATTTTATGCTCTGAAAGTGACAAAACTGTGAATTTCAAAATAAATCTAATAATATGTGGGTATAAATCAAATACGTAGTTACCACTTATAATTATTTGAAGCTTAAAGAAAATATAATGTACACTGCTCAAAAAAAAAAATGGGACAGTCCTATATCTCCCGATCTACTGGGCCGATTGACAAAATTCAAATTGCGTTCTTCATGTCTCGAAAGTGCGACTTAGGATATATATTAGATTTATATATAGCACTATTCTAACATAGGTATTTTGACACAAAATCGGACTTTTTCTGAAATAACATACCAATTTTTTTACATATTTCGATTCTACGACTCAAATTACGCCTAAATATGAAATTTTGTAAAATTTGGAGCGAAATTTACGGAGAAATTCACAAATTTATGTTGGCACTTTTTTGTCAGTTTGCGCCAAGAATAGTTCACTTGGCGAACTTCTTAATATATGGCAACCGAGTTTCCTTTCCCGTTAGCGGAAAAAAAGTCACCATCGTTCCTTTTTTCCAAATAATATTCTTTATATTATATTTTCAATTATAACTTATTATTTTAAGTATTTTTTTCTTTTTCGAATTTCATTTTAATTGTTTAAGTTGCATGGTTTTTTTTTCGAATAACTGTTTTAAAAATTTCTACTTACCTATTCGAACCGCGTAAATAAAGGTGCAGCATTTATTTTTTTCAAATAGTTTTCTTTATATATATATTTTGTCATAGTTATTATTTTAGGTAATTTTTAAATTCTTAACTTTTATTTTAATTGTTTGTGTTACATTGTCTCTTCAGATAGTTGTTTTAAAATTTTCTATTTATTCCTTCGAATTGAGCATTTTAAATATATTTATTAATATAAATTTTCCAGAATTTGATTTTATTTATTTGAATTGCGTTTCTTTCGGAGGATTACTTTGTAACCCAGACTACGATCCGTTTGAAAACTGCATATATTAAAAGAGAAAATACAGTAAAGCACAGTTAACACGCCTTTCAATGTTCCGTTCAGAAATGATATATATAAATAAGAGAGACATTTAACTTAGGATTGCGACATTTTAACTTAGGATGACTTGCATACACTGCTTTAAACAGTTTTATCATTGTGCCCATTGCTTTACACAGTTTTATCCTACATTTGGCTTCTTAAATGTTATTCATATTTTAGTCAAATATTTTATTTTTGAAATCGTAAAAATCAAATATCATAAGATTAAAAAGTTTTAAATTTAAAAAAAATACAAATACTAAATTTTACCGTAAAATGTATTTTTTCTTCTCTTTTTCTTCAGGCATTCTACTTCATTCTTGTTCTTTTTCTTTAGGCATTCCGGAAGTATATTAAAAAGCATCCAAATTTTCGAAATATCTTGATATTTCTGACAATCATTTTAAATAAAGTTATCGCTTTCCATTTCATAAAGGTCCACAAACGGCCGAGCGGTAAAGTCTCTGAACACTGATAGTTCACTCCGGGGTTCGAATCCCGGTAAACAGGCTGGTTGCATGCCAGAGCCTTTATCAGTCTTTAGATGCTAAACATTTTGAAGGTATGAGATGAAAGGAAAGACTGGTTTCATCAAGAGGTTTTGGTTTATTTAATTATGACAAAGCACACTAGGGCTATCTGCCTAAGGGAAGGGATGCCTTCGTGGAGGACTTTCTAAGGGGAACTGGCTGGCATACACGTTACACATGGGGAAAACCACGAAAATGCCCAAGCAGCCAGCCCGTTCGAGGGATTCGGACCTCGGACAGAACTACCAGCGTTCAGTGACTTTATCGCTCGGCCGCTGTTTCATCAGGAGGAAAAAAAAACATCTTTAGGTGACATCCACATACATCACTGGATAAACTCCTGAATCTTCAAATAATTCGAATGAAAAAATCATGGGATTCTCCATTTATGATACGATATGATGTTCTATAACGTAATTTAAATTTATACAACCAAATAGTCTAAACCATATTGTCTTTTCTGTTAACCACAAGCTCAATTGATGGTATTTGGTGTACACGTTCAAGTGTTTTTTCTTTGAACACCTAAATTCATTGAAGTATCCTGAAAGTATCTTCAAAAGCGTCCAACTTTTTTAAACACCTTGGTATGTCTGACAGCCAAATTTCCCTGCAAATTTTTGCTTACTTTTCTCCCTAATTTTCTTCTTTCCTTCTACAGTTATTTTCAGTGCACACACAAGAAAATTAAGATTTTTCGATTGCTAGACTTCCATAAATTTTGCTTTCTTGTCAATTTTTTAAAATATCAATTGCATGAATTGCGTTTCAGCTGAAGACAGCTTTTCATTTTCTAGTCATTTTAACTATAAATAAAAAAAAGCGAAGTCCAAAGGATAAATATTTTAATTAAAAGATTTTTGCTAAATGACAAAGAAATAAAACAGTCCAGCAGGGTTAATTCTGTACCACCGAGTGACTCGATTCTTATATCGGCTGAAACAATCTAAATCATATTAAAGATCATGTTTTTTTATACAATCTATAACGCGAGAGAAAAATTAGCTTCTTAAAACATTCTTTCTAAGAGGATTACTATAAAAGATTATATTTATATATATATATTTTTAAAGCTGAGACTTTAACCAAACTGTCAAATTTTTAAAGTTTAATTTACATGGTAGTTATAATTAAAGTTCAAATCTGAAATGGTCATAAAAGGAAAACTACCGTACCAAATGTTATCAAACTTGGGAATCGTGTAAAGGAGGTAATGGGAATTTATTTTCAGCGAGAAAAAAATAGTTAAAAAAACTCATCACCAGGGGGAAAATGACGCTGTATACAAGATTCTTAAATGAAATAAGACACGAAAACATCTGCTTAAAATGTGTTTAATATTTTCCGAAACGTGTTACAAAGCATGTTGAATGTAGCGTCTAGCATTTTCCGAAAGCAAGTTAAATCCTGTTACTGCTTTCTCAACAGCAGCTCTTAGCATATCGGGAGGAATGTTACGGACATGTCAGTGTTTAACATTTTTCATTTCTGCCAAATTGTTTAGATTATCACCATAAACAGTGCTTTTGAGAAAACCCCATAGCTAAAAGTCACAGAGGTTGAGGTCTGGTGGGAAGAGGGGAAGTGTTGGCGTATAAGACGTTCATTCGTGAAATGTTGCCTAAGTAACTGTGCGACACACGTGAGGTGGGGCCCAGCCGTGCATAAAAATCGTAGTATCTAAAATGCCACATTACTGCAGTTCGTGTATCACGAAACATTTTAACATTGACTCTAAGTGAGCTGCAATCACAGTGGTCCAGCTGTCGACTGTTCTTCAGAGAAAAATGGTTCAGTTATAAAACTAGCTGTCATTCCACACCAAACGGTGTGGAATGACTGCTATGCAATCGAATGTAGTAGGAGAATGCAATGGAACTAGATAGATAACATGAGGAATTTTTTTACCTCAAATCGATTAAAAGCGTTTTGAATCAGTATCTTCATGTTTTAGGGCCGAATTCAGGCTTCAAAAATTACAAATTAGCGATCGGTAAGAAAACGATTTCCAGATTGTACGCACTTGTGCGAGTGATTTGCGATCTCACATTTTCTAATCGCTAATTCGTGGTTTTCACGGACGAATTTCTCACTTACACGGATGGCGCACTCGACGTTTATCGAATTTAACGCCTTTAAATGGTAATTTTCTTACTTCAAAATTTCTTAAGGGTATGCAACATATTAAACCCGTGTAACAAAAGGTTTCGTGTAAAGATTCCGACCCATATTTCGTTTAATAATATTGCATACAGCGCCATTTTCCCCCTGGTGGTGAGGTTTGGAACTTCCCTTTTTTCGCGGAAAATAAATTCCTATATCTCCTTTACACGATTACCAGGTTTGATAACATTTGATCCAGTAGTTTTTGTTTTATGACCGTTTCAATGTGGAACTTTAATTATAAACACCCAGTATATTATTAAATTTTAATTGAAGCTATGCGTTATATGTGTACCATGCGTAAGATTTCCGCTTTTATAGAAAAAATAAAGAATCGAAGCAAATATACTTAGGATAATGGAACAAAACTGAAAAAAATTCCCCTACCTCCGAAAATAAAATATTGAAACTTCGACCTTGAATTTATTGGATTATCGAAATATTCAATATGACCTATCTTCTAAGTCCTAGTTCCGACAACAATTTCGTCAAAAATTCCGAATTACTTAAGCTGATGTAAAAGATTTAGTATATATTCACTGTAGGTTAGTAAAGTAATCAGAGTGTAATAAAAATAGATTATAGAATTTACGCTGATGCAACCTTTTGTCTGACTGCACAACATGTAATGGAAGAGAAGGCTTGTAGAGATCTGTTTTTGACATGCCTCTAAAAGTAGATGTCATACTCCTTTTGTCTCTTCAATATCAAAAAACTTTCCTTTGAGAGGCAACTTTAGTTTTTGGGAAAGAAAAAAAATCACAAGAAGACAAATTTGAAAAACATGCAGGACGATTGAGTACACATACTTATTTTCGGAACACAAGCGGTTCTCCGACTGGTTATTGAATAATGAAAAGATGCATTATCATGCAATACAAAACATTTGGAATACGTTGTCTGACTGAAAACGTAAGATTAAAAGTCATCTGCTTAATTCACAACCATTTACAAGTCAACTACTGGGGCAATTGCAGAATCGTTTTGATCCTGAGCTTCTAAGACAAACCTTATATCACTGGATTTAAACACTTCTTTAATCTTCCGAGAACGTTCCTTCTTTAGCTCATATTCCAAGAATATTAAGTGAATACAATTATTGTAAAAGAAAATGAATATTCATTTGCACTACGGCTTGGTAGTTCTGCTTTTTGTGTCTAAGTATACAACAATATTTTAAATATTTACAAATAAAATATTAAATTGGAGCCTCACCAGTTGCCAGCATTTGAAGATTGTTAAATACTAATTGTTTGTTGCGAAGTCTAACCCAGGGGGCCCACCAGCGGCCGAGCGGTAAAGTCGCTGAACACTGGTAGTTCGGTCCGAGGTTCGAATCCCGCGAACGGGCTGGCTGCATGGGTGTTTTCGTGGTTTTCCCCATGTGTAACGTGTATACGAGCCAGTTTACCTTAGAAAGTCCTCCACGAAGGCATCCCTCCCTTTAGGCTGATAGCCCTCGTGTGCTTTGCCATAATTAAATAATCCAATCCAATCCTTAATTAAATATAATTGATTTGTAACTTCTACTAGAGCTGACGGTAAAAATTGAAGTGCAAATAAATAATATCGTGTGCAATCTTGATTAATATAAATTAAAAATTTTGCATAGAAAAATATTTGCATTCAGACAGAAAGTTTTCTGAAATATTTGCAATTACTTTATAAGAAGGATTTATTAATAACCGTAATAATTACTTATTATATTACTGATGATTAGGATTCAGTTCTTGACAATTACATTCTAAGTTAGAATTTTAAGGATATAATGAAAATAAGCTACGCGCAAAAATACATTTTTACAGATTAAATTGACATTAAATACAAAAATACAGAATGTTGGGTGTCGTTTATATAATTATTCTTGCTTGTCCACAGAATCTGCTGACTTATCCAGCCATTAAGTAGCTGCAGATCATTTCTACATAACCATTGAACTTCCATTAATTCAGTCTCTACAGGGTTGTATGTTTATATCATAATTTGACTTTTATAAAAATGATTATTCTAAATCTTATATCTCTATAAAAATATACTGTGCTTTAAAAATATGGATGATAGTATCTGCCGCTCTTTCGGCCACTTCAAAAGCAACAGTTTGTTTAGAAATAAATTATGCAGTTAATGTCATAAAATATTTTCATTAAATTCAAATAAACATTAAACGAAAATTCTCAGTTTTAGACAATTCGATTTAAACGAAGTAAAGTAGCAGACGATAAAACGCCGAAGGTAAAAATTTACTCTTAGAAAAACGTACTCTTATTTTTTTAAAAAAAAGGAAGAAAGAGAGAAATTTAAAAAAATTGTTAAAAATTTGAATAATATCATCTATAATTTAAAAAATAGATTTTCATATAGTATTAATAAATATTTATTACGCCTTATTGTGGGAAAAAATTTCATATAATTAATTCTCCGTAAAATTTTACTTGAAATTTAAGGTTAAAAATAGCTGTGGCAATACAGTGTAACAAAAATCCATAGACCACATTTGGCGTTATTATCGCTCAAAAAAAAGATGCCAAATTTCAAAACGCGAAAATATGTAAATTCGTGTATATCTTAGAAAATTTTGAATAAAAAAGTAATTTTTTGCAGATATGCTTAAAAATACACCTACTTTATGATGATGGTAAAAATTTTATAGGTTATAATTCAAAATTTTTTTCGAAAAATATATAAAAATTATTTAAAAATAGAAATTTAAAAAATAAAACACAAAAAATGGGTAAATTTTATTTGGAATGAACCTAAATTTCGAAATGTGAGAGAAAAAATAAAAAAAGTTTAGTAAAACAAGAGATATTAATAAATATTTGCCAAATTCAATTAACATTGAGGAGCTAAAATTTTGAGAGCTAATATTTTAAAAACTACTCGTACGATTTTTACAAAACTTGGTATTCTGGCATAATTTGATCCGTAGAATCGAAATATGGAAAAACATTGGTATGTTATTTCAGAAAAAGTCCGATTTTGTGTTAAAATACCTATGTTAGAATAGTGCTATATATAAATCTAATATATATCCTAAGTCGCGCTTTCGAGACATGAAAAACGCAGTTTGAATTTTGTCAATCGGCCCAGTAGAACGGGAGATATAGCACTGTCCCATTTTTTTTTTTTTTTTTTTTTTTTTTTTTTTGAGCAGTGTACATCCAATTTCTTCAGATCTTCTAGATTCTATTGTACTGTAATGAAAAATTTCTTTTGAACATTTTCCTATCTTGTTCTATTATTTTATGTTCAACTATTATATGCTTAGGATATGACCGACACAGCAATTTAAAAAATGGTCGTTTATTCTTTCTTTTTTACAGGTAAGAATTTTGGATTTTTCTGATAGAAAAATTTGGAAACTTAACATGCAGTTTACTGATAAGAACATGATTTTGGTGAAAATAACCAATGGAGGTACGGCTTTGCAGGTGTCTTATATGGGTAATTATGACTCATATTAATTTCAAATTAATTATTTTTATATAGCATTTTTTTAAATATACGTATTGTTATAGCCCAAACATGTTATATACAAAGCATTGCCGTGGCGATAAAACTGTAGAAACCAGACACTGTCTGAGGGGAAGCAATTGTTTAAAAATATGATAACATTTACACGTGTTCTGACTTACAAAACTCGAAACTTTCATTTCGTTTACCCAAAATGGGCCTTATTTGTTTCAGTATTATAATGTCATGTAATTAGCTCCTAGTTATTCAGTTAACTACGTTAAATGTAGATAATTCTATTAAATCTATCGGTTTTTAACTCTGTACATTTAAATATTTAGTATTTTAGATACAATAACTTATGCTATGTTTCAAGTTAATTTCTATGATTAAAAATGAGAACTGAGCATAGCAGAGGTTTAATGAACTAAGTTTTTAGGTTTATAAGTTATACCAGTTTTGATGTTGAAGATTCAAACTTTGAAAGCAAGTTATGTTGAAAGAAATTTTATAACGTAGTTAAATCTTGATAGTTGAAAATATGCAGCAGACTTGTTAATTCGTCTCCAAACCATTAAACTGTTTTCAGGTGGCATTGCAAACTTCTTTTAATAACTACAGTAATGTTTCAGATTGTCGTAAAAAATATCAGTTATATGTATTGTTGCGTGCGTACGGCTTAGTATTGGATTAAATGCACGGAGAACGATGATTGTTTGATAAAATTAAGTTTACCTAAAGAAACATTTTTGAAACTTTACACAAAGTTACTCGTACTGCTTTTCTTAGTATCACAGAGCATGATCAGTAGTTACACTTCAAACTACTCAGAACGTAAACATAACATGGACCGGACCGAAATGTCGCCAAATGGTCGCCAAGTTTGGCTACTTTTGGAGATTTCTAGCCAAGTTTGGCGGCAAAAATTAGTTGTTAAAGCCGTTGCCAGCTTGGCGATATTTCGCTAATGTAATGAGATGGCCATTTACTCAGTGATAAATATACTAGCTCCTGAATTCTTTTTCGCCAAAAAGATTTAGATTTTTGTTTTACTTTATATAAAAAAATACTACCATTTCACGAAAATAATTTACATATGTACAAATCTATAACAGTAATATAAATTAAATGCATTCCAAAATGTGTTAATTAGATACGTTATAAAAACTCAAAAGACTCTGGAACCTAGCTACGTGCAAAAAGAATGGGAGACATAAAAACACAAGACTCTGGAATGCAAGTTTCTCTTAAGAAGTCCTCTATGAAGGCATCGCCTCTTAAGCAGATAGCCCTAGTGTGCTTTACCATAATCAACTAAACCGAAGCAAATGAGTTAACCATAAAATAAGATAAAAGAACTCGTGATATAATCTCCATCCACAAGAGATATCTCGGATGACGAAATGAATTCTTTACTTCCTCAAATAGCTTTGAACAACTGAACTATATCGAAAATTTGTGGAAAATCAAAATTGACATGAAAGATACTTGTTAAATTTCTAAACTTTATTCATTGTTAAATCTTAAATCAACTTTCAAAGAGTTACGAGACAGGATGGAACACTGGGGCTCCTTTTCTCTTTTTTTTTTTTTTTTTTTTTTTTTTTTAAGCCATAGGAGACGATGGTGTTGACAAGCAATACTTTTTCCCTTGCAGACAAGCGATAAAGAATTATTAGTCAATAATCTGGGCTTTAACGACACCGATCAAATGGTTATCGGCTTCGGGGATCTCAGCATGTCTCAGCGCTGCTAAGTGAGAGTTCTGGCTTTGATCCTCAGCCGTAATGCAGGTGTTTAAAGTGGGACACAGCTGAAGCAGAGCGTTTCAAGTGTTGAAACTTTCTTCACCGCCTTTGTGCGTGGGTCAACACGTCCACTGTGTGACTATCGCATCCCGTTCCATGAGCTATCAGCTTTTACAGCAAAAGAGTCGCATGATTTCACCTTTTACTGTAAAAGCATAGTCATGCGAAATTGGATAGCTAGGTTTTTAAGAAAACAATATCTGCGAAGAAGAGGTCCTGAGTTTGATTTCTATCTAGGGGCTAAGTCCATACAGACGTATTTCTGTATGCTAATGTTTTATTTATATGTTGTCCCACTGGCTTCGAGTTCTTTCGCCATTATTAAATTAACCATTTGGACTTGAATTTACTTGAAGCTGTTGAGTTGCTGAAATTTCGAAGTGTTAATGATATTAAAACTTTCACGCAAGTCAAGAATGTGACGAACTTATTAAAGCAATGGAGGATTGATAAAATTTTGAAGTAATCTTCTTAGTATTGTACCATTATATTTATCAGGATATCTCAACTAGGGACAATTTCATAGTTGCAGGGAGGGGGAAGGTCATCAGCTTTTTATTTGCTTGTTAAGTATTTAGTTTTAGTTTATGTATATAAAAAAACTACTATTATTCAAGTTTTGGTATTTATTCTATACTTTTTCTTATTTAACTCATAAAACACATTGAAAATATATGTATATATCGAGTTGTGGCAAGGAGGGGGATGGTCGTCTAAGCAATGCTGAAAGTGGCTGCATGGAGCAAAAAAGATTGAGAACCAATGATATATACTTACCTGAAATTAGAAATGAATTATATTTATAAATATCAATTTACTGTTAATAGATATGTATGTTTATTTACTGTTTTTTTATTATAACATTGCTTTCGTCTATAAATCATCTTTTTAACTTTCTTTTTAGAGAAATTATACCCATGTGGGTCACGATAAGTCACAACTAAACGCATTTGGATCTCGAGGTTTAAAAGACCAGGGAGCTGTCTTGTAGGAAATTAAAGCAAAAATGCATCTTTTGATTTCTATTTTAGGAAACTGAATTGCATGTTTAAGCAAGCAGAGTTTAGGGAAAAGATGGTTATGAATTTTGTTCCCTTACATATTGATCCTTCCCAGTTACATAACTTCCTAAAACAATGTGCAGAATTTTATGAACACAATCTGAAAACTACGCATGAGGATAGTAACTTTCAAGTGTTCGATTTTATTTAACATTTATTATGTATGAAGAAAAAAATTTCAGTAGCAAAATAATGACTGTACATTCATTTCTTAAAAATTCTCATGCCTTTACGTCCAAAATTCATCGCTATGTTAGGGTATGAATTTAATACCCGTTTCTGAGATCGTTTTTCTGTTCCCACTTCCGGCTTGAAGTTAAAAAATTTTGGTAATTGATTTAGGGTGTAGGTGCAGAGATAGAGCTGTTCGTATTGAGGATTAAGAGTTCACTTTCCCGTAAATAGAGTTCCTTATTAAATTAGTAATTGTCCCATATATTCCGAGAGCAAATTTTTATTGCGAATACTTGAATTTATCCCGTGAAGCCAAAGTGCAGATAGTTTTGCTAAGTATATGTATATTTCATTAACTGAAATTTTTATCCTGTGGCAATTATTTAAAAAGTTAGATTATTTTGCATAATCCTTTCCGCCTACATAGTTTCCATAACTTTCTGCACCGCATTTTAAGAAACTATGTAATTGTAGTATAATTGCTGGATTAATATTTAAAGAAATAGAATCATAGTGACAAGTTAAAGGCAACCATTTTATATCTGCTGTTGATGATCTTCAGTTTGATTAAGGAATCGTTGCTGATCTTCAACTACTTTACGACACCCTATTATAGATGCAGTAGCTATTAGAAATAGCAAGCTATTTTGTCAGTTGCTTTTAAGGGATTCAATGATTAGTAACCTACCTCGTCCAGGTCTTAGTGGCCAAAGCTTAAAACTCTGGGAATTCACCATTAGTTCTATTCCCGTATTCAAAAAAGAGGTCTCCTGCATGAGATCTGCATGGGTTTCCTCACGTATAGTTTGAACAGGAGTCCTAGACAGACCTTCATGATAGCATCCCTCACCATAAGCATACAGCTCTTGTGCGCATTGCGCTAATTAAGTATTTAATCTAATTTAATGCAGATGTCGGCTGACTAGGTGGATAATGATAAACATTAATGGTCAATGAGTTCCGGTAATCATTCATGGGGCTGGTAAAAGCTGAATTCAGAAATGCATTTTTTGTTTCCCTCATTTACAACTTTAGCGCAAGTTTAATATCCGTTAGAATGTTTACCAAAAATATAATTCTCAAGCCAGTTGAGTTCTTTGTCATAATTAACCCTTTCCGGCACGCTACCTTTTAAAGTCGGAGTTTTGATTAAAAAAAAAAAAAAAGGTAAGCAGTCTAATTAGGCCTAGAGGAGTACACAAGTAAAATTTTGTGAAGATAGTACTTATCGTTTTGTTTTAATTCTGTGGATGTGCCCAAAGTGGCACACTGATTGAATAGAGCTTCGAAACGAGTGCTGAAACGAGCATTCTTGTCAATGAACTGACAGATGAGATGCGGAGAAACAAAGAATACAGCAGGTGTCTTAGATTATCGGTGAGCCCGGTCTGGGCACACCTAGGGTTCTCCGTTAGATTTTAGGCAAGATTTTAAGGTAAAAATTTAAAGCTAATGTAGAATAAAGAGATTAGCATACAGTCAAAAACATAACATAGAAATTTCTTTTCAAACAATTCCTTTTATACCATAAAAAATCTGGAAGATTTCTTTGAAAAATGAGGGTCTTAATAAACTAAACATGGCTAAAATATATGGACTGGTTTGTGTTGAGCTGCTATCTACTATAAATAAAGAAGGTTCAGAATAACCTATAGTAACCTATAAATCCTTTTTCATTCAATTTTCAGACCGGACACACTGTGCAGCAAAGGGTTAAATGCCTAATACTACATAATCTTATGAACTGGCTAATGATTGAAACGGCTATGGTTTTGCATTCTTATTATTAGACTTGCTAAAAACTTGTTGTGTACATTACGCAAAGTCATATAGAAGCAAAATTTTATGAAATTCAAGAATTCGGTGATGATAATTGAAAAATATGCGTTATAAAGAATACGTTTGACGTATAACTAACAAATATTTCACTAAATTCTGAATAGGGATTTATAGTATTTAGATAATGATGTATTACTTTACAGTTAATTATTTCCTTTATCCCGCCTCATTTCGGCGTTACATCTCATAACGTCGCTAGCGGGTCGTTAGAAGTTGCGCAGTTAATCGAACATTTATCCTATACTAGAAACAGACTTAACGCGTAAAGTCTGGAGTTGTTCATTTCCAAATAAAACGTATGCACACGGACTTTCCTTGGAAACATCAACACAGAAACGTAATCTTGTTTCTTAATATCAGACTTATTTAAACGCTTTTAACCAAAAAGAAAGCGTAACATAAAAAAGCTCGAAATTCATTGCTGGTTATTAATACATTTCTAAGCAAAGGTTTTCAGACACTTCATAATTTTCAAATATAAAATATCTGCAGTACAATTAACATTTTTTAAAATTCTTCTTTCATTAGAGCTGTAATATTTTGGCATTATAGAGTATTACGTCTGAGTATCTCAATGTATAATATACGCATACAATAATTTGGGCTAGAGGCCCCATCAATGGCTGAGTGGCAATCGTCGAATGCTGGTATTTCGTCCTGGGTTCGAATCTAGGCGAATGGGCTGGCTGCATGTGCGGTTTCGTGTTTTTCCCATCTAAACGTGATTACGAGCCAGTTTCCTTTTCCACGAAGTCTTCCACGAAAGCATCCATTCCCTTAGGCGGGTAGTCCTCGTAAGCATTGCTATATTTCACTAAGCATAACCATAATTTGGTCTGGAAATTTTCTGTGTCCAGCTGTGCCCTGAATATTCGACCCAGGTCCAAATCGAAGAAGTTGACACATGGGGTTTTTGTATTTTTTCCTCATGTGTTACCATAAATACGAGTTAATTGCTTTCAGACAGTCCTTAACGAAGGCATCCCTCTTCGGCAGATAGCTTTCACATGCTTTGCATAACCGATGAGTTACCTCGAATACTTTATTTTCTTTCTAGGCTAAATTCTTTGGATTATTTGGATTTTCATAAGGCACACGATGGTTAATATCCTACTGGCTGGTAATTAAATCATAAATGCAAAAAAAAAAAAAAAAAAAAAAAATACTCGTTTAGTCATCCCATTTGCAGGGATTTGAACACAAGTCGAATTATGAATGTTCAGTAATCTTTCTTCTCCTCCATTAGTAGACTAGCCAAATATAGTTAGGTTTGGTTTTAAAATTTGTTCACGTGTTCTACGATTTTATTTATCTTATGATTGCTTAGTTACCAATTTTTTCGTTAATTAAAATATCATCTAAAAATAATGTTGTCTAATGCATATTTAAAGTTAATTACGTTAATTTTGCTTTGCCATCAACATTCGACGAGTGGTTAGCCTATAAATAGTAAAGGAAAATGTTAGGTTATGTCGATATGGCAAAGCACACGATTACTCTCTGCGTAAGGAGAGGAATGCCTTCCTGCTAATGAAAACTTGCTCATATTCCCGTTACACATAGGCCATGCAACCAGCCTGTTCGCTTGGATTCGAACGCGTAAAGAACTACCAGTATTCAGCAATGTTTAACCGCTGGGATACTGGTGGAGCCATGGTAATGGAAAAACAAATACGCATGATGTCATCAGTTATCCGTTGCTTATAAAACTGGAATATGCGTTTCTTTTTAAAAGTTGCGAAAATAAAATTAATTTTCTTGTTTTAGTGTATTGAAATTGAAATGTTTGTTTATTGAGTTAAATAATTTCATTTTTGAATTCTTGAAAAAGTGTGTTTCGTATTATGTTTCACAGCAGTAAAATTATTCTGTATTTTTAAATCTATAATATTTGTTGAAATAAAATATGATAAACTATATAATAAAATTCCATACATATTTAACTAAAAAAAAAGGAGTGACGATTAAAGTATTTGAATTTGTCGAATATTTGAATGTTAGCTTTCAACTGTAAATAGGAAAATCTCTCGCTTTCAACCAATTAGTTTATTTTGGGATTTCCAACTCGAATTCTTTTTAAAGCGAAGATGAGATTATGTGTGACCCCCCCCCCCAACATCCAGGAAGCGCCTGTTCTGACCTTTGACCTTTTAACTATCGCCAGAACAACGTGTGCTTCTCTCCAACTTCGCTCATTGAGCTAGTAATTGCTGCTCCCTTTCATTGTGATGAATGCTTTCTCGTGCTTTCTGCAGAGAGGTAGCTTCCAATTAGATGTTCTAGGTTACAGCAGAAAACACCATCTCCAGATTAGTGATGAGGAGTAAGTGTTACGACTCTCAAATATTAGGCTGAGAATTCGTAATTTTCCTTCGCAAGTTTTGTGCTCTATAATATGTGGTGCAAGGATCAATACCAGTTGTAAACATTATCACATATCAAATTAATCACCTCAGTAGCAGAAATTTGCACAAATTGATCACATTTTAATGCACGGAGGTGACTACTATCACCTGCACTGGAACCTGTCTTTTATTTAATTCTTTAACTATTCTGTTCCATAAAAATAAGTGCTTGCTTTATGTTAAAATTAGTTGAATATCGGTATTGCTTTAAACTTTTACAAATTTTAAATGCACTAACCCTTTTACATTTAGAGTTCAAATCTCATGCTAAGCCTCAGATGTTTGTAAGTACGCCATACACTTTATATCGAAGAAATTCTTTCATGCGCTATTTACAGTTATACATAAAATGTGACTGAATATGAGTAGTAAGTCAGAAATGAAAACTTCGCCGTTTGTTGTATGCTCGAAATAAAAAACATGAAATACAGTGGAAACACTGGGATTAACTGGCACAACAGAGATGCGGATAACGGCAATATCCAAATAACTGGTTACTTTTTTTATTTCTTTTTCTTATAAGCCAAATATGTATTTATTTTAATACGAAAGAAGACATTTTGCTTTTTTAACATTTTTATTTCAACGAATGTTATGCAGTTGAAAAGAATATATCTTGATTTCTATCATTTTACCTTTATTTCCGTTAACAAATGGAAAATACTCTTCTTGCAAAAAAATTAAATGACGAATTTATTTTTTATTTGCTTAAGCTTGGTATTTACGAGCAGACAGCACTTCCATCAAAAAATAAACACACACTAAAAAGTGTTGAAATGTATATCAAAAGTCAACAGTAAGAAACTGATTCCAGTTAAAAACATGCAGTGAAAGAATAAGACGTTCATGAATTCTTTGCCCGTAGAGAAAATAAAAATAAATGTCACCAAGATGTTTACTCCATTATTTCCAAGCAATAATTCGAAGGATAAACAAATAATTCTAATCTTCCATACAGTATGTGCAATTGCTTTTCTTTTAATACTTATAAGCTATATATTTTCTAAATGATACATGGTAACTTGCTGTTGATATATAATGACATGTTATTAAATTAAATGAGAGAAATGTGTTTGCCATGCTTAAAATTATTTTTTGTTCTATGCCGATACATATGCAATGTATTTTACTTTAAATTAACTTCCTACAAAGTATATGCCTACATACATATATGCAGTATTACAGAAATATTTTTAGTACAAATATATCCCAAATCATTCCCGCGCAAAATGCTGCTGAACTATTGATAATTTCTAGACAAAAAATAATATTTTTAGAACCTAAACAACAAAGACATGAAAGAAATGAAATATAAATCAGTACAATTCTTAACTCTTCCAATAAATATGAAAAAGACTCTATCAACTCAGTGTATTTAAGCCAAAAGAAAGCCCTAAAACAAAAAATACAAAAATATATAAAAAAAAAAAAGAAAAGGAGGAAAAACACTCGAAATATGATTCAACGTTATCAAGAGGAGGTCGATCAGATTTCAACTTTCTAGGAAAATTACTGTGTTTCTGTTCGCTCAAAATTATCTGATGAACCTTTTAAATTATTTAATCATTATAGTTCATCCGAAAATTCCAAATGCCTCCTCTGCGCAGTAGAATTCCAATCAATAATACGTAAAACAAATTTAAATGAAATATATGTAATAAAGTAAATTTACCTAATAAAGCCAAAAGCCATACATATATAATTACTAATATTAAAATAAAAAATTTACTGGACGTAGAGAATTCAAGTAATATTTAAACAAAGAACGAGAACACAAGTGTTAGAACTTACTGTTTTCAGAACAAAGCAAATTGATTCAAAATTGGGAAAGACAAGTCTGATGTTGATTGTTTGGCGCAACTGGCGATAAATAAATTGCGTTATTCAATTTTAAACCTTTCCAAAGGTGAATCTACAGTACTATTTTTAAAAAATAATTTTAAACTGGAAGGCATTAAAGTAATGCCAGAAAGAAATTAAAAGGAAAGGAAGGTCAAATGTTAGAAAAGAATAAAATTTTAATGCCATGCATGGGCTTATCATGACGATTTAGAATAGAAAAGGCTGTCAGTGAATAAAAGTACAGTTAAGAAAATAGAACAGTAAATTTACAAATAAAACTATAAATATTTTTAATTCATCCTTCTTTTATTTGGTCTTTCAGATAAAAAATTCATTACCTTAGGTTAGGTTATTTAATTACGGCAAAGCCTCGAGGGCTATCTGCCTAAGGGGAGGGATGCCTTTCGTGGAGGACTTTCTAAGGGAAACTGGCTCGTATACACGTTACACACGGGGAAAACCACGAAAACACCCATGCAGCCAGCCCGTTCGAGGGATTCGAACCTCGGACCGAACTACCAGTGTTCAGCGACTTTACCGCTCGGCCGCTGGTGGGCCCACCATTCACTCATTACCTTAAAAAATTGTATAGGTATATATATATATTATAAAGTTACCAAAACGCTAAAAACACATAACTATAGTAACGGTTACAGCCAAAAACATCGGAGACGAAAACGTCGCGGAGAAAACAACGCAAGGCGAAAACATCGTGGGAAAAAGAAAGCAAAGAAAAATCTTCGCAGTTCTAAAACATCGTGGTACAAAATATCGTCGTCGAAAATGAAGCCGTTCAAAAACTTCGCAGTTTAAAAACATCGTCGACGAAAATATCGTGGTAAAAAAATAAAGCACCTACAAATCATCGCATGACGATAACATCGCACATATGTGTTTTTCCGGTTTTAAAAGTTGTAAAGGCATATTCGCATAAAGATTTGGAAGCGCAAGAAATGTTAACTACACTTTAAGAATAAACGGAAACAAAACAAGGTATAATTTTCACCAAAACAATATCAGATTAACAAACGTGAAAGGAAGTACTTTTATAATTAACTAAACACTTTTTATAGAGGTAACCTTATGCAGTTATTTATCTTTCTTTTTCTAAACATTTTTAGGCTGTATTTTTCATGAAAATTTATGAGTAAAACTTTATAAAAAGATTAATTTATTAATGACCTTTTTTAATTAATTATGTAAATTAAACATTCTATTAAATGCTATAAGTTGCATTAATTTTCTACTCATTTTCAATTTTTAAATGCTTAAGTTCCCTTTTTACTTTTTCAGCAAAAGTTTATTAGTTCATTCAAAAATATGAAATATAAAAATAAAACTATCCCTCTTTCCTTCTTGCACTCCCAAATCATTATTCGAAAATGCATTTACAACATTTAAAACCTGACAAAACCGCTTCGATGTTATCGTCATGCTATGATTTATAGGTACTGTATTTTTTACCACGATATTTTCGATGACGATGTTTTTAAACTGCGAAGTTTTTGTACCGCTTTATTTTCGACGACGACATTTTCTACCACGATGTTTTAGAACTGCGAAGATTTCTCTTTGCTTTCTTTTCTCAACACATGTTTTGCACCACGACGTTTTTCGCCTTGCGTTGTTTTCTCCGAGACGTTTCGCGATGTTTTTCTCCCGATGTTTTCGGCGGACATCATAATAACTAACGCTATAATTAAAACTTAATTTTTAGTCGTTTTCCAGCAAAGAACGAGTAATTTGGATGGATTTTTTTTAGATGAATCCAAAAAAAATCCATCCAAATTACTCGGATGGATTTTTTTTCCCTTCCAAAACTTTTTGGATTTGTTGTTTTTGGAAATTTCTAATTTGGATGGTCTTTATCTGTTTTCATAAAACTTTTTTAAAAATTCTGGAGTGAAGTTGCTTTTGTTTAATGAACTTTACCATTTTTATAACATCATCAAATACACTCCGTAGTTCATTAACAACAGATTTTGGCATCAATACTTCTCTATATATAAAACAATGTGTGGAAGCAACATTGGCATTTTTTACTTTTAAAAGCCATTTATGGCGTTAACCATAGATGCAGCACCTTCCGTACAATTGCTAATACAATTCTACTAAGAAAGTTTTTTTTCAGATAATAAGGCAAAATATTAAATATATCTATTATTCTGTTTGTCTCACGTAATGATTTACAGCAGTGGAAGTTTTCATAAATTTCTCTGTCATTAACAAATCTTATGATTGCCAGAATATAACGTTTTGTTGTTTAAATCTGTTGACTCGTTCACCTGAATTGCAAAATTGCCATTTTTCTATTTTTCACAGAAAACATCTTCAGCATCATGTGACATATCATCGATTGATCAAGTTATTGTGTTGTTCGAAAATAGAATATTTTCAACTTTCTTACTTGCATCTTCTCCCAACATTTCACCCACTATAATTTTACATGAGGGTAATACCAGATTCTCACCGACTGTGTGACTTTTCTTGCGAATGTGCTTACAAAAGCTGTACTCTGTTTACTTTGAGATTTTTAACAGAGTTTTAAAATAATCAACATTTTTTATTTTTTATTTTGTACATTCTTAGACAAAAAAAAAAAAAAAAAAAAAAAAGAAGAAGAAGAAGAAGAAAAAAAAAGACGCATCAAGAAGGAGTTATCCGAATGGGACGAATGTCGGTAGAAGTGACGTACATGTACCGAAAACGAAATGATTACAGTTTGAGAAAAATTGGATGCTTTATTAAAGTGATAGAGCTTCACAAAGTGAAAAAGTCAGTAACGCGTTTGTCCACGTCTGGCCCTTATGAAAGCAGTTATTCGGCGTGGCGACGATTGATAGAGGTTGCGCGGATGTCCTCCTGAGGGATATCGTGCCAAATTCTGTCCGACTGGCGCGTTAGATCGTCAAGGTCCCGAGCTGGTTGGAAAGCCCTGCCCATAATGCTCTAAACGTGCTCAATAGGACAGAGATCCGGCGAATTTGCTGGCCAAGTTAATGTTCGGCAAGCATTAAGGTAAGCAATCGAAACATGTGCAGTGTGGGAGTGTGTGCATTATCTTGCTGAAATGTAAGCCCAGGGTGGCGTGACATGAAGGGCAACACAACGGGCCTTAAAGCTAGCTTCGTCGACGTATCGCTGTGCTATAAGGTTGCGACGGATGACAACCAAAGGTCCTACTGTGAAATGAAATGTCAACCCAGACCTGCCGGAAGACAGGTTGGTATCACATCGCTGCCCGGAGCGTCTCCAGACTCGCCTTCGCTGGTCATCGGGGCTCAGTTCAAAGCGGGACTCATCACTGAAGACTATTCTACTCCAATCAGTGATATTCCAGTGCGAATGAGCCCGACACCACTGCAAACGGGCTTGACGTTGTACAGAGGTCAATGATAGTCAGCGCAAGGGGCGCCGTGACCTCAGCCCCCTTTCTGTGAGCCGTCTATGAATGGTCCTTGCGGTCACTGAAGCACTAGTTGCACGTACAATCGATGATAATGATGCATCTGGGGCTCTGAGTGCCGCTCTGACGATTGCTCGATCTTCACGTTCTGTCGTTTCTCTAGGCCTACCGCTTTCTTCTTGACGCTGTGTGCTGCCATGGTTCACCCATTCCTGCCAACATCGTCTAATATTTGCATCGCTCCTGCTCAAATGTCGGGCTATTCGACGATAACCGCCTTTTTTTTAGCCTCACTACACGACCTCTCTCAAATTCTGACTTCTGCGCATATCGTTTGCGCACCTGTATGCGAGGCATAATTACTGTATACCAGAGTACACGGAATGAAATTCGTGAAGAATTTATGACCTCGAATCGTAATTTCTCCTCTTAAATATCCTGCCAGTTGCAGATCAGATGCGCTGTGGTAACAACCGTTCATTCATTGGCAGCCAAAATGTAAAATTCACATCAATTTGTGTCCAATTTGCTTTATATCTTCTCGGTGCGTTCGTGGTGCGTTTTTTTTTTTTTTTTTTTTTTTTTTTTTTTGTCTGAGAGTGTATGATTTGTAGTGAAATATGTGTTCAATTTTGTTGAAACCATCATTGTATTTGAAAGTTCTTTAACCACAAACGAGATACAGTGAAGCAAGATACATTCCGTCCATGTTAAGCCCATTAACAAATACCTTTCCTTGCAACGACGAACTTTTTCTGCACCTCTTTTTATCGTCAACTAGACTATTGTCGCAGTCATACCTGTTTCCCCCACCGAAGTTATCCAAGTAAAATACCGAATCACGAAAAATGTTTTCCCTTTTATGACGTACGTGAGGTCTCTACAAGTACGTGCAAAGTTACGTGCGGCAGTTTTTCTACAATTAAAAGCTACATGGATACGAACTCACTATTTAGTGTATTTATGTTACAGGTGCAGAACGAATACCTTGTATTGCATTTTCTCACAGTAGCCTTATTGTATGCAGTATTAAAGTTTCGATTCAGGATTCTTCAGTTCTGATTCGAAGCGTTAGAACAAACAGCTTCTTGAAAGAGGCATCAGAGCTCATACTTAAAAGATGCTTTTATCGATAATGCAGTCCTCCGGTGTTTAACCCCTTCCTTTTATAGACCAACCAGTAAAAGAGCGATTAAAGACTGCTAAATACTCGTAGTTCGTTCCAGGTTCGAAACCAGGTAAAAGAGCTGGCTGCATGATTGGATTTTGTCCATTTCCCTATGTGTATTGTAAATACTAACTAGTTTCTCTTCGAAAGTCCTCCACGAAGGCATACGTTCCCTAAGCCCCCTCGCATGCTTTTTCATAATCAAATAACCAAGCTATTCCTTTATATTCCCCAATAGCAAAACTTTCAGAACATGTCGGCAAAAAAATATTTTTTGCTAAAATTTTAAAATGACGCAAAAACATTTCTAGCAACCTAATATTTCTTTTCGTTCCAGCAAAGAAAATTATAGCTTAAAATATTCGGAGAAGCATAAAATGAGAAAAAAAAGGTAAACAAAAATAAAATTAAAAATATCTCCATCCCATTTCTTAAAAAGAATTTAATAAAACAGAGGATAGGAGCTTAGAATGTCAAACAGTTGAATTTTACTTTATTCTAGACAAATGTATGTACAGAAAAATATTATACACTTTTAATGTGCATTATTAGCAGCAGATTACAAAATAAATCATCAATTATTTATCTGGGTTATGCTTTTCAATGCTCACTACAGCAAGAGCGCATTTTCTTCAGAAAATGGCAAAATGACCCAGAAAACAACGGGAGTGCCAAATGACTTCATAATTTTAATATTTTGGTAAGGAGGTTTTAGAAAAATATCTGATTTTTCTTTATCGAGAAAGATGTGTAGAGAAAATAATTTAAATCTTATCTGGGAAAATTCGATTTTCAAATATTTCGAGCTAAAGAAATTTTCCTTATTGAGAAAAACTTAACATTGATTTCTAATACGGTTTGTCTTTAGAAATCGTTAAATTTCGTTCTTGTAAAATTTCGAGCTATCGAATTGTTAACGAATGAATTTCTACTCTGTATTAAACCTTCGTCTTAAAATAATAAAGGGAAAAACTAATTATACAGTCTTTTTTGGAAAATTTTCCATGTAGTTATAAAAGACTGATAGACTATTTAATGTTACAAAAGGGATGTAAAAGTAGCAGTAGTTTTAATCATTTTGTTATAAATTACAACCCTTCAATAAACATAAAAATGTTTTTCAAAGAACCGGCTCTTACTCAACTCGGAACAAACAACAAAAACTTCCTCCATGAAACCCGTCTCTCTAACAGTAGAAGCTAAAATAAAACTATTAGCGTTTTGTGGTTTTAACTGCTTAAAACGTTTTGGAGCACTAAATAAAAATAGATAAATAGTGCACTGAATAAATTCAGGAATGAATCTTTCCCTAGTTCCTTTATAAATGAAAAGATAAATTCTGGGAAACAAATTTTTAAGTTTTTATAAACCATAGCCTGGATTTGTATGAATATATGACAGATACAAAATAAAATTCCTATTTTTATCGTCTTATGAGTTACGGATTATTTTTTATGCCCATAGTGTGCATTGATCTTGATTTTTACAACACATTCAATGTTTCGGATGATTAGGTTCAGGTATAAAATATTGATAACTATTTATTAGTCTTCTTTTTCAAAATTGTTGCATACTGAGTGTTCGACTCCACGCGAACAAGCTGGCTGCATTGTTTTCGTGGCTTTTCCTATGTGTAACATAAACATGACCCACATTCCCTTAGAGATTCCTCCATGAAGGCATCCCTTTCCCTTAGGCAGATAACCCATATGTGCTTTGCCATGTTCAAATAATTTAACCTAACCTCTGTTTCTATTCAGTGTTTTGAAACACTTTGTTACGTACATGTCTTGAAAATATAACATTATCAAATACATTGCGGAACAAAGAACCATTATCATGGGATTTTCTGTTCCATTTTTAGGCAATAAATTATTTTAAGCTTACTTAATGAGGAAATGAATTTTATTATAATGCCACTGAACGCTAAACATTTCAGCGGAGACTGAATTCCGTTCATTCAAAGTACGTAAAAGCCTCAAATCATTCAGAATCCAAGCATATTGCTTTGAAGAAATTTTATCGCTCTAACCTGTGTTAAGTGTTCAAAAGCTGATATTTGAATGGAAAAAAGGGCTTTCAAAGAACCTATCTTTCTCGAATCCTAAGGTAGATGGTATCTGAATCGTAATTGTATTTTTATGTGTAACTTCAAAATTTCTCATTTTTGAAGACCCACCAGTGATTCAGTAATGAAAATCACAGAACAGAAAAAGTTCATTTCTTTTAAATTCATCGCTTCATCATCAAATTTGTTTTTATTACAACCACGAATAAGCGGTTCGTTATATGGGGTTTCACAGTTCAATGAACTGAGAGACGGTTGCCTCACAGAAAACCACCCACTTTTGCAAAGCTTTTATATGGAAACTGCGCATTCTTCTTACTATACTTCACTATTCTTTGCACTATTTTTCTTTTTTAAAAGGAGTTATTATTTTCAGTTAAAGATAATATCCTTATAAATAAAGCTAAAATGAAAATGAGAGAAATGAATGAGATGAAATGAAAGAGCATGTTATTGATCAATAGACGATGCGTAAGAAAAACTATGTATCTTCGATACTGAAAAAGGTGGGTTTCTGATCGCCGTAAGAAAATTTATAACTTAAAACAATTATTTTACCTTGCAGGTATAATTTTATAAAACTCATAAATCAAATATAGGCTGGCGCATGAAGAACTGATCCGTCTGTGCACTACGAGACTTTAGTTTTCCGGTTCTTTGTTGTAGGGAATATATCTCACTGAAGTCCTTAATATGAGTTTTGCAACTTCTCTTTATGGCTATTATAATGACAATGAGCTAGTCTACAATAGTCTTATCAGTGAACAAATGAGATGAGCCAACATCTGTCTGTAGAAGCACGCGGGTCCGGTTTTTCATGCTTCGCCTTGTTATGTTTCTAATGCCTTGCAATATACCGATTGCAAAATTTCTGTCGTCTATATCCAAGATAAACTGAATGTTGATGATGAAATTTCATAGTAACTTTCTGATAATAAATCTCTTTCTATATATTCTAGTTTTCTTAAACTGGTAATATTTTTTTAAAAATATTTTGAAACATTCTGTTTATACCATTTTATGTTCAAAAAAGGAGTTCAGATCTAACGACCAGAGCTTTCAGAAATGAAATTAGTTACAAGTTGAGTTTCCACTTTGTTCGGCAATAAAGATTTAGTTTTATTAATTAGGAATAGCAGACAATGTTTTTTGTTTAAGGAAAGGAACGCAATATATGTATGTTTCTTTAATCCTTTTTTAATTTTTAATGATATATTCTCGAGGTGTTTGACAGTAATCTGGAAATTTCAAACTGCGCGTTAATCCAGCATGCGACACATTTTTTAAGTTGTTGAGCCGTTTAATTATTTCGTACACAGTATATTATTACAAAAATTTTCCTAGCCTTACGAAACATACTGCAGAAATCTCTTCACAAAGAATGATTTAAATGTGCACATATATCTTTGACCAGTATATTAAAACTTGATCTTCCCGATAAGCAGAAACCTTGAGACTTCAGCTCGAAAAATATTATTACTTCTAGATTGTTTTGGCTTAGTTATCTGCATATTGCAAAGAACACGAGGGCTGTCTGTTTGTCGGAAGAGATGCCTTCATGGAGGACTTTGTAATGAAAATTATTTTGAATTTAAGTTACATAGGGAGTAAAACTGCGAAAATACTGTCGCAACAAATCCGTTCACCAAGATCTGAATCCGGGTCAAACTACCGGTAATGAGCGGTTTTGATCATTCGCCCACAGGTAGACTACATTTAGATAGTAATATCAAAAATCATTAAACATGACTGATCTCAAAAAATAATTTACAGTTATTTGACGAAATGTGTGTTGAAACAACTAGGGTAATAATAATTCTCTTTCTCGGATTACGGGAATCTTTTTTTTTTCCGAAACACGTAGACATTCCAGTTTATTTGGATGACATGTTAATTATGACTATTGAGTTTAATATGAGAAACTAATATTATTCTCATAATTTATGGGATAGGAACTAGACCTTTTTTGCAATTAAAAAAGCTGGAATAAACATGCACAAACAGTTTATTAGTCTCATTGGAAACAAGTGAAATGCAGCAGAGATTTGATCATCTCAGGATCTATTATTCGAAATATTGATTGTCCGGCTTGTTGTAGCTGGTTCGGAATATCTAAGCTTCTGGGAAAATTCCAGAAATGAGGTACAAATGTCCCGAATGAAATTTTTCCTATATTCTTCCGGTCAAATAATATAATTTAGTTCATCGATGTTTACGAATTTCTTGTGATCATTATTCCCGATTTCATCCGTTTTTACCCTTAAAGCGTGAAAACAAAGTTTATACCTTTTTTTCCTGCGAAACTGATCGCGGTTGAAATATCAGCTTCTGCTGACGTAATAAGTACGTTCCCTGCGTATCTGCAGCAAAGAAGGTAAACGCGATATTCACGGATCCCACGTTCGGAAGGTCAATTCTGCCTTCATTCCTGTCATTATGACCCACCAGTGGCCAAGTGGGCCAGGGCAAGTTATCAATACCTCTTAGTACTGATAATTTGCCTCGGGTTTTCGGACCCAGGCAAACAGGCTGGCTGCATGGTTGGTTTTCGTAATTTCCTGATGTGTAATATGAATAGGAGTTACAAAGTCCTCAAAACGAAGGCATCCTTTCTCTTAGGCAGATAGTCTTCGTGATATTTAAATAACGTAATCTAAGCTGCCATCACTATTCATGACTTTTATCTGTTTTACTTTGCCTTCCTTCTCCTGTTTTATTCATTTAATTTTTCCCCCAAATGAATTAAATGGATGAAAAGTCTCTTTTACATGTGCATTATTCCTAGTTATGTCACCCGAACTCAAAGTAATTGTGTTTTCAATTAAAAGCAAGTTATTAATGATTTGCCTATAACGGCATTGGCCACTATTAAGGCCAGAAGTGCTGGCACCTAACAGACGGCCGCCGTTACCTCCTATGTAAATCTACCTCCTCTGATAATTTAGAGGAAAGTTAGAACAGCAACTGCAATGAATTCATAACACGCGAAAATCAAAACAAATGCGGGTGTTGCGCTTTTTCTCCTCGTTTTACTAAATTATTTATTTGAATGTCGAAATTTGAAGCAGAAAGATCATGAAAATGAAGTTCTGTTTAGTGAAGGATGCTTCCCTGCTCAGCTGATTGCTCCAGTACTCTAACTAAACCATAATTTGCTTTCGTTTTAAACTCAACTGACATGAATTTTCGTGGAGGCTGAGATAAGAAACAGAAACTAGTATAAAAAATTGACATAAAAGTAACGTGTTAAATAAAATAAAACGTATACTGTTTATTGCGTAAAATATTTAGTTGACTTTTTCCAGTTAAATGTTATACTTTTCTAAATCCTTACCGCCTGGAAACTAGAATTGTTCTGATAGGAATAAACATTTGTGATTAAAATAATTTTTCTATCATAAATGGCAGACAACTTAATAAAATATTAGCAACTGTTGCAAGATAAGCACAATTTCTTGTTTTTTTTTTTTTTTTTTTCAAAATGTTGTCCAGAAGGAATTCTTTTGTTAAAAGTAAACACAAGTTATTAGTTTTGAAAAATGATAAGCTTTTTTTAATCTCTCTTGCATGTTTAACACTGGATATTAAAATAAAAATATTAATAACCGAATATTCTAAAAGTATCTAAATTATACTAGGGAGAAAGTATTTGTCTGGTATCTCTAAAATTAACGAGACCCTTCCAGATAAATTGCTTTAAGTATTCTAATGATCTGAACCCCCGGAGCGCTGGTAATTTTAAAGGTAGAAAGTTACAGATGGCTTTGAAACGCTGTTCCCGCTCATGTTACTTTTTTCATTAATTAATTTTACCAAAATTAAATGCTTTATAATTTTAATGCGACTTGTTACGAATTGTGCGGTATTTTATCCTAAGAAACCAAGCGCATCCGAAACAGCCCAGGGTAGTTCACTTAAAAGAAAAATTATTAACTGAAATTAGAATTCCTTTGATTATGATAATAATTACAGTTAACCATTTCGGAGTACACCATTTCCTGTCCTTCGTCATTTTTCGTGGATAGTGCCAGACACAGTTATATTAATTAAAAATTCCTTATCTCAACTAAAATCTTTAGAGTCCTGTTCAGTATTTAATAAAATGTTAAGATTCCACTTTAAAATATTGCTACAGAATAACTTTTTTAAATTTCGATTTGAAGCCATAGTACTAAAATTTCGTTGTAATGAAAGAAATAATTAAAGCTTTTCAATCAATCACATAACTCGGTGAACTCAAATTGCGTGATCTGAAAGCAGTTGAAGGACCAAAACCCTTTAGATATTAAACTAAATTTTATATTACACTTATTAAATATCATTCAAAACGTACACGAACAACTATAATAATAATGCAAAGGAAAAATTATAATTTATATTTATTTCCTTCTGAAGTCTAAAGGTTGGTACCTGCAAGAAATGTTTTTTGGTTATACTTTGTAAGTCAAAAGTACTGACAGCTAAATATTAAATTTTGAACTGATATTATTTTAGGTAACTGAGGTGGCCACTGAATACCTTACTTTTAACCTAAAATAGAAACACCAGAATACTGAAGCACCTCCAGTTGTCAGCTGGAAAATTAAATTTACTGACTCTACTTCTTTTATTTTATTTTATGATGTGTACCGCCGTAAACATATACGTTATACATGGGAAAAGCCACGAAAGCGCCATGCAGCCAGCCTGCTTGGTTGGACTCGAACCCCCGACCGATGTTTAGCGGGTTTTACCTCTCGGCCGCTCGTAATTTACTGATTCTACTGACGTGAGAAATTCTTCTACCTTACCTTAGTTATATAGCCAGACAATTCAAGTATACAGTTACAAAGACAAAGCCCTAACCTATTCACTCTACCTTTTTGCCTTCAATAACGAACGCAACCATAATTTTGGTCCATACCTTTATGTTTCTAAAACTTTATTTTTCCAATAGCGGGCATTTGCCTATAACGGCATTGGCCACCATTAAGGCCATAACTGCTGGCACCTAACAGACGGCCACCGTTACCTCCTATGTAAGGGACGCCCACCAGCGGCCGAGCGGTAAAGTCGCTGAACACTGGTAGTTCGGTCCGAGGTTCGAATCCCGCGAACGGGCTGGCTGCATGGGCGTTTTCGTGGTTTTCCCCATGTGTAACGTGTATACGAGCCAGTTTCCCTTAGAAAGTCCTCCACGAAAGGCATCCCTCCCCTTAGGCAGATAGCCCTCGTGTGCTTTGCCATAATTAAATACACCTACACCTATGTAAGGGACAGACAATTTTACATTCATGCCTTCTCCGGGGATACGAACCCGGGCCCTTCGGTATCGCAGTCAGGCTACTCTAACCACTATATCGTCTGGGCGGCTATTTCTAAAACTATAAGCCTCATATTTGAAACAAATACATACTAAAATTTGTTCGTTGCCCGCGAGTTTGAGACTACTGGCAAACCTAATTTTCGTTTGATCTATTAAAGAATTATGAAGTGCGAACGCTGAAACTTCTATAAGTCTGACATATAACTGTAGACAAAAGGAACTTGAACGGCTCTTAAAGATTTTCACATTTGCAGTTCTGTTGCTGTTGTTATTTTCTTCAGACAGACGGAAATTCACCAATTTCAAAAATCAATATTCTTCAATAGCTATAGTTTTACAAGAGGTATTACACTCATGTCCATAAATTAAGGATAATGTAAAACTAGGCAAAGGAAGAGTTAGAAGCAAAACAAATTTGTCTTATTTGTAAAGCATATTTATTAAACAAAAGGTAAAGAGCAAAAAAAGATGCTATATGTTTGATATTATTAAAAAAATTAGCGATTTTTTCTCCCTGGAGCAAATTACAAAAAAAAACCTATTTACAAAAAAACAATATTACATGTTTGGTATGATTGTTAATACATTGTATGTCTCCCAGACGATGCAATACAGTCCGTACAACGCCTAGGCATGCTGAGTATAGAATTATAGATCTGATCTTGGGGGATATTACACCTCTCAAAAAGCAATGCTCTCCGAAGTTCCGGTAGACATGTAGGAGGAGGTTGACGGGCTTCAACTCGTCGGCCAAGCATGTCCCACACGTGCTCTACTGAATTCAAGTCCGGTGAGAATGCTGGCCAGTCCATACGGGTGATATCCTCCGAATGAAGGCATTCGCTTACGATGTTCGCATGGTGAGGACGGGCGTTGTCATCCATAAACACAAATTGTGCGCCCATGGCGCCCCGAAACAAATGTGCATGTTGTTCTAAAATGACGTCCCGATAGATTTGGCTTGTCATGGTTCCAATTTGAACATGCAGGTCAGTTCTGGAACCCAGAATAATTCCACCCGAAACGAGCACGTCTGCACCACCGTAACGGTGTCGTTCAATTATGTTTTCTTGGTGGTAACGGGTACCTGGAGCTTTCCATGTGAAAGTCCGACGAGAATCACACTGCAAGCTAAACCTGGACTCGTCGGAAAACATCACACAAGCCCACTGTTGCGGTGTCCACAATGCATGCTCTCTACTCCAGGCTAACCGCAGGCGACAGTGAGTTGCAGTAAGTGGAACGCATCTTACAGGTCTACGAGCATATAGACCAATCTACCCTAAGCGTCTGTACACGGTCTGCCTTGAAATTGTCGTACCAGTGGCTGAAGAGAGCTGACGAAACAGGTCTGAGGCTGTGCTCCGTCTGTTTCTTTTGGCAGTAACTGCCAAATACCGGTCCTCATTCGGCGTTGTAACTCTGGGGAGACCTGTGGTGTAACGTCTACTCACATTACCATCATCTTGGAATCGTTGCCAAAGCCTGGAGATGACACTTTGGGCAATTCCAAGTTCGTCTGATACTTCCAGTTGGGTACGTCCACATTCCAGACAGCCAATAATTCTACCACGTAAAAAGTCATCCAAATGCGTCCTTTGTGTCATAACTATTCGGTTATTGCACTAAAATGCTTATAAAGCGCCTGCGAACAATTTTACTTCTTTGCCTGTATTCCTTATATATCACTTTCTTACACTCTCGTCATTGTGACGTACCATCAGTGTCATCTGGTTACTTCCTGAAATTTGCATATGATTCTTGAAGATGTGTGTAGTGATTTTACAGGTGATATATTTATTTTAGAGTTTGATTTCCGCGTGACTCCGAATTATTCTTAATTTATGGACATGAGTGTACTTCACATGATGATTTCTGCACGAACTAATATGATTACGGACCCCTCTAGAAATGCCCATTAGAGAAAACCATAGAAAAGTGATAAGTTTATCTCGGTTCTTAAAGTCCTCCTTGTAGGCATTTGTTTGTTTAGGCAGCTGGCCCTCTCAATTATTTAGATTGTGCTTTGCCACAATCTAATAATATCCTTTGCCACAATCTAAACAATCCGAGGCCAGATCACTTTGATGCTTGTGAGTGAACGCACTGATAATGGGGAAGTTTTCTTGTTTTTCCGTGTGTAAAAGTAATTAAAGTTGATTTCCCACAAGAAATCCTTTACGAAGGCGTTCTTTTTAAATGGTGGCTTACAAATTTTGGTGCGAAAGGGAATTTTAGGCGATGCAGTTAAGAGTGATTTGTGTCGTTGAATGAGAAATCACAAGTTAGCATTCAGTCAGCTGCTATTCCGCGAATTCGCACTTAAGAACCACATGGTCAGATATTGCCTAGAGGGGTGAACCATAGAAGGATCATAAAAACTCCACTCGAATGCTTTGTCATTGCAAACTACTACTTATTACCTACTGTTATAGACAATATCGGAACCATAAGGTAGGAATATTTTGAAAGCTGGAATCCGTTAATATTAAAAATAAACATATACTTACGATTGTTAAATTTCTGAACACCGCAGCTGTGGGTATTACTTAAAACCCTCCGCTCACCCCCGTCCTTCGTATACGTTCAATTTATTTGTCTTAATGCTTTGAATAAGGACACATACTTGCATTCCGATACGTGCCTAAACCATTAAGGCAACATGAACACGGAAGAGAGTCCAGATAAAGAATTACTTGGAGCATTATGGAATTATAATGAAGAATATTCGTTTTTGTCATAGGCGTTTTGGAATTTCTCTGACAAAGCCCCAGATTACTGGAAGATTCGAACATTTTAAAGAAACCGCCAGGCCGATCGTTTGTGTAAGCTGGCTACAACACTGATGACCATGGTCTGAAATTTCGGATAACGCATTAATGTCTGAGTTATCTGCGTGACAATAAGCATTGGGTTACAAGTATACGTGAATAATCTTTGCGGAATGGGCGGTCGTGTAAAAGACGAATGTCTCCCGACTAGCTAGTGACGGGGAAAGACTTCAGATCCCTCACAGATGCGCCTAATGAATATTTATATGAAGCTGATCAATATGTCATTTCACCATTGGTAAAATCAGCATTGGTGCGTGCATTACACAATTTATCCATGATTTTTTTTAAGGCAGTTCGTAGATTGAATACGCTATTGGCAATTCAAAATCAAAAAACATTATTAGCATGTAGAAATGTACCATTTTTTATAAAATGAAATACTTTTGGGTGCTTTTTCTAATCTTTTCTCTGTATACTTAGCTAAATTTATGTAAAAGAATAGGGGCTGAATCATAATTTGCAAAGAAGAATTTTAAAGAATAAGAAATAGTTATCTATTTAGTAAAATATTTGCACTAAACTTTCATATAAAAGTTCCCTGTTGTATTTTGGATAGGGCAGGCAAAAATACTAAAGGTTTAGTTAATGGACGAGAAATTTCTTCTTGTTGAGGGAGTTAGTAGAACATGACCTCAAGAAGGAAATATAAATAGCGAAAAACTGTGGTTCAGGTTGAGGTGAACGTTAACTAATATAACTTTTACAATAGATACATGATAAACGGATTTTAAACGACATTGGAAATTGCCTAGTTAAAGCTCTCGAAAGCTTGAAACGAGGAAATTTAGTATTCTGTAAATTTAAAAAGTTTTAAAGAAGTATCTGAGCATTGCTTTCGAGAATATTAAAAAAGTAAAATCGTTATAAATACAATACCTCTTTTTAACGCCATTATTTTTCATTATTACTTAGAAGGAAGTGTTTGGGAATCTAAAATTGTTTATGAGGGTTACTGTGCGTGGCTTCAACTAAAGTCGCAATCACATTATGTTTCAGCTACGAGGGAATGACGTCGAAAGGGCCAATTCTCAGAAGCCGCACATTTCCAGGAAACCCACGTAGCTAAGTTAGCAGTTTCACTTACTACAAAGACTTGAACGTCAAAAAGTAATCGGTTATCGCTCAGATTGTGATCACGTGATCCTTCAGAAGCAGAACTGTCGTCTGATTGGTTGATCTCTACCCGAGACAGAGCTCCAGCCGGAACATTGTCGGCGAAGTTTAAAAAAATCCCGAGTAGCCGGTACATCGTTTTCGTAACTACAGGGGACTTCGCTTCCAACGAAGCTTTTTTTTTTTTTTTTTCTTTTTCTTTTTTCTAGAAATCCTCCCGTTTAAACCAGTGCTACCAGAATCTCGTTTCTCAGCAAAAGTCCCGCCTAGCAGAGACCGTCGCTAGATGTGATAAGGACCTTTAGATGCGTAAAGTATTGGTATTCGTTATATGGGCAACTATTACTGAGCAGCCTCTATATATGCGAATAATAGTTGTAAGAAAAGATACAGGATTCTCTGAGTAACTTTAATAGCAACTGTTGTTGAAATAATCGTTGGCATAATATTCTATTAAGTAATGTAATAACTGTACTTCTATTAAGTAATGTAATCTGAGGTAATACATTCTATTAAGTAATAGTAATGTATTACTTCAGATTTCAGGATTCCAATATAAACTTTAAATGCTTATTAGAGGGAGATTGCGGTCGAAAGTTAAAACTTAAATTACCATGCAAATTAGGGGTTTACATAATAACTTTAGTTTTGATAACTATTTATTTGTACTGTAACTTACTTTTTTTACTTTATTTAAATCTTACTTTTTATTTAAATGCGTATTTTATTATATACATAAACTAAAGTTTTATTCTTTAAATACACTGAATCAAAAAAGTAAATTTTTATAATTTTTGTGTTTGAAGACAGATCAAATTTCTAAATTTGTGTTGCCAAATTAAAAAATTCCTCAAAAATTAGTGTTCTTTATTAATGATGTTAAGAAGTATTTAGAAACATTATTGCATATAGCACAATTCTGAAAGTACACTGCTTAAAATTTATATAATCAAAATTAACTTAATTTTAGAAAACTGTGTTCAGTATTTCTTTGGATTCTAAATATTTTTCAGTCTCATAGAATATATTTAGAATCAAAATATTTAGAATCAAATATTAAGAAGGCAAAATTGGAAAGATAATGTTTTTATCATACGTATAATAGGAAATTTCCATCTCCTTGATCGAACATAGTGGCTTTCTCATCATCCGAACTACAATTTCCTTTATTTATTTACAAAAATATTTGCGGATCATAAAAAACCTGCAATACAGACTTTTCTGCAATATAGAAGTCTATCTTTAGCTCATAAGTGGTGATCAAAAACAATGTACAATGACAAAATGCTACTGTATGTTGTTTAGTGTAATAACAATAAACAACTAAATAAACAATATCCTTTTGGCTCAAACACTGCGTTAAAAATACCATTTGGCCGAAATCAAGCCCCCCCCTAATTTTACTTTAAATTATTAATGTATTATTACATCATAATAGTTTTTAGCATTGGAAAAATTGGGTATTTAAAGGGCAAAGATCTTGTATCTTTACTTAACGGAAATTTTGTATCTTTATGAGGAAGTTGTTGAAGAGCCTTTATCACTAAATACGGAGCGGGGGTAGGTATCATAAGTAACAGTTTTTAAACGATATTCTTCCATTTTATCGTTGGGAGACCTTCTCCAAACTATACTTTCTAAATCAGCATCAGTGTCAAATGTTAGTCGATACATTTCTCGATATCGGAATGAATGGCGTATTTGTAACAACGGAATCGAATCAAAATGCCAAAGATATCATCCTGCAATTCAAGACCTACCATGGCCACCCAACCAGTATAGTGGTTAGCATCGCTGACTGCCGTGCCGAAGGGCCCGGGCTCGAATCCCGGAGAAGGCATGTATTTTTGTAGATGTATAGTGTCCGTGCGGCATAAAATATGCGGTGAGCCAAATGTCCTCTCGAGAGTTTAGTAGTAGGAGAGGATGGGTTAAAGACTCTCGAACCCGTACCACGGGGTGCTCTCCATCAAAATTGGGTGCGAAACTGAGCTAAATTGCAATGCCACCTGCAAGGTGTTCAAGGGTGTTGCCAACGACAGGCGTAAACTTGCGTCTTTGCCACAATGATTTTCGTGGGCTTGAGCTGATTATAGGTCAGACAAGTTAGCATTAGCAGCAACAATAACAGGACCAACCATTATTTTACCATTGGGTAATATACCTGATGATATTAGCGCGAAAATATTAAAAGAAAAAAACCTCTAATAGCGGTTGTTTTACTGTCCTCTTTTCATTACAAAATGATGAGGTAAATAATTTGCTTTATTTAATGTTTTTTCTTTGGTGAGATAGTAAAATTTCCATTTTATTTAATTTTAAATATCTGTTCATGAACTCATTATACATTTCTCGATATTTTGAATTCCTCTGTAATATTTGTTCAACGCTCAGAAATTTACTTGTAGCCATCATTTTTGGAAAAACCCAAATTTTTATCGTCAATTTTATTGGTAGCTTAACTCAAAATCTACTTTTAGGAAGCCTAGTGTAGGTTTGATGAAAGTGTACCCTCATACTTAACCTTCTTCCAATATAATGTATTTTATCGGTTTAATGCCCCTAAGCTCTCAGAACTTAGACAATAAATTATTTAGATTTCCGTTAACGGGTACTGATTCAGAAACGAGTAATGCACTTTCACCGACACAAGAATTTCTAACTTCAATAGAATTAAATTGTGATTCATTACTTGCATTTCCGATGAGAGTGTTCCCAAATATAGTTTCAATACAGAAACAGACCCTTTAAAATTTTTGTTTTTATTTCCGATGTTTACACTTTAAAAGGCATCTGCTCCAATTAGAATGTCGACCCTTGATCCCAAGCCACCCCGGAAAGACGTATGTTTCAAATATTCGTTTTTCGGGCATAATTTGTTTATTATTGTTCAAAATAATAACACGTGCATTCGTGATGTTGGCAGTAACTAAGAGTTCAATGTTGATCCTTTTTTCGCCAGTAGTCAGTATTTACTAGCGCTAGTAACCGGATATTTTTTTAATTGGGTTTCTAGAACCGAAAATAAATAAATACCTTCAATTTATCTGTTCTAACAATCAGTAGCTTCAGTTTAGTTAAAACCTCTTCATGTATAAAATACTTAGTAGAAGCACTATCTAATAATATATCTATATTTTCCTATTTGGAAGGTAAACCTCATTTATTGTTTGGTTTCCAGCATTTAAATGAGAAACATTTCCTGTCGAAGACATTCCTAGAACCAGAATTTGAATTAGAAACGGTTTCAGTTGTTTTCGTTTTCGACAGACAAACTGATGTATGATAAATATACTCCTTTAAATTTTTACACGGGTTCATTTTTGATTCTAACACTGAGAACTAGGGAACGCATAAAACAATTTAAACATCAACCTTCATTTTTCAGTTTTGTTCTTTTCTCCTGCACAGATATGAGATTGATGAGAACTGTGATTAAGATTACAAAATAAACAATTATACTTTAAATTAATTGTAAATGCTGCAGCTGTTGGGCCATAATTGTTTGACTTTTTTCTATTTGTTCCGAATTTAGAGAAATTTACATTTTTGACCTTCGTAGAATTATTGTTATGAAGAAAGTTTCGAGACCATGGTTAAATAGCTTTACTTCTAGGTACCAGTTATATCTGAAATTCCTATTTTGTTAAATGTTAAATATGAAACTACTTGCCGTTAAAGGGAGTGATCGTATAGTGAAACGTGTACAGCATTTTTGCGTTGTGAAAAAAATGCATTCCGGGACCGCGCCGTGAGAGGATCGAAAACATAAAACATATACAAGATATAAGGGAAAAGTTCATATTAAATATATAAAGAAAACATACTGTAAGAGGTTCCAGATTAAATATCAGTTTATTCAATTACAACACAATAAGAAAAATCTTAACCTCATCTGAGAGTCTGTTCATTTAAATTCATAAAAAAAACTTAAGGTTTGTCTGGTGATTTAAAAGAAAGGGAAGGGAAACAATTTATGGCCTGAGAGTTAAATTTTAGATTCGACGTTGTTTTTACTGCTAAGGACGTTTTTGAAAAAACTTGCCTAAAGTTCCAACACACCAAAAAAAAAAAAATAATACTTATCTTGAGTGGACATCTTGAAGTGGAGGAGAGCTCATATCTTAGCTCTATCCTTACGTCACTTGGCAAATCCGCAAGACAGAGACTCGAACGGCACGACAATAAATTACATCAGCTATACCGTCAAATCTTACGCCTGCTACTGGTTTCCATAGAAGAAAATTATTCCCACTGGAAGCAAGAGAACAGCTTACACCGCACGGCTGTCTGCCTAGACTCTGAGCTCCACCAAGGAAAACGTAGACAATTAAGCTAGGCATTTTAGAGAACGGCTAACGCAGGCTTCCAGTTGTCTAAGGTGACATAATTCCTTCTGTTTTCAAGTCGGAGTTCAGAGGACATCGTCCTGACTTTTGCCGATACAGATAGAGACCCAAGTCTCTGTTAATTTTTTTGTTATTCGCTCAACAGTTTTTTTTTCTTCGCATTTTTGAGAAAACCCGCGGCCGGGGAGCATAATTGCCGCTCCCCGCCGGAAGCACTGCTCGATGCCGACTAAATCTTTTCCTTTCTCCTTCGCAACACCCACAAGTTTTTTCTCAGTCTCCGTCAACAAGTCCGTCAAGCCCGAAAGTCAGCGAATCCAAGCAGTGAGTGTCTAAGCGAGTCCAGAGTAAGTGTGTAAGAGAGTCTCGCCTCTTAACCAAAACGCGGCCGGGGAGCATATTTGCCGCTCCCCGCCGGAAAACACCTCTCGGAGTCACTTACATTTTGTCCAGCAAGCCCAAAAATCAGCGAGTCAGTCAGAGAGTCTGCCAAAAGTAAGTCCAGAGTAAGTGTGTCTCGCCTCTTAACCAAACGCGGCCGGGGAGCATATTTGCCGCTCCCCGCCGGAAAACATCCCGCATCGTAATTACATTTTGTCCAGCAAGCCCGAAAATCAGCGAGTCAGTCAGAGAGTGCCTAAGCGAGTCCAGAGTAAGTGTGTCTCGCCTCTTAACCAAACGCGGACGGGGAGCATATTTGCCGCTCCCCGCCGGAAAACATCCCGCTTCGTAATTACATTTTGTCCAGCAAGCCCGAAAATCAGCGAGTCAGTCAGAGAGTGCCTAAGCGAGTCCAGAGTAAGTGTGTCCAGAGTAAATGTGAATCCAACTCGAATTTCCTTCGTCTCCTTCCCAAAACGGGCTCCCACTATGGCTTCACTTATCGCCCCCTTAATTATGGCAAAATCTTCGTTTTCAACTCCAGAATGCGGAAAAAAGGTGATCGCGCATGCGCGCCCTTCTTCACTTAGCCAACAACCGGACCCTCAATCGCCAAAAACCTGAATGACTTACATTGAAAGACAAGTAGCAACCTTTGACCTTTCCGTCACGTACTTTCCTCTCTTAAGGTCAACTAACAATGAAAATTCTTTCTCGAACATTCTAAAGCGCGCGAAATCATGACTTGGCGAAAATTGCCTCCCTTTCCCTGCTTCTTTCACAATGAATAAAAGTTTGTACAATATTTGCAAATAAAAGAAAATAAATAATATTCATTTATACTAAATAATATTTCCCGAAGCATCTGTTTCTCCCCAAAATTAAAGCCTTAAATTAAATAATTCAGAATCAAAATAAAATTTAAATTTCCATAAATCATAAAATCATTCACCTAATTTTTTTATAACGCTATCAGATAATTTCTCTACATAACATTATGCAGTATTGATGAAATCTAGCGACATTCATCTTCATCCTTAAAGAACGTAAGCAGTTGTTAAACATTAAATTTCCTTTTTTTAATCATCATTTTTGGCTGAAATCTAGAATTAATTTCAAAAGAATTGCGTATAACAATTGTCCGTAAGTTTCAGATTACATTTTTTAACTTTTGAGTGACAATTTTAAGTTCGTCGTACAGATTCTTTAAAGCTTTTAACACTGTTACAATTGTTCACTGGTTCTAAAGTCAGTAGCTCAGTCATGTGAATGTTTATAATTATGTCCTTCATCTCAAATCTTTCGTTCAAGAATTTAGTACATTTGCCATAATTTTCATGAGCTAAGGTAAAACCCATAATAGAATTTAATGCAGCTCCACCCAACAATGGCTTCAAGGAAGTAAATTTCTCGATTTTACTTATAATACCATTGTTATTAATAGTATTGTCAAACTGGCTTCAAAGTTGCAAAAATTTCTGGATTAACCATAACATTTTGATATTAGGAATTTCGGTAATTTAAACGTATTAGAATTATTTGCTTTAGCGGTTTCCATGCTGGATTCAACAAACCTTTTATTTTGTTTTCTTTCGGTTTCAACAATAAAACGCGAAAATTTCTCTTTGTATTTAACTATTTTTTTTCACGAACATCAGTTGCTTCATCTTTGGGTAAATTATCAATTTTATTGAAATGTTTCATAGTTACATGGTTATTCTTGACTTTTTATATTTCTATAATTTTGCCATTTTAAACTGTATTGATAAACTGAGTTCGAATTCATGGTATCGTAACTTTGTTCAATGTTTGTTCACTGCCATACAGTATGAAAGAATATCAACAGTAATTCAACATTCATAAATTGCATTTGGAGCTCCGTAATTCTTTGATTTTTAACTTCAGTAACTGCATTTCAAAAGCACCAGTTTCAGTATTAAAGGAAGAAAATTTCTATTCTATTATGTAAGCAACGAGAGGTTTTTTTTTATCAAAGGCAAACGCTGCTATGCTATTTCTGAATTCCCGATACTTCCATAGAAAAGCTTCCTTCATATTTAAAACTGCTGTTTTGTAGTAGCAAATGTCAATTACCGATTGACATTTACCCAGGCGATGTTTCAGCAAACTTGAAAAAGGGATTAAACTTCCTCTTTTGTGCAAAACGTGATAATTTTTTTTCGAACGACTTGACTTTCAACATCGTAAAAATTGTGTTTCCATTTTACTATACACTTAAGAGCCAAAACTTTATGACCAGCCCTAGATTTTGCGATGAACGCTCCTGGATGACGTGGAAGGCACGTGATCAGATGGAAGTGGTATTTAACTGCTGCTGGAGAGTCTGAAGAATCATTCTTTCACTTACTTCTGTGTGTGATGGCTGCGGATCTAAGCGACTTTGATAGATGGCAGATTGTAATGGCTCGAAGGATCGGAACAAGTATTTCCGAAACTGCACGACTCGTGGGTTGTTCGCGATCTACAGTTGTTAGTACGTATGAAAAAAAGGATGAATGACGGTGAAACCAGCAGTAGACGACATGGTCTTGAACGTCCACACGCTATCAAAGAAAAAGGTCGTCGGAGACTGTCTCGCATGGTGAAGCAAAACCGGAGCCAGACAGTGGTTCAGCTGACAGCCGAATACAATGCAGGGCCAAGTAGAAAAGTATCGGAGCACACTGTTCAGCGAACACTGTTGGATATGGTGCTACGCAGCAAACGTCCCACTCGTGTGCCTTTGCTGACCAAGCGTCATCGCCAACTGCGCCTGTGCTGGGCCTGGGAACATCGCGACTGGTCCATGGATCAGTGGGAGAGAGTTGCCTGGTCAGATGAATCACGGTTTGTCATTCCTCACGTCGATGGCCTTGTCAGGATGCGCCGTCTTCCAGGCGAACAGTTGCTCCCTCAATGCAAAGTAGGTCATACACAGGCCGGTGGTGGCGGTATTATGCTCTGGGGGACGTTCTGTTGGGCGTCTCTGGGACCCGTGGTTGTAGTAGAGCAGACCATGAATGCTACAGGGTATCTGAACATCATTGTGGACCAGTTGCACCCTTACATGGTCTCTGTTTTTCCAGCTGGAAATGGAATGTTCCAACAGGACAACGCCCCGTGTCACAAAGCTACAATTGTGTTGGAGTGGTTCCAGGAACATGATGCTGATTTCCAGTTAATGTCCTGGCCGCCTAACCACCGGATCTCAATCCGATAGAACACATTTGGGATGTCATGGGACGGCACCTCAGAGGTCAAAGACCACCAATTCGCAATATCTCGGATTTGCGTGACCGTTGCTATAATATCTGTATAATCTGTCTCCGGCCATCTATCAAGGACTTGTGGCATCCATGCCAAGGCGGGTTGAAGCTGTGTTGCGCGCCAAAGGTGGCCCAACTCGTAATTGACCGGTGGTCATAATGTTTTGGCTCTTGAGTGTAGTTTACTGTTATGATTATTTAGATGAGATATAACATGTGCTATGAAACAAAAATTTTAGAACTACTGATCGTCCGTTAGCTCATGACACTCAACACCCATCTCAAGAAGAAATATTTTAAATTCTAACAGTAAGAAAGTAAAATGCCTTAAAACGTTTCCTCTTGAAATCCAACGTATCCTTTTATGCAGTAGAAAATCTGCGTATTCACTTTCTAGTTCATCTAAAATTTCTTTAAACTATCAAAGAGAGCTTTAGCTACAATGTATTGACAATCTGAATTATTAATTATATAACATAGCAAATTCTTTCTCAAAATGTCTGTGCGTACTGGCTGCATGGGCATTTTCGTGGTTTTTCCCTTGTGTATACCAGCCAGTTTCCTTTAGAAAGCCCTCCACGAAGTCACCCTTCCCACTAGGCAGATAGCGCTTGAGTGCTATGCCACAATCAAATAAACCAAACCAAACCTACCACTAAAACTCTCAGCAGGACTTTCGACCGCCAGTATTTTAAGTACCCCCAATCCACACAAACAATATAGACTTACAAACGTTCAAGCACGAGCTCAACAAAAATTTACGTACCATCTTTAACCACCGTATCGATTTAGGGTGGCACATAAATATCATGTACCACAGTTACACTGTTACTGCAACAATGGTTTAATTTACAAACCACTGTCGGTGCAGCTACAGACTCTAAAGAAGAAAATCGAATATTTTTATGCCCGTTCTACAGTAAACTCCAATCAGTAAAATATTCGTTAGGCTTTAATTCGTCAGAAGCGAAACGCCTTATACCGTTCTGGACAAAATTCGCTGAGGTAATCTTGATATGCATTTTGGACGAAGTTAAAGGAACCGAATCTACTGACAAATGCTGTTTTGCTCAAGGCAGAGACAGTAATAGCGAACAAGCACAGCTTTTAAATAACTCATTTGTATTTTGTTTTCGAAACTTCCTGAATATAAGTCGATAAATTTTGGGAACTACTCCAAAATTTTCAAAATAAATTTATGAAGCATTGAACTAATTACAGCATAATGAATATTTATGAACAGGCAATTTTATTGTGCGGGGAAAAAAGGTTATTATTTATCATCCATATATATAAAAATTTGATATATAAAAATTAAAAAAATTTAACCGGAAGCCTATATTGAAATTCATTATTAAAGCATTCCACCCCATGAATTCCGATATTAACCCCTTCAGTTACCTTCTACCTCAAACCGAATACCATACCATCGTTTCCTCTCTAAAAAATCAAAGCTTCTATTAGAATGACTCTTCTGAAAGATGGCAGCGCCTTTTGCTGAAAAAAGGCCCCTAGATATTATGTGAAGACTTTTCCATTAAGCCAACATCTATTCATTGTCGCGGAAGCAGTAAAAAGACTTCCCAATGCTCGAGTTACTGCTTTCGCTAATGGGTCATTGTGATTAAGGCAGATTGCGTCAAGCATTCAGATCGCCAACAAAAGGAGACGTGCCTATCTTGAATAAGAACCTTTCTCTAACTTTGCTATTCCGGTAACCAGGAAAAGGAAGCTTTGGTATCCTGGTAATTAAAAGCTCAGGTTCTGTTTAAATGACCGAGAACACCTATAGCACTCACCATCATTAAGAGAGACAATTTAACTTGTAAAATAGCTATAAATTATTCAAGAACAAGAAGAGCGTATGTCAACAAAGACTTCAGTATTTTTACAATATCCCTGACTAGAATTTTTTTTCCTCTAAATGTACGTCAGTTTATTATAATACAATCAAAATTTATAAGTTAATTTTCCAAGAAAAGAAGAAAAAGAATCCACTAGAAATTTTTAAACACTTCCTTAAAATTACTTAAAGCAGAAAGAATAATAACTAGCTAAAGTAATACTTGTATCGTAATTTAAATTAATTTATCTATTTTATCAATTTATTTCGTCGAAGATATAAATTCGTAGCTTTATATACATATAATTGCAAAAGTGATAGAATTGTTTGACGCATTTAAGGAGAGAAACTGTGAGGAGCAGGTTAATATTACCTGACATGGATAGCATGAAACATAAGCGCAAACATGCATACATGATTAGTTTACCAAACAAAGCGGATGGGTACGATTCAGGCTGTGCGGACAGATTTTAACGTTTGAAAAAAATTTCAAAATTGCATTCTGTAATTAATTTTTTACTATTTGCATATTAATACACTCGTGTGCAAAATTAAGTGAATTTACAAATTATGTCTATTTTTACGAAAAGTATTGAATCAAAGGTAATAATTTGCCGCCGAAGGATTATGCAAGACTGCCCTTCAGAGTGTTCTGTCTCAAAATTGTGGCATAAGCTCAAAAGTTAGTTAGGCTTAATAATATTTCAATCTCATGTGGTACTACAGAGGTGCTGGCGTATCTTCTGCCTGTACGTGTGTTTATTTCAAAATATTTACATTAACATATATTGTCTTGCTTGAACTTTCAGTTTGTTATTCCTTTCTTGACATTATAGTTGTTCCTATATGATCTGATGTTAAAAATTGAAATGTTTTCCTAACTGCAATATTTTAATGTATTTTTTAAATACTGTACATATTATATTAGTAATCTTTCAAATAAAACTTCAAATATTTAAATACTCAGACTCGAATGAATAAGCGCATACGTTCGTATCTGCGGAGCTGTGATTATGAAGAATGTTTAAGCGCGTAAAATGTTTTCAGCGATTCACGACATTCGCTCTGTTTCTCGAAAGAGCTGTGTAAATAAGATATCAGGTAAAATGAGTAACCACGAGCGTATGAATAATGGAATATAATGGAGAGTTGTCAGTAGACTAGACGCAGTTATTACAGATCTCAATGTAAAATCCAATGCCGTCTGAAATTCATAGAGATAATTTCAGCGCACTGGATCCACATCGAGAAAAGCTGGACAAGGTCGACCAAGATCCGCAAAGACAAGTGAGGATCGTTATTTGGCGCTTTCAGTGATGCGACACAGTGCTGCTACAGCTTCACAGCTCTCACGTAAGCTGTATGCTGCCACTAGAACACGAAGTTTAAGGTCTACAGTTGCCCGAAGGATTCGTGGGATAGGGCTGTGCACCAGAAGACCCGCTGTTTTTCTCCTGCTCATTGCAGCACACAAGAAAGCCTGTTTAGCATGGTGCAGACAACATGCGCCTTGAACTAGACTTCAGTGGAGTGCCGTGCCTTTTTCAGATGAGTCGAGATTCAGCCTGGACTCTGATTCTCGGCTTATCTGTAGCTGGAGAGAGCCTGTAACTCGGCACCATCCCATCCTCAGCAGGGAAATGTATCATTACAGTGGTGGAGGGTAATGGTTTGGGCAGGCTTTAAGTTAGACGGTGCATGCCCTTGTATGTGTTCGATAAAAGCAGTCTGACTGCTATGAGATATAGAAAAGAGACCTTAGAGCCCTTGCTTTGACTTTTCAGGGGCTCAGTAAGTCCTGTATTCCTATTAATGGACGATAACATTCGTCCACGTAGGGCTCAGTTCGTAGATGGTTATATGGAAAGTGAAGATATTGGTAAGCTAGATCTCCTGACCTTTAAACTCTACACAGCATGTCTGATACGTCTTGGGAGGGAAATTTCGTCTCTTCACCTTCCTCCGATAACTATCCTTGAGTTGAAAACTGATTTGTTGCAGGAGCGGTATCGACTGCCACGAGGACTCTTCAACTGCCTCCTGTATAGTGTCCTATCACGCTGTGCGGCCTATTTGGCTGTGAGAGGGGAATATATCTCATACTAGACTCATTTTCATTTTAATATCATGATACGGATTTTCTACATCCGTGCACTATGAGCTCTGTTGATAATCATGCTTACATAATACTTTCGACCATTACATCTCTGTTATAAACGTGTATTTATGCTGAATTTCATTAAATTTTGTCTATTAGGTTTTCAGAAAATCTACATAATGTGCAAAGTCTCTTAATTTTGCACTCGAGTGTATTTTATAAATCGTATATTAGTATTGCTTATCTTTTCTATATGTGCTGAATAGTATTGTATCTGAAGAAAGGGCTCGACTAATTATCCGTACGTTACGGTGTGATTTTTGCAGCTGGTAGACTTTTAGATTTTCAATATTTTCCTCTAAGTAAATTCAAAAAGTAGTACAATAGGTAGTGCTTGTACGTGTGTGTGGGGGGGGGTGAATTTAACTGTCAAAAGCTGTGAAAATTTTGCTGAAATCCTCTCGTTTCTGGGTAAACTTCAAATGCTTGTTTTTTCTCCGTCTGCTATCCCAGCTAAATGGATAAAATAGTATTTAGGCTGAATATCAAGCAGAGTCCTACTATTTGTAGTCAGAACTTAAATTTAATCCCATTTCGCGTTCATTTTGACACTGGCCTATGCTTTGCAATGGCTCTCTAAAACGGCAGTGGTAGTCATAGTTTGCCTAATGTTAAAGTTTGGAGGGTCATTAGTTTATATCGATGCAGAAACGTGAAAAATGTTCAATCCCTTCATCTGGATTCGAAATTCGACCTCCCGAATATACGTAGAGCGTGCTTCCACTTACACGACATTGGAACATAATCTTTTATTAAGTTTCAATTTAAATTACTTAATTAAATATTAAGAACTTAATTGAACTTTATTACATATATAGGTTTAACAAAAAATCGCAACCTGTGAGTGTAAATATATGCTCCCCATGTATATGCAAGCGTTTTTAAAGTATGATAATAGTGTTTTTTTCTCTTGATATTTAAAATTCAGAACTGACTTTCTATCAGGTGTATCATGTTAAATAAGTCACTAAACATGGGATAACTGGGAATCATTCAAATGAATTTACCTCATTTTTCGTAATTAAGAACTGCGATGGATCGACACGATGAAAGTAGTTTCACAATAGGCAGTCAAGAAAGTAAAATGAAACTGAGAAGCTCTTTCAGCGATTATTTTTACCACATGGAATTATTAGGGAAGTATTTTGAGATTGAAATTTCAGTTGAAACTAATTGCAGTTAGGGAAAGGAAAGTAAATGTTATATCATCAGATATTGGAATGTTGATGAGAAAATCTTAAGCAAACAGTTTTATTATTCTTAATGAGACTTTCAGTTGAATTCTTAGTTGCCTTCATAAACAGGTTCACGGGTTTTGGAATTCTAGTTATAAGAAATTCTTACAATCAAAAATCTTATCTATCGTCTACTCGCTTTAATCTAATAAAATGCAACACAGTTACCATCATCTTAGTTTATAAGGTATTTTCTTCCTCCTTCCAGCATGCCTTCGTGGTCTAACGGTAGCACACACTTGGTGCGTATTCTTGTGAACATGTTCTTAATTTAAAATTTAAATATTTTCCCTCGTTGATTGACAGTTAATATCGAAACCATTTAATGCTTATAAATACTAATACAATATTTTTACATTATTTGTAATCTGGAACTGCATGGAAGTAATTTAAAAGTTGTACTTTTAATTCGAAATCTTTATTCATCTATCATTCTAAGGGAAATCTTCATAAAGGAAAATCTTCAGCTTCCCTTTATAACTTCAAATATTCGAAATACCTAAGTCTAGACTTCGTGTAAAAGTCCGTAGCAGAATGAAACTATAGCTTAACGTAGAACACCGCAATTTATTTTGAAGAAACAGGCTGACTAACTCAAAGTCTTTTCTTATTGAAATTAAACAGAACTTAATTAATTACCTTAAATTAATCTATGTATGACTTCTTAAATTAATCCAAATATAAGCAGCTTAAAAGTGTATTTTTAATAAAATTTTTAAACTCCTTATGTTCAAAATAATCAAACTATAACTAATCCAAATGTAATATTAACTTAATTCAAATATAGCTATTTTAAAAGTTGTATTTTTAATTCGAAATCTATTTTATTTTATTCTTCATTTCAGGTCTTCAGATATCCCAAATATGCAAATTTGGTTTTTGTATAAAACAGCCCGTAACAGAATGAAACTTTAAATTACGGAGTGAACCTCGCAACTTTTTTAAAGGAAAAGGTTAAATTATCCCAAAGTCTTTTCTTGAGGAAATGGAATACAGCTTAATTACTTTTTGTTTATATGATGAATAAAAATGTAGAAAGTGTAAATATTAGGAGACTGACACAAAAGTTGCAATCTCGTTTACTCGAACGAGCACATAAATGAGACCGTATCCCAGAAGGAAAAGGTTTATGCTTTTCCCAGAGGGCATTTCTTGCTTGAATCTGAAAATAAATTTCTGCAGTTTTAAAAAGGTATTGCTATAAAATAATATTTGATAGTTTGTACCTTTTAGTTTACCTAAACATCACCTCTTGTGGACTCCTCTGTTGAATTTTCTTGCCTCATAATGGAACGCGAACTTAACACACAATCTAATCTGGAAGTTTTCAGCCAACTTGGGTTTATGAAGTGGAAACACTTAAAGATAAAGTATCATTTTAACTGCTTGGACAGTCAGTTATCCCAGCAGAAAGAGCATCCCCTCTCAAGGCAATAGTGTTTCTTCCTACTTTTAGGCGTCCGAAGAAGAGTTTCTCGCGGCAGAATGCCAAGTGCGCCTGTATTGCTGCATCCACGTGTGAGCTTCCAAACCCCATGTGATGGCAGCTGCTTCCATAGCAACAAGGATGCTGTGTTGTCATGGCAACCTATTTTCCGAAGGGTACATGTTCCTTGACTTCGGGCCATTGGGTGAAATATGTACATTATACATTCTCCGGTACATCCTCACGTGTAGATCTCATCTTTGAAACGCCTCGCTCGAATACAAAAAGATGTTTTCCGATTTTTTTCATTTGAATTTATGCAGAACGTTACTTTTTAAGTTCTGCATTTCTCATAAAAAGCCGATAAAATAAATAGATGCTTCCTGCCACAGGAGGTTAATAGCTGTTTATGTATAAAGGCAGATCAAACGAAGTATTTTTTATGGAATAGATAAAGCTTCAGATAGTTTTGTTGGTAGTTAAACTGACGGGGATCAAAATGTTAAAATTCGTTTCTTTGTGCGTTTTATACCGCAAGATGTTAGGGACAAATAAGTTAGGACTCTTAAACAAATCTGAATGTCGCGTTCTTGACGCTTCGATTTTTAACGTGCATTTCAAAAAGCTTTGCAAGTTTAAAACAATTATTTCTTTGGTTCAGTGGATCGACGGCAGAATTTTGACCCATTCTTTATATGGTCTGTTCTTGCTAAACAAATAAAAGTTTTAATTCCGCTTACAGTAAAAAAAAAAAAAGAAGCAAAATAAAAGTAGTTTATTTTTTCAGGGTAACTAATAATTGTGAGTATGCTACTTGATGTAATAATTTTGCGCTATGTAGTTTACGTTTGCAAATCTCTTACTGTTTAAACCTAAATGCAGTATTTTTAGTGCTTTATGTCAGAATCGAAGCATACATATTTCCGTTGACTGATATAAAAATTTTTTATTAAGTTTCACATTCTACCTTCGATTGACAACATTACAGACAATATGTTTCGAGGTTTAAATGCCTGTCATTCCGCACTTGATTTTTACAACCAACTTTTCGATAAGGCATTCGTATGTAAGTGTTCCTTACCCTGTATAATGCCTGCATTAGCTTTTCATTACCTACATGTTCTTTACAATGAACTTCTCGATAAGGAATTCGTGTGTAAGTGTCTCTTACCCTGAAAAGATATCTTTGCTTTGACGAGGGTTCGATCCTGTGTTTTACAACTTTAAAGATTCGTGGCTTAGGCAGGATGCAGGAATTATGTGTGAAGGAATTTTCTTAATATATATATAAGGAATATGCTGATGGTTAATATTGTTTATTATTTTAGTCTTTGCTTGTTTAATGAAAGGCGGAATTGTTCTGAAATTTAGTTTGTAGAATCATTTAATTTTATGCTGAACTTTTTAATTGTTCCTTTTCCTTTGCTCCTCAGTTATCTGGGGCCCACCAGCGGCCGAGCTGTAAAGTCGCTGAACACTGGTAGTTCGGTCCGAGATTCGAATCCCGCGAACGGGCTGGCTGCATGGGCGTTTTCGTGGTTTTCCCCATGTGTAACGTGTATACCAGCCAGTTTCCCTTAGAAAGTCCTCCACGAAGGCACCCATCCTCTTAGGCAGATAGCCTTAGTGTGCTTTGCCATAATCAAATAAACCAAACCTCAGTTATCTATTGAGCATAAAGACGCTCAATTTATTTACAGTATACTTACTATATGTATACCCACCAGTGGACGGGCGGATAAGATCACTGAATCGAGAAGGTCGACTCAGGTTCAAATCCCAGCGAACCAGCTGGCTGCGTTAGAGTTTCCACAGTTTTCCCTGTATGTAACATGAATATCACTCAGTTTCCCTAAAACAATTTTCCAAGAACACATCACTTTATCAGATAACCTTCACTTGCTTTGCCATTATCTAAATAATCCAATCTCTGGTATTGGGAAGATTATCTTTGCGTTTTCGTGATTTTCTCCGTGTGTAATATGTGTTCACTATTTATGATGTTGCTAATTCTATGGAGAAGGTGGATAATATTTTTGCCGATGAAACAGAGCATTAAATAATTAGCATTAAAATAAGGAATTGATTAGATGAATAAGAAATGGAAACTGAATAAACAATTCGGATTCATCTTTTTAATTAAAAACTGCAAATTTGCGGCTTGAAAATTAAAACAGATAACCTTTTCCTTGTTTTACAGAATATAAAATTTAATGTAAATTTTAATATAGAACTTAAAATTATTTTAAAAAGAGAGAAAAATATTTAAATGAATGAAAATTCCAATGGTCTGTTCCCGGTTTAAAAAGGAAATAACTTGCATTAATAAAATAGCTTATAGTTTCAAAGAATGCATTTTTAATCCGTTCGAACTTTTTAATCCACTTTTTGTACTGCAAGGTAGAAAAACAATTTTATATATAGTACTACTAGACACGCTAGAATTTTGCTGCATATGAAATGTACATAAATCTTGCAATCTTTAAATAGTCCCTGATTTTGTTAATGCCCCGTTTTAATGAATGCTCTGGAAAATTATCTCGGGTTTTGTAAATAATAAGATGAATACCTTTTTTAAAACTTATATACAATATATTCAGTAATCAAGTCATCGCATTTGTCTAGACATACTTTTTTATGCTACTCGCCCGATTCACAATCAATTGTGGTGTTTTGCGAAAGAATTTCTACATTTCGTACTTGATAACGTAGGGAGCATAATTTATTCTTTTACTCAGTAGCCTGTAATTCAAACCGCATGTGGACAGAATGCACGATCTGAAAGAAGCTTACGGGTCAGATAAAAAACCTTGCCTCCTCAATTTTTTAAACGTAAAAAACTTTTTAATTAAATTTTGAAGTTGGTGTCTGTAAGAAATTTCTGATCGTTACACTTTGTAATTCAAATGTATTGACAATTAATATTAAATTTTCAGACTGACATTTATTAAAACAATTCTAAATAAACCATTGAGAAAATTACTTTTATCATAAACTAAAAAATAGGAAAGCTTTCCAAGTGGAATACAACTTGGAAATAAATAAGAACAACCTACTATTCTTTTTCTTTATTAAATCTTCTTTCGACGAGTAGACAAAAAATATGTGTAATTGTATAGATATAATTATAAACTTCTTTATATGTTAGTACAACAATCAGTTTCAAAAACCTTATAATGTTTCGAATTCGCTAAATTTAGTAAACTTAGAGAAAAGTTACGAGAATCCATCTTCATCACGAACTGTAGATGTTTATATCTCTCAATCTGACTTCTTTTTATTTATTTAAAATTATTAATTTTCAGCTGCAGAAAACGAAGACTGTCCACGTGCAATGTACTCCCAAGGAAAAATCGTTCGTACTGTAAAAATTTGTAACTGTAGATATTTGTCTTTCGACAAGTACGAAAATAAGTTAATCAAATCTGTGTCTTCAAATATTTTAATACGATTTATTAATATAAATCGCATTCAGATATTAAGTAATCGTATCAATCTCAGTATAAAGTAATTAACTTCATTTCTAAATTTTATGGGGCGTTTACTCACGTTTCTTCATCGTACTGAAGGTAATATAAAATTGGGCTCCAAATCTTTAAAATCTTAATCCTTTCTTCATAACTTCATAACATCTTATATCTTTTTGGCACAATAATAATATCATACTAATGTTAATTAATTTACGAGAAATGTGTTTCGCTGGCCACATGGAAATGGCTTCAGCGACCGCTATTTTGAGACCACTGGTTTGCAGGACTTGAAGTGGATCGCGAAGAAAAATGTTACGGAATGGAATTGTATCAAGGAATGTTCCAAAAATATTTTGATGAAAGAGACTGTCCTCTAATGAATTCCTCTACGAAATATGTTGATTAAAATAAATGTTATAGTTAAAAACTGTCAGCAGCAGTTCCTATACAGATCTGACATTAACGCGAAACGGAGCGAAATTCTTTCATTTTGTGTTTTGAAAAAGTGCTGATAAAATAAAATACATTAGGGGTTTTGAAGTAAACTATGCGCTAAAGCGTTTTTAATTTTTTTATTTGATTTATTATATAACTTACTGAAGTTGCCTTGCTTGCATGCCTTGGACAATTTGGATCACTTATATGTAGGAAAATGCCGATTAATGCTCTCGGAATATAATTCTGTTAACAAGAATATTTTTAAGCTTTAGCACTGCTAATTTGTATGCACTCCTTAGTATCTTATACTAGAAAAGGCAAAGGTAAGAACAATGTGTGTGGCGTGAACGCACTCTCCTGATCTTACAAGATCAAAAGGTAAACTCTCTCCCCTCATATTCCCCCGCAACGTGAAAAGAGCGGACGAATTTTTCCCTACCCTGAATGGGTGCGCTTATCGCATCAGGTGGAAGTAAATTCTTTAGCATTATATTTGGCACTATTATTATTATATTTTAAGCATTAGTTTTAATGATTAACAATTCTTTTATCCAAAGATTATGAACAGTGAAGTTTTTGATTAATATCATTAGTTTGCTCGTTTTGTAAACGTTGCTGCTCACTGTTGCACAAAGTTTGAGTTATGTTGTAAATCAAAACAGTAACATAATTGGTTCACCTTCGTTTAATCGTTATTTAATATTTATTATTTAATCTTATCGCTAAGTCTTAAAATATATATAAAATCTTAAGGTTGGATTCATGCTTAGCTTTCTCCCATTCTCATTCCCATGCAAACCATAGGGAGTTTCATGCTTTCGCTTATTTAATTCGTTAGAGAAGCCAGTGCTTACTTGTGTTCTAAAAATGGGTGTGTGTAATTATGGCAAAGCCTCGAGGGCTATCTGCCTAAGGGAAGGGATGCCTTCGTGGAGGACTTTCCAAGGCAAACTGGCTCGTATACACGTTACACATGGAGAAAACCACGAAAACGCCCCTGCAGCCAGCCCGTTCGCAAGATTCGAACCTCGGACCGAACTACCAGTGTTCAGTGACTTTACCGCTCGGCCGCTGGTGGGCTGTGTTCTAAAAAATGTCGAGGCTTTGAGATATCCAATCTATTTACAAAATGCTTTAGGACTGCAATTATGATTTGTTTCTGTATTTATTTACTGTTGCTGTTTATTCAATAGCATAAAAAGGTAATGTTTAATACATACATATTTTTAAAGAAGCTGTCAGATTAATTTGAAAGAATGCGTATACTTGTGGAGCCACGTATTGAATAAAACATCTTCCGAATTTCTGGAATAAAAAAGATAATTCTTTTTTACCTTTTTCGTTAACTTTTAGGTTTATTACAAACTGTAAGTGCAAATGTTTAACAATATTGTTACACACTACGCTGTTAAGAATAGAAAACGGGAAAAATAATCTGCGTTTTCGCCGGGATTTGACAACGGTGTCTTCCAGTTGTTCCAGTAAGCTGGATGTATGTAGCGTCACAAGAGTTAAATGCAATAATGCAATAAATTCTTAGACTACTAATTTTATTATTTTACGTAGCTGTAAATGTCTTTAATTAAATTGAGTACTTACAATAAAAATAAGTTACAACCTGCTATAGAAATAAATAAAAACTAATTCTTTTAATTAAGATATAATAACATGCCGAACATATATTAACTTAGAAGCCAAACAACAAAAAGTCAGCGTTATATTTTCAAATTTGAAAATAATTTATAAAAAATTTGAAAATATTACGCTGATTTTTTGTTGTTTGGCTTCTAAGTTATATTAATTCTTTTGTTTAAATAAACGCATTCAAATTAAAAAGGTAATGAGTTTAAACTCAGGGGTAGATAAAACAATTTTGTTATTTTATTTTAATTGGCATAAAAATGAATCTCTGAATTTAAAGAAATAAAAAGTAGCTTGTAATGTTTTTAAAAATTGAATGTAAGGTTGTAGCTCTTAATTTTCAAAAACCCTTTGTACCACTTCAAACCAACCTAATGGTCTAACGTAGACTATACGAAAACCAAAGCAAGTTATTGCCAGTTCAGACACAAAAACAAGAGTTTACAAAACAACTTAGTAAACAATAATTAAAATTTTAGTTTAAACACAGTTTGTAATACACAACTTAAAATATATTACAACACAAATTGAAGAATCTTTAGCTTCCGACTATACTCGCAACAACACCTAGCCTAAAGTCGCTAGCATTTACATTGAAATAATTGGCTAGATACTTTTAATATTCTAATTCAAATTTCAGTTTCAGTTTCACTTTTCACTTAACCATATCATGATCAATTAGTTCGCAGTCAACGAAAAGCGCAAAATGAAAATTCAAAGCTATGAGTGCTTTGCTGATACTAGAAGCATTTTCAATTGCGACACTATTTTTTCTTCTCCCTTCCAAATGATCGGATGTTTACTTCTCACGCATTTGTCAGAAATTTTTCCTTTAGCCATCTTGTCATCGACAGCGTTACCCTGGAAGCACAGGTAGACCGATATTACCAGGGTTAAAGAGAAGGGCTAGGTCATTCCTTTGAGTGACCCCTCGCCGACGCGATCCTTGTAGGGGGAGTTAATAGGAAGTAGTCTGACGTCACTATGTTGCATCATCTCTAAATTTCCTTGTATAACACTGTAGTACCATTCTGCTTAATCGATTTCTAGCAATGTGGACATTCCAAATTAATTTTTATCACATATATTTGTTTTCTAATAAAGCAGTGTCAAACTGACGGCACTCAAAGTACATTTATGCAACCCGCGAATTCATTTCCTGTAAATTAAGCACCATTATTATGACAAGAATTTGAAGAAAACTTTTAAAATTTTAATACTTTGAAGTCCAGTTTTACGTTATTTTCCTTATCAAACACGAACGTGAGTAATTCTTCGAAAAATCTAGGACTGGAGTGAATTAATTTGCACTGTGATATAAATCTCATTCACAGATTTGAAGATACAAATTTGATTGCTTTTACTAGCACTTGTTAAAAGATAAATATCTTCAGGTACGAATTATCGCAATAACAATACTCGCTTGTGTTTGAATATATTTACATAAGAACAGTTTTTTTTCGTAGTTGAAAATTAATACGTCTACGAAAAGAACCAGAGGGCCGCTGAATATCTACAATTTGTGATTATACTTTCTAGTAATTTCTCTCCAAGATTACAAACTTCATCTTAATCAAAACGTCATGAAGTTTTGTAGCTGAAAGTTTGAACAACAAAGATGTTTACAGTAATTTACATAAAAATATTATTTTTTTGAGTGTGTCATAGAAACATCTAATAAATAAAAGAAAGAGAATAGGTTGCCGTTGTTTATTCTTTTGTCCCTCTTGGAAAGCTTTCGTATATTTCGTCTTAGTTAAAATTAAAAGTAAGCTATTTAGTAGTTACTTCAATGTATTACTATTAGTTGAATAAATGCCAATTTTAAAATTTTAATATTTAGCTGCAAAATTTTATTTAGCTGTTTGAGTTACAAATTGTAACCAACAGAAATTTCTTGCAGATACCAACTTTTAGATTTCAGGCAAACGATAACTATATATTTGATATTTTTCTGAGTTATTTTTCTTTGTATGTTCTGACAAATATCTAGTAAATATTTTTAATTTAATTAGCAAATTTTGTTTTCTTAAAAAATTCCTCTGTTTTTATAATTACTGCCCGTCAGCTACTTTCAAATTGTGCACTGGCCAGTGTGCAATGTAAGTGTGTTGTAAAGTACCGTTTATGCAATATGTCTTCTTGCGTTGTAGCAGAGTGCCATAAAATTCATTGAACTGAAAAAGGTAGGCATATTGTATTCCATACTTTTCCAAAAGGTCAATCTGCGTTTGGCGAAAAATTGAATACATGTGTCGCGAAATCTATTAATGTAAATAACGCAAGAATTTGTAGCGAACATTTTCTATGCAGCGATTGTGAAAATGACGTAAAACGTCACTTGCTTGGATTGCTGCGAAAGAAACTGTTAAAATCCAATACTCTTCCAAGAGAAGAAAAATAATACTAATAGAATGCTTTATTTTCAGGTTATAACTTTCGACAATAAAGTTCGTAATTTCGTTTTGTGTCCCATAACTTAAAATTGATCTTCCAACTTGATTTTTAACCATAGAGATAACGAAGTGGGTTGGTGAGTTACTATTAATACAATACACAGATCCAAATTCAAAATGAAACATATGTTTGTGCCCCACTGGTGGTTTTGCTATCTTAAAATGATAATGCAAACAATACTTGTTACAAGATGATGCAATTTCCTTAGTCGATAACTTCAATTGATTTACACAATAGCCTATTTTTAGGAGTATACCGTTTGAGTCGGTTATGCTGTATCTAAATTCGTAATACAACTTATCATGGTGCAGCAGTGCTAACTTTAGTTTGCAGGGCTTATTTATTTGAATTAACTAGTTTTTTATGTTCCGAAACTGTACTTTCAGTTTTCCTGCCACAATACAAATTAGCTCGTTTGTATAGAAGTGAGGATTTGAAGTTTAGTCAGAACGTGTTCTGCTTGCTGAAGGCCACGTTACTAGTTGTTATATTAAGGTAAGCGTTCTGTCTACGGCGTTGCTTTATTCTTGCCGATACTGCTGTCACACGGTGTAGGGTTAACAGCCAAATTCCGAATTTAAATACCTCTGCGTTGCCTTTGGTTAATGCCTACTTAGATTTAGTTTTAATTTTAAATTCTATTTTTGAGTTTACCATATAAATTCTAGCTGATTTGTAAGCACCAGGCGTCCCTTCTATTCAGCTTACTTTAGTTTTAAATAAAAGAGTCTTTTATACCCTTCTGTTTTAGTCACAGTCATAAGTCGCTTACACGTCTATTGAGGATTTGCCAGAAGTTACACTTAATTACAGGCATAATCCTCTACAAGTGTCATCTACAACATAGCAATAACATGTTGCATCTGCATTAAGCTCACAGTTAAGCTTAACCCTCCCCCTTTTAAACTATGCCGCTTGTTATTGCAAAATATTCATGTCTGAGCTCTTATTGTGACAAAAGCCGAGAAAGACAGGATATACTTTAACTCAAAACTGCTGTTAGTAAAACTTGTGAGTTATTGTCACAAGTTGTTCTTAGTTTCGCCCTCTAGTGTAGATTGAGCACATTAACTACTTATATTTAACTACGCCTGCTTTTATTTACAGCATAAACTAACAGTCAGGTATTTTTTCTACATGAGCTATGCTATTTTTGTCTTTACGAGGGATTATAAATAATTTTATTCTTATGAGCGGTGCTATTTTTGTTCTTTGCGAAGAATTCAAGTAATAATAATAGTAATTCGACTATATACATTTTAACAATGATGATTTCCTATATGAAAATACAAAACTAATTTATGCCTAACATATAAATCTTGCATCAACTCGCATATGTCCAAAACAAAGCAGTTAGAAATTTGACTTTAAACATCACAAATCTTCAAAACTCGAGATTTTATGCCTTGTCTCTGATATTCGAATGACGCGTGGGTGTACACGTTCAAGATAATGAGAATCGTGAATTATTTCTTTTGCTGACGCGGAATTCCCCAGTGGAATGCTCTTCCTAAAAGGCATTCTTCCAAAGCAGATAGGCATCGCATGTTTTGCCGTAGTAAGTTAACTGCTGCTATTGACGATTCATTTCACTTAGCTCATCTTTAGGTAAAGATCATAGGGGGAAAATCAAATGTAAAACTAGTATATTGTAAACAGCAGACGGTTGATTCACACCAGCTTTGGAACCCCGAATGACGAATTCATTCCTTTTTTAGAAGATTACGTGGTGTGATTGGAATTTTCAATATTTTTTACCTTTAGGGAATTGGGAAAGCAATCCACTGCTTTTCTGTCATAAATTTAATGAATTCTGATCGCAACATGTAAGCTCTGCCTCGGGCAGAGAGCCAAAGTGCTATTCTGTAGGCATTCTCACTTCACGATAAGTGTTAGCATTTCCTTTGGGAAAACTTTCGAGTCGAACGTTTTGTGATATAACTTCCCATTTAAAGAAATAAGTGTCTGAAAAAGACCTTCACTTTTATTTCCTGAATTGCATTCTCTCCTGTGCTCGCTTTTCATCAGCAGTTCTTCTTTATATGCTTGAGTCCATTGGAGTAAATATCAAATAAACATAAACTCCACTCTAGAGTGGTTTGTCTTTTTTTTTTTCTTTGTTTGTTTGTTTTGTTTGTTTGTTTTGTTTTGTATTCCTTTTCTTTTAGCAAGACTTTGTGTTAAAAATTGAGAAGAAATGTCAAAACATTTTACCTGGTAAACTTTGGATGCTCAACCTAGAAATGAAAATACCTTGCTCTTGAAATAAATATTGTTGTTGTCATTTCAAGAACCGTGATGGTACTTTTATTTTGTTCGACCAACTCACCAATATTACATCTAGAAGAAATTTCATCTACCATGCAGCCCTATTTACAGCAGACCTTCTTTTTAGCCTTTACAAAGCGCAATTTGCACATCCTCATATGATTCTGGGGCGATAAGCTGAATGTTTTATCTTTCGAAAACACTCTTCAGGCTCTCGATACATTTCCTCCATTGCGGTGCATACTCCCCACTTGTTTGGCGTTTCCTTCATTTCAACGAAATTTACTTGTATTCTAAGTACAAATCCTCATAGGATCCTTAGATTTCAAGACATGATAGTAGCTATAACCAAAATTTTGCATATGTGCCATTAGCACCTAGACTTCTTTTGACTTGAAATTTGTGTAAAGGTATTTGATTATACCCTCTACGGCAATGGTGGACAGCTTCTGTGTCTTCAAGGATCAATTTAATCTGCTTCTTGGGGGAGGATTTCAGAATTTTAAATAATTTTTGAATGGAAGTAGTCTTGAGATAATTAGAAGTATGGAAATATGCATAATTTCGGAAATCGACCATTAATAATAAATTTATTAACCTACTCTCCAGTTGCAGACACGGGTGTCGACCAAAAGTGTCGCTTTCCCAGTTTTTCCTCACACACTCTACTGAATCCCACTTTAAAAAAGTATTGTTTGAGTGGCTCCAGTCAACATACTCAGTTGTTGATTAGTATTTAAAAGCCATGTAAGAGAATTATCTAAACTAGAGGAGTGGTGTCTTCACGAAATGTCAGATATAAATCAGAAACAACTTTGGGAATTTGCTTTCCTCAAACCTGTAAGTTGCAAAAAGAACCATTTCTCGACTAAATATTCACCGATACCGATAAAAAGAAACGTAAAAGATAAGAAGAATATTAAACCTAAAATACGATAAGAATATAAAACTTAAAATAAAAGTAATATTAAAAAAGGCACCGTCGGTAGCACTAAAAGGAGGCATTCATGCACCGAATATAATGCTGCAAATTTAATAGGATATGAATGAAATTTCTGATAATGAGATACTTTCTGAAAATCAAACCATCACTGAAGAGCTATTTTGTGGACAAATCATACAGCTAAAGAGAGTTTTTGATGAATAGAACAAATAATCCCGTTAAAGCTTCATGCCACATCATCAGAAACTCTGCAAAAAGAATGACAATTCGAAAAGAAAATTATGGCTCATTATCGTTTTCGTTTGACATCGCAAATTTCCATTCTTTTGGAAGCCTTTAAAATATTTTAATGGGTACTTTTAAATTCGAAGTATGACATCCTAAGGGAATTAGATTATTTCTTTGAAAGAGAGAGTACAAGAGCTTCGCTCTGCAAGGTACTCAAAATTTTAAATGTGAAAAAGTTTTGAATAATAATGATAAATATCTCTTACATGAACATTTCTCCGTCACTTCAAGAATATCACTGACAAGCGTGTTCCAAAATTATTAATATTATGATTTCCTCCCACGTCTCTCTAATTTTTCTCAATAATTTTAATGCATAACTGCTAAAATATGTGTAAAATTTTAAACCTAAATCTCATAGAATATTCAAAAGAAATATAAGCATAAAAATGAATCAAAATAAGTTTTATAAGTGTTTACATTGCGGGGAGATAATTTGTATTAAGCATTAAGTCCTAGGTTTAATATCTTTTTCAGACAAGGGCGTTTGGCAAAATCTTTAATTCAATGTATTTATTAAAATAATTTTAACTTGAATACATGGTCAGAGAGATATCATGAAACAAAAATGTATCTCGTAAATTTATTTACTCGAAAACCAAACGTTGGAAGATAAGCAAATAAAGCAATGATACAAAACATGTCGTAGGTTATGGATGATTTTCTAAATATACTAGTTTTAAAATATCACATACATTTCAGTTTCTGAATCATAATTAACAGCGTCTACAAGGAATGTTTTAAATTGCTTTCCAGTAGCTGTGTTTCAAAGCTTTTTGTATATCTGTGGAAACAACATTTAACCAGATATTCTTTATCTTGAAAATACAATAGATTTTCTTTTTAAGCTTCATGAGAATGTGTCACGTATGCGAGTATCAAATCTACATCAAATACAATTAATTATCGAACTAAACTCATCAGTACTCATTATTCTCTTTGGTTCGTAGTAACAGAATAATTTATTACTAATTTACAGTTATATCCATCTACTATCTAGGCAGGCCCCCACAAGTGGCAACGCACTTCATATACCTAAATACTGCTTATTCATCATAGATTTCATTTCCAATGAACGGGCTTACTGCATGAGGTTTCCATGCTGTTTCCACAATGTGTGGTGTAAATACAAACTGGTTCCTTCATATCTCGCACGAAGGCATCTCTACCTTTAGGGAGATAGCCTCACTCGCGTACTTTATTTTAGTCAATCCGCCTATTAATATCACTGGAGCGTCAGTCTTAGGTTGGTAGTTTTAGTGTCTATTGCCCATTTGTTGCTGTTTATAAATAAACATGGGGATTCATAAACCTCGTAATATTCTAGCTAAATCTGTAGTCTTTGAAAGAATACTTAAGGACTGTGTAGCGAATAGTCGCTGAGTTCTCGTATTTAAATTACAAGTCCAGAGACAAGTTAAATTTATCCTTTATTCCAACTCAAAAATGATTAACAGATGGCGCCATCTCGGGCTTACAGTAAGCCTCCGTTTGGCCTTTAACTCAAGATAGAAAATAAGAAGCTAATCTAAAGCTAACTAAAACCAGCCGAAGCTGCACAGAAACAACCAACAGTGTTGGCGCTTATTAAAGATCACCTGCGAATACTAGCAGGCACGTAACAGTACGGCCGAATTGTAGTAAAATTAGACTTTTAGTAGCAACGTGGCCAGAAAACAGAACGCGCTTTCGTAACGCTTCACTAGGCCCTTCTAAGCTATTCTACTGAAATGTACGAGACTTCAACTTAAATATTGGTTTCTACCTCATTTACATAAAACGCGATCTGAAAACTCATTCTAGTAGGGAATTGTAGGTGGGAAACATGAAAGTAAAGGAAAGGCTTGTTCCAAAATAAAAATAACTATTAGGAAATCAAAATGAACCCCTACAACTTCAACAGGGGATTTATTTATTTATTTAGTTAGTTAGTTACTTTCCATAGTAGATAATCCAAAAAAAATGGATTTTCCATAACGAATATAAACATTCTAAGATTCTATAGGGATAACTGATAAATTATTCTACGAATGCCCTATTGGTTTATAACCCTAAGTTGTTAAAAGAATGAAATTACACGGGAAATACGAAATTTTCCCCGATTTTTATATTAACTCTGTAGAGACATTAGGATTTTTTGGAAGCAGGAAAGATGAAAAATTAGCAAACGCCTTCGCCGGGAATCGAACCGCGGACCTCTGGAATACCTGCCCAGCGTGCAGAACCACTACACTACGAAGGCACGCTAGGAAGGCGGGATAAATACCTTATATACTCCCCCTTTCAAAGGGCGACTGGGATTTTTTTAGGGGACCCAATCGCCAAATCCTGGGTGAGGAGAATCATCATCCAACACCCTTTTAGTTCGGGCGCCACTGTAGAAACATTAGGATTTTTGGAAGTAGGAAAGATAGAAAATTAGCAAACGATTTCGCCGGGAATCGAACCACGGACCTCTGGAATACCGGCCCAGTGTGAAGAACCACTACACCACGAACGCTCGCTAGGAAGGCTGGAGAAATACCTTATAAATCACTTTAAATATTATTAAGGACATTGACTTGAAATTTCACATATTAAATCTTGAGCAGCTTATGAATAAATTCCATCATTTCGATTTGTCCGATAGTATGAAGTATTTTTTTTTCGTAGCTTAAAATATAGAACTTTGCTAAGGTTTTAGAAAACAATCAAGCGATCTAATAAAAAAAATCAAAACTGATCATGTTCTTTGCGCCAGTGGACTTCGAAAACATTAGTCTTCTTACCATCTCCGCTCTCGGACACGTGTTATTGTGACATTGCCACTCAGTTTTGTCGGTGGCAAGACTACTGGTCGTATTCATAGAAAACCAAACAAAAGTCCCACAAAATGTCTGGATAGGACATCCTAGATGATAGGTTTTCCTTTAACATGATGGCAGGAAATCGATATAAGTCTTTACTACCCTCCAAGGAGACGCGATTCCCGTCCCTTGATGTTTTATTACTTGAGACGCCAAAAAGATATATTTATGTGTTCAGAAATAGGGGGAAATAGCTGCCGCGGAAAGAATCATGCACTACCTCTTCTATTTTTGTTACATGGGAACTGCACGCTCGGACGACACATTTTACAAACTGCTTGCTATCTTATTTTAAACTGGTCAGGTATGAGGAGTTGTTAACTGACATTTTAATATTTTTTAACACTTCACGATGTTTTCTCGTTACAAGTAGATACTTATTTTAGCTATTAAACGCAGGTAAATTTCAGTACTTTTAACTTAAAGTTTTAAAATTCAGGTATCATAAACAATTTCAGGTTTCGTAGTATGTTATATTTATTAGAATCTTTTGTGGTTTTTTGAACCCTTCAGACGTTGCAGAAGCTTATTTGCTCTAAGAGGGTCTGAATTCATCACAGTGTCTTATATCACAAACAGATTGCCTTTCACTAGCTAGCTGATAATAGTTTAGATCCCGAAGCACCGGCAGTTCGTTTTCGGTTTTGTTCCGCTGCATGGGGTTTTCTCTCCCTCTGGAGTAATTCAAATACAGCTATTTCTCCAAGAAACTCCTTCAGAAAGACATCTCTTTTCTTAAAAAGTCTGTTTTCCCCACGATCTAATAATTCAATTCTTTGTCAAAAAAGGGCTTGCTGCTTTCCCCCTCTTTTTTGTTTGTTTTGTTTTTCGTCTTTATCTATGTATAATAATATGAACCAATGTCTCTTAAAAAGTCTTCCATAAAGGTATTTTCCTAGTTGTCGTGTGCTTTATCCTAATCAGTTATCCTATTAACGTCAAATATGTTGCTGCAGAATATATTCGATTTCTGTATATTATATAGAGATTTTTCTTTAATTTACAAATGCTGTCAATAAATAAATTTTAGCATTTATACTTACCTGCACTTACTTTCTATTTATGTGCACTTTATCTTATTTTTTTAACGTTACAGCTTAAGATACATTATAATAAAATGCGAAGATTGAAATATTTAAAACTAGATTGTAGTTAGTTAATTACTCAGATTTAAAGGGAATTATAAGCAGACATATTTTGTCATAAATTCTACTGTAATTAAGCTTTTATTAGAACCAAGTTTATCGGAAGCTAAAGGAAAGGGGCTCATTTTGGATAATACTTTTTCCCCGATAACTCATGGGATATCTTATCGGCAATTAAAAATAAAAAATAGACTCGTGTAGCATTGCTACTGATCTTTTGGTGCCCACTTCGCCATACAGCGGTTATAAGCAGCTATTTCCTGTCACCGTTTGGTGAGAGGTAAACACAAAGGACTTTGGTTCTGACACAGATTTTACAATTCACTATTTTTGCATACTACATACTGAGATCATTTATATAAATAATCATCACATCAAATATTCCTGATTTTTAATTACAAGATTACATTACAAAATTTAGATATCAGCTGAAGCAAGGCAAACGTGTTAGTTCTTAGTATAAGTAAATCCTTATATACTGTTGTGTTTAGGAAGATTCGTAAAAAGTTTTTTTTTTTTCCCGCTACTAAGTATTTTGGTAATCCAAAAAGTTTTTCTCTGAATAAATTTTGCGGCATCCGCTCTTTTTTGTACGTTATGAGTTCGTTGTTTTCTTCAACCGAAACACTGGCATCCATTACATGCCATGGAAAAAGAAAGTAGTTTATTATTGTTTTTATCTAAGGATGACCTGAGCCAGCAGATGGTTTCCGCTATTACTCGGGATCACGTACGATTATTTTTATTATTCCTGGTTCTAGAGGACTCTCGGGGCTTAAGCATATAGTCTGAGGAAAATAGATATGTTAGGGTGTGATGTTTAGAGCTTGTTAATGAAACGATCTGTTTATTTCATTATTAATACAGTATTTTCAAGGCAGTTGTTTGATTTTATTTTAATTCATTTATTTATTTATTTATTTATTTATTTATTTTGGATATAACTCTTATTTGAATGAATAATATTTTTTTTAGATTTCTAGATGTGTTTCGTTTACTCGCGAGTATTATTTTTCATAAGACGTAAATGTAAGTATCAATATCTTAATCTAAATACTTTAATTTTATTTTCATAAATGTATTTCTCATCTACAACAGTTCCTCAGCTATAAATGAATATTGAAACAAACACTGAATAGACTCCCAGCTAAGACTGAAGAGTCATTACGTTTATTTTGGAGCAGGAAACATGAGAAAGTCAGCTGTACCTTCGCAGGTATTCGAACTCCGGTCCTCCCAACTGCCAACCGGATGTGCTTCCAATTACACCACGAAGCACGCGGTGTTGATGTAACAAACTTCTTACAAGGTTAATAAACTAATATTTTTGTCCTAGTTGAATTTTATACTGCCGTTTGATGAACAATAAGCCTTCCTTCAAGTCCATAAAAATCTCAGCTGCAGCATTTATATTTCATTTGTCATTTCCGCTTATGTTTCTCATGATTTATATGAAATCGACTGCTGAACGAGATTGTAACCAGTTGGGAAGACAGTTATGTTCAGAGAGTATACTTAACAAGAAAATATATAATTTCTCTTCTTACCTTAGATGAAGTAGCATGCATTTCTGCACGAAATAATGATTTTGCAAGCAAATAAAATCTACTTCTTCTTGAAACTGTCTGTATGTATACCAGTGAATAAACGTTACCCTTAAATACTGCTAAATTGTTATGCTTATGCCTGAAAATTATGAATCTATTCTCTTAAGACTCTTAGACTGAAATTAAATAATTAATAAACTAATATTTATGAGCTATGTCAAGTACGGAATTTGAATTTCAACTAATTAGCATTTAATTCTTTCTTCTCGTCAGTAGAAGAGCGACCGACCCACTGGAGCGTTAGAATATCGGCCGAAAAGCCCCACTGTTATATAATCGTCTTGTAAGACATAGGATGCGTATGTTTAGAACAGTCTTTGTCGAATACATACATTACTCCAACTATCGAGGGAACAAGGTTGTAACAAATTTATGATTTGACTCTATTTTATATTTTGAATTTAAATTAAATTAAATAATTTTAGTTTGCGGACTTAGTTTATTCAGATTATCCCTTCTTCAGCTTCTTCAGCTATATATTAATGGAAAATGAAGTATAGCTTATCCCATTTTTATTTGGAGGCCTCTCCACGCCTCAATTGTTTTTTCATTGCGACGAAATTTCTTTCTCCTGTGAGAATTTAACTAATTTACTCAACAGTTAATTTTATTTTGAAGCAACCTTTCCTATTGCTTATGCTTTCCTATCACTCTTTCTTACCAGAATGTAAATGAATTAGCGCACCAGTATTCGAATGCAGTTAAAAGAAGTTAGTATTTAAGCGAAGGTTTTTTGAAAGGTGATTTCAGAGCGTGTTCTGTCTACCTGTCGGCCAAGTTGCTATCTTTGATTTACTAGCGATTAGAGTCTGTGGCGTTAAGCGCTTTTTGACACTAGGTTTGTTTACGTCGTCGATTTTTACGAGTCAGATCCTGCCTGCGCGATAGGTAACCTGTGACAAGCCGTTAAGCTAACTTAATTCAATTTAAAGCTACTCCTTACTTTTTGAATTAAACCAAAAGTGTGTGCTTTTATAAGCACGAGTAGATGCTATCTTGGAATCATAACTGAAATAAAGGGTTCTTTGCACCCTTCGCTGGACTTTGTCGTATTTGAGAACTAGGGACAATTTCCTACACAGTTAACGTCTAGTTAGTTTAAACTTACCTAAGAATACGAGTTACCTAAGTCGTTACACTCGTTCTAAGTTTCAAAGATTCATAGTTATTTTATTCTACTCGTTCCAACCAAAATCTTCTATCTAGTAGCCCTGTACGACAACAACGGGGCATTGGAGTCCCTAAATAAAACTATCAAATTTCGAAATCTTAGAGACAGTACCCTGGACAATTTCAACAACAACTTCATAAATGTGTTGATGTAGATTCATTATGAATATTCATATCGCAAAATAATACGCCCACATCGAAAGCGGTTGGTATTGGGCTCAAATTCCCCGAGTCGCTTTCTTTCGTCAAGGACAGCTCGGCGTGTGATTGAACTGACGAGGCCTCACCATTGGCCTAGTGATTAAGTCCCCTGAACACCGGGAGATCGACCTGTATTTAATCTTAGTCGAACGGGCTAGTTGCATGTTTGTTTTTCGTGGTTCTTTTCACGTCTAACGTGAATAAAAGTTAGTTTCTCTTGTAACGTCCTCCACAAAAGCCTTCCTTCCCTTACCCAGATAGTCCTCATGTCTTTTGCTATATAGCAATCACCTAAGCTAAACTAACATAAGCTTGACGAGTTTCCTATTTGAAAGTATAGCCCGATATGAATCATGGACTGATAAATTTTGTTTTCAGGTCCCTAGAGTGTATACCAGTAGTATGAATGGAAATCATCAGTCATATCGCTGAAACACCTAAAAAATTAAGCATGTGATAAGAAATTCGACATCAATGAAACAGTTACGATTTTATTGACACAAAATTTTACATGAAAGTAAAAGTTCATGACATATAGAGTCATTAGATTATTTTGAAGCAGGAGACATGAAAAATGGGCAAGGCCCTCGCGAGGACTTTAACCAGGACCTCTCGAAAACGAGCCGAGTGTGTTAATCGTTACCCATGAAGGCAGGGAGAAAAGAGGAGAAAATACCTTATATACTCCCTCTTTTAAAGATCAACTGGGAATTAGGGGAACCCAACCGCCAAATCCTGGTGGTGAAGAATCATCATCCACGACCTTTCTGTTCCGGGGCCACTGAAGAATCATTAGGTTATTTTGGAAAAGGAGACATGAAAAATAAACAATGCCCTCGCCGGGGCTCGAACCTGGACCTCTTGATAATACGCGAGTATGTTAACAGTAACACCACGAAGGCATCCAGAAATGAGGGAGAAGATACCTTAAAGACTAGAGTGAGCACAGCCGAGTGGCAGAAACCCTCATGCTAGAGATGTATATAGTATATACACATACATACGCACTTTGTACACTCAAGAAAAATTTCAAGCTATGCAAAAAAACAAAAACTTACGTTAATAAAAGGTAAGAATGAGTCTGACCTTCAGAAAAAGTTTTGAAGTGGTGTTTCATATCCTTCAATTAAGTGGTCAAGTGCACCAGATAATAAGAAGTTTCATCTAATAAGCAGTTTCCAGGTCTTTGTGAGTTGTTTGAGGGCGTACATTGGCAGAAATAGCGCATCCAAAATCCTCCAAAAGAATTCTGATGTGGTTAATTTAAACAATGACTAATTTTCTTACTTGTGGAGACTAAAAGTTCTTATTGATCACATCGGAGGATATTTACAGATTCACTTTTACATCCATAAGTCATATTCTTCTTTCATTTTACTAAAATCCTTCTAGTTGGTTTTTAGTTTTTCTGATTTTTCACCAATTTAAGGAAACTAGCATAGTTAGTAGCTACTCAAAAGTAACCAACCGTAACCTCATAATATCCTCATATCTCAACTGCGATATATCATCGCCAGCCCTTTGAAAAACTGATAAAGTATGCGGGTAAGTAACTAAAACTAATGAATATTTAGCTTTTAACTTTCACTTTTATGTGCAAATGGCCATTTATGGAAAACTGAATATTTTTATTGAAAGGCTATTTTGATGGCTATCGTTTATTTTCTCTAAAAATATTACAAGTTCCTGAAATATTCATAAGCTGCTGTTAATCACCTTCTTTCCTTAAAACTGAGGTTAAAAGCGTTAATATGTAATTTTTTGCTTCCCTTAAGAATATTTAATGAATCTTATCCGAAAATCAAAGCCATAGTTGTATGCCATTAAATAAAGTTATCACTAAAGTCATAACTGCTGTAATTAGTTTTATGATGTACGCCGCTATGGATTTTTAGCAGGCCTGCAGTTTTATGGACCTCCGTTTCTGAAGTTCACGTTTCATTCATCCTTAACGGCATTAATCACCGCTTTCCCTTGAGCTCTTTCAATAATAAAATTATTACTGCGTTTTCCTGGTTAAATATGTGCTTGGAATTAAGTCTAATGATTCAAGCGCAATTTAATTGTACTCTCCTGCTTGTTTGCTTGTTCTAACCTTGATAAAAACTGCACTATAAGTAAACCTTGGTTGTTCGGCTTAAGATTTTTCAGTTTCCCCGATGTTTTGAAAGTTCAATAGTTCTCCGAGTTTTAGGTTATGACCTTTTATAAAGTATCAATATTTCATAGAAAGCTACGGTACCGTCAGGTACGGATGGGGCTATTGGGAATTCCGGAAATTTCCCGAAACATCGGTACCCTTAGGTCCGTCTTGTTACATGATATCGATTATTTGAAAACAGATGAAATATTAATCATCATTTCAGAATTATGTATCAACAAAAATAAAAATAATAAAAGAGAACTCGTTGAAGAAGAAGATTTAATGATGTTCCTCTGAAAAAAAAGAAAAATCCAAAGATAAACGAACAGTAAAACCTATTAGCTCATCGTAGATTTATAATAGTTCGATCTAATTCTTTATGTAAGAGCATATAAAAATGGACACTATTCATGTCTCGCCGTCCCGACGATTTCATAACAATGCCCCACCTTTATGCAGGTCGGCAAATGTTCACTTAGATAAAGGTCTTCACATGAGTTCCGGTATATTGATGAAAATTATATCCTTCATGGTATAAACTGAATTTCATGAGAGAACTAGATTTCTCTATGTCTTAGCGAACAATGGTCCAACGTGGAAAGGGTACCATTGTGTAAATTGTTCAGGCTAGTCAGCCTAGCCCCATTCGCTCCTGTTTACAGTATCTGCAGAAAATATTGACAGTGACCTTGCCATTGAGATACTAAAGGAATTCTCGGTCAATTTTAGTAACATCTTTTCTCTGCTTTCGCAGCCGCTTCATTAAAGTATAATTTATTTGGCGAAAAGTGCAGCACATTAATAATAAGATTTAGGGAGCTTTATAAAAACGGAAAATTACTTTTTAAGTAGACGCAGAACAAATCCTAATTTTTTTCGAATCAAATACTTTAAGTTTCTGAAATCTTTCAAATCTTACATAGGCTCATTAGGCTTCAGGGCTTACATAAATGAAAATTAATTGCATGGTTACAGTTTACTTGAAGTAGAAATAGGTTTCTGTGTTTAGTCAAATAAAAAACAATTTCGTCGTTAGATACTGCAGAAATAAGTGTGTTTCGAATTTCTTTAAATGAAAAAATTTTACTCTCTTTAACGCAAAATTCCCTGATTTACTTCTCAATATTAAGAGAAGATTATTATTAATAGTTTTCAATTATTCAGATAGATTATAGTTCCAACTAATGTATATTACTGGAATTCTATTATTATTCTTGATATCGCTTTCAGTCGCTACTCGACTTTCCACACGATATTAAGTGACGACTGGTAGTCATTCTTCAAATGTTAAGTGAGTGTAAAACTATCCAAACGAATACGCCTATAAAACACGTATTGCGTTAAATGATCCCCGATTGTAAGCTAATTTTCATCTTTGAGCATTCTGGGCGCGTATTTGGTACCTTAGGGGTATCAGAGAAATTTTCGACTAAATTCATGATAATGTTTTCAAGCTGAAACACGATCTAAGTTGAAGAAGCACAGCATAGAAAAATCTAGAACTCGGATACTTGGTAAAAGACTTTGTCCTTGCTTTAAAAAAGCGGCAAATTTTTGCTGTTTGTTTTTTCTACTTAAGCATTCTTTCCTTTCTTCAATATCGAGAGATGACAAAATAAGAGAAATAAGAGCTGCTTGAATTGAAACTATTAGCCGAATCATGCTGCATATGGTTGAAAAAGGTAGATTATCTAAGTGGCAGTTCACGACACATGAGCAACAATTTTATTTAACATATAATTACGTATTTAAATATTTTCATTCACTCTTTTAAACTTGTTAAATTGCTTCTTAGAAGCGAATCATTTATCGACTATCCTTTTTTACGTTAACCATAGTGTATTAAGGATATGCTAATCAGTTTAGTTTAATGTAACAAAGCCCTCAAGAGCTAGCTGTTTAGAAATGGATGCCTTACTTTCCACACCAGTGTAATGTTTTGGCACAACATTTCTTCAGTTCAATTCTCAAGTGCTTTCAATTGTTAACTAAGCGTCCAACTAATCATCTTTCTTCAATTTAATTAGTCAGTTTTTCAAATAGTTTTATAACTATATTCAAATAAATATTTACTCTCTTAGAGAGGTCTCTTTATTTTCCTTTCTGTTAAAGTAGTTTCTGGGTTTCGAAATGCATATGTACTCCTTTCAAAATGAATCTATAGGATGTTTCAAGAAATTGATGGAAAAATATTTGAAATGTGTGAGGACTCATCGCGGAAAGAAGGAACCAGCTCCAGAGCTTTTCTAGCAGAAAACTTGTATTTAATTCTTTAATTAGTTATCTATTTACAGCAAGAAATTTATTATTATCGCTCTTACAAGTAAAACCTTGTTTAAAGGTACGCCATTATCTTGATCTCCAGGTGGCTAAATATGTGCTTCCGTGCGCTTATTCAGTGCTCAGACGCAAAACGTTTTCCCTAAACTTCATGCTCTAATTAGTGCAATCAAAAATGCAGTCCATGTCACTATCATTTAAGTGTATCCATGCAAACAATTAAGGCATATAGACAATTAAAGAATGTAAACAACATGTAAACAATTAAGATACTGCAAACACATGGACGTGCTTACGTGCATATTTCTTCAAACACAAGTATGTTTGAGGTAGTTGCAAAGAATCAGTAGTATTTATTCTGCATATTCCCGGCTTAAGTCTCTGCCATGCCTCGTGCTGACAAAATAGTTAATGTAGTTAAAACAATTTGGCGGAGAATAAAATGTGAACTTCTCTTAATCACCAAACTGGGAATACAATCAACTGTGGGCATACATGTGCAACCGAAAGATAAGGTGTCAAATTTGTAAATATGCCATTTGAATGCATGAACATTCTCCGACAAGTAATATAAAAGTAATCTTAAGGAAAGGAGTGTGTTGTTAGAGTAGTTACGTTTTTGAAAGTTAAATGTAAGAAAAGACAGAGTCACGTTTTTACGATAATTCAGCGCTTTATTAGAAAGCCTCTGCTTATGGATTCTAATATTGGGAAAGTCTAAATATTTATTGAACATTCAATACCCACATATTTATGGGGGGGGGAGATTAAAATGCCCAGGGTAAAAGAGCCGCTCATTTATTGTTCTTGTAGTTAAGAAACCTTAATTTAGATGTGGATTCTGAAACTGAATTTCCTTTCACCAGGCGAAATTTTGCTGTAGTGCGTAATTATCTTGCATAATTTTTCATGCATGTTTTGGTTCTTTGTAAATAGTGTTACTGCACGTGGCTAATTCAGATAATGAAATATTAACTGCGACTCAAATTAAGAACTTTTGAAATTGCGAAGAGAAAATATTACTTCCCATAAGATAACAATATAACAAAATTTGATGTTTTTGTTTTATAACTTACATTACAAGGTAGCGGAAAATCATATTATTTCATGTGAAACTATTCAGAATGAACAAAAGACCTGAAGGAGAGCTTGTGCAGGTGTCATTCTTATCAGGTTTGGGGCTGTAAATAATAACAAAAACTACTCAAATCCCTATGATTTTTAGTAAGTGTGTGTCTACAAAACTTTAAAAGCTAAGTTGCTTTCGTTCTATTGAAAACTGTTTCGAAACGGTTGAATGATGTATGTTTTATTTTTAAAAAGCATCTTGCATAAAAATCATGCCTCTAAAAATTAGAAGGTATAGAGTAATTAGATCTTTTTAAAAAAGGATATGTGAAAAATGTGCGATGCAGTCGCCTGGACTCGAACTCTGAACCTCTCAAATAAATTTCGAATATGCTTGAAATTACACCATGAAGACATGCGCAAAGGAGGGATAAAATACCTCATATACCCCCTTTTAAACGCCGACAGAATTAGAGGACTCAATCGTCAAATCCCGGTGGTCCACCACCTTTTAGTTCCGGCGCTAATGTAGAGTCATTAGGTTTTTAGCTGCTGGAGATGGGAAAAATGTGCAATGGCCTAGCCGGGACTCGAACCTCGAATACACGCCAGGTGTGCCACCTTTACACCACGAAGGCATGCTGGAAAGAGAGAGAAAATACCTTATGTACTCCTTTTTAAAGGATGACTGCGGATTAGGGAAACCAGTCGCCAAATCTTGGTGGTGACGAATTATTGTCCACCACCTTTTAATTCGATAGCCATTTGTAGAGTCGTTAGGTCTTTTTGAAGCAGAAGACGTGAAAAATGTGCAATGCCTTCGCCGGGATACGAACCCTAGAGCTCTCGAGGAGGCTTCCAGTTACACCACGAAGGCATGTGGAAAGAAGGGAGAAAAATACCTTATAAATTTATTAATTTTATGGTAATAGCAAAAGCCTAAAATATTAAAGTTACTCAATAATGCAGTTAACATTTTCACAATCTTGTATAAGTAATAAAAAGCATTTTTACCGCTATGTATTATGCACCTCTCTTGAAAAAAACTTTAATATCGTTTTACATAGTTTATAGATAATGAAATAAAAGATATTTTTTGTTGTTGTTATGAATATTATTTTAAAGTTCTATCTTATCTGATAAGGAAATTATAAATCACACAGAGCATTGCGTTAATTTTATTTAATGCATTTATGTATGACTCATGGGCGTTTATTTTTACTGGAGGGAGAAGAAAGTAGCTTTTCGTACGTAAGTTTTATATTTACGAATTCGTTTGTTCTAGGGAATTCAAATGAACGATGATTTTTAAGAAGTTACACTTGATAATCCAATACCATTTATATGAGAGGAAAAGAGATTTGAATTTATTTCTCTTTAAACACATAAATAAAGTTTATTATGATATTTAATATTTTGCAAATCTAAGATATTTTTATAATCGTTGCACTATTTTTTAGATATTCGTAATAAATCCTAGTTCCTTCCAACCCTCTATATGCAATATAATTTTATTCAAGTTTAATACAGTGATTTGTTTTCAGTTAAATTTTAAGTGTAAAAAATGCATTTTACAGTGTGAAAAGCCTTACTCTTATAACTGTCTATAACACGATATTTAGAATGTAAGGTGTTTCTCGAATACTTATACGCTAAAGGGTAAAAGCTAAAAGCCGAGCCTGATATTATCTTTTTAAATTTAAAAGGATGGCGTTGCATCTTACACGTAAGCGTAAGCAGAAACGTGATTACGCGATTTGGATCTCCCGAACTAAGAGTCTTCTTTCTGTAAAAGACAGATGTAAAATTGTATTTTACGTAATCTCACTACACCCAGTAGCTTAACTTACTCATCTGAAATCTGTCAACTCGGTAATGCTGATGTAGGTACAAACAATACAAGAGATTCACTTTTGAAACTAAAGAATTATGCTATGTGTATAAGCTTGTGTCAATGTCCAGCAGACTATAATAAACTGGAAGCGAGTTATCGCTTTAGACTGAATACAGTCTTAAGAAAGTTAAAATAGTTTTTTTTTATTTAATTCTTAAATGAACAGAAGGCGCTGCTTGTGCGACAAACGAACCTTCGCTACTTTCGGGTATTTAAATTAATGTAAGATAAAGTAAAATGTGGATTACGTGGTCCACAACAGACTAAATTCGTTCAAGATAATTACAGTGCTCATATGGCAGTTTTCGCACAAGTAGCATTTGCGCACATCAACTCTGCTTTATCATTAAATTTTCTAACAAGTGTAACCACTTATGGACAATATGTGATACTTCCACACAGCCTGTCAGAAACAATCAATCAGCCTTATGATTTATTAAAAATGATTTTTTTCAAGTGGTGATTTTCTCTTATGATTTTCAAAGAAGCCTTTTATTTTCTCTTCTTCAAAGGTGATGAAATCGCTACTAGCTTCAACGTTAACAAAGATTATTATTAACCGTAATGCGTGGATAATTTAGCGTTTTATTCTACGTTAGGATCATTTTCGCGATTTGAAAATATGAGTAGCAGAACGGAAAATTAATGAATTTGCCTGTCTTCATGATTATTCAGAAAACTTAATTAACTTGCATTATTTTTAAAACTTTAAAATTTAAGCACTTAACTATATTTTGCTAAAACAGTATATTCAAAATAGCATTCTAAATTTTTACTTGTGCTATCTTACATATAGTCTTAATGTTGTTTTACGAGCAAAAATGTACAAACCTAATTTGAAATAAAGATACTTATTGTCTTAAAATAAGCCATATTTGTCATTGTAGGTTAAGTTCTAATCAAATAATATAGTGCACCACACAGCGCAATCTTATTTCGGCCTTATGATATACCTTGCGTAAAGTGAATACGAGCGAATCTCATTTAGAATGTCCTGCCCACCAGCGGCCGAGCGGTAAAGTCGCTGAACACTGGTAGTTCGGTCTGAGGTTCGAATCCCGCGAACGGGCTGTCTGCATGGGTGTTTTCGTGGTTTTCCCCATGTGTAACTTGTATACGAGCCAGTTTTCCTTAGAAAGTCCTCCACGAAGGCATCCCTCCTCTTAGGCAGATAGCCCTCGAGGCTTTGAAATAAACACACACACACATTTAGAAGGTCCTCTACGAAGGCATCTCTCTCTCTGGAAGATATCCTCAATGTGTTTTGCCATAATCTGATACATAGAAGTTGAGCTGAGCAACTTTAGATTATTGTTGTAAGAACACAATATTTACGTACCGTACTATATATGTGCATATAGATATACATTGTACAACATCAGCATTAATAAGCGTACAAAATTCGCTGTTAAGCGACTTATCAGAGAAAATTCTTGCTAACAGCAATTTGTTAGCAATTAAGCTCGAGAAATTTCACTATAAGCACATCTAATCCCTCTGTTGTTCCACGTATCAGTATTTTTAGTTTAAAATTTTCTAATTCACTAGATAAATAACTGCAGGAATTTCTGCTTTTGATGAAAACGACATAGCACATAAGTTGATAAAAATATCGAGCTTTCTTAATCCTATTCAAAATATTTTGAAAGCAATAAAAAGCTAAAATTTTAAAAAAATATATAGAGCTTAAAACTGAGCATGAAAAACGCATTAAAAAATGCAACTTTTGACGTGGTCTTGTTCCTTTGCATTAGCCTATTTGGCAGATACTTTGAGGCTGAATCGGTTTCGTTCCAGCCCCTTATCGATTTTGAAAATCGGAACTGTAGTATTTGAGCTTTTAAGTGAGAGGTATAGCAAATAAGCTTTGAATTGAAGCAAAAAGAACACTTTTTAAAACATTCGGAATTCGATCTTCTTTTCCTTTCTTAAAAATCTTTTAAGTCCAAAGATTTTTTTTTTCATTCTTAACTTCTTTCTTTTGGTTTCTTTGGATGGGGGTTTGGTATTAAAGCTAATAGTTAAGTACTTTTTACACGAATTCTTATTGGCTTGATTATGGTACAAATAGATTCTTAAAAATTTTCATATGAACGTTCAAGGGTTGGAAAAAAAGGAAGAATGAACAACGAAAAGAAAATTTGGCCTGCAGTATCAGCTTCATCAAGTGTGATAAAAAAATTCCCAAATTGAAAGATTAAGTATGGGAAACCTCAATAGCTTACATTTTGAATCTGAGCTCTTTCTTTTTTCCCAGTATACAAGAGTTTATCATTTTTAATTCAAAGTATTCAAAATTTTTATCTGCACCTAACTGTATTACATTATATGCCAAATTAAGACATGAAACCGAAACGCTGTTAGTTCATCCTATGTTTGACACTCGGAACTGAACGGAACGTTGGGTTCAAGACGTTTTCTTCCAAGAGATTATTACCGAATTTACGCTTTTTTATGAGTAGTTTTCCCGCCATTTCTCTAAAACTTTTAATGTGTCTTTGAGAATTTGCTTTGAGTTTCTGAATTTCTTATTCTATTTCTTTAAAATAACATATTATACGGTAACAACATATTAAATCATCTTACTTCTCTTCTTCATATTTTCAATATGATATTTTATTTGCCGAAGGCAAAGTAAACAAGCAACATTTTACTGCAAATGGTATAGGAATAATTTAATGATTACATATTTTAACTGGTTTATTACCGAGACATATAACCACCGCCTGTCTTCAGTTTATTTCATAATCATTATTTAATCATTTCGTAACCCCACTAGTGGCGTAGTGGTTAAGACCGTAAGACCGTTGAATGCTGGCAGATCGACTCAAGTTTGAAACCGAACAGGCTGCTTGCATAATTGGTTTTCACGGTTTCCCCTTGTGTAACATGAATGCGAATCACTTTCTGTTAAAAAGTCCAAGAAGGCATCTTTTTTCTTAGTCAGATAGCCTTCTTTACTAAATACACATAGCCTAGCATTCATACTCAGTTATAAATTACTTCCTGAATACAAAGATTTAAATGATTTTTTTCTCAATTTAAATATTCATATTGCCTTATTTAATCATCTGAAGGCCGTATTTTCATATATTGTTGCAAGCTACTGGTTTGTTGGAATCTCTTTAAATAACTGCTTCAATTTATTATTAAAATTCACGAAAAACAGCAAACAAATTGTTATAAATAGCTTATAAGCAATTCCTCCATAGCACACGAGAAATGTCTTCAATTATCAAAATCACTTACAGAAAAGTGAATGAACACTTACAGAAACTTCTGAATCGCAATTCAGCTCAAACTCTTTAGCACTAAAGCACTTAACAACTAACTTGTCTAACTCTCTGAGCCGTATTTACACAGTGTAACACAACCACTAGTCTGACACGAGCTTCTGGACGCTTCGGAGAAAGTCTTTGAGCAGCGTATTTGGTCATATCTCATTTTCTGCTTGAGCTATTTGTGCAATTTAAACGTTGTTGTACTCTGGATTGAAAGATCTACAGTTCTATATAAAAAATAAACACTTAACTATAAAACATGTGGCCACAAATACAAAAGAAGACATCAAATTATCATCCTAAAAATAACAAATAAATAACTAAATATAAACGAATAAGTAACTAAACATAAACAACAATGCAATCAAATTAATTTAAATATTATTAGAAACTTAAAAACAATATATTTTATATAAATAACCTATCACTGTTATTTCCGAATGTTTGTTCCATTGAAATGATTAACCGTATTTTAATAAACAGTATGGAAGATAAACCTGTGGTAAAGAATGTAAAATTTCTGCTCAATTTCCAAATGGTTTGCAATGACACAGCCTACTCCCCTTCATTTAATCCTAAACTTTCAACTCTGCTTGTTCCATCTGGTGACGGGTATCTCTTGTTTTAATAAATGGCAATCGGTTCTGTAACGAAACACTAAGTTAAACCATGCCCATCTTCCTCGCAAAGTAGATTAGTGCTCATTTTATTAACTGAAGTTATTTATTTCACAGTTGCTGTCTTTCTTGGCTGACGACCAGGACAGTAGTCTAGAAGGTCATTAATTTCCGTTTTGTGTCTCTAGATTTTATTGTGTACAGAACGTTTAAGTTATTCATTATTTTTAGAGGTTGTTTCATCGCTCTTCGAATATCGTTGATTTTCTGAATCAAATCTGTGAATGTTTTGAATTATTTTGCGCTCCAAGTTCAAAATGTGCAACTATGTATCAGCTTTTTAAATATGGAATTTATAGTTTATGGCTTTGATTTCACTCAACTAACCATAACATTAAGCCTAAAATTACAAACTACGAAGATCGTTGAATGATAGGCAGGAATTTATCAGCTAAGTTTTATTTACTGAATATAATAAAGCAACTTTGTCTTTGTGAATCAAATGAATGAACAATCATATCTTTGTGGACTGACAGAGACACTCACCTCCAAATCAACTTTAAAGACTCGAATAAATCTGAGACAGAATGGTAGCTTTATTAACATTTCTGTAGAACTCCTACTCTGACATGTTGATTTCAACTAACAATTATAATGGATAGCTACTGTTGTTGATAAGCTCTAATAAGTATGTGTTTGCCTAATGAATCTTGACTACGTTTAACTATTTACAAGAACGGATGTTCTCTATATCTCTGTAGTAGTCATAGAAAATTCTTCTCTATATCTTTGCAGTATAATGGTCCATAAAGACACTCGATCTCAAGCTTAAGTTAGTACTGTCTTCTATAGTAATTAGTAAGCCCCAATTCTCTAGCTGGTCGAATAAACGAACGCGTGAAAATCGCTGTGATTGTATAGCGGAACTAAAAAGTAGAGAATAAAACCGCCTTCAGAATTGCATATGCATTTTGAGACTTGATAATAATATTAAATGATAAATAAATAATATTAAATAAATATCAAACGAAGGTTAATCAATTATTGTTTTATTTTACACCAGAACTGTGCGCAAAAATGAGTTGTAACGTTAACAAAATAAAACAAGTTATCAAATTAATCAAAGCCTTATGTGTAGATAATGTTTCGAAAAGTTGGCGATCACTAGTCCTTTTTAGGCTTTCGCCACTTCTAAGGCCAGAAGTAGTGGATTATTATAGAGTCACCTCATAGGCGAGCACCGTTGCCTTTTATGAAGGGACAGACAATTTGCATTCATGAATTCTCCGGGATTCGAGCCCGGGTCCTTCAGTATCGCAATCGGCTTCCCTAAACACTACACCGTCTGGGCGGCCGAGTAAAAGCGTCGTTAAGCATTAGTAAACGTTGATCAGCTGACTGCATCTACTTCACACATTTGTTCCTCTTCGCCTTTTCTAAGCTAAGATACTCCGGGATGAAATTCGATCTTAAATGGAAACACAAGACAACGATTGTAAAGATTTTCAAGTGTAGATATCATTCCTGCCTTTCAAGTTTATATTAATAATCTAAATATTTTCCTCCTTTTATAAAAAAAATTATGCTGTCACCGTAATTTTTGGGAATACGCGTTGAAGAAATGGAACTGAAGCAACATAATTCAGGCAGTTTATTAGCCAAAATGAAGAAGCACATAAATTAACATGAAAGTTTTATGCTATATTTTTAAATCTGCAGTTCATTTGTTGAGAAATATGTATTTGAATTAAATTGTGGCATTACGTTTACTACAGTTCATATTTTGAAGAAAATAGACTTTCATCGTAAGTTTAAGAGCCAAAATCATTTATTTAGAAGATAAACTATTTCGAGCTCATTTATCATTTCTTTGTACCAGTAGATTGCGTGGTTAATACATTAAATAAAGACTAAAAATTAGCTAATTAGCTAAAAGAGTTTCGGTCGTGTTTTTAGCTTAAGGACGATGCTAATTGCTAACTAAATGCAGCTGATCACAGATTCGTGGCATGCTATAGACATGTATTAGCAGACAATTTATATCTTTTGGAAATTAAAATTTTAAGAGAAACTAAGTAGTCGACAAAATTTTATTCACTCTCCTGCTAGACACATTAGTGCTGCATAAGAAATCTCTGTAAGCTTTTTATATTTCTGTGAAAAGGTAATAGCGTGGCTGTGGAAACAATGCTCTAAGTTATCTTTTAAGGTATTTTTATCATTCCAATTTTATGCTTCCAGATATGCCGAAATGCTTCACGAAATGCGAATTTTGCCGTGCACCAACATTACCTTTTTTCTCCAAAAACAGTTTCTTTCTTTCATGTTCAATATTATTCTTTTACTAGAGCTAACATTTTCTTGCTTAAAAAATTCTTTTTCCTCGGTAGAATTGCATAAAATATTCATATTTCCTTGTTACATGCAAGCACAACCACTCACATCTGCTGTAGAAATGCAATATTAGTAGAATTATTGCGTTTAATGTTTCAAGAAATATTTCTGTTTTTGTGGCTCAGTAATGATATGAATTAAACTGGTTCATCTCTTAATTTATGCTAATGAAACACGTAGTATGTTGCGTGCAGTACAATGTGGGATTTTAGTTTATCCGCTGTGTCCATATCACTGTTATTCACAAAAGTATTTTTTTGGCTCTTTTAATATGTGCCCTATAATTAGGGTTTTATTTCTTTGTGTTGACATATATATTATCTCATTTCCTTTGTTTGTCCTCATGTAACTGTGGTTGTAACTACTACTGGGTATTCAGTGGTACAGTAACCGTGGTTAAATGAAACCACGAGAAGAGAAGGAATCGCTCCTTTTAGAAAACACGATACTCGTACAACATATATTAGTTTTTAATTGATAAGTTTAGTATAGCATTAAATATAACCAGCTGCAGATGCGCGAAAAAACATTTTAATGCATATAAACGTCAGCTTGAGCTACCAGACGTTTGAACTGATCTTCAAGGACTTCTGAAAACTATTGCTGCTGCATTGTATAGAATCGTGTGCCTCAAGGGTTGACAATGCAATAAAATTCATGCCTTCCATCAAAGCACTGCATAAAAAGTGAAATATCCTTTCGAATCGAATATATGTGTTTATAGTTACAGGCAAACTTCCATAGAAAACGGAACGATTTCCCTCTAGTAAGTTATATCAAAAATGCTGCACATACGTCAGAAAAAAATCTGCAGATTTAAATGACATTTTAGGTATGTTTTTCATTGAAATAAAGTATGTATTATGCTTAGGGTGCAATTACAAATCAGAGTTGCTTGTTTCAACGATTACAGGTTTTGAATTAGATAAAAGTAACTGATTATTAATAATGCATGAGATCTTGAAAAAATATTAAAAACGAATACATCTAGAAATTTTACACGTATTCGGTGCGTAAGGTGCGGAGTTTTTTGTATTTAGTAAATGGTATTAATAAGTTTGCTGTAGAGTGGCGCATAATTGCTGTTAGTTTACATAATAGCGCTTTTTAGTGTAATTTTTATCTTAAAATTAAATACAATTTGAGAAAATATTGATTTCATTACATTTTATAAATAATGACCAACAAATTTTGGCTAGTGTTAAGGGGTGCCCTACAACTTCCATTGAAATTCCAGGTCCTCATTCTTGAACTGCTTGTCGAGTATTGGCGTTATGTTGTTGACATATCCATGACTTATTTTTTACATACACCTTTCCTTTCAAGGAGTCCCAAAGAAATTAAATTTGGCTATTGCAATGGCCAGTTAAAATTTACAAATGAAGAAATAATAAGATGGTCAAAAATCTCCCTCGAGACAACCATTGTTTATCGCTGAAAATGTTGCACGTTCCTAGCATTAAATAGCTTTCAATCTGTTTGTTGCATCAAAATAATATTGTTGCGTGCATACGGGTTCATAATAGATTAAATGCACCTAGAACCGACTGTAGCTTGATGAAATTTGTTTTACAAAAAGGAATACGTTACAGTTCTAGACCTTTCCACAAAAATACTCGTACAGCTGTTCTCAGTATCACAGAGCACACTCTGCAGCTACACTTCAACACTTCAAGCTGCTAAGAAAGTTAAACAGCAATGCAAAGCGCATTTAAAAAGGCGAAGCTCCTACGGAAATCTGGCTCACCAGAGGCCGAGCGGTAAAGTCGCTGAACACTGGTAGTTCGGTCCGAGGTTCGAATCCCGCGAACGGGCTGGCTGCATGGGCGTTTTCGTGGTTTTCCCCATGTGTAACGTGTATACGAGCCAGTTTCCCTTAGAAAGTCCTCCACGAAGGCATCCCTTCCCTTAGGCAGATAGCCCTCGAGGCTTTGCCATAATCACACACACACACACACCTACGGAGATCTCTCAGTAATCCGAACTCACGTTAAACAAACAACTGAGAATTTGATGTTCTCTTCGGTCTTATATAGTTTTACCCAGGCCACCGAAAAATCTCTAGTACCTTCCATTTCTTGAAATTACTGGAAGATATATGAGGGCCGGATACGGTTACAGTTACTTAATCTACATTAATTACATTTATTCAATCACAATACCAGTTACTGTTATGCCTGAACCGGACCAAAATGTCGCCAAACTCAGCGATCATTTGGCGACTTCTCGCCAAATTTGGTGACCAAAATTAGTCGAAAAACCGTGAAAGCTTGACGATGTCTCGCCAGTTTGGCAAGATAGCCATTTACTCAATGTTAAGTGGACTTGCTTCTGTATTCTTCCTTTTCTAGCAAAGCTTTGTATCTTTAGATATTCATTTTACATTGCGCAAAAAAAGGGGGTAGTACAATTTCACGTATAATTTCACTAAAATTATTTACATATGTACAAAATTTGTAACAATATTGTTGATTTTTATCGTGAAATTTAACAATATTCTTCCTTTGCTTTGGGGTGAAGCTTTTCTCCATGAAATATCTAATTGTTTGCTATGTAGTTCTTAAAAAAATAAAAGGACAATACAGGAAAGAAGTTATTTACTATTTGAATCATAATTATATGCCAACCTATAGTTGGATTTTTGCTTTTCTGGAAAACATAGAAAATTATTGTATTTACAGCATTCTCCTAACCTCGAGGCTTAACTGCACTCATATAATTCTTATTTTGAAACGTTTTGTTTTGGTAAAACATGTCTGGGATCAATACTTAATAACACAGAACGTATAGCTATTTTTTGACACTATAAGGTTTTGTTTGTATGACATTTACATCGCATTTATTTCAATTATAAGACTCTTCAGTTATAAGACTTAATAACACTACGAGTATTATTGCAAGAAAATGTGAGATTCAAAGGATTGAGTATTTATATATTTTGCGTTCTCGAGCTCGAAACATTAAACTGTTTCGAGATTCACTCGCTGCTCGCAGTACTGCTTTTTAAGGGCAAAGAATAGAACTACATCTTGCATAATTAATGTAGACTCTGACAGAAGTCAGCGGGTCCGAAAAGAAGACCGTGCATACTGATGAACATTAACCACGATTTGTGGTCTCAGTGCGTGAAGTACTTGGCGTCCGGTGCTGGCTCATACGAAGACATAAATTTTTCAGCCATCCCACGTGATTGACATAAAGTATGACACTTCTCTTCTTATCAGAATAAAAAGGTGAGGCATCTCGTGAATCTTGATTTTTCTCGAGCATTATTCTTGTACCAGTTTCTGTTAAGCATTCATGTCTTTACCTTGAGATTAAACTGTTTAACTATGAATTTAGGGCGGTAATGAAGAGGATTTTGTTGGAAGCTTTACTCTCTTTGCGTGCAAGTGATTCTAAAACTGCACGAAACTTCGAAAAAGACAGACGCTTCGCATGAAAGAAAAACAAAAAAGTAACGGATATTGTAAAAAAAAAATTGCTTAAAATTCCCATTATATTCTTAAGATTGCAAATGCTCTTGAGGTGCTCAAGCATAAGTATACTTCTATACACACCGGCTAAATGAGGAGAAAAAAAACAACCGTAGCAAGAGTCAGACACTGCTTGAACACGGCCAAATTGCTTCATCAGCAGACAATGTCGTTCTAAAATAGCATGTAATGCTAGACGCAGACAATCTTGGCGTTTGTCATTTTGTAATAAGCGAATGGGATAAAATGCACATGTCTCATAGCTCATACTCGTGGATCGTACGTTCATACTTAACGATATACATTCGTTTTTCACGTTCCTATGGCTGACCTGAATTAAGAGTTATTACGGTTTTATTTTCTCTGCTTTGATACAAGGTATATTATCCACTGGCTTTTCTCATTATATCACATACTGCATTATAAATAGTAGTGAGCTTGTGGGCGAACAGGTGTTGTAGTTTCAGATTAGGATCGTATAAATAACTAGTAAGCTGTCGATTTTCTAACAAATTGAATAAGCGAACGAGTGAAATTCGGTACGGTATGAATTGTACGGGAATGAGAATGGGAGAATTAAAGAATGGAGAATAAGTCCTTATACTTTTTGAGACTTCACGATAAGATTAAACGAAATTAATTAATAAATAAATGTTATTAAATAAACATTAAGTGAAGATGGATCCCTTATTTAATTTCATAATGTACCTTTCTCTAATAATGAGCAGTCAAGTTAACAAAATAAAGCAACTCATGGAAAAAAAAATTAGTTAAAAACTTCTTTACCCAATATTTCGGCTAAAAACATTGACAAGCATTGTTAAATAAAACATTGATCAGCTAATAAAGTGCTTCCACGCCACACACACATTTGTTTCTCTTCGCCTTTTCTAATATAAGATTTAAATTGTAGTTAACAAGGCAAGTATCTCACCCCATAATTTTGTGTAATGATAAGTAAACCGTTTTAATTTTGTTAGCTGGTTTGCTTTATTCGTTTATGGCCAAAGCACTCCAGGGCTATCTGCCTAAAGGGAGTGATTCCTTCGTGGAGGACTTGTTAAGGGAAACTGGCTGTTATACACGTTACACATGGGGAAACGCGAACGGGCTGGCTGCATGAGTGTTTTCCCCATGTGTAACGTGTATACGAGCCAGTTTCCGTTAGAAAGTCCTCCACGAAGGCATCCCTCCCCTTAGGCAGATAGCCCTAGTGTGCTTTGCCATAATTAAATATACCACCACCACACCACATGGGGAAACCCACGAAAAGTTCCTTGCAGCCAGTCCGTTTTCCCGCGGTTCGAACCTCAAAGTCTGAATTACAATTGTTTAGCGACTTTACCGTTTGGCCGCTCGTGGGTTTTAATTGTGTTAGCATTTTAGTTTGTAACCAACTAGGAGTGGTGAATTAAATATTGATATGATATTAATTGTAGCTGTGCTTATACTGACAGTTAAATGATTGTAAGGACGATAATTTACTAGAATATAAGCTTGCCTATTTCATCCTCTTTCCTAAGACATTACCGTATTTGCTTGAATATTTTTCCCTTTATTTTTACTATAAATCAAGAGTTTTTAAATGATGTGCTGAAACCTCCAGGAGGAAAATACGCGAAGGTAGATAAATATGCCAGTAATTAAACTCGTCGTCTTTGTGTAAAATTTTAGAAATATTAACTGAAAAAATATACTCATATGTTTAATTACTAATAAAACTCATTAAGGTAACGGCTAATTAAAAAATAACCTGCCTAAGCGTCTAGTATTTGAAGCATCTAATCAATTTTCTCTAAATGCGTATTTCTTAAGAAATTTAGAAGAGCGAAACTGATCTATTAAATCAAACTAAACAGGAATGTGAATTTTTTAATTGCTTTTAAAATTATAAGCATGGGATAGGTAAAAATTGTAACCTTTAGGAAACTCTAAGTCTACATAATAAGGTTACCTTGCTAATTACTGCGCTTATTTATTTGGAAACTTAGTACCCGTTCAAGTTCCTTTCTGCATGATATACTTGCACATGTATAAGTACTTGTGCGATCAGGTTTGTAGTAGTGATTACCAAATTACGGGTCAGGAGGTAATTTCTGGCGAATCGAGAGATTATTTTCAAGTACTTTTTTTCTTAGTATACGAAATAATTACATATTTCTATCTCTAATTACGAATTAATTTATACTTAGCAAATATTTGTTAGTAGTTAACACGTATGTATATATTATTACTTAATTTTTACATTAATTTTGCTTCAAAATCTCCTTTCTAACTTCTTTCTTACAGAGTAATTATATGTCTGTGGATCGCGTGAGAAACTCCATGTTAATCGAGAATTTGGCTTCATTCAACGACGAGTTTAACCATTATTAGCGATGCGCATTATCTACCATGATGACGCAATGATAAATGATGAATCTCCTTCCCTATTGTGCATTTTAAACCGAAGAAAGCCAAAACGTTTATGCTAATGTGAGTTTAAAGCTATGAGTTTCTGTAATATGCTATAAGTAGTATCTAATCTTACGAATAATTCTGCAGAGACGTTTAGGCTCTTCAGTGCAAAAAGTTTGAAATTAACGATACCCTCTATTGAGTTCGAACCAGAGATCTTCCATTCGCTAGCTGAATATTCTTGCCAGTTTAAGTATTGCAAGAGCATGCGAGATTTTTCTTAAAAACCTGTGATGGCCGACTGAATATGAACAGCAGATTCTGCATCTGCTGTAAAGAGCATTATAGAGGAGCTTGTTGTTGATAACTGAATTTAAAGATAATTGATAACTTAATATACAGTTTTATTGCAGTAATACGTAGACAATACATGGAATAGCTGAATTTTAAAGCATTTAAAATTTTCTTGTAGTGCTTTCCAAAATTAAAAGCGTTTGCAAAGGTATTTTTGTTTTGTTTTTGTTTTTAAAAGTAAAAATAAGATGTATTGCTATTGCATCTGATGAAGCTGATTGCAGTACTGATAAAACAAACAGTAACGACAAAAATGGTACCTCTGTGTAAAAAACAGATGTCTCCTCTCAAGTAGTTTTACTCACTAAGACGTCTGATTATGAAACTCCGGAGTAAATCTGCTCAGCAGTGCCTGAGTGGTTAAGACCACTAAACACAGATAGTTCGACTGGGCATTGAATCCCGGAGAAAGGGATGGCTGCATGGGTTTTTTCCCCCTAATGTGTAACGTGATGTGGGATAATTTCCCTTAGAATGTTCTGCACGAAGGCATTCCTCCCGTTAGGCAGATAGTCGTCACGTGCGTTACTATAATCAAATAAACCAAACGGGTTTTAAACTTGTAAGGGGTAGACTAATACTTCTCAGATAACATTAGATTATTTAAAAATAGCAAAACATCCGAGACCTATCTTTCTAACGAGAGGGACTTCATCATGGAGGACTCTTCAAGGGAAGTTGACTGGTTTTTACATTACACACGGAAAACCATGAAAACACTCATATAACAAGCCAGAATTCGAACCTCGACCGAAATACCAGTTTTCAACTGTCGGCCACTTTTGGATGTTTCCCTCATAAAACATTCTTGTTTACATTCCTGTTTATTTAGTTTTCTCACATATGATTTGGTTTGGTTTATTTAATTACAGCAAAGCACACGAGGGCTATCTATCTATCTAAGAGAAAGGATCCGTTCGTGAAGGACTTTCTAAAGGAAACTAGATCCTATTACGTTACGCATGGGAAAAACCCCGAAACGGCAGTTCGTTCGCCGGGATTTGAAATCCCAGTCCGAAATTCAAGTGTTTAGCGATTTTACCGCTCCGCCGCTGGTGGGCCTTCTCACAAATGAAGCTCAATATCATGATGTAAACTGTTCACATTTTTTTTTTTTTTTTTACTTTTATTAATTTAAAGTTTTAGAGACATGTACAAAGAATCTGAAAGTTTTATATATTTATTATTTAAAATTTTTTGCTTATTTTTTTTCCAAGGATGAAACATTTTTAAGTTTCTGTTAATTGACCTATCTTTTGCAATGGTAATTACCTATTACATAAAATTAAGTAAATGTTTTGAAAATATAAGGAATTAACCTTTTAACTGTCATGCCCGAGATAATCTCGGGCGCAGCACTGGTGTTCGAAAATGTCACGCCCGAGTATTACTCGGGGTAAGTTTTTTTTTTTTTTTTTTTTTTTTTTTTTTTTTTTTTGAGTGCATCGTATTGTTATACCCGAATATATATCGGGAGACGTTTATTTCGGCTTCATCTCTTTGTCAAACCCGACTGAATCTCGGGAAAAGTTAATGTGCGCTCAGTTCAATAGATGACAGCACTTTACTGAAGATTTCAAAGGTTAGAGGTTATAAGTTCTTTGGTTCAAAGTGCATGGGATCTTTTTGTTGTAAAATGGCGTCCAGTTCTTTGAAACGTTATATAGATGATTTAGATTCTTCAACCGAAGATGAAGGATGTGTGTTTGATGAGCAGTATTCATGATACTTCCATGGTCAGCCTCAAAAATAAAAAAATGGAGATATACTCAAGGCGAAGATTGTTTCTAATTGCAGTCTAACTATGGGTGGTGTAGATCGCTGTGATTAGGAAATATCCTTTCATCCAACAATCCGTTAAACGTCAGAAAAAATATTATAAAAAGATATTTTTACATTTACTAGACAAGGTACTTTGGAACTCATATTTGCTCTATAAAAATGTAGTTGGGAAACATATTACATTTCTAGAATTTCGAATCCAAGTTGTAGGTAGAAGAGCTTTTACATAAATATGATGATGCAGCTTCTGGACAAAAGAATGTTGGCAGACCACCTACAATAGATAACCCTGCCCGTCTTACTGAACGATATTTCATATCCCATATTCCTCCTACTCCTGCGAAACGTGCGCATACAAGACAGTGCAAAGTGTGTTGTTCGAAAAAGGATAGAAATGAGGAAAAGATAAGGAAGGAATCACGATTCTGGTGTAGTGATTGTGGAGTTGGTTTGTGCTTGGAAAAGTGTTTCCAGTTGTACCACACAAGACTGAATTACTGAACTACTAATAGGTATTCACTTATATTTATTTCTTTTTTAGAAAATAATAATTTTTTTTCATTTTTAGAAAATAATGCTCCACTAGAAGCGAACTTTACAACTGCCATGTTGAGTGGCAGCCGCCTCAAGCAAATATGCAGTGGCTACAAAACTTTAAAAATTTTACCCATGTACTTCAAAATATCAATTTTTAACTACTTAAGAATATTTTATTTTGTACTAAACATTTGATTTTTGCAATAAAAAAATTTGACAATTTGTGTACCCAAATCATCAAAATAACTTGACAGTTAAAGGGTTAAGGCATTCTTATCGTATGTACTGCTGTGGTATAGTTATTAGCACGTTTCTCTATTAAATGGAAAATCCGCGCTTCGATGCTCGGGAAAGATAAACTGCACTTCTTACGTTTCCTGCTCCAAGAACCAATAGTCTCTGCGGCGGCGTCCAAACTAAGATGTGGGGATAAGTAACTGGTCATTAAACTGATTAGGCTAAGAGGGACTCCTTTAATCTCCCCAGTTGCTCTTTAGTAAGGAAAAAAATAAGACTTAAGGCGATCCTCCGTGCGTGCCCTTGTGACGTAATGGTAAAGGTATTCATCTAGCGTTTGAAAGAGCTGTAGTTCTCTTCTCATTGAATTCGCAGGTGATTTTCTAATTTTTCTGCTCCTAAAACCAAATAGCTGCTACAAATGAATGGAAAATTGGTTAAGTTAAGGTGGGCAAAAATTGCAGTGATATAGTCAGCTAACTGGCTATATGCTGTTTGAATACAGTGTTTCCTCACGTATTTCCCCCTTATTTTTTATTAATGTATAAAGAACTATATAAAGGTAACAACTATAAATTAAAAAATTACTTCTTGCAATCTTAATGTCTCCACTCAAATCTCCCATCAACGAATATTCTTTCTCTGCTATCGGCGACGAGACAGAATAATCGCAGCAGCAATGCACTTTAAGAAAGATCAGTTCAAACTCTTTATCGAGCATTATTAATCATTCGTCATCAGTCTGACCTTCATGTTAGCTAATTTACATCTTTTGAAGTGAATCTTGTACATACATAATTACAAGGAATAAAGCAAAGAAAAAATTTATAAAGAACTGGTTAAAAGCATAGAATAAACATTACGTTTACGTAGATACAATAGTTATATATATATGAAATGTAATTTCTCATACATTATTTGTTTTGTGCAGCCGGGGCAACAGGAATGAGACAAATTTTGGAATATAAAGCGGTAGGTTTATTTTAGCATCCATCTCACAAGCGTTCTCCTCGTACCTTGAGCAGAAGCCCAATTTATACATATGTGTACGTCACGAGGCTCCTCCAATCAGCGATATTAATTGAAATCACGAGGTGACGCTATCTTCTCATCAGGAGTGTTCTTAAGTACTTTATGTAATATGACAGATTTATGAGTTTGGCGATTTGGCGGGCGCCAAAAGGTTAATATATTTTATACTAAAGAAAGGATTTCGCCAAAATTTAGGAACAGGGATGCAATTTAGGTAGAGAATCGCCAACACATTATTAAGCAATATTAATAGAATTTAATTTAATCAATTGCTTTAAAAATATCATTACATATATATATATATATATTTGCATTTTGCGTGAACTGCATTTTCTTCTGTTTGTTGCTCTTGGCTTTCGTTATTTGTTGATTGAAATGCATAAAAAAATTGTTTTGGATGTTTCCATTCAAATGAGTATACACGTAATGTTTTTCTTATATTAAGTAAATATTCAGAATTTTCACTTAGGATTCACTTCAGGTATAATTCACACATAACCCTGGTCTTAGTCCCTGCCTTATAACGAGAATGACTTGCTATTTGTCAGCCCGGTTCATTACCGAACTTCTGAATACAGTGTTCCCTTTACTTTTTATTAATTTTATCATTAGACAACTGAGAGGTGAAAATTATGCAACTAATTTAATTTTCGAAGGACGCGATTACAGTAAGATCATAACAAATGAAAATTAATCGTTGATAAACTACAGGTATCTATCACAATTTTATTTTCTTTAAAAAAAAACTTCATTCTAATAATAATTCATAATTCGTAGAAATAGTATATTAATATTAGAATATCTAATGAGATATCTTAATTTCTACTTCCTTGTGACTTGAATCTCCCCGTTCCCCGTTCTTACTGTTGTCTTTTTTTACTCCTTAGGCTTCAAATAACCCATAAATAATCAGAGGAGGTGAATGTGCAACTGACTTAGTAAAATCGCCGACTGTATGTCAGTTCGTGTGTGCTTTGCTGTGATTAGTGAATTTTTGAATTTGTCTGGCATAAAGGGAAGCAGTTTGAAGGTAAAGTTTCGGCGTGATTTTCGCAGGTAGTTTACGAGGATTTGTTTTTGTTAATAACACGAAAGCAATCACTACGTGCACGAATCCATTTAGAATTTAGGGGAGCTCATTTTTTGAAATCATTAACCAAGGGGAAATTATGCTAATATTTTAAAAATTTTCAGAATGTGACGCTACAACGCTAAGATGTAAATACGCAACAAATACCGTACGTCTGTTTTAGAACAGAATATGAACGGAACGAAGTGCTGACACAAAGTAAATTCATTTCCTTTTACTGTATTGTGTTTTGCTCTGTGTACGCCGATGAAAAAAGGATCCACTTCAACTCTAAACCCATATTTCTCGTAGAAATGGTTTTTCTAAACAACCTCTGAATACGTAAATAAAAAGCAATTTTAGATATTGGATTGTATCTGATGCCAATTAAAGAATGCAAACTTCGCTTTTAAACTTTTCTGTTAGGCATTTAAACAGTGACTGAATGAATTCTTGTTAAATTATATTGAACGTATGGCAGTGGTGGCTGGGGAAGTCGAGGGGAACAGCTGGCTTTTGAATGGCTTGACGTAAACTATTGTCTGCTTAATAGATTGCTCTTGGTAACCTTTCAAACTGAATTTCTCACAGACTGACAAAGCTCTAGTTGAATAGGAAACTTAATTAATTGTTTCATTTCATGAATCGTGGCCTTTATACATTCCTTTATCTCTTAACTGCGAAAGGTAATGTCCATCTATAACAATGCTCAAATATTTTTATGACTGTTTTTGCATGTATGTTTTAAACTGCGACATGGATAATTGATCTTCTTTTTTTTAATATGCCTAATCTGTTTTGGCAAAAATAAACTAACAAATCTGAGGCGCGCAAGATACATGCTAATTTCTGCGTTGACAAAGTTGATAAAATTATGTAAGCTGAACGGGCTTGTGCCTTGAGCATTTAGTATTTGACAGGCTATTATTGCCTCAAACAGCATTCATTAGGATATCTGCTGGGCTTATTTTAGTTTCAATAAAAATGGCTAAACACATTTCAGAAGAAAAAAATATTCTTCTTAGTCAGCTGCAAAAAATTATTCCGCATGTTTGATGTTTGTCGCTGTCCCATAAAAATGTGTATTGCGGACGAACGATGATCCAAATTTCTGCTGAACTAAGTCTAGCTTTTTTAATAACCTTTACGTGCCAATGGCGTACCAGTCGCCGTGCGGATAAAGCCACTGAATCCTGATATTTCGAACCCAGTTCGAATACTGCCGAACTAACCAGCTACCCGAACATTTTCCAATATGTGAAACAGAGAAATGTCAATTTCTCTTAGAAATTTCTCTACGAAGGCATCTGTCCTCTCAGACAGACAGTTTTCTTGGCCTTCCACTGAGTAAGTAATTTATTGCACCAATCAACTAAACAAACAATCTGAACACCAATTTATAACAAATTATTTAAATTAGCGCAAATATTCTTTAATATTTAAGATATTTAATGTTTAAATTTTTTTAATATTTACGATATTTAATGTTTAAATTATTTTTAATATTTACGATATTTACGAGCATTTTTTCTCTATGATTTAAAGCAAACGCGTTTCTGAATATAATTAATTTCTTGATGTGGAAATCATAAAAACTCTCAGCAATTCTATTCAAAATGATAGCTTAATAAATACTAGGATTCTAAATATCAGACTAATGACATTACAATTAGATTAGCAACTAGGCTTTACAAGTAAATTTATTAATAGTCTACATATAGTGAACTAGATGGACTCAATAGAAACATGCTGAAGAGTGTAAAAATATCAAAATATATTTAAAAAATAGCTATTAAAATTCTAGTTGTAATTGAACTCAGTGGATAAAATAATTCATTTATCACTGATACAAAGCGAAATTTTTCTTCTCGTCGAAGCTTCGAGACCATTGCTAGGGTATCTGCTAAGTTATTTATTAGCGTATCTGCTAAGTTATTCGAGACCATTGTTAGGGTATCTGCTAAAGCACCTGTAGTTTTTGAGAAAGTAGTGCTTATGATGAGTGTAAGCGTATCAGATGCGACTACCGCATATAAAAAAGCGTCAAATTAACTTTTGTACTCAAAATATCGACCTCTTTTAAGCCGAATGTGTTAGAAGTTTTTTTCTTCAAAGTCATTAATATACACTCATGAATGCAATGCAACTGAACTCCACCCTTTTACATTGTCAGTCATAATCAATTCCACTGCAGCGTCTGTTAATGGATTTTTAACATTTTAAATAATAATTTAAAAGACAGAAGCACGTTTTTCTTTTGCGATATTTTACACTGTTGATTCTTTGTAAAGTTAATTGCACACTTTCAAATCAGTTAAAAATTAGTGAATAAATTGAAATTCAAATTTTAAGAATCTAAAATTGGCAACTTCGATAGATCATTTGATTTTTTTTTTTATTATGGTAGAGCGCTCGAGAGCTGCCTGCTTAAAAGAAGAAGGGTGACTTCTAGGAGGAGTTTCTAAAAGAAACTGATTCGTATGCACGTTACACACGAAGAAAAACACAAAAACGTCATGCAGTCAGCTTGTTTGCCTGGAATCGGACTCAGATCCGATTGCCAGTATTGAGACCACTCGGTCGCTGGTGAGCCTCAAATTCGGTAAAATTTGATCGAAAAAAAATTTAGAAATAGGACATTGACTTCAGATTATTTTTTATTGTCTAGTAGAGATCGTGTGAAGAGATCTAAGGGATATCCTTGTGACGTCATAAGTAAGACTTCGAAATCCTCACACTATCCTCATAAACACTCGGGGGCATCACTTACTGGGGTATCACAGCACGAGACTTGTTACATTAAGAAGGTTGTTTCGAAGAGGTGAGGGCAATTCAGTTTTCGAAGATGTCCTAAAAATATGCGGTCAGAACGTAAGCAACATCCTTATGATAACTAGAGGATGTTTAATGATAAATATTCATTTAGTAGGGTAGCTCTGAAGTAACTAAGTGAAATGAAATTTAGAATAACCATTAATTAAATGTGTTATCTTTTGTAGCTTTAACCTGTTGCGCCGGTCTTAAAATTGCCTTCGTTAAGATTTCTTTGCAATGCTACTAGGCTCTACTGATTTACTAAACACTGATGTTAAATGAAAATTTTAGTTAAATAAACATCTTTCAAATACTTAAAAATAAGTAAAATTATTTCGCGATTTATACAAATTTAAATGAATTAACTGTATCAGTAAATGAAACAGCTGACGAGAACATGGAAGTTCCCTTCTACCCCCCAACCTCCCCCCGCCAAAAATTTTTTTTCACTTTTCACAGACACCATCTGGTAACACTGTGTTTATTCTAATATTTCTAGAGCAGTCGCAAAACGTTTAGTATTATTTATCGTTAGAACATGAATATGTTTAATATCGAAGGTTTGAGCCTTTGCATGTATATAATAAAAAATACGAAATATAAGAAGTTACAACCTAAGTAATTGTTTGCTGATACTTGCAGCAACTGCTGGTAATACTAAACCAAATGCATAAAAATCCATTACATATTCAATCTGGATCATCCTTTACATATTCAAACTGAATCAAACGATAATCATAAGCAAAATTGGCTGCATAAGCAAACAGCAGTCTGAATAAACAAATTAAAACAACATTGAGATGAACGGTAAACAAACACATAAAAAGTGCAGACAATAAAAGCAAAACCGTAAACTGTGAAAAACCAAAAAAATAGTGTAAATAAAATTGAAATGCAAAGACTTTGTACTTAACGGCACATCTTAGTCAAGGGGTTGATGCAGCAAGAGAAATAAATGAAATAACCTTTCTCTGAATTGACAGTGACACAGTAATGCAAATTAAGATAAACTTAATATAAAATACAAAACAATTCCCACCTTCATCAGTTCAAACACAACAGGCTGAAATACGAGGGCCACTCTGAAATTTTTGGGATACACATTAGTTTTTAAAGTTAGGCTTACGAGATTTTAGGAGTTTTCAAAGTGGTCTCCTCCAGCATCAACGCACTTCTGTACGTTAAGTTTACAAAGATTAAATGCCTTAAGCCATTCATTTCTTTAAATCAATGAAAAATGTATTTATAGCCTCCTCAATCTCATTTTTGGAATGAAAACGATTCTCACGTACAAGTTCTTTTTTAGATTACAACATATCCAAAAAGTCACACATAGTTAAATTGTGCGAATAGGGTGGATGTTCTGTCACTTTCATGTGTTTTTGTTCAAAAACCCCAACTGTCAATCTTGCTAATGAGAAAACGCGTTGTCTTGGAGCATGAGTCCTCTAACATTCACTTCTTGAAGACATTTCGTGGTGTACCAGTTAGCTGTGACTGTCCCTGTCGTTCCTGCTTGATGGCTTTGACCATTCCTGTACTACTGAAGAAAACGGTATACATTACTTTTTTCCATAAAACGCTGTCTTTTCATCATTGTGGGCCTGAGATCATCTTCAAAGACCCTTACTTTACTTTCTTGAAATGTTGGAAAGTCGAAAAATGGTATGTACGCTTCACCACCAGATATGATATTATAAATAATGCCGTGGCCAAGTTAAATTATGAGGAACTCAACGGCAACTTATTCTTTCATATACAATTCTTCATGAATAATTTTATGTATGGCAGCGGATCCAGTGTTGAGTCATTCTGCATTATTTAGGATTTAGGATTTAGGAACGGGTAAGACGGGCACCACACCTTTACCATTTGGTTAATTGGTTTAGCGCCGTCTCCCCACTACGTGATCCCAGCCGTTTATTGATATTAGCAAACAGATACATAATTTGAAATGAATACAAAATTGGAATGATACATAATTGAAATGAATACATAATTTGAAATGAATACATAATTTGGAATGAATACATAGTTTGGAATGTAATACAAACATTTGAAACATAATGTAAAAAATAGCATAATTATAAACGTACAGAATTTTGAATGTAATACAAAAATTTTAAACATAATATATGACATAACTCTTTAAAATATGTGCGGAATTTTGAACATAATATGTGACGAAAAGAAAAAGTTGTGATGAAGAGTAGTTTGTAGTTTCAACAAAAGTCTATAGTTCAAAGTCTATATTCAAAATTCACAGTTCAAAGTCTATAGTTCATATTCTATAGATATAGTACAAAATCTATAGATCAAAGTCTGCAAGTTAAATATTTTGTTTATGTAATTCATATATATATAGCTCAAATTTGCAAGTCAGTAGGATGTAGTCGGCTCAGTAGGATAAGGTTCTTACATTCAATAAAGAATTGTACAATACAAACTGGCTAAATAGTTGGGAGCCCGATGCAGGCTAACGTGACAAATTCTTACTACATTAGATAAGTTCAAAATAAATTACTAACATGATGCCATCAAACTAACATTTACAATTTCTGGTATGGTAAAGAGCTGACAGAAATAATACAGTTGAACATATAGTACAATAGAACATAGTAACATGGTGTACTGATAATGCTAGATTTGTTGACTGGATGATAATGCATGCTAATATAATATAAAAAGAAAAGCATACAACAATTATTTTCTTATAGACAAGTAGATAAATGAGAAATGCATAAGAACAGTAGAAAATACAGTACAGTACAAACATACAATTTCTGGTATGTTAAAGAGCTGACCTAACATATAGTACAATAGAACTTAGTAACATAGTATACGGATAATGCTATACTTGCTGACTGAATGATAATGCTTGCTATTATAAAAAAAGGAACTAAATGAAAAATGCATATGAAGAGTAGGAGAGTACGGAACAAATAAACAATTTATCTGTAAAAATACGAGGCTCAAATATGCAATAGTTAAACAAAAACATATACAGAGGCAGAGAGTTGCTTACAAACAAAGAAGAATTTGCGGAAAAAGCTATACTTGCTGACTGAAACTATCCATATTATCAACAATAGCTATAGTACCGATAGAACTATATTACTGACTGAATGCGATATTTGCAGACTGACTAGAATTATTTAGTGATAATGCTATACTTGCTGACTTAAGAATAAAACTAGCTAACAGGAGACAAGAAACAATGATATTGAAATTGCGTACTAAATAAAAAGTAGACAGATTCTTACTACATGAGACAGATTTCAATGTAATTAGATTAACATGATGCCATCAAATAAACATTTACAATTTCTGTTATAGTACAAAAGTTCACTATAGATTACAATAGAACATACCAACATAATTTAATGATGATACTATACTGAATGAAGATACTTGTAAGCATGATACAATGGTTAAGATAATGATTGTTATAGACAATCAACTTAATACGAAAAGCATACTATCGATAGAAGAGTACAGTACAATCAAACCAATATGAGAACTATGTAAAAGCATGGCTTTAATAATAATAATAATAATAATACAAAATCGATTAATATATATATAAATAAATAAAAATAAAAATTTCTAACAAACCTAAAAAGGTGATAGAAGGAGTTCGATACACTCAAACTAACGTAACCTATAAAGAGTGTCCTTACACTATCCGCAACTAGAATGGTATAATAAGAAGAAGAGCACCCTGTAGAGAGTGTCCATATGCCACATATTGCTAATAAGACATATAGTGTAGATTAAACTTGACATAGGTCAAGCCCAATGCTGGAGACTTTCTCCATTACGCAATTTAGTTTGCGGATCAGGTGTCTTTGCTTAACTAAGAGTTTTCAAAATGCCTGACGATTTTGCGTAGGAAATCGTATGTGTAGGCCTTCTGTCAGGGGACAGTTGGCTAAACAGTGCTCCGGAGAGCCGAGTTCACCACAACTGCAGACATTGGTGTCACTAATGCCAAAGCGTGCGAAGAATTCAGGAAAAGTTCCATACCCCGAAATGTAACTGGAAAAATTGGGCATTGCCACAGCAGCGATCTGTCGACACATACGAAAGATGGTAGAAAGTACGTCGACCGGTGAAGCTATTGTCCCATTCCTCTTGCCACTTATTAATTGCTCGAAGACGTAAAGTTCGCTTGAGAAAAGCATGTGGCCAAGGAATGGATATATTCTCATCAGCATCACCAGAAGCCGCTTCCTTGGCATAGGCATTTGCAAGTTCGTTACCATATTCTCTCACATGCGCTTTAACCCAAGCGATATGAATAGTGAAAGACGGAGAAGCACGTAAGTCTTGTTGAATGTCTCGTATAATTGGAGAGGAATGCTCAGGATTGCCAATGGCGTGGATGACAGATAGGCTATCAGAATTGATTGTCGCTTGTGTTATATTCTGAGTCAGCAAGTAGCGGATAGCGCGTGCTATCTCCACTGCTTCTCCTTGAAAAGCACTATTCTGCATAGGTAAATGTCATTTCCAGTGGGCTAGAGGAAGATTATCATGAAAAGCAACAAAAGCGCTTCCTACGTTATCATCTATCTTTGAGCCATCAGTATATATCACGTGGCTTGAAGAATTACGGAACACAGATGGTGGAATTCTGCATTATTTAGTAAGTGCAGGGAATATCATTGCTTAACATTTCTCGAATGGCAGACACATTATCCGCATTATCTGGGATTACTGCTGACAGCGGCCTTCCTGTACATTCTTCATCCTGAAGAGAGTTGCAACCTCTGAGAAGTTCTGTAAGCTTTAAATACAGTATCATGAGATGGAACTTCATTTCCAAATGTTAATTGTAGACATTGAATGCATTGTTTTTGTTTTAATCCCACTTTAATATCATACAAGTACAAGTGACGGGGGACGTGGGCACTGTGCCTCTACCATACTGGTTAATCAGTACAGCACCACGTCCACCATTAACTGGAACAGCCCCAGATGTCAAGAAGGGGGCACATTGGCACCTCGCCGATTTAGTATGCATTGATTATACAGAGGCTGTTAGCACATTTTAGACGATTTTGGTAAGCGGTAATAAAAACTTGTTTGCTGCAAAAGAAGTAATTGCAATTGTACTATGTTTTTAAAAGTCAAAATTATCGTCTGTGGATTGAAAGTTTTGTTTTTATTCAAAATAGCGAATTTAACAAAGCGGTGGTTCGAAGGCTACATTTATGCTCTTTCCGAAGAGAAATATGCATACTCCGTTATCCAAAAACAATGTGAGAGTCATGGTTTTGTGGTATCTAAAGCTTCGATAGGTAATATCATCCAACAAGAAAGGAAAAAAACGTCAAATTGGAGCCTCAAGTGGGACAAAAATTTCAAACAAGTATCCAAGGGAAAAACGGTCATCTTTCGACTATTGCAAAGGTACGTTGTTTAATGTTAAAAGAAAATCCCGCTAGTCAAAGGACAGTTGCAAAATCATTAAAGTGCTCGGTATCCACTGTAAACAAAATGATAAACGTTGATTTAACTCTTAAGAAAGCGAAAAAACGCAATTTGCATTGTCTTCTTCCAAAGCATATCGCTCAACGCAGGACACGCTGTCGAATTCTATATGAGAAACACTTATCCAAAGAAAAATGGAAAACGATTGTCACAAACAGATGAAGCATGGGTGTATTTAAATGATTTTAACAAAAAAAAAGAGCCATTTATTATCATAAAAGGGGAGAAAAAAATTTAAGTACATGGTTCAAAGAATCGAAAGAAAGTTTTTCTAAGTGATTCATTATTGTTGCTGGTTTTTCTTATAATGGCAAGTTAAAAATAAAGAGAGTGCAAAAAAATGTCAAGATTAACTCCAAATACTATCAGGAACATATTTTATTGCCAATTTTTCTGAATGAAATACAATCGCTTTACCCACAGTGCCATCAATCTGTGAGACTCCATCAGGACAAAGCTAGCAGTCACATATCAAAATCCACTGTAAATTTCCTAAAAGAAATGGAACAAAACACTGGTATCAAGGCCATACCCTTCACTGATATCCCTACTAAATCTCCCGATGTGTCACCTATGGATTTTTGTGCTTTCGGACTTTTAAAATCTGCATTATCCAAACGTTGTCCCAAAACCCTAACAGGACTCTGGAAAGCTGTTCAGGAGGAATGGGATAGAATATCTCTTCTGCCACTTCAAAAGGCATTATTATCCTGGAAATTGCGATGTCGAAAGATAGTTCAGAATAAGGGATGTCAAATAGAACATTTAAAACACAAGAATTTTATGTAAGTTAGTTTTGTGAATACAATATACATCGTCTAAAAAATGTGTGAACAGCCTCTGTATTTATAAATACAAGGTCTTATACGTCGTTCAAGGTACATATTACAAGATTTCTTACATTGACCTTGATGACAATTATAATTACCCGCACAAATTATAGTTACACATATTGTTACATTGAGTAATACTTTCACGATATATGACTTGCTTAAAATATGCCTTGAAGTACTTTTAAAATATGCATAGAAATATGAACACTGATACGCATGATATAACACTGATTATATATATTACATATAGCTACTTAATATAATAAGGGCAAATACATAACATTATGCGGTTCATGATACATTACCACATAGTAGAGAATACAGGACTCGTCGCAAAATGTTATGATCATAGTGATTTGTCTTGGATATATAAAATCACCTATAACTTGGATTACACTAACATTACGCATGCATAGATAAGTAAAGAAATACTGATACAGGGATAAATAAATATGCATACATTAAATGCATGTTGGAGACGCATTATGCATTAAGTATATAGCACATCCAGACGTTACACTAATTGAGGTAATTAAATTAATTCATAAACATGATTGAGTAAGCACGCATACTTAGAAACATATAATGAAGTTTATAATGTTTTGACTTGGATAAATAAGGTCACCTATATTAGATATACATACAGGGGTATACATTTGCATGAATATGTGCGTACGTATACGTTCGATACACATTGAATATGCATTGCGCATTGAGTGTATTGTATACAGCCTAGGTTAGTAAGTTATTACACACCTTGCGCTTTCAGACACGTTACACATATAATTATTGTAAAGAGTTGACTTGGATATGCATAGTCATCTATTAGATACACATTAAACATACTGGGGTAGATAAATAAATACATATATATGTATATAAGGTACACATACATTTGGTATACATTGAATAATAATTGAAGATTTGACTTAAATAAATGAAGTCACCTACATTGGAAACGCATTACACATGCAGGGGTAGATAGATTAAAAACATATACATGGATGAGTAATTACACATACGTTATTAAATACACATACGCTTTTAGATACACGTTGTGTATAGGTACACATTGTTATTAGATACACACTTTAATATCATACAAAATCATAGTGAGATAATGTTCTCGCTTCAACTCCATTTTTTTTCTTTTGCCTAAAATTTATTCTACGCCACTTGCAGTTGGCCAATAAAAAATTCGTCTGCTAGGCTAAAATCGTTCAATTTTCAATTCTAACTGTTAAATGTTTTCTGTCACTCATCATCTGCGCCTATGTCAAACATTTCAGAGTGAACTACGCAATAAGATTAAAAAGACGCACATTTCCAAGTTTCGTAAAAATCTGAAAATTGCAAAACAATTTGTGAAAAAACAAAACAATTCATTTGATAAGAATATAAAATAATCAAGTAGATAAAATCTAATTTTAAATATAATAAAACAGCAACACATAAGCATACAATACACGAAACATGAAACCTAGCTCAGAGGTTGAGTAAATTTGTGTCTTTAACCCGCGCAAACGGAATTAATGATGACATAAACCAGACGTATATAAACATCAAAAGTTTTTAACTTCAATCCGTATCGATATAAGACATTAAAAAAGAAGTTAATGGGGACATGGACCAGCCCTATTTCAAAATGATACATTTTGTAACTTCCGTCAGCGCCATTACGTGGGAGGAGACATTAAAAAGGAAGCTAGTAGCAACATGGACAAACTGTATTTAAATACGACACGTTTTTAATTTCCATCTGCGCCATTACGAGAAACAACAGTTTAATTACGAGTCTAATGTTGATATGCATTAGCCCTATTTAAAATTAACCCCTTTTTTTAAGTTCCATCCACGCAAACAAGGTACCAGACATTCAAGAAGAGGCAAATCTCACCAATGGATCAGCCTTATTTAAATATGATAAGTCTTTTAACTTCCATTCATGCCATTACGAGAAATGACAGATTAAAAAGGAGGTTAACAGCGACATGGAAATCCATATTTAAATATTTGCACGTTTTAAATATTACAAATATTTATATATTTAATTAAATACACTTTTTCTGTCTATCATCGGAGCAGATACCCACATACGATACATTAAAGAGAAGGAAAATTGGCATGAGGACGAGAGCTGTTTCAAGATGGCATATTTTGTAACTTCCATCCGGGCTATTAGCAAATACGAGACATTAAACGGGATACTAATGGCAACAAGGACATGCCCTATTTTAATATGACACATTTTGTAATTTTATCTGTGCTTCTGTAAGTTTCGCAACATTAAAGAGGAAGCGAATGTCGATATAAGCGAGGCATTGAAATATGACGCATTTTTATATACCATCTGTGGCATTACGAGATACGAGACATTAAAAGGGAAGCTGATGGTGACGTGGAACATTGCTATTTAAATATGATACGTTTTTAAGTTTCTTTCTGTCAGCGGAAGATAGGATACAGTTAAGGGATGCGAATGGAGACAGTAAAAACCGTATTAAAAAGGAATCGTTTTGTAAGCTCCATCTGTTTTTCTGATACCCGGAATCCTGTAGCTCGAAAAGTTACACGATTACATACAAGCTTTGAGCAGTTGTGATTTTTAAGTTCTTTTCAAGTTCCTGAACATGATGGAATAAAGGGAATGAGCTGGAATCACAGCGAAGCTCGCTGTTGAACTCTAGCCAGCCTTCTCCTTTGACCAATTTTAAAAGGGCCGTCAAGGATCCTGAATCAGTGGTCCAAAGTCCTGAAGTCCTGAACCAGTGGCAATTACTGCCGGACGTTCAAAATATACATTCCTGCTCAAAAGATGTGCAACAAGGGCAATAGACGGAATTAAACAAGAACTATTTAATAGATATCCGTAAAAATGATCCACTAAGTTGATGTGGCATTACTAGACCACAGAGCAAACAATAAAACATACGTATCGTGACTATCACATTGCGAAAGACCAAATGGGTCGGAAGCATGTGCAATGAAAACATCTTATCGTCTAGCTAAAATGCATGCCTCGCAACGGCGAGACAAGTTGGCAATAGTGTCGCTCATAGCTTGTTGAGGCAGAAATGCCTATCCTTGTAGTAATGCATGTCGGATCTTGTGGAGGATGCCTGGCGGCACACTGCGACTTGCTATTCATCGGCCAACATGCCTCACACATGCTGCATGGAATTCAGGGCTGATGATCTAGCAGGGCATGGCAGATGTGGAATGATGTCATTCTTCAGATAACTCCGCATCATTCGAGCTCTTGTGGGTGGGCGTTATCGTCCATAAGTATCGCGTCAGTATCCATTGCAGGGATAAAAGGTCGTACAAGAGGTTGTAGCATTTCGTCGCCATAGCGGAAGACTATGACAGAACCAGCAGTAAATCACGTAGAGGTCGGCGCGGCCGTTTGTTCATATTCCAGCCGATACAAGTAAGCCTCCTTTTCTTTAATGGTCTCTTTCGATGGTATTTGGTGCCCGATAGCATGTCCTTGGCTCTCGCCATATTGCCGTTTGGTAATTATTCTGAATGTTAAATCAAGACTAAAAGAGTACGTGGCACAGCTGCTCTGATGTCCAGCTGCGATGTTCACAGCCCCAATTCAAACGTACTCTGAAATGCAACGGAGTCAAAGAAATACAAACCACAGATCATCGGGCTCATCAGTTCACCTTTTGGCAGTCGACACGACACAGTTTACCGAAATATGGGCCGTCCTGCAGCAGCAAAGAGATGCGACGACAGTTTTACTACTTCTTGTACATAACAACAGGAAGCGATCTTCTGCCGGTGTGGTAATCCCCCGACTTCCAGACCCACGTCTTCTGGTATTTTGATCTCCTTTCGTAACGATTCCAGAACCTACTGGTGACACTACGGTGCGCATTCAGCTCTCTTGCAAGAGCGGATTGTCTTTCACCATCTTGTATCACCCCGAAACCCTCCAACGCGTTTCATCGTGCAGATAGTGTCTTGGGCTCATGCTTTCCGCTTTGGCTATCTCCGATTACACGAAACTATTTCGCTGCTTGCAAACTGACACATAGGCCTGTCAAACCCCTTCTTAACGCGTTGTGGTGTGACTGTGGGATTGCGTTTTATGCTAGATTTTGTTGCTTGTTTGCATTCGGCAATGTAACATCTTCCTCATATGCTGCTTATTTTTTTAATACGAATGCATAATAAACTGAGAAGTGTAAAGTACGGGGTAGTATATTGGGAAGCAAGTAAGAATCGTAAAGAGGAATTCCTGTTAACTCACAAAAAAACTGGTCTTCCTCAAGTAACGCACAATTACTTCTTAAAAGACCTGAGTGAACCAGTTTGTCACAATTTTAATGCAGTGCTGTCAGTACGACAAATTGTGGTCGAGTTTCCCTATTTCAGTAGTCTTTGTGTGAAATGTTTTCAGGGTGCCGATTAAATCTTGACCGTTTAATTTGAAAAGTTGTGAATTTTTATTCCTTTGAATATTTTAGGCAGATCGGTTTTTATTGCTTAATCTGAAATTATATTAAATATTTATATGTGTTAAGATTTTATCTAGTTTTATATTTTTATTTATTATCCTTTGTTTATTATGACTTGTTTTTTAACTTCCATTCGTGCCGATACGAGATACAAGGACATTAACAGAAGGCAAATGAGGACATGGATACACCATATTTAACCAGGACTGTTTAAATATGACACTTTTTGTAACTTCTTTCCGTAACAATACGTGAGCTGAGACACTGAAGAAGATGCTATTGGCTGCGCAAACTAGCCCTATTTATGTATGATACGCTCTCTATGTTCTAAGTTTTGTCAGCATAGTTTCATTATAACGCGTTTTGTAACATCCGTCCGTGCATTTACGTGAGATCAGACATTAAAGAGGGGACTAATGGCAACATGCGTTACCCTTATTTATAAGGGAAGCAAATTGTGCCATCGACCAGCACAATTTAAACATAAAACGATTTTTACTCCCATTCGGTCATTACGAGCCTTTGAGGAGGCTAACGGTGACATAGGCCATCTCTATTTAAATGAGTTTTTTAACCTCTCTGTTACATTTCGAGATTCCAGGCATTAAAGAAGCTGCTGTCGATGTGGATCAGTACTATGCCAAGTAGTACAAAATGTTAAGTCGCATCCTTCCCAGTACGTGGCATTAAAGAGGAGGCGTGTTGGAGATATGTAAAAGCTTTACATATAAATGAAAACTTTTGTAACGTATGTTCGATCCATTACGAGATTCCGTACATTAAAGAGAGGTAAACGGCGACATGGAATTCGCTACTACCTTTTTTTAACTTCGTGCCATTACGAGATCCATGCGAACCCTTTTCAACTTATTCGTGCCAGACATTAAACAGGAGGCAGATGGCGAAGTGGTCTAGCACTATGTAAGTATGACGCGTTTTGTAATTTCAATCCGTATCATTATGATTGGTGCAACATTAAATGGGTGGCTAATGGCGGCATGCAGAAGCGCTTTTTAAACATTACACAGTTTTTAACTTCCATTCGTACCGTTTAGACATACGAGATATTCAAAAGAAGACTAATAGGGACATGCGCATTGAGCAAGCCCAATTTAATATGTAGCGTTTTTTAACTTCCGTCCGTGTCATTAGGTGATACTATACATTAATGAGAAAGAAAATGCCGCCGTGGAATAGGGCTGTATTTATCTTTCGTGTTTTTTAATTTCCATTCGTGCCGTTACAAGATGCGTGTCTTTAAAGAGAAGGTTAATAGCGACATATACCATCCATATTTAAAATTGTTTCGTTTTTTAAACTTCCATATGTGGCATTACTAAATACAAGACACTGAAAAAGAAGGGGAATGGCGACGTGGACCAGTCCTATTTATGTAAATATGGCACGTTTTTAACTTCCATCCGTGACATTAGGAGACACAAGACATTAAAGAGGACGCATCTTTCTCACTCATGGTCTCTTTTATATTTTATGGTTTATATGTTGTATGCTTATTATTTAATGCATTAAAATTACTCTTGATTTGCGTGGCTTGTTTTGTATTTTAATCAAGTAGATGATTCGATGCAGGTTTTTGGAAATTTTTTTGGTAGTTTTTTTCATTTTTGATACTCGTGGAAAATTGTGCAATTTTGTTTCTCTTATTCCAGCCTGTAGGGAACGGATTTATTAAGACATACACTTACTCGTATTTATTGAAATTTTAATTGAATTTGTATTATTGTGTCACTGCTAATTCAGATACAGGCTCTTGCATTTACTTCTCTCTTGCAACAACTCGCTGTCGACGATGTTCCGAGAGATGTCATTTCTTTACAGTTCAATTTCATTTGCGCTATTTTTTTTTTTTTTTTTGTTTGCCTGATTGCTTAAGGCAGTGGTGTCAAACTTAAATTGCTTGCTGGCGAAATGCACGTCTTAAAGCAGCTGACGGGCTAGAACATTTGTTAGAAAAGTTTAAAACCGTTTTCAATTAAATAAATGCGAACTAAGTTTTAAATTTTACTTCCTGGGAATTTATCAAAACATTTTTAAAAATAATCATTTTAGCAGAAATGACAAAAATCCAATTTTTATTTATTTTTTATCTGAAGTCCGATAGTTAGTACCTGCAAGAAATTTCTGCTAGTTATACTTTGTAATTCAAATATGCTCTTCGCTAAATATTATGTTTTACTGACATTTATTTGAAGTAATACTAATATGTTGAGTTAAGCACTAAATAACTTTCTGTTTTAATCGGAAAACCGAAATTTCAGAATACAGAAGCTCCGAGCATCTGTCCGCAGGCAAACTAAGTTTACTGACTGTACCAGTGTGGGAAATTCTCACACCTTATCCTAATCGCGTGGATTGGAGTATAAGCACATATTGACAAAGCCAAAACCTCTTCATTCCTTTTTCATTCAGTAACATTACAGTACATAAGCACAGTCCACATTATTAAAATTATAAGCACCGTACTTTCATGAAATGCACAATTGAAAATTATTCACGGTTGGCGTAAAATTGCCTGCATGCGGTCCGTTCACTGTCTGTCGAAACGTTACGAGGGCTATCTGTTTAAAGTTATTCGAGGGAAAAGCAGTAGCACAAATATAGGCGCGAAGCAATATAGCCCTCGTATATAAAGTACATAAAAGCTATCTGTCTAAAACAGTTACGTTTTCATGGAGCATTTTCTAGAGAAAATTTGCTCATATTATTTATACAAAAAGCTAAAAAGCTCCTTGAAACCAATCAGTTCGCCGGATTTAAATCCTGGGTTGAACTCTAAACTGTTTGGCTCTCTTATTCCCTCAGATATTATTGGGCATAATAATGAAAAACGATAATAAAGTGAATAAATATAGCAAAATACATGAGTGAAAAATTTGAATAATATGTATTACGTAAAAGAACAATCCAATATGAGATATAAAAGAGAGCTATTATAAAATCAATACTAATCCATGGTTAAATTTTATGTATACATGTTACATCGTTAACACGTCAGACGCCGCAAAACAGACCACGCAAATAGGCTTCGCGTTTGAAGTATTAATCTCTTTATTTTATTGTTTTACGCCAGTTAAGAAAGTTAAGTCAGTTTCATTTCAATTGAATAAATATAAATTATTCGAGTTACAGAATTGAGTTATGTGTTTGTACAACTAAACAAAAAATAATTTCATTGATCAGATATGAACCGAGCTTATTCTGAGATATGGACTGTTTGAAGGAAAAAGGAATGAATAGCCTAAGGCTTTGTCAATGTATGCTTGTACGCCAGTGTACATGATTAGTTAGGTGGGAGAATTTCTCACGTTAATACAGTCGGTAAATTTTGTTTGCCAGTTGGTAGCGGATGACTATTCAATATTCTGCAATTTTCTGGTTTACAATTAAAGTTAAATTATTTAGAGGTTAATTCAATATATTGGAATTATCTGAAATTAATATCTAAATATTAAATTCCTGTTGTATTTATTTTCTCGCGTTCGTGAAGCGGCGGACTTTTCATGCAGTCGAAATAAATGTGGACCTGAAGTTAAATATCTAGCTATCAGTGCGCTTAAATTACGTAGCATAATGAACAGAAATTTCTTGAAGGTACCAACTTGTAGATTTCAGACGGAAAATAAATTGGAAATGTTTCCTTTGTATTGTTATTATCATTGTTTGTGTACATTTTGAGAAATATTAATAATTTCGTTTGCTTAATTTGTCGAAAAATGTCTCATTTGTATTTTGTTCTACGGAAACTAAAATGTTTTAATTCTTTCAATTACATAATTATTTTAAAGACTAAATATTACAATGGGGAACGCAAATTTTTTCAACTGCGCAATAATAAACTCACTTCAGTTATAATTTTATATAAAACTGCGTCCTATTTTTCATTATATTAAAGTTTCCTCCGCTTGCTTTTCTAAAGTTTCAAAATATTGAATTCCGGTATATTTATTTTCTCGCGTTCTTGAAGCGGCGAATTTTTCATGCAGTCGATAAAACGCATGCTCAGAATTATTATCGACATCTTTGCAGTGCGAACAAACATTCTATAAATACGTATGACTACTTTTTGTTTTTTTCTGCCACTAAAACTAAATGAATCGAAAATATACTTCGCAAGTTCCAAATTTATCCTCGTGTTCCGTATTCAAAGTAGTGAAAAATGCAGTTACTATTTTCTTTCCTTTTTTTTCCGAATGAGGATGTAAGTCGCAGCTGTTACTTAAATGAATGCCATCGCGCCGATGAAACACGTTTCAAATTTGATTAGGCGCCGTTGCGTAGGAAACGTTTTAGTACGCTGCTCCTGTCATAGTATATATCGGTGAAACCTCTTTAAGATTGTCATGTTACCCTCTGTCTCTCTTTCGTCTTAGTTTCTCTTTCTCAAACCTCTAACATATTTTTTCTTCATTTTGAATATATTTTTGAAATTCGGATTGAGATAAAATTAATTGTTATAAACGAAATGGCATTTGAAGTGAATGAAATGAAAGTAGAATTTTTAGAAAAGAGGAAATTTTTTTTCCGTGCAAGTGGGCATATTCATACTTTCAAAAATAATTAATTACACACAAACAATGAGCAGGTTCTAATTACAGTAGAATCCGTCTTAAGCTGTAACAATGGGACCTCAGCAATTCCGGGTAAAAGATTTTTCCCGGTGGACCGCCCAGACGGTATAGTGGTTAGAGGAGCCTGACTGCGATACCGAAGGGCCCGGATTCGAATCCCGGAGAAGGCATTGATGTAAAAGGTGATCCACCTGTTGGGTGCCTCCATAATAAAGAGACCACCACATCTGGTCTCAGGAGTGGTAGATGCCGGCATATGCAAATACCCGTCATTAGAAAAAAAAAAAAGATTTTTCCTGGTAACTGAGTGCGTATCTCTATAACTTACCTTTTCATGTTTTGTAATGCTATCTTAAGAAATGCTGTAGAATATGCCAAGTCTTTTGGTGCTATTTTTCAATCTAATAACCACTGTTAAATAAATAACGTAAAACACTGTATAGATTATTGAAAATTTAAAAGTATACCCATAATTTTTACATTTTAGAAAAACAAAATTTTTAAATTACATATATATTATAACATGTGAGTTACAAATTTCTTAGTCCGTTGCCATGTAACTTCGAATGTCTGCATGCGACTGTCGCCGTAGTTGAAAAATTCGCTATGTATACGATGAAGCTTCATAACAACATTCACGAACATAGATGAACATTTCTCGGCAAATGAAAGTCTGCAGTTCTTCATCAGCTTCCTTCCACGTAACTTTCTCGATCCGCGTATCGTCATTATCCTCCTCTTCCTCATCATCATCGTTTTCTTTCCCAGTAATATGTTAATATGTCCGATTACTTCGTCGTCATCTTGAGAAAAAGGTGTTTTTAAACCAAGAGAATCTTCTTCACTCGACTCGTCATATATGAAAATGATCACCGGCTGCAGTTTACACCAATAGCAATGTAGCGTTCTTTCCATTTTTCGAGGAAAGTGGCAAAGTAAATACAACGTCTTTCAATGCGAACTGTTTTTGAAAGTCATGGTTACTACCTTCAAAGTTCAAGCATCGACGCATAAAAAAGAATCGATAGTTTAACTTCAGGATAATATATAGGATTGATAAGACTTGTAACGTTAGGCGGCAGGAATATAACACAAATAATTTTCTCATTTAAGTCTTCAAATTGCTAAACCAGTACATACTTTTTATCTGTTCTAAATTTTGAATTTAAATTTAGATCTTCAAAAGTGCCATTATCTTGATACTGCTGGTTACGTGGGATTATAATGTATTTGTAAACTATAATTCAATTGTATATTTCGTACTGGTATCTCTGTTCAGTATGTTGGCTAGTAGAGCCAGCTGCCATATCGTTGGACCCTGGCTGAAATCCGGAAGAAGGCACAGTTTTTTATTGTTGTCTATACTTCTGTGTATAATATCGACTTTATGTAGCCTGGACAAAACTCTCCCTCAAAAGACTGCTAATTGACCAACAAATTTGGCCAGTACCAACTAATGCTTAAATGTTCCCAACTAATGCTTAAAAAAGCAAGTGTATGGCTTAGAATAAACCTATCAGATATTTCTCTCGCTTTCTTGGGGCCTTCGTGGTGTAATGGTTAGCACTCTCGGTTTGTATTCGAGAGGTCCGAGGTTCGAGTCCCGGCGAGGGCATTGTTCATTTTTATCATATCCTGCTTCCAAAAAATCATAATGTCTCTACAGTGGCGCCGGAACTAAAAAAGGTGGTGGTATAATAATTCTTCGCCACCAGGATTTGGCGACTGGGTCGACTTCGTTTTGAAATGGTCAGCACACTCGCCGCGTATTCGAGAGGGCCGAGGTTCGAGTCCCGGCGAGGGCATTGTTCATTTTTCATGTCTCCTGCTTCGAAATAACCTAATATCTCTACAAACCAATATTCCGTAGGAAGAAACATTTTGTGAGGTATAACTTCTTAATAACCAGTAACTTCTCAACCAATAGTTGAATTCCTGATGATATTTTAATTATGCGTTTTCACATAAGTGATTAATTTTGAACTACTACCCTTCTGACTTAAAATTCCTAATGTATAATCCCATAAACCTAATTATCCTCTAAGATCATTATTAAACTTGATTTCAAATACACGAAATGACTCAGGTATTTTTCTTGTGCACAAGCAGCCCGTACTTCTAAATTTCTGACATTAATCTTTAATAGATTTCCTGCTTGAAAGAAGTGATTGTGTGAAATCTGATTAGAAATTTTATTATGTATGGCAACAGATGCTTTTCTTGAATTCGAAAACACAAAATACCTTTTCTACTGCAAACGTGACTATTTTATCCACTGAGTCATGGAACAGAGATAATCGGCATAGTCTTCAGATAGAATGCTGGGGAAAACTTCATAACTGCACGCACATACGCCTAAATGTTGCATCGTGATATCCTTCGCTGTGCTTCTTTTAAATTATTGAAACAGCTTTTACAAAGACCCTGTATTTTATAATATATTACCAAATGTCGCAATTGTGTGGAGCTATTATTGACCTGAAATAATGGTAGCGTTGTTTGACTTCATTTCGACAATGCTATAAAACTGCGTATTTTTTCCACAGAGGGATACGGGGTTTTGTTCAAGATGATTACATGCTTTATTTGGCCTGAAGCATGCACTTTCAATTACGATATTTCGCGTAATAAAGTATTCTCATAATAAGGTATAAAATTTTATAAGAATAGGTTCTATTCTTGTGGTAAGAAGGTTCTGAAGATAGAAAATTTTAATTTTTACTTAATTCCAGTGCATAAAACCCAGATAGGAAAATTCTATTTTGCCTAAATGTAAAAGTTAAATGTAAAAAGTTCTCTACCTCTACACAGAAAATTTATAAAAGTGTTACAAATTTTCTGACTTATATTATTTTTAACTAGTATTTTTGACCGAAATTAAAAAGTCCTAAATTTTTTCCTTACTTCAGCTACACTAATGATGATTAATGGTTATGTGTTGAATTAACAACACTAATTATAAACTTTGTAGTTATCTTTGAAAAATTATAAATTACTCATATTTCATTGCGCGTTACTCATAAGAGTACTGAACATTTTGCATAGAACTTATTAAAACATAATGTAAATTTTCTAACTGAGTGTTTACTTCGACTAGGAATGTATATAAAGTTAAATTTTTATTTTAAAAACACCACTCCTAATATGGTTTTGAAAAATATCTTATCTAGAATGGTTTTGATGACCGAAGATCATTATCTGAAAATAGCGATGAAACGTCTCTTAACTTATTTAGATGAAACTTATTTAGAGGAACTCCAGTACCTAGCATATCGACACAATTTAAATTCATTTATCGATTCTATCAAATGCAATTAGAATTCATTTGACAATCATTTTTTAGCACGAGAATGTACAAATAGCCAAGAAAAGCTTCCAGATCATTATATAAGGTTTCTCCAGCCTTCTTAGCATCCCTTCGTAATGTAGTAGTCATCACGATCGGCGCGTATTCGAGAGGTCGTGGTTCGCATCCCGGCGATGACAGTGCTCATTTTTCATCTTTCCTACTTCGAAATAACCTAATGTCTATACAATTATACCTCATTATTTCAGAAATCTATCTGAGCTAAAGTCTTAACTTGCTTCAAAGAGCAACTGTCTAACTTTATTCACAAACATTTTCTGTCTCAGACTCATTCTGAAAATCTTTCGCAAGGGTATTTAGTAAGACCTTAAAACTTTATTTGGCAAAAAGTCATTATTTTGGTATCAAACATAGTACTTACAAGATAGGTTATGGCTATACTAAAAAAATTTGGCCCTTAGCCGATATTTAACCCACAGTATTCTTGATATTATTTGTTGTGCAGGTGCAGCCAATCTGCACTAACTAGTCTGCAGTTCCTCCCAGTTTTGAGGGAAAACATTCCAGGAGGCGCTCCAAGAGTCTCCCATTACCACTTCTTCTACTAAAGGACTTTCAACTCACAGTGCATTTTGAGTGTTCCCTTGCAGCACAGACATTATACTCTTACAATCAGCCATGCCTTCTCCGAAATTCAAACCTCAGCTCATCGGTACGGCTGTTAGACTCATATATGCCATTTTAGTGTTTATATTACATGCTCATATCTGCATATTATGCGTAGTATGTGCATGCGCAATATATACAGTATGTATACATATGTTTTATATTTAATATTGGCACATTTCAGGAAATAATTTACGTTTTATTATGGTTTCAATCTGTGTATATGCATATGGTTTAAAATGTGTTTACTTGATTTAATAAATGTTGCCCGATCTGTCGGTCTGGCCACGGAGATGTGGTCTGGCAGGTAGTAGTTAACATCTGCTGGGGTGGTAAACATTTGTGCCCCGATTTAGATAATATACCTGGGTCGAAATCCAACTTAGTGGTTTGCGTCACTATACATGATGGACGGCATATTGCGCAACCTGAATGCTCTCATCCATTAAGTTATTTGAAGTCGGCAAATGCTATTTTCATTTTAAAGCCGAAACACCAAACTGTAACTTTGATGGTCTGAACATAATTTGACCAGACGACCTTTAACAGTATAATCAATTATATGTCATTTTGTAAATCATATTGGAAATTTTCTTGAAGCAGGAGGCTTGAAAAATGTGCAGTGCCCTTGTTAAGACTCAAACTTCGAACCTCCTGAATACGCGTCAAGTGTGCTTCCCGTTACACCCCGAAGGCATGCGGAAAGGAGGGAGAAAATACCTTATAATATGACTACTTCAAACTTACTGAAAATTTGCTACGTTCTTCTCATCTTTTTCAGAAAAAATTTCTGATACTCGTTTAATATTATTATTTTGATTGGATATTGAATTTCATATTTTAAAGTTTTGAGTATTTAACCCTCACTCTTTTAACTCGTCCAGTGCATTATTATATTATTATTATTTTGTCCCATTCGTCTGTTAACAGTGCCTTTAAAACACGCAGTTGGCAGGTTACATTTTGAATTATGGTAGGGCGCATCATGTTTACATCAGGTTTGCCAGATGGGTATTTTTAAACCAAATTCTAAAAATTGGCCCTTTTTGAGTGTGGTTGGCGACAGAGAATTTATTAAAGCCAGGCTTGTGTTAGGCGACAGAGAATTTATTAATTCATTTTATTAAAGCCGGCTTCCACCCGCCTTTAATAAAGTGACAATTATTTGCAAGAAAATCATATGAAATTATATTATACTCGCCATTTAAAATTTAACTTATGTAAGTTAATATTGCTTCCAGAATCAAAGATTTTAAAATTTGCACTTTTTCTTTCACAAATTTTGTTGTTTGGAGCAATAATAGTAATATAATCGACTTTTTCAATTTAATCTGCGCATAAACTCTGAAGTTTCTGAAGGGGAATCATGATCTTGTAAATCAACCATGAAGTATTATTTTTCCTATAAATATTCTTACAAATTACATTGTATTTTATTAATTATTATTACAAAATATTTATACTGTTGTTAGAATACATTTACTACTGTAAAGTGAAAGTGGACTTGATTGGGTTTACAGAAATTAATAGAACATTCTGCATGTATGAGACTAAATTTATGTAACGAATCCCATTCCTTTGATACTGATGACAAAAATAACTACAATCTGGAAACAAATAGTCTGACGATAATATTGTAAGGATCTTAAGTTTTACTAACGTTTATTTTATTTTAAATCTTTACTATCACTTCTTATTTTCTACTTCCGGCCAGAATTAAAAGCTTTAACTTATTTATGCAAATTTGTTGGCGAACGCCAAGTACTTAAGTTGTGGCTTTTTGCCAAGCGAGAGAGAGGAAGGAGTTAGTCGAAGCAGGCCGCTTGCCTTAGCAGTTTTACTCGGTTGCTGGTTGCCTTCCAGGCCAGAGGTTTAATCCGCTTGATAATTTTAAACGTATTGTAGTGTTAACAGTTCTTTGTACTACATACGGCTTCCTGTTAATATACGGCCAATCTTCCACGTAGGCCCTTGTTTATTATTCCAAATTTAAGTTAGAGTTTAGTTAATATTTTTATATTCTTACGTTCAGACCACAAGTAGTTGGTCTCTGTATTCCGAAGTACGGAAATTATTGTAAAGAGTGAAAAATAAAGGGTTTCGTATACCCTTCCTGTGTATCTTGTCTACTTCCCACATTTATTGGACATAGCTTTAGTAAGCTCCCTGTTTCGAGTCAGGTTTCGGAGAAACACTGAACCTGATAATATAAAGAATATATTTAAATCTGTGGGTGCGAGCCAGTTTGCCTAAGAAAGTACTCTGCAATGGCCTCTCCTCCCTTAGGCAGATAGCTCCTCAATTGCTTTGCGATAATCAAACAATTAAACCTATATCCTTCCTACTTGGTAAATGGTAAAGAAAAGGACGTGTCAAGTAAAAATGAGGGCAAGGAAAACAAAGTTTAATAGACTTAAAGGGAATTTTCGTCAATTAAACGCTGTTTGTCATTAAACGTTGACAATTTATGTTAAAATGTCAGTGTTGTTCGTCAGTTGCAATGTTGTTTCTCTTGCACTCTATTCTTCGTGTTTATTTCTTTCTATTTTAAATGTTCTCTAAACATTTTCGGTGAGAGTTAATTAAACCTTTCTTTAAAAATAAAGATTTTCTTTTACTGAATTGGACTTCATGCTGTCTGTCAAGTAAAGGTAAAGAAAACAAATCCAACGGACAATTTTTGGATCACCTTAAAGAATAGGTACTTGCCATACATTGAATGTTGTTTGATTAGAATAATGCAACAATCCGGAGCACAACAAAAAAACAAACAAAAAGTTGAAGATTCTGTTTACTGAAATTTGCACAAATGGGATTATTTGTCTCTAAGAGCTTATAATTGAGAATTTCATAAAACTTTTCTGTGTGTGGACTCATGAGAACCTTCAAATTTATTGCAAGCGGGTTTAGTGGGTGGACAGCTCTTCTCAAAATTATCGACTGACTAACGAATTGATTTTATAGCTTGTTGATGAGATTTAACCATTAGAAAATATTACATTTACAGCTAATTAATTAAATTTTATCTTTTAACTGCGAAAGAACCGATTTCATAGCTTACATCTAACATTTCACAGTCTTATTATTTCTGCTATGGGCAGGCATATTTCCAATAAATATGGCAACTGCTAATCATCTTAAAGAATTAACCTACGCTTTCTCTGAGGTTATAAGGTATTTCTCCCGCCTTCTTCACATACCTTCGTGATGTGGTGGTCTGCACGCTCAGCGCGTAATTGATAGGTCCGTGGTTCGATTCCCTGCGAAGGCGTTGCAAATTTTTCATCTTGTCTGCTTCCAAAAAAAAAAAACCTAATGTCTCTACAGTGGCGCCCGAACTAAAAGGGTGTTGGATGATGATTCTCCACACTCAGGATTTTGGTAACTGGGTCCCCTATAAACCCCAGTCGCCCTTTAAAAGGGGGAGTATATAAGGTATTTCTCCCGCCTTCTTCCATGCCTTCATGGTATGGTGGTCTGCACGATCCGTGCGTAATTGAGAGGTCCGTGGTTTGATTTCCGGTGAAGGCGTTGCAAATTTTTACATCTTGCCTGCTTCCAAAAATACCTAATGTCTCTACAAGGTATCATGCACAATAATTCACACGCTAAATTTCAGTATCTGCTAGGAAATTTCTGAAATCAAAGTAGTCGTATCCATGAACATTATTGGGTAAAATATTGTTGAAAATTAAAATTAAATGTCTTGATGATGCTCTCCAATTATGTAAATGCTTTATTCATTTTGTGTGATTACCTTTACCCTAAATACTATATTTCATGGTTTTATCGTAAGTTTGAATGATAAATAAGAAAAGCGATTGGATCCGCAATTTCTTGGGGCAGTATATTTCTTAAATAACAACTCAGCTAAATAATAAACTATACTTTATATCCTACCACTTTAAGTCCTATCATCCCCTTTTTCGTCACCTTTCAGAAAGACGTTTGGAAAAGGGGCTTATTTCATGCTACAATATAATGTAAAAGGGTTATTTCATTCTCATAACATTTTAAATATTTATCTCATACGTTTAACATCTCATACATTTTAAAGCTATTATAATATTTTCCTTAGTAGAGTGACATAAGATTTGTACATTTGCCTTTTCACCTCTCTAACGTCTGACATGATTTGTAGAGAGTCATATTTCCTAAATGAGGAATAAACATTCACTAGAGGAAAGTGAAACATAATATAAACATTATATTTCGTAGAAATATAATTCCATAATAGAATAGGAGTAATATATAAATAGGGATAATATAATATTCCTATTAAGGAATATTTAAACCTAGAAATATGTAAATAGAAATAATAGGAATAATAATTCTGTAATAAAATAGGAATAATATAATATTCATATTTTCTTGGCCATGAAATAATTCGTGGATTTGATATAATATGACTGTCGGACGAGTGAGATAAATCACAAAATCAAAACAATACTATATTTTCTAAATATTTTAATTTAGGTAATCAATAAAGCATTTGGTTTAAATTTTTAATCGAATAATACTTTGACTATTCCTTAATATTAAAATTGACAATTAATTAAACTACCTAGAGTTTATCTTTCTACAGAACTAAATTAAGCACATGAAAAGATTGTGTATGTTTCCCGGGTCGAGTTTAAAGCAGTATCGTCACACGAAATGTGCAAGATGTTCAACTTTTTTAACTGGGAAACTCGAATTTATTGCAGTAATTTACAAAACATATCATCTTAATCAAAATTTCCTTTTGAATTAAACAAAAAATTAAATCCTAATTTGATTTCTGAAACGTTTCCCTATAGTTATTTCTATGTAAGCCTGTATACTATGTAATAAAACTTTATTCGGTGATGAATTTAAGTGAAATTGTAGTATGATCGATCCCAGTGGGCGATTATTTGATATAACGTAAATAAATTTCACATAATATAGAAATATGATGAGAAATATTAAATCGTACCTTGAAGTTCGAAATAGCTTTGAGATTTTTTAACAAATGTTTCGAAATTTGTTTAACTTATGATGGGATTTCAAAACATGTTCTTAACTTTCCAGGCTCACCTCACCAGTTACTGAAGTCTGAGATAGCTGAACAATAGTATCTCGACTCGAGTTCAGATCTTGGCTACATAAGAGTTTTGTGGTTTTCCTCATGTGTAATGTGAATACGGGCTAGTTTACTATGAAACATCCTTTATTCTCGCGTGCTTTGCTGTAACTCAAATAACCTAGCCCAATATTTTTAATTTATTCGATACTTTTGAAATGCTTTTTAATTTACATGATACTTTATAAAATCCTTTTAATTTTCTTGTATTTGTATGTAGAGGCATTTTATCCAGGCAAACTGTACGAAAATTCAAACATAGAACAAGAAATATAATTTTAATTTCATTTTTAACTTTCTAATCTAAAAAATTCAAATTTCAATCTAATCTATGCGACTTGTTTTTTAAATGCGGAAAAGTTGCTTTTTCATTTTTGCTTCATTATATTATTTCACATGAAGTTCACAATCCAGCACTGTACATTGAAAAAGAAAAAAGCTGGCAGCATAAAGGCTGACAAAAAGTGAAGAGAAATTTGGAAGAGATGGGGCACGAAAGCATCATCAGCTCAAAAGATGGGAGCAATTAGGTTGTCAGTCGGAGTACAACACCTTTTAGCGGAGGAAAATTTAGGCAGAAAGTCATTTGTTTGAATTGTCTCTGCATTTTGACATACCCAAATCTTAACTGCTGTTACCGAAAACATAAATATTCAACAGTGCCTTGACAGTGACTTAAATAGTCGATTATGCCTTGCTGATAACTTAAATAGTCAATTACGCATTACCGATTACGTAAATAGTCTATTATAACTTGTTGATAGCATAAATAGTCAACTAACAGAAATTCAATATGTCATTAGTATTAGGTACTGCATTCTTACAGTACAATAAGCTAGAGTGTAGAAAATATTATTCAGGGCATACTATAAAGAAGAAAAAGCATTTTTTCGATAAATATCGTATAATTATCGATACTTTACATCCTCTATATGGAAGAAGAATTACTCTTTTGCATCACTGTCTATATCTCATGATATGCACGACTTTGCCTTACAAGTATTGATAATATTAGCTGCGATACTTCCTTGCGAGTTTTTAAAGTTGTCTCATATTCGCATGTTCTAATGTCAGTTGGTTTTAGATATATAACCATTTCTGATGAAATGCTAGGAATACGGCTCATTACCCTTTTACTTTATGCAGTAAACCTCTATAACATGAATCACGAAGACCCGAAAAATCAGGAGTTCGGGTTAAAATATTAATGTTAACTGGGGACGCAAATTTTATTTATTCTTTTTCTTCACTTTAACCGTTTACAGTAAATAGTTACATAAGTACTATAATACATTATGTATGTCGTGATAGTAAACACTACCACTACTATATTAACTACTGTACCCTGTGATTTGAAAAATGCACTCATAGATCTTTTTCTCGTGAAAATTCCTCTATATTGCGACACGAACAAAAAATGCCTAGTAACTTCACGGCCAGCTGCACCCATGACTTCCGTAAAACTTACAGCCAATTCCGATGCTGCAGCAAAACGTTATACCGTGTTCAGGGCGTATAGCATTTCCTGGCCGGGTAGGGGGAAAAGCATTATCCTCCTCACTTTCTTCTAATAACATTTCTTGTACTTCAGATACAACTGCTTGTGCATCAAATTCCACTGGAGTGTGCACGGCAACATCATCATCTCCATTAAGAGATACCTCGAAACTAACAGCAGGGGACGAAACGTCTTGTAGACTATTTCATTCCCTAGGTGAAGTGGTGTCATTGTCATCATCTAACTCGTTAAAAGGATTAGCCTCTTTCTGAAATATTTCTATATGTATTGTGATAATTTGTATTTTCAGGGTGCTACGATAGCTTTTATTGCATCAAACACATTCCAGGTTGGAGCTTCCGTCACTTTTTCAGCAATGCAAAATAGATCTCTCACAAGTCGCTTGCAATAAGACCTCTTCAGACCTGCAAGAGTCGCCCAGACGGTATAGTGGTTAGGGGAGCGTATTACGCTACCGAAAGGATCGGGTTCGAATCCCGGAAAAGCATGGATTAGTGTCGGTGCGGCATGGCGGTATTTTAAATATGCGGCCAACCGAAAGTCCTCTCGTGTGGATTGGAGGAAGGGGAGAGGGGAGGGAGACCCCCGAATTCTTCCCAGGGTGTTTGTTCTCTCTCAAAATTGAGGTTGAAAATAGAAGTCCAACTTCTCTTTAGTGTAGGCTCTGGCAACCATTGTTACATGTAATATGGACAAGGCAGCATAATTGCAATAATGCCTTGATTCAAAGGCTGCAGACGACTTGTTGCATTTTGGAGAAAAAGGTGAATCTTTACATTCAGATCATGTAATTAATGATTAAGTTCAGATCATATATGTTATGGGGCCGTGTACCTGCTAGTGCCATGTGAGCCTGACTGTCATGAGCCACTGTTCGACTATTAAAACGAAGAAGCTACTTAGGAAATGATGAGCTACACCTTAATCTTGGCCAAAAGATCTAGAAGCGAAATAATGAACTATCGATCCAAGCTTTTTTATGGTGAGAGCATATGCGAAGTAAACTATTATTCATTTTTTAATCAACGTCAATTTTAAATAATGTGTAGTTTTTAATAAACGTTTTTAAACAACGCTTATTTTCATGGATTTGCTGATCCCCCAAGGACAGTGTTTTTTGCCGTCTACATTATATACAAGGATGAATGTTAAACGTTCTTTACTGCTAGCTCCACCATAGTGCTTGTCACCTTTTGTTACGAAGATACGACTTAGTAAAATATTGTAAAAAAGTCCAGTTTATTCCATAGTATAGACGTCACACGATGCATAATTTTCTCTATTGTTCAAATTCATGCAACCAGTTGTTTGCTCCTTCTTCATCAACTTTATTTGCTTCATCATAAATCACTAATAATGAAATCGAGTGTCTCTTTTGGAAGAGGTATAGCCATACAATGGAACATCTGAAATCTCGAATGTCTAAATTTTATGCAACTTCGTATGCTTTGGACTGAATTATAGGTCAACTTATATTACATTAAAAGCTCACATATGGTCGAACCAATCTAGAAGTAAAATTTCGGTATTTTCGTATACTGTGAAGTTACTTAGCTTTGTTCTCGGAACCCAATGCAGGATTAAGAATTTTTTGGTGATCTTTGAATATAGTGATTAAAGTAGACTCTACTTTCCTTCAATACATTAGGGTCTACTTCTTCTAGGAATTTTAGTTTTGTTTACAGATATATACCTGCCTTCTTCCTCTTGGCCATGAATCACTCTCTTTCTGCTTGCAATTTAACTTTAGTTGTTGCATCCTAGAAGCTACCAGAATGCCATCTACAGGTTTGTCGAACAGGGCCGCTAGAACTTTTAGAGAACAAAGGCATGTCATTGCGCGCTGAAAATTCATATATAAACTTCAGTCCAGTAAATATATGTAAATATTTTAATATAAATGCAATTTATTTAATTTTTAAATAGAATTATTCATTTAGTACGTTGTGTCCTGCTGCGTTTTAGGAAAACATTAAATACTAACTCGCCCAGGTGACCATTGTAAGAATAAGACAGATAAGTAATTTTACCTCATTAATTCAGAATTATTTAAAATTTAACATTAGTCGTACTAGCTAACTTTTAAAGAATAAAAGAGTACATCTGAACACAGGATTGAATTTGTTGATTGAAGTTCATTGTTAAGACATAAGCTCATACTTCACGGATGATCGCGATTGTCAAGCAATATTACTCATGCTGGCTATGTTTAAAAGAATACAGTATATTCTGTGAGATTTTCGAATAAACGGGACGGAACATTTCTGAATAAAGACCTAACAGAGAAACCATAGGCGAAATGTGAAAAACTTTGAAAGTTCGTGTTAAATTTTAAAAAAAAATCTAATGACGCAACGGATCATCCTTGCCGGGGCCAACACGTTTTTCTTGTTAACCGCGTGGTTGCCTTAAGCGAGTTCCGTGTTAAGGGGGGGTTATTGTGTTATATAAAAAAGTAGCATCGAATTTTGCGTTTTTCGGTGTTCGCAGATGTTTCTTTGTAATCTACCAGTGGATTAGGATTATTTTTAATATAGCAAAGCATTTGAGGGCTCTCTGTCTAACAGAGAGGTGTCTTTGTGAAGGACTTCCTAAGATGCTGAATCGTGTCTAATTGATACTATTTAACTATTCTAAACTAGCTCGTACCCACGTTACTCATAGCGAAAAAAACGAAAATGCGCATACATGCAACCAGCGTGTTCGCCCGGAATCGAACCCAAGTCGTGTAGGATCCTATTTAGTTTAACTAATAGTTATTTTAATTTGTGAGTCTTTCCTGAATTCTTTTATTTCCCCTAGCATTTTCTCGCCGAGATGTAAATGAAGTAGTTGAACGAGAATATTTAAACTGTTGGAACGAAGAGGTTAGACAGAGCGGGATTTCGCTAGTGAAAGTGCACGTTTGCTAGTTTTCTCAAGCTGTTAATCTTAATAATTGGCTGCGCATTCTTGCCATCGGGTTAGTATCCTGCCGCTGTAGGTTTTCTGAGTCATTCTGTTAATTTAAATTGAATAGTGTATTCAGGCACTATATCTTTACCTTTAAATTCATTGTGAAATTAACTTTTATGTTCTCACCGCAAATGGTCCGTGCTATCTTGTAAGCACACAAGTCCGTGCCTTCTGTTAAACAATTTATGATCAATAAAAAGGTTTCTACACACTTTCCCGGGTTATGCTCATCTTCAAGCCTGTACGAGAAGTCGCAAAGCTAACACGTAAGTGAAATAGTTACCATTTTATGATAGCGAAACTTGCTAGATCTCACAGTCGAGCCAAGCAAAGTGTTCAGTGACTTTACCGCTGGTAGGCTGGATGCCTTTATGGGAAACTTTTTATAGGAAAATGTGTCGTATTTACATTACGCATGGCGAAAACAAAACAAAAAAAAAACGCTCTCATGCATTCAACGCAGTATTCAATTATTCATTTTCAGTAACAAAACAAGTTAGAGGGAGAAAAATAAGGAAATATTAATTATATGACTGTAATTAAATGATCAAATAAAATAGGATCTACATGCATTTTACGCATGCATGACATAACTGAATTTTTACGATATTTCTAATCTAAACGGTGTATCTAGGAGATTTTTAAAAAGTGTCACTAATTTCTAAAAATATTCCCTAGTGTGATCATCACTAAAATAAAAATTCATAAATGGAGCTACGTAGTTCAAGAGTACATTATTCATGAACAGTATTTCTAAATTTTGGGTAAGAATATATCCTATAATACATACACGAGGCTTTTCAGGAACTTAACCACTGTGTTATGCGGGTTACTAAAGAATGGAAAAAGACGAAATAATGGACTAAAATAAAACAAAAATAAACTCTAAATTTCTGAATGCTGAGACAAAAGCGGTAGTGTAAAATCTAAACTCTAGAGCCGATAAATGTTCTTGGGAGATAAAATCCAGCGGCGTAGAATTGTACCTTAGAGGATGAGGCTGAAGGATATTGAAAATAAAGCTGAAGAATACCTGTTCTTAGGCGTTGGGTACGAATGGCAAAGAATGAAAGAAAAAGGCCTAGCCAAAAATTTAAATAAAAAAAGAAAAACTTGCACGTGCGGGCTTTTTGCCAGAAAGTGAAAGGGAATATAGAAGCGCAGATTCGAAAGATATCTTCACCCCTACATCTACGGATTTTGAGTCGAGTAAAAAACAGGATGCTTGTTTGAACTGATTTTTTTCCCTCGTTGCTTTGTAGGTAGCATGTAAAATGTTTTCGCTAACTACGATGCGTTTTTTTACCTCGATCCGTTTTTGTCTTGAAAGAGAATGCAGTTCAGGTTTCTTAGTCATGCTTCTTGTGTCACATTACTGCGTGCGTCGTTTAATTCACAGCTATTATTTCGTTATTATAAGTAACAAATGCTTGTTCCACTTTCATTTGCCGCTTCATGCCGCGATTTTTACATGGATAGCCCTCGTGTGCTTTGCTGTATTGAATTAAACAAAACAAGCAAATACTTTTGCAGCAGAAAATATTTGATTATTGTGACTTTTTATCCAGTTTCTTAGTTTTAATATTTTAAATATATCAGCATGCTTGATGATTTACCTTTCAAGTTTCCTTTATTTATAATTTATCTTGTAACTCTGCTACTTAAATACACTTAAATTACGTCAGCTTAGCACTACTTCACTTAAAGTTACTTTTTAATTACCAGCGATTTATGCACAAGCACAGATTTAAAATTGAACAAACTTTGCATCACTTATCTCGTAACACTGCTACTAAACTAAACATAAAGCATGCCCATCTGATAGTACTTCATCTCAGAGTTACTTCTTATTTGTTGGATAGTTATTGCTTTGAACTGAAATCAACTTACATCCAAGCATGAATTTTAAATTCAACAAACTTTATTTGTTCACTTCTGGTGGGTAACAATGAAAGCGAGAATATGCAATTAAAAGGCTGATTTGTGATTTACAAGTTCAAAATCAAGTCTCAGACAAATAGAAATGAGATCTATGGTCTTCGACAAATTTCTGCTATTGTTGATATTTATATCACTTATCTGACAGTAACATCAAAATAACTCCACGAATTTTATCATGGGAAGAAGTGCGGGAATGAGTATGTCGTTGGTGTGAGCCTTCGGTATCATATAGGTAACAGCATTACTGTGCCCAGTTCTGTCTCAGATTTGAATGAGAAACTCTTGGACCCGAGAGACGGGTCCAAAAGTTTTTGACCTCTCTTCCCCTACCATCAAACCACTCGAGAGGCTTCAAGTTCACCGTGTATTTTAAGTGCCCCCATGCTCCAAAGGCAACATCAAAGCCTTCTCTGGGATTTGAATCCGGGCTCAAAGATTCAGTAGTCAGCAACACTAACTACTATACCGAACAGAGCAGTCCAATAAATTTCTCTTTGAAACCAGACATGCGTTTTAAGGCCAGTAGGTACTCTTGCGGTGAGTATGGAAGGCTCGTTGCTCCCCAACTTATGAGGAGAGAATATATGTGATGTGAAACAAAGGAATATAGAACGGTGTTTTAAATTAATATGAAAATAATAAATTTAGGTAAAACTCAAACTAATTACAACAATCTTAGCTTTATTAGAGTCTATTGTTGCTACAGGGTTGAGTTTCTGGCTGAAGGAATCCAAAATATTCATGTGGAAACCTAATCTGTATCAATACGTAAAATCTTCTGAATATTTAATAAGAGCACTGAAGTTTTTATATTGAATTTATTGTACGATAAACAGAACTACAAATATTTTTTCCTTTAAGTATGTTGCGTAAATCGGAATTCTTTTCCCGTTTAATATATTTCGTATATTGATATTTTGAGGAAGAGTGCGAAAAGCATAATCCGAGATGCATCGCTGTTTACGCCTTTGGTACGAAACTGACGAGCTAATTTTGTTAATCCGATGCATATAATTACTGTAGAAGAGCGGTGCTCACTCCCTTTAATTAAAAATACGAAACGCGCAGCTTATTCCCGAAGCTTATTTTCCGATAGCAAACCTGAAAATTTTCGTCTTTCATTTTACCTATCCATATACTCTCAGATAACTAGCAAAGTTTAATGGCAATTAAATGTGCTTTTGCTTTTCCAGTCACATAAAACTCTAATAAAAGTTCTAGTAAGTGTTGGAATTCGCATAAATTCACTTGAAGTTGAAACTGCAGTTCACTAGTTCGCTTTTGTCAGATCTAAAGTTCTTTAGTGGTCGGGCAGAAGGCAATTAAGGGCAATCCCAATTCCTCACGAAACTAATAAAACGCTACTTACGTTCAAATACGCAGCATATATCTGCTTAACCTCAAATCCCATTCAATCGGTAAATGTAGATTTAATTCCGGTATAATCTCTTTTACCAGACTTTAGTCAGAGTGACATGGTATTATTTGGTTTCGTCATTCCATTCTCTTAATGAAATTTAAAGCTAATGATGCATCGAAAGAATTTCACTTATTTTTCAATGCATACCTGATGATTACCCTGGTACTTTGAAAAGAATTCAGTGCTATCATTTACGTCGAAAAAACGATATCTGGATAAATTATACTGTATATACACTCAGAGGCGTTAGTTAACATTAAAACTTTTAATTACCGCCACCTATTGGTATTTCTTCGCTGTAGTTGGCGCTCATCATTTATTTTTTCAGACAAACTACTTTTTTTCTATTAATTTGTTTAATATTTAAATGTGCAAATATGCTGTGAAAAGTTAAGAATCTGATACAGTAACTTACCTGAACTGTACAGATAATGCATCAATACAAAACCGAACTGCTCCGACTTCAAGTTCTTAAAGCAGTGCAACTTAGGCGTGGATGCATTGTGCAGGATGTAAATAAGCTAATGTCCATTTATTCCACTGATTCAAAAATTGCTGCTAGCCAACAAACTGAGGATTAAAACACTTTTTAATGTTTAAATAAATACTTAATCGTAAAAGAAAGATTCGAGCCGGACGAGTACGGGAGATATCATGGCGAAATGCAACAATTCAAACCCGTTTAATTTGTCAGATTTCATATGAAAAACTTCCCACTGTAATAGGGAACACGACACTCATATATACGAAAGTAACTACGGTAGTTAGCATTAACGTATTACGATGTTTTTCAATATTCTATCTTCTACTGAGGATTAGAGATATAAAACCTCAAAACCCCAAAGTGCTTTACAGTTATGCTGTAAGTGTATACACATCGTTATATTATGACTGTTAAGTACAACATATTTTATATATGTTTATCCTATTATATATATACACAGAGAGAGGGAGAGAATAAATATATTTTATATTGTTTAATGACAGCAATATCTAATCGACATTAAATTTACAAGTAATCTTAGCTTGGTAATTTTTTATTTGTTACAAGTAAATCGGGCTTTATATAGGAGTAGGTATCGGAAATTGTTTTCCACGGATACAGCGCCAGAGCTTCTGTTCTTTAAATATTCATTTGCATATTTCGCCCGTTTTTTCCCAAACTGGATGAAGTGGGACTTTTATTCAGAGAAAGTAAAAATAGGGTGTAACAATTTTTTCCTCCTTCCCACGTGCCTTCGCGGTGTAATTGGAAAGCACGTTCAGCTAGCAATTGTAAAGATAGTTCTGAAGAGGGCATCGTTCATTCTTCATGTCTCCCCGGCTTTAAAATATATAAAAAGCTCTAAAGTTTCACTCGAACTAAAACGTGGTGGACGGTATCCATGACTACCAGAGTTTAGCGACTGAGTCTCCTTCTCGCCATTTCCCCTTTAGGTGGGGGAGAATGTAAGTTTTTTATCTTTTCTTACTGTGTGTCTTCGTGGTGTAACTGGAATTTAAATCAGGCTAGCAATCGGAAGGTCCAGAGTCCTAGCCGAATACATTGCTCACTTCTTCAGGTTCCTGGATTCTAAAAATGCCTAATTATCTCTACCTTCTTTTCTTTTGCCCCAGCAGTGATTGATTTAAAACTAATGAATACTGGTCAACTTTACCTGGTTTGAAGCTCAGGGGAGTGGGCTGGCTACATAGCTGGTTTTCATGGTTCCCCAAAAATATAGCGTGAATGTGTTCAAGTGTCTTTTAGAATGATCTCCGCGAAGGCATTTCTTCCATTATCAGATAGCCGTATTGAGTACTGCCGTATTCAGAAAGCATTAACCTTAATCTTCCTTTATCAATTAATTTCAGAACGCTATAGTTAAACTCGCAAAAAATTCCGCTAAACACCTTGATTTCTAATATAATTCTAAATACAATTTTTCTATGAAATGATGACACAGAAGCCGACTATATGATGATCAGTCAGTTAATCAGTTTCGTGTTCTCAAAACTCGTGGAAATACCAAGACCACTTATGAGCCTGTTCCTCTTCTTAAAATCCAGCAATGCTCTCCATTTTGAAAAAAAAAATTAAAGAAGTAAATGCACTCTTAGACAAAAAAAAAAAAAAAAAAAAAGAAAGAAAGAAAGAAACACGACGCACCAAAAAGGAGTTATCCGAATGGGATGAAAATCGGTAGAAGTGATGAACATGCACAGAAAAAGAAATGATTACAGTTTGAGAAAAATTGGATGATTTATTGAAGTAATAGAGCTTCACAAAGTGAAAAAGGTCAGTAACGCGTTTGTCCACCTCTGGATCTTATGCAAGCAATTATTCGGCTTGGTATCGATCGATAAAGGTTGAGGATGTCCTCCTGAGGGATATCGTGCCAAATTCTGTCCGACTGGCGCGTTAGATAGTCAAGATTCCGAGCTGGTTTGAGGGCCCTGCCCATAATGCTCCAAACGTGCTCAATAGGAGAGACATCCGGCTACTTTGCTGGCCAAGTTAATATTCGGCAAGCACTAAGGTAAGCAGTAGAAACATGTGCAGTGTGGAGGCGGGCATTATCTTGCTGAAATGTAAGCCCAGGGTGGCGTGACATGAAGGGCAATACAACGGGCCTTAGAACTTCGTCGACGTCCCGCTGAGCTGTATGGTTGCGACGGATGACAGCCAAAGGGGTCCTACTATGAAATGAAATATCCCCTCAGCCCATCATTCCTGGTTGTCAGCCTGTTTGCTGGAAGACAGTCAGGTTGGTATGACACCGCTGTTCGGGGTGTCTCCAGACTCGCCTTCGCTGGTCATCGGGGCTCAGTTCAAAGCGGGACTCATCACTGAAGACTATTCTACTCCAGTTAGTGACATTCCAGTGCGAATGATCCCGACACCACTGCAAACGGGCTTGACGTTGTACAGAAGTCAATGGTAGCCGGCTTCTTTGAGCCCAACTACACGACTTTCTCAAATTCTGACATATGCGCATATCGTTCGCGCACCTGTATGCGAGGCATAATTACTGTCAACCAGAGTACACGGAATGAAATTCGTGAAGAATTTATGACCTGAAGTCGTAATTTCTCCTCTTAAATATCCTGCCAGTCGCGCAGATCAGATGCGCTGTAGCGACAATCGTTCATTAATTGGCAGCCAAAATGTAAAATTTTGCATTTTCTGTCGAAACCTGTATGCATATAAATTTGTGTCCAAGTTTCTTTTACATCTTCTCGGTGCGTCGTGGTGCGTGTTTTTTTTTTTTTTTTTTTTGTCTAAGAGTGTATTTCATCGAAAATGGTATTCACAACGGTCTTTTATATTTTTTTGTGTGTGTTTATAGTAGCGGTAAAGAGAGAGTTCTGCATCAGCGGGTCAGGGGCAGGGCAGTGACGTCAGACAGAAGTCGTGACCAAGTGAAACGTGCAACGTCATCTATAGCGTCAGGAGTGGAATTGAGCTTTTTAGGTTGCTGCTTAAAAGGAGTTCACTTTCTGCTGTATTTAGTTTCACATTAGAGTTTAGTTTTTTTCAAAATTTGCAACGGTGCGAGAGGAATTTTCTTGCATCTTAATTCAGGAGATATGTTCATGCTGCCCTCTGTTGATGAAAAAGAGAATTGTATATTTTAGAACTTAATTTAAGTCTGCCGTTTAAACTATTCAGTGCTAGTTTCTGAAAACAATGGATATTACAAGTGAAAAAATAATAAAGAGGACTTGCCTCTAATGGCAATTCTTCATGAAAATGAAGCTATATGAAAAAAAAGTAATTTTTTTTAATTGTTCTCAAACACCACCCGATAGCATCCTGTATTGATGAAAAAAGGAAATGATATAATTCGGAATATTTTTTAAGTCTGTAATTTAAATAGTAATTCTTTGAGAACAATGTGCATTAGGAGGGAAAAAAATGAAAGCAAATTTCCTCTAAAGACAATTTTTCATCTCACAAAAATTAAATTATATGAAAAAAATTTTTTTTTACTTCGATTTTCAGTGAAATGTATCTTATGGTACTGCAATTATCATTCAAATACCTTTTATTAAGAGAATGAAAAACTACTTTTTTTTCCCGAATATACACTAGTTTGTATCAATATGCACTGGATAATTGTTGACCAGGATAAAGATATAATTCATATGGGTAATCTTTAAGTGAGCTTATCAGGTTCAATGTTTCTTCTAACCTTCTTCGGAAACATACAATGACCTGACTAGAACAGAGAGCTTACTAAAGCTATGTTCACTAATTGTAGTAAGTAGACAGGATACAGACGAAGGGTATACAAAACCCTTTATTTTTTCTTTATATACAATGACTTCCGTACTTCGGAATACAATGACCCTCCACTCGGGGTCTAACTTAAAAGATATCAAAATAAAACTAAACTCTAATTTAACTTTAGAATAAGATTGGCCTTATAATAACAGAAAGCGTATGTAGCACAGAGACTGTGAACACTACAATACGTTTAATTTATCAAGAGGATTAAAACCTCTGGCCTGGAAGGCAAAGTAGCAACTGCGTAACTTCTAAGGTAAGCGGCCTGCTTCGAACTCACTGCTTCCTCTCTCTCTTGCTTGGCAAAAAGCCACAACTTAAGTACTTGGCGTTCGCCAGACAAACTTTGCATAAAATCCTTAACGCTTATAATTCTGGCCGGAAGTAGAAAATAAGAAGTGATAGTAAAGATTTAAAATAAAATAAACGTTAGTAAAACTTAAGATCCTTACAAGCTTCGTTTTAAATTTTCTAATGGGAAAACTGCTCCTTTATAAAGTTTAATTTTTAGTATATATATATGAAACATCGTATTTTTTATTTATATACAAACTGTCTATACTCTCATTTACGTAAAATGGGTGCTTCATAGTTATAAGTAAAAGAGAATTAGTTATAGCTTAAGAATGACATTTAAACAATGAAATATTAAAATACACTTTCTACTTATGTTTCACAAAGCAAGTAAATTATTTAAAGAAAAAAATTTCGTCTTAAATAGTTAAAGTATAATTCCTTTTACTTTTCATCTTAAAAATTTGCAATTAAAGTTTTCATCTTTGAAAAAAGTGTAAGGGAAATATTTTCATCTTAGAAAAAATATAAGTGAAACATTTTGTTGTAGAAGGACTTGCAAAGTGAAACATCTATGAGTCGAAAAATCTTTTCAGTCTTAAAAGAAATGGAAATATTTTGTTTTTCATATTTGAAAAATGTGAATTGGAGGTGGGAGTAAGTGAAATTTTTCGATTTGAAAAATACCTAAGTGTAACATTTTCAACCTAAAAAATTTCTAATGAATTCTTTTTTTAATTTGGTAAAATCAAAGTGTAGCATTCTCCCCTTATATTTTGAAATTAATATAGGTCTTTGCATGGACAAAATAAAAATGGAGATTTTTCTCGCAAAAAAAATATAAATGAAACTTTTTAGACTTAAAACAATTTAAATGATTTTTTTTTAGTTTGTAAAATCAAAGAGTAACTTTCTCTCCTTACATTTTGAAATTAATGTATTTACATTTTTCTAAGATGATAAACTTTCATTACAGTTTTCGTTACGAAACATTTTGAAAATATAGAGAAACATTTTGATTTTTCTGAGATGAAAAAGTTTAACTTTGATATTTTAGGGTGAAAAATATCCACTTTTATCTATGGAAAAACAACCATGTTACTTTCAAAATGTAACGAGAAAAATTTGCATTTTGATTTTACAAATTTGAAAATAATTCATTTAAATCTAAGTTTAAAAAGTTTGATTTTTAACCTTTTTTTTTTTTTTTTTTTTTTTTTTTTTTTTAGGAAGAAAATCTTCACTTTTATTTTGTCTATGGATAAACCCATGTTAATTTCAAAATGTAAGGAGAGAAAGTTATACAATTATTTTACAAAACTGAAAAAATAAGTCAAAAAAAACTTGCTTTCTACTTTTTAGGGGGGAAAATTTACAGTTTTATTTTACATTTCATTGGAAATCAAATTTTAAAACATTTATTTTCATACAATATCAATTTTATGAGACGAAAAATTGTCTTTAGAGGTAAGATGCTTTTATTTTTCCCCTCATAATTAATATACATCGTTTTCAAAGAATGATTTTTATTGACAGACTTAAAAAAATATTCCAAATTTCCTTTTTCTTCAATAGAAGGTGCCATTGGGTGGGAACTTGGGAATGAAACCTTTTTTTCATACAGTCTAACTTTCGTGAAATGAAGAATTTTCATTACAGGCAAGTCCTTTTAATTATCTTTTTCACTTGTAACATGTATTGTCTTCAGAGACGTGCACTGAATGTTTTAAACGGCGGACTAAAAAAAAATTCTTAAATATATATATTTCTGTTCTTCGTCAACGGAGGGCAGCATAAACACATCTCCAGAATTAATATGCAGGAAAACTCCTCTTGCTCTGTTGCCAGATTTGAAAAAAACTAAATGTCAATGTGAAACTAAATACAGTAGGAAGTTCATAACTCATTTTAACCAGCAGCCTAAAACAACTCACCAGGCTAAAACACTCGTGACATCATGAATGACGTTGCACGTTTCATCTGGCCACGCCTTCTGTGTGACTTCACTGGCACGTCCCTGACTCGCTGATGCAGAACTCCCATTTTACCACTACTGTTTATGCACGACTACGTTGTTCTTCTCGGTGTTGTTCCATATACATAGTTATTTTATAAAGATAATTTAAAGATGTATAATTATTTTGAAATAAGTGAAATTTAGTACATATCTTAAACTAGCAGTCGTATGTGCAGAAGTTTGTCATTTTGTATGAAATCTTACTAGTGGTTGAGAGAGTAAAAACGTCGCACACTGGTACTTTGAATCGCGGTTAACGGTTTTAATTTCTTACATGTGTAGCTTAAATACAGACCAATTTCTTTTAGAAAGTCTCCCCGCTCCTCAGAAACCAAGCAATAAAATTCTTGAAAATTGGTTGTTCAACACAGGTTCAAATATGGCAAAGCATTAGGGCAGGATGCTTTTGCGGAGGACGCTTACCCGTATTTACGTTATACGTGGTAGAAACCATGAAATCACTCGTGTGCCTATATTATGCGTCGGAATTCAAACTACTACTGCCCACAGCAGTCATTCCGCCTCGAATGCAATCCTCCTTTTGTACAACTTGCGTTGACATCTTTTGCCACGATTAACTAACCGATCCCTGACGTCCATAATTATTAAATGTTAAAAAGTATGTGCTAAGTCATCAGAGAAAGACGCAATCACTTGTCTTTATTCCGGCCATAATAAAAACTGATTGGAAAACCCAATCTTCTGTCAAACTGGATATAGCTATAGAAACTCGGAAAAAGAATTGGGATTGGCATCCATCCAGTTTGAAGCGACTGATAACAGACCCGTCGAAGTTCGTATTTTAGAATATTCGCATCTGAAAAACCCTCAATATCATCTCTTTTATATTCTTTTACGTAAAGCTTCTGCGAGTTTCTTCTCAACTTACGTCTGAATTCTCGAGTTTTACTCGGTTGGTCACAGATGTGTTGTCATCTACGATCCTTTCCGCTGCTTAGACACCGTGCTGTGTTCTGTATCTGCTGTCTTTTCACATTCTTTCCATTATTTTTCGATTACCGCGCCATTTGTTTCGTTCGTTTACCCCCTTCATCATTCATCTCGACGCTTTCGTCGCTATTCCGGCTGGCTGAATGAGGAGTTTTCCGTCTCCTCTCTCTTGGCTCTAAGCAAAAATGCTCGGGATGTAGAGGATGGAGAAGAGGAGGCTAATTTAACGAACGCTGAGGTACCACTGGGCCAAGGTCAGTCGTGAGTGTCGTTTCCACAGCATAGCTGCAGCTGCGGTATCGTTGCCATAGCGACCCATCCTTTTCCTTTTTTTCCATCCTTTGCGGGGTGACGCCATTAAGTGCCTCAAACTTTAAACAAACTCTCCCTTTATAATTCTTCTCAAAAAAGTGTTTAATACCGAGCAATCACATTATGCTTAAGTCAACCTTACTTTGAATGAAGTACTGTTATAGATTAAGCTTATGCTTAGTGGAATTTGAGAATTACTTAGTTTTTCCTTCCGAATAATTTTCTGTGAATGTTTAACTGAATTCCGTAAGCCCGAAAATAATTCTTTGAGGAAACTGATGACTTATATTCATAATTTCAAAGTTAAACAATATCTAGAAAATTTCTAGAAAGCAAAGAATGTTTGGAAAGCTGCGTGCACGTTTTACATTAGTTTATTTAAGAAGAAGTAAAATCATATTTCTTAATTATAAAACTAAATATCTTATACTTTTCACTAAAATTTGTTTCTCTGTAGTCTTAATTAATACAGTAGAAACTGCTTTCTTCCTCGTAAACCTCTTTCAGACAGAGCAAGAAAATGACATCAGTGTGTTTTGAACCCAAAATTAGTCTTAATTAATACAGTAGAAACTGCTTTCTTCCTCGTAAAACTCTTTCAGACATAGCACGAAAACTACATCAGTGTGTTTTTGAACCCAAAATTAGGTTCGAACCTTTCTTCAAGTTCGAGTGGTAAAATCCTCGAAACACTGGTAATTTGAACCAGCCTTTACTCCAGCCGGCTGAATGGACTAACTGTATGGATTTTACACGAGTTTCTTCATTTCATTATTATTACAGGACAGTTCCCTTTGAAAAGTTGTCCACGAAAATTTTCTTTCAGTTAGGTAGCCCAATTTGTCGTGCTTGATTATTTTACATAATTTGATTTTTTTTAGGTCTAATTCTAAATTACTGTAGCTTATTACAGTGTACTACAACTGTTGCCTTTTCTTCCTCGTTATTATTATTAATACACTGAAGTTTAAGTAGAAGGTAATTTAGTGTTCTCGGGCAACGTCTCGGGTCCCCCCCCTCCCCCCATCCTCGCAAGAAAAACAAGGAAAACTTGTCAGAATTTTGAGAACAGAAGATCACGGATACCCGGAATTGAGAGTTTACTTGGTTTCTTTCAAATGGTAATATTGCCGAATATGAGTTTAATGGGAGCAAATGTTAAATATAAAAAACGAAAAATATTTTATCTTTCAAAGTAATCGTTTAAAACAGTAAACGTTTTTCATTTTTTCATTCTAAGAAAATTTTTCTTGTATAAGAACTTCTTTGTTGTATATAATGCAAAAATATACTATTTCTCTTTACTTATATTAACGCTTTTATTGAACTCAGATTTAAACAGAAAGAAAGTTTGAAAGTAATTTTCCGCATATTTTACTAACACTGCAGGTAATTAAACCGAAAATAATAAGTTTATAACAGATTTGTTTTAATCGTTTATGTTACAATATTAATCAACGCAAACTATTACGGCGAAAACACGCAGACTTCTAATAAATGGTTGGAATTAAAGAAAGTTTGTTTTATTTAGTAGCGGCAAAGCACTCGAGGGATATCTGCCTACAGTTATAGAAAATGGTGTCTAAGTCTTAATCGCTATAATAGGTTTCCCGAAACAAATGTAAAACATCTACCACACTGTTTTTTCGGGGGCGGGGAGTAACCATTGTTAAGAAACGGTCTACGACAGTAACAAAGAAACGAAACTGCATATACGAACTGAAAAGAACGTTTTACCCGCCTATTTCATGTGAGAAATGATTCAAAAGATACAGAAGTAGCGAAATAGTTTTTAATGACAAACCGCATCAGGAAGACCAGAAGAATTTAAGAGCGATGGTTAACAATTTCTTGGTAAATGCCCGGCTCAAATGTTGGAGTATTTGAAAAATTAATATGTATGTTTTTTCTGTTGATTAAATAAACGTATTTAACATTGCGGTAAACATTTTGCAGTCACTTAATATTATATTTCTCCGTGTACCTTTTTCCACCACTTGTTGGTACATTACATATTTTTTACTTGTTGGTGCATTTTGTAGCATTACATATGTAGAAAACTACAAAGTCCCATGTAACCCTCTTTCAATCACCAAAGCGGATATCAGAGTGGTTATTATACTTTTGGTGCTGCAGATTGCAATCAAAAAGGGAGGCGCACAACTACATGCTACAGCAGTTCCATATACAAAATTTCAACATTCTTAGGCTACTCGGGTTTGAGTTATGCGAGATACATACATACGTACGTAAATGCGTACAAACTTCACGAAAAAATCTCTTCTGAATCCATTTTAAATCCATTTTTCAATCCGTTTTGGGAAAATGGGTCCTTTATTCTGTCTGTACGTATAGATGTCACGCATAAACATCATTTAAATGAATTCGAGGGCGGTCAGAATGGCTATTTTCGTTAAAATATGATACCTGAAATTTTTCGCGATTACAGTACTTCCCTTACTTCGTCCAAGGAAGTAAAAACTGGAATTCATAATGTACCAAAAGTTTACAATTGGTCTTGTTGTGGAATGTTCAAATAAGAATGACACTGTAAATCGTGATGAAGAAATAAGGGTGAACCCTTTGTTGAAAGAAGATTTGCGGACTAAATCACCTGTAAGAAAGAAACCAAATATTTTATTGACGATATAAGTGGTGAGAATAAAGGATGAACCCTTTAATTAAAACATGATTTGTAGACTAAATTACCTGTAAAGAAGAAACCAAAGAATATATTGTATGATATAGAGGGGGAGATGAAATCAGATCATGAAGGCTTTAGTACGGTAAAATGAGGTCTTTAATGAAGGGGATGATGTAACTTACAGTTACACCTAAATCAATTTCGCTTTAAAATTCAATTCAATATTCAAGACAAATATAGTATTTAAAGCTTCTTACCTGTCAGATGAGATCAATTCAATCTGTGTTATCTTACCCAGTTTTATTTACTGCACAAACAATACATGACAAAAAAGAAAACACTTATAAATCCAGTTATACAGGGTGTTTCAATAGATCGTGGGACAAACTTCGAGGGGTAGTGGAGCGTACTAAAACATGCATTTTTTATAGGAATGTAGGGTCTAAAGTGACGGGTTACGGCAAGAACGAGAAAAAAAACCGACACGAGAGGAAAATGTGTTTATGTACAAAATCAACGCAAAGTGCTTCTTTGTAGCAATACAGTATTCACAATAAATGTTCAAAAATGCGACCAGCAGCAGTAATGCATGCTTGGTAACGTCGCAGAAGGGATTGACGAAAATTTTGAAAACGACAGGCATTGCGCGCACGCTGGCAGTCGCAATGGATAGTCGTGCAACGAGGTCCTCCAGTGAGTCAATGGAAGTCTCGTAAATGATGCTTTTCAGATCGCCCCATAAAAAAATCCAAGCTGGATAAATCTGGCGAACAGGGTGGTCATCGAACGGGTCCACCACGGCCGATCCATCGGCCCGGAAATGTCCCATCCAAGTAATTGCGGACCCGCACGTGGTTATGGGCTGGTGCACCATCATGCTGGAACCACATGCGATCACGAATGACAGCCGGAACATCCTGCAGCAATTCCGGTAGCACCTCTTGCAGAAAAATATAACATAAGCCATTTGTACGTGCAGGTAAGAGGTATGGGCCTATGAGGTAGTCGTTAACAATACCCGCCCACACATTCACAGAGAAGCGGGTTTGGAATGCATGTGGACGTGTGCCGTGGGGATTATGAGTTGCCCACACGTGCATGTTGTAGTTATTGAAGATGCCGTCCTGTAAGAAAGTTGCCTCGTCCGTGAATAGCACATCCAATGAGAAATCCGCCTTCGCCGCACACTGCTGCAAGAACCAATGACAGAAATGAACTCGAAGAGGATAATCTTTCTCTTGCAAGGCTCGGACTGTCTGCGAATGGTATGGGTGCAAACCATTTTCATGCAATACTCTCCAAACGGTGGAATGACTCAGCTGCAGACGACGTGCAATAGCTCTTGCACTTGTCTGAGGTGATTCATGCACAGTGTTCAAGATGGATTTTGGATTCTTCAGTGCGAGGTTATCATGCACTTCTTCCACTCCTAGTGTCAGAGGTGGCTTCAAATGACCCGTTTTCACAAAGAGACCGATGCAACCTCTCGAACATTGTGTGCTTCGGCATACGCCTGTTCGGAAACCGTTCCTGGTACAACCGTAGCGCTGCTCTGCCGTTCCCATTAGCAGCACCGTACATGAGATGCATGTCAAGTTTTCCCTGTGCGTAAACTCACCCATCATGCTCGACATCAGAGTTGCGAAAGAATCTCTGATGCATCGGATCGTCGTTTGTCCGGCTCACTACCGCCCTCTACCGCTGCATTGCCAGCCAATCACAGCTGTAGTTCTTATTACTGCTAGTGTTCCCTTTTTTGAACATTTATTTTGAATACTCTGTTGCTGCAAGTATGACTAACGCATTGCGTTTTGTTCCGCATGTTAAACGTAATGTGCCTAGGTGCGTTCATGTTAAACATAGTGCGTTTTGATTCTCCCGTGCTCTCATGTATTTTTCGTTTTCTTATATAAGTTTTATGTGTTTAATGTAATGTGTGTGTTTAACATAATGTTTATATATGTTTTATGCTGTTTAATGTCGTATTGTGTGTACTTTGTATCGTATACTGTTATGTTTTGTATAGTGTGTGTTGAACTGTGTTTACTCTATGTATATTGTCATATTTATTTGTCATGTATTTCAAATGTGTATGTTTAAGCTGCATGTATGACTTATCATTAAGATGCCAAATCGTATGTCTACCAAGTATCCATTGTACACTTAAGACGTCCCTGTTTGGCCACGTGAACTAACTCATTTTAATATTTCAATAAACTCCCGGGGCTGGCCTCTTGCGGCTCCAGAGAGTTGTTGCCACTAGGTAGGGTAGGGCGTGGGACACATGCCTGTTTACCCCTGTTAAACATCAGGCGTCCCCGTCCTCCGTCACCTGTCACCTGTATTCCTGCAAAGAAGCATTTTGCGTTGATTTGCTACATAAACACATTTTCCTCTCGTGTCGTGCCCACCAGCGGCCGAGCGGTAAAGACGCTGAACACTGGTAGTTCGGTCCGAGGTTCGAATCCCGCGGACGGGCTGGCTGCATGGGCGTTTTCGTGGTTTTCCCCATGTGTAACGTGTATACGAGCCAGTTTCCCTTAGAAAGTCCTCCACGAAAGGCATCCCTCCCCTTAGGCAGATAGCCCTAGTGTGCTTTGCCATAATTAAATACACCACACATCCTCTCGTGTCGTATTTTTGCGTTCCTGCCTTAATCCGTCACTTTAGACCCTAAAATGCATGTCTTAGTACGCTTCATCACCCCTCCAAGTTTGCCCCATGATCTATGAAAGACCCTGTATAAAGTTTGCACTTACAAAAAGTTTTTATTCGACATTGTTCTAAGTATCTATATCGATAGAATCTTTACCCCGAAAGGAAGTGAGACGCACAGCGCCATCTGGCTCCTATAATTATAATCTCTACAGGGGGTACTGAAGTATTATTCTCCATCAAAAGTGAAAACGGCAGATTGCATTAGGTTGCTCAAGTGCAACCAGAAATGTCTGTCGTTGCGCTTAGAAAGGTCAATTTAAGATTGGTTCGAATAACTGTAAAAGAATATCTGTATATAATCAGATGTTTAATTGTTAAGGTTTTGGACATTTTCAGACGAGATGTGATAAGTAGCAAATATGTGCTCATTGCTCAGGAGCCTCGGTTGACCATAAGAGTTATTCTGAAGATGCCGTTTGTATTAATTATAAGAATGCAAATTTGAGGTCTAAGCTGGAACTTCAAGTGAATCATTTAAGTTTATATTCTAAATGTGCATGTTTAAAGAGATAACTGGAACTTTTAGTTCGTAGAACCGATTATGGCTCTTAAGTAAAATGGTTTATGATAGGTGTGAGTTAAGGGAGACTCTGAATGTGAACTTCAATTTGAAATGTTAAAATAATTAACGTATTTAATAAGTAAATTTTGACATACAAGTTGTACGAAATGAAAAGTTGAGAAAAATGGTATCTGTATTTAGGGAAAAGATAAAATAAACTGTATACAGTCTAAGGTATTGTGGTTATGTTTTACGGGGCATGATTACGTGAACAAGATGTTCACTGTGTATGGGAACGAGATGCTCTAAACAAGGTGTTCGTGTATTTTGTGTTGTTATGTATTATTATGTTATTTTGTATTTTTATATGCATTGACAACTCTGTATAACTTTTTAATTTTTGAGTTCTTTGTATGACAAATTTTATATTTTGTTTATTAATAAATTTATTTGTGGGCGCCCCCAGGGATTTACCAGTCGATCAAGGAGAGTCTGGGGCACGGTGGTTGCATTTCAAATATATTTATCAGAATAGTTCCAATACGCCCTGCGTGTGCCTTTTAAGCCAAACAGATACCAGTCTTATCCTTTCAGCCCCTATGGTCGTTTTTCGTATTGGCTCAGATCTGCGCTCTGGCAGTCTCTGCTCTGGAGCTATAAAATGCGCGAACCTGGGGTTTCTACAATCTATAAAAGGGATGATAAATGACACAAGCTTAGTCCAAAGACAAGAGAACATTCATCTCAGAATAATTTCCAATTCCCCCTGGTACGTACGAAATTCGGTCATTCATTGAAGCCTTAAAATAAATTCAATAAACGAAGAAATCCATAAAATATCGGAAAAATTTCATCACAAGTGCGATCATCATTCTAACCAAGTCATCAGGAAATTAGGAAACTATGATATCAAAATCAACCAATCCTTCAAAAGACCTCGCTCAATATTTTACAATAATAACTGGAATTAACTCCCTCAATCATCATGTAAATAAATGTATATTCTCATTAATCCTGGGCAAGCAGGAATAGACTTTCCGCCTGATCAAGCAGGCTTATGGACTTGTTGTGCACAAATTTTTATTACCTTTCATCCTATTTACTCAAGATTTTCAATTTTTTATGTTTTATCCTACAAATTGTATCGCATCAAATTTACAAAAAATTTTCTAAGTCCAATTTCATCGAATCTGATCATGTGACCTACGAAAAAATCTCTGATTGGTTTTCGCCCTCTAACGAATTCAAATAACTAGAGAGTTGTAAATATTAGCTTTTACTTTATTTTACAATTATTTTACTTATTTTACTTATCTTACAAATGTTTTCTCTCTGTGCATCAAGTGTAATTCATCATTAACTTTCATTCTCATCTAAAAATATGCCTTTTCAATTGTATCGCATCAAGTTTACAAAAAATATTCTAAGTCCAATTTCATCGAATGTGATCATGTGACCCACGGAAAAATTTCTGATTGGTTTTCGCCTCTAACGAACTCGTATTACTACAGACTTGTTTATATTAGCTTTTACTTTATTTTGCTTTTATTCACTTATTTTAATTATCTTACAAATATTATCTCTCAGTGCATCAAGTGTAACTCATCATCAACTTTCATCCTCATCTAAGGATATGCCTTGCAATAATTGCTTGCCAAAAAATTTGCTTTCCTCATTCAACGCTACTCTCAGCAACTACTTGCACCTCAACCAACAGATAGAGCCACTGGATCCTGACAAAATTCTCCTACTCTAGAAATTTTCCACTTTAATTGCTAAAGTGGATTCATTTCATCACTAAGACGGACCCCATAGGGTAAAAAATTTTCAAAGTCCCTAGGACTAAATACTCTTCACCACCTCAATTCAATTCACAAGCTTAGTAAACGGAGCCTAAAGCTTAGTAAAAAGGGGAGTTGGTGTCAAAGCTCTGTCTGGCGAGTAGCAAATTCGACGACCAGTCTTCCTTCAGCTCCATACTTTTGGTAGTGTGTTAGAGGAAATTTTTTAATACGGTGGCCTGAGGTTGAGAAGGGCGGGGTGTGCAGTGTACAGCTGTGGTGCGAGCTCGCGTCTTCTGCCCAATACGGCATGCTTCAAAGGGTGAGTCATGTAGTGAACCTGTCAAAGAGTGCTGAATATGTAATCATATTATTACAGTCATGTGAGCCATTAAAGTTAACAGAGAACATCTTGATGAGTCTGGATATAACCGTAAAACCATTATGAGAAGTTTTAGCTATCTTCAACAGAGCGTTGAAAGAAACATTTCCGTGAGTCTTCGCTTCCAGAATATCTGATTGGTTATATTACTCGAAGACCTACGCAAGACAGAGCTGCAGCGGAACGTTTTTCCTGGCTTAGTAAAGCATCGCGAGTATGTATATTTAATTGCCCTGTCTAAAAATCTTCCGTTCAAAATAGTGTTGTAAGAAACCCGTTTCTCAGAAAACTTTCTTCTGGCGTCGCTGTAGTTGATAACCCATAAAGGACAAAAACTTACTTTGTGGCAAATGAGTGAGTGGCTATCAGCAAGAGTATGTATATTTGTACGTCATCTTATTGTATTCTGACAAATCTGACGCATACAATTCTGTAAAAGTGTCGCTAAGGAATATAGTTAGAAGCGCGTACTTATGTTTATTTTGGTTTGTGTTTTGTTTAGTTTAAATAAATGTTTTGTTAGAGTTTATCCCATCCTTATTTGTTCGAAGAACAATGCAATCTCTTTAAATGACCATTTTGCCTCAGTATAAAACGAAGGATTAATTAATAGGAAAAGAGTAATAACATTCCCTACTAAATCCTCTTTGTTTTGCTTGTCCAACTGTGTTTGCATAAACACATTCGATGAACTGAGTCGAAATTTTGCGTTCAGGTAGACAGCGATTTGGAGTAATCGAATTTGGATCTTCCTTTCGAATTTCAGCCCATAGAATATCGAAAAACTAGATAGACAGAATTGTTTCGATCATCGATGAGTTTTCTTATTAAAAGAAATTGCTACATGCTTCCCATTGGCCCGAGTTACAGATGTTCGAAATTACGTAAAGACGTAATTTTAGGAAAGCAGGTTTTCACAATTATCATTGTAAGGAGAATTTCAAAGAAATCTGGCAGCGGTTGAAAGTAAAAAAATATTCAAAAACTAAGGTACGAGATTAGGAAAATATGAAAGAGTTCTAAAGATAATTTTACTTTGTTTATAACTTTTGAGGTTGTGTATGTATGAAAGTAACAGATTTTAGCGCGTTTTAGAAGTTTATTATTAATAATATTGTTGTTGTTGCTAATAACTCTTAATATTATTTCCATTGCAGGGCCCAAAAGTTTGCTATAGTTACACCATTTCTATCCCTATCTAAAAACAGTATGTAGGTGGAGATTAAGCTCCGCACGTTTTTGTACTACTGCCTACCAGCAACTCCGGCACATTTTAGCAGGATTCGGTGTTTTTAACTGCAGCATCCAGAATATCTGCATGAATCTCTTTCTTGTAAATATTTTACCAAAGAAAGGGATGTGACTATTCTCCTTAACTGACCAATAATCCTGCATATTCGCCAGGGGTATCGTACCCATATTGATAATAACTCCAATAAAAGCCCAAAACTCATCCTCTTTCACCGCACGCCACGTTTTCCAAATAGAATTACTAGATATTTCTTTATTCTTTAGAACATTTTGTGCGTAATTGTTGGTTTCTTTTATAATTTCATTTACCAGTTCGTTTGTGAAAAATAATTTGAAATATTATGTCGGCTGTACAATATTTGTAGGAATTTGTGGTCCAATGACCTTTGACGATACACTAAAATGTATTCTATCCGGAATATCTAATTCTTCCGTGACATCGCGCCATTCATCTAAGTCTTCCGGCGACTCTTCGCTTTCACTTTCAATAATTACCATTCGTCGTCTCTTTGGTAGTATATAATTTCGGAACCACTATTTGAAGTGTCAGAATTATAATCAACATTGTCTTCCACAATATCTTCTAACAATGAAAAATCAAACACATCTTCACTATCACTCAACTCTATATTCTCATCACAATAATTATTTTTCTCCATGTTGCTAACCATAAAATGGGTCAAATAATGTTTCAATCGTAACAGTAGCGAGACTGAGCACGTTTTAAATACAGATAAGAATTGCCAACGTCGACGATTTCGTAACATCTTAAGCTTAATCATGCTAAAAACATTAGGCTCCGCAGCGGAACCTACGGAGTTACGGAACAAATGACGGTCGGCTCCGCAGCGGAGCCTACGGAGTTACGGAATAAATGACGGACGGCTCCGTAGCGGAGCCAACGGAGCGCTAAGGGTTAAAAACTACCAAAGAGTTCAAAAGTTGGATTGCAGAAGTAATTGCTTTACAACGGATCTCATCAGTTTTCGTTCTTTAATGAAGGAATGATATCTTTAAAAAAATAGAAATCATGAACTTTTACTTTACAATGTAATAATTTGTGTTATTATTCACTCGAGTGAAAAGGTTTAAAAACTCATTGCCTTTCTTTCAATTGCTATCTCTCGTATTAAAATTATTTCACTATTATTAGCAATTTAAGTAAGAAAGGTAGAAGTTATGTTTGTATGAATATGCTTCATTTTTGTATCCATTCAAAAATATTCATTACACAAAAAAAAAAAAAAAAAAAAACGCTTAAAATTCGCATATCAAAGAACATTCTTTGTTGAATACGGAGGAAGAGCGGCAAAAAATATTATTTGAAATAATCGCATTAATTAAAAAATAAAATATCCTCCTCTTTGAAATACTTTCATTTTTTTTCATAAACTGCTTTCTATTTTAAAAAACTATGTAAGTATATAAAGTATGTGTCCCGCCTTCTTAGCATGCCTTCGTGGTGCAATGGTCAGCCCGCTCGGGCTCGATGCGTATTCGAGAGGTCGGAGATTCAAGTCTCAGCGGGAGAATTGCTCATTCAAAATAACTTAATGACTCTACAGTGGCACCCGAACTAAAAAAGGTGGTAGATGATGACTCTTCACCATAGTTTTGGCGGATTTGGTGATTGTGTCCCCTAATCCCAGTCTCCCTTTAAAAGGGGGACTATATAAGGTATTTCCCCCACCTTCTTAGCATGCCTTCGTGGTGTAATGTCAGCACGCTCGGAACGTAATCGAGATGTCCGAGGTTCGAGTCCCGGCAGGGCACTGCACATTTTTCACGGCTTCTTCTTCAAAATACATAATGCAAACGTTGCGCTTAGAATGCAGAGTTGGGACTTTTAATTCTTTCTGAATTCTAACATATGGCTCCTACGCATATAAAGTTCTCCCATCCTATTCACGTATTACTGGACACCAGTATCTATTTTCATAATAATATCATGATTGATTTTTTAAGGAGTAGGTTAGGTTAAGTTATATGATTTGGGAAAGCAACTCTAGAACTATCTGCCTATGGTGAGGGATACATTCGTTGAGGGCATTTTAATGGAAATTGGCTCGTACCCACGTTCACATAGGAAAACCTACGGAAATGTCCATACAGCCAGCCCATTTCTTCGGCATCTGAACCCGATTCGACCTGCTATTGTAAAGTGATTTTACATTGGTAAGTAGAACTGGTGTTCAGTTCGGTCGGCCACTGGTGGGCTATTTTTTATTGGGAGGATTCAGCCATAAAAGCCAGAATTTGCTTCGTCATGAAGTTATTTAGAGCAGAGAGAGAACTTAATCTTTTACAGCTGGTATCATGAAATTTTTTGTGGTTTAAGCTACTGAAACCTACTTAATTTTTTAAAATTTCTGTCGCTTCTGTAAAGTGTTCTAACAGTCTCAACTGATATGAAATCTAGCTCAAGCAATTAAAGTGGAGCACTGATGAAATTCAGTTCATTCTTCCGCGAGTTTAATTTAGTCACAAGTTTAATGACTTAGTATCTGAACTCTGAAACCTCCCCATTGACAGGCTCCATCGAGTTACTTGCGATTTAAACTGCAATTACTTAACTATGATTCTTACTTATAATCTTCACAGTTTTTCAATTTTTGCACACTTTCTGTATAATATTTTGCAAAATACTAAAATTTCTCCTTAAATATTTTAGCTTTGAGACAGCTGAGCTTTATTTATTTAGTTTTTTTTATGAAACTTTAACACAGCTAGGGTATTCTGTGTTAGGAAGGCCTTAATAGTCTTGTAAACATAACGATATTCTTCCTTACTGTCTTTGAGTTTCGTATGCTTGTAATTTTAAAGCGGTGAGTACTCATTATTAAAATGCATCCTTCTTTTAAAATGCTTTTTTGAAAAGCGTTCTGTATTGAAATTAATAAATAACCACTATTTCTGAGAATAGAAATAAATATTAAATGTCACTGCGTCCACATCTGCAGAAAGCCACAATGATTTGTAACCGCGGGTGATTTCTTAGAGAAATTTATTCATTTATTTCTATAATCCAAGTACTTATAGTATGCAACAACTAATAACTAAAATGAGTTTCCGTGTGACAAGTAAGATAAAATAATGGTTTCAATTAAAAAACACAAAGGGTTCATGCATTCTTACCTTTCTGTAGTTGTTTATGTAAATCTAAATTACTTTTCTAAAATGTTCTTTTTGATATTTTGATAAATTCTTCACCTTTTACCTAAATACACGGCTGAGATATTATGCATTTTATTTGAGAAGAATTCGCTTTGGATACTCCATGATCAGGCTTCACCGAGTTAATATTCTTAGACCTACTTTTTGATATTCTTTAACTGAGCTGTGTACTTAGCTTATTTATTCTGCAGTTGAATTCAGTTTATAAAAGTGTGTGGGATGGAATCGTTTCGTTTTCGAATAATTCAGACTCGTTTTCATAAACAAAGCAAAAAAAAATTACATATAAAAAAAATTCTTAAGAAAATAAAACGAATCATGGTGTGTGTGTAATTAATTGTTCGCAGTAATGTTACTTAGGATACATTTTGCATGTTCAATGGCTACCAGACAGGAACGACGTTTCTTGACATTTTTTAAAAATTTGATTTTATTCATGCATGAATACTTGTGTAATGCCGTTTTGTAGTGTTCTAAAATCCAAATAACTTAAACTAAAATTTCTATGGAGGTTGGTTATCAAATCACGCTTTTATAATGTGTATTAAGCATTTTTTGTTTTGCTTTCGAAGATAAATTATTGTAGTTATATGATAATCATACTTGTAATTATAACTCATTATAATAAACTTATTTGAGAAATAAAGATTGTATTCTGCTTAATTTCACGCTGAACTGTTTCATCTAATGTCCTCAATACTAATTTGCAATTACGTTTTCTTTCTATTTTTAGGCTTCAGTATTTTCTACAGCTGTGAAAACACTGATTTCCGTCTCTACGCTTATGCTTTTAGGACTCATAGTTGCTTATCACGCTCTTGAAGTACAGGTAAGCTTTATTTTCCCTTTTAATTCCAAGTACCTATATGCACATGTGATATACAAAAGGTTTCGGCAGGCATTTATGTGTTATAAACAATTAAAAGAATTTTGTAAAAGTTCCGATTCTAATTCCTATCGACCATCAGCTTTTCAAGAATTAATTTCCTGATTACTCTTAGTTCATTTTTCGGTCAACACCTGCGCAAGTAGCTTCGTTTTCCATCATATAGTTAAAACTTTCTAGAATTATTTTTCAAATGTAAGCACATATTTCGATGTTTTCCTATCTTCATTTTCACTCCCGTTCCTGATGAGGGAGATTAACCTTCATATCCATAATCCTCCAAATTTACTAATGTTACTTCAATTCCTGTTGCTTAAAATTAGTGTAAAGACCGGCGCCAGAGCATTTGAAAACGGTGCGGCTGCACCCAGCAGCAAAATGCTTAGAAGTTAGAAAGGAATTTGGCTGTAGAATTTTGGAGTTGCGGGGCTTGCACCGGGCGGCAGAATGTTTAGCGCCGGCCCTGATTAGTGTTTAATATTTATGCTGGCTTTTGAAAGAAGCGATTAAGAACTATAAATACTTATCCTGTATTTAGATAACCATTTGTAAAATACCTTAAAATAAAATACAGAATTCTGTGAAGACAAGCCCAATTTTACGAGTGATAAAAATGATATAATATGCCCCTTCTATGTATGCATTTCAGTCTGGAAAATTTTTGTAACGGTTTATTGAGCTAAAATCAGAACATTTTAAATCGTTACATGCAAAATTTTCTGAAATATTTAAAAACTAAATCATTGACTAAGATCTTTCTTTTATGCCAAAATTCAGTAGAATGGGAACAAAACAAAACAAAAATTAGGGAGCAACAAAAAAAAAGCTGCTTGCTATGACAATTAATGATTTCACATTGGTAAAAATAATCTATCTCATTAAATTTCTATCTTCTCTGAATGTCCTCCTTTAAGCAAGTAGTCCTCGTGTGCTTTGCTATATCCAAATAGCCTAACTTACTTTAGCTACTTTTTTATTATTTTAGGCAAAACGCATCGTTTCTGTTATGAAACAACGTGAGACCAAACAATGTTCTTTAGAAAGATATACACTCAATTGATATATCCAAAAAGAAAGCATATACCTGCTCATTTTGAGTGTGATAAAAATTTTCTAAACATAAGAAATATAGCTTTTCGGTCAGTTATTTTGATAAACAAACAACGGAATAAAATTGCAGATTTTAATTTTTTAATTGTCAATTTTTAATGTTAAAACAAAACCACTGATTCAAAATTTTAAAATAAATCATTTTAGCAACTATATCTCCGAAATTTGTTCGTAAATACATCGCTCTTTTTCTTTTAATTAAAAAACGCATACTGAATATTTTCTTAATTATATTGTTTATCCTTTCGAGACACCGTTAAAATTTAGTTTTCCCAAACCATCCTCAGCTTCCCAGAATATTTTATCATATATACCAGCGTTTTCCCAAGTGTGGGTTGCTACCCGGCACCGGCTCGCAGAAAAATTTAGCTGGGTCGTGGCAAAAATTGTAAAAACACAAAAAATCTATAACATTTTGCTCTAAATTTAATATTTTTCGAAACTTTTTCAAGTACTGCAGGAGGCAACCCCTTTACCACCGTTTCCTACCAGACCGTTTAAATTCGGATGCTCTGATTGGCTGATTTCGAGTCGTCATTCAGTGCCTTCTCCGGTACGTGCGCCGTAAACTCACGTGTATCAAAACAAGGTTAAGTTTGAATTGTTGTTACCTATTTTATTTGACAATAATTATTATTACCTATTTGACAATAATTTCATATTGGTAAGTAATAAAAATACTTTTTCTTATAAATCATTAATAAACAAATTCTTTTTATTAAAGCTTTCAACATTTTTTTAAATGGATAAATGGTTAATCAAGAAATCCACACATTTAAATGATGATGATCAACCAAGCACGAGCAAAGCTGAACATCGTGAAGAAACTATGCCTGAAGCACCTAAAGCAGATATACAGCGCCAAAATAACAAGCGTAAAGCTACTTGGACTCGCTACTATTGTGACGAATATTTACGCTTAGGGTTCATTGCCGGCGGCAGTAAAAATATAATTTGCCGCTATGTGCTATTTGTAATGAGCAACTTTCAAATGAAAGTATGAAACCGTCAAAGTTGAAACGGCATTTAAACACACTCCATTCTGAGTACTCTAACAAGCCAATTAACTTGTTTACTCATAAGAAAAATGAATTGATTGCTGCTCAAACAAAAAATTGAAAATACACTCTTACCTCACCAAATACATTCTTACCAGTCAAATAAAAACCTCACTTTGATATCTTTTTGAAATTTCCAAATTAGTAGCTGAAACTGCGTATCCTCATAGTGCTGGAGAAAAATTAATACTTCCCGCTTTGAAAATTGTCGCAAATCATTTATGCGGAATAAAGGAAAAATTTTTATTTTCGGTGATACCATTATCAAATAATACAGTTAAACGGAGAATTGATGATTGCGCGAAACATTTAGAAGAAGAACTAGTTGCTCAAGTAAAAGAAAAACAAGTTTTTTTCCTTGCAAATAGATGAAAGTACAGATATCGAGGATAATGCAAATCTAATGTGTTTTATCAGATATATTGACGAAAACACCATACAAGAAAAATTTTTTTTATAAAAGGCTACCGACAAGAATGACTTCAGATGAAATTTTTAAGGCTACCAATGATTTTGTCACTAGTCACGGTATTAATTGGATGAAAGCGAAGTAGCGACGGAGCACGTGCAATGGCAGGCTGTCATAAAGGTTTGTTTAAACAAATTCAAGAATTAGCAATTAATTGTGTATTGGTACACTGTAGTATCCATAAACAAGCGTTGGCGGTAAAACAAATGCCTTTAAATTTAAGCATGACTTTGGAAGAATATGTCAAATTTGTAAACTACATAAAGTCTCGTCCATTAAATAGCAGACATTTTATCGAATTATGCAAGGGAATGGGGAATGATCATAAACACCTACTTTTGCATTGTACTTCATGATGGCTTTCAAAAGGAAACGTTTTAAAACGTCTGTTTGAGCTAAAAGACTAAGGCTTGGTATTTCTGAATGAACACCCACCCCATCTAAAAAAGATGCTATTTTTCCATTTAAGGATAGATTCCGCGATTTCGAGTGGTTAATAAAAGGAGCTTATTTGTGCGACATATTTGCTACATTCAAAGAATTGAATTTAAATTTGCAAGGCTTTGGTTTAAATATTTTCAACATATCGAAAAATTCGTTGCAATAATTTCATATCGGAAAAATTCACTGTAATAATTAAAAAATGGCTCTGTGGAAACAACGACTTCAAAAGGAAATTTTAAATCTTCTGAAACATTACATAAATTTATTGAAACCCATTCAAACTACGATGAAGAAGATTTACATCTTGAAACATTATCAGTTTCAATTCAAGAAAATCTTTCGGAGCTAATAAATAGTTTTAAAGACTACTTTCCAGATATTCTTTCAAATAATATGTGGATTAAAGATCCTTTTTCTGTCGATATTGAAAAGGAAGAAATGCTTAATCTTAGTGAAAAAGAAGTTGACAATTTAATTGAAATTTCATGCGACACCGATCTTAAAAAAGTGTTTGAAACTCTACCACTAATTAATTTTTGGTTGCGCTGTCAAAAGGAATATCCAAGCGTAAGCGAACAAGTGATACAATTTTTAATGCCTTTTGTCACCACTTATACGTGTGAAACTGCGCTCTCAGCCCTGGTGTACTTAAAAAATAAGTATCGAAACCGATTGGATGTCGAACCTAATTAGAGAATAAAATTACTATCATTAAGTCCTAATTTGAAATTGCTGTATGATGAAAAACAACATCATCCTTCGCACTAAGGTTAAAACATGTAAAACAAAATTTACTTTATTTACTTAGTTTTAAATGAAGTTTAAATGAAGTTAAATTTGTTAAGTTTTAAATGAAGGTAATGGATTGACTTTAATTACTTATGTTTTTTGTTATATAATTATCTTGCAATTTTTGTGTATAAAATAAACAAACAAATAACTTGAATTTTTATTTTTATTAAAAAATAAAATTTCTTTTGTAAATAAATGTTTTTTTAATAAGGTGTGTCGCGAAAAAATTTAAAATCTCGTATCGGTCAAAAACGTTTGGGAAACGCTGATGTATACTATTAAAGTCTGTGTGCGTCTGTCTATCTGTTTGTTTGTCTCCACCGGAACGGCGGGGAGTTGAGTTTCGAGAGCGATATCTCCCGGATTCCAAAAATTCATGAGAAGCCATTTCAACCATTCTCATCTTCGTACGATTTTAATCAGGCGAGATATTAACTGAAAACTCTAAAAACGTTATATTGACAACAACAAAAACATTTTTACGAATTAGTTGTTGCGTGTTGCACGGCATATTAATTATTGATTGCTGCGGGTTGTTGACGAGATATTAAAAACTCTGAAAACGCTAATTTGGTAGCAAAACATTTATTTACGAATTGGTTGTTGCAAGTTGCACGAGATATTCATTTTTGATTGTTGCAAGTTGTTTCAAGATATTAATTAAAAGCACTGAAAACGCTAATTTGGCAGCAAAACATTTATTTACGAATTGCTGAATGCTTGAAATCCCTTCTCGTCATTCGGACTTGCCCGCTAGTTTCATTTTATTTTATGAAACTTAACAGCGAAAATACATGTCTGGGATTAACATTTATGGCAATAAAGCCTATGGCCATATGCAACGAAAGAACACATCATAGAAACAAACGTTAAAGCAGCTAGTAATAAGCAACAAAACTCTATGTAACGCGAATAAATTTGAAGCTTTATACTTTCGAAGTTTAGCTAGAACCTTCTTCCTCTATGGCAATAAACCTTTTCCAGGGGGGTGGGACATATATGTCCTGCACTTTCACTACTTTAAATGTATCTCAAGAAATTTCAGTAAACTATGGAGATTTAAAATTTACTCCTTAGTATGGATTAGGAAGTGCAAAACTCTGTCGATTTGTTTTTCTGTTCCTTTCATTTAAAATAAGTGACTAAATGCTCCCTATAGCCCACGGGAAAAGGTAAAAGCCGAACCTTCGGACTATAAATGCATTGCAAATTTGCAAAAGGTTTACCAATTCTTGATGCTTATTATCAATTACTTTAACCCTAGGGTTCTTAACTAGGAAGGAATTTCATACTTTTAGAGGGAGAAAGAGATCAGCGTTCTGCTTACTTGTTAAGTTCCATACCTATTAGTTTTAGTTTATGAATACAAAAAATTCTAGGGCATCTATTGCACAATTCTGTGGAGCTGTCTGCTGTACCTTCAAAAAATTTTCAAATAGTTGCAAGGTATTTCTATGTGTCTTTTGTGATGTTAGCTAGTTCGTGAACTGTTTTTAAGTACTTTAAAGCAATAGTAAGACATTTCTACATCTTTTCTTTTTCTGCGCCCCAGTCCAATAAATACAAAAACCTTTTCTTTGGCTGTGAGCCATAAACACCATATTCGTTGCGAATAGACAAAGCAGAACTTATGAAAATATTTTTAATGGAGTGTCTGGGCGAATTTCTGAGTAATTTATGCAACACTCGCTTACCTTGTAGAGTCATTAGGATTTTTTGAAGCAGGAGTCTTGAAAAATGAGCAATACCCTTGCCGGGACTCGAACCTCGGACCTCTCGAATACGTGCCGAGTGTGTTGGCCATTACACCACGAAAGCATGCTAAGAAGGCGGGAGAATTCCCTTATAACCTATAGTTGATAATAATACAAAAAAACGGCGAAATATTTGTCAGGTTCCTTACTATAAGTGACTCAGAGTAACCGCTATGCATCAGGAATACAATGAATAAAGAAGAGAGATCAAGATTAGATAAGGTTTTGTATAAAATTAACAAATTTCTAACCTTAGTTTGGTGTTGATTTTATGGATAATAGATTATCTTTTCTTTTTCCTTTGAGAAGAAGGAACTTGGTACAAGATTCTTTCGGAATCGACATGGGGCACCTCAAAATGACTCATTGACAGCCTTGACTAAAGAGCTAGAACAATTACGGGGCAATGGCTTTTGTCTTTGTATTATAAATATCTGATATTCTTAATATTTCTAATTTTGTAATTTCCCTTGCCAATGTAAATAAAACTGCAGCCCCCTACAAAAATAAAGATGAATAACAACTTGTAACGCAATGGACAGCTTTAAGAAATAATTTTTTCCCGAAGCTTTAATGTGACTATCTTAACCCTAATCACAGCTGTAATGTCGTGCATATTTCAGACAACTGCCATATTCAGCGTGAATCAGATCCCCTGGTAAAGAACAGCCTTTTTATAATGTAACTTCCACGTAACTGCATCTCATTAATTCAATACCATGATAATGGTGTGTTAAGCTCTTTGAAGGAGAGGTATCGAACATTACATCCATTTTCATAAGCCACCTGTTGATTGTAGTTGAAAAATTTCGTGATATATATATATATATGATTTACTACTTTGTAGAGACATTAGGTATTTTTAGAAGCAGGCATGATGAAAAATGGGCAAACGCCTTCGCAGGGAATCGAACTACAGACCTCTGGAATACCGGCCCAGCGTGCAGACCACTACACCACGGAGGCACGCTAGGAAAGCGGGAGAAATACCTTATATACTTCCCTTTTTAAAGAGTGACTGGTATTTTTAGGGGGTCCAATAACCAAATCCTCATCCAACACCCTTTTAGTTCGGCGCCACTGGTAGAGACATTAGGTTTTTTGGAAGCAGGCAAGATGAAAAATGTGCAACGCCTTCGCCGGTAATCGAACCGCAGACTTCTGGAATACGTGCCCAGCGTGCAGACCACTACACCACGAAGGCACGCTAGGAAAGCGGGAGAAATACCTTATAACTTTACTGTTGCTTTGAAGTCTGTAAAGGCATCCACAAAGAAAAAGTGCATGGCGGAAATCATGGCCTGCATTAACGTTCGTATTTGCGCTTCATGAAGACAGATGTGACTTTTCAAGGTTTTGGACTTTAAAGACGAACAGATTATGCTGTAATTTTCCCCCCGTTTTACCATTTTCTACAACTAACGATATTGCATAAAGATTTAAGGAAAAATAATGTTGAGGAATAGATGCCTGTTGATGAATATGCACCATCTTAAAATAGTCTTCCGAAATGCCCTATGAAAATAAAGACCGGCCTTAATATTAGCCGCATATATATTAGACGCTTCCAAACGTTCGTCATATTGCTAAAAAGTACAAATGTTTTTGAATTAGAAGTTTCATTTTAAACAAAGATTCATAAATTTAAGAAAATACTGCGTCATAACATTAAATTTATCTTCGGCGTCTTATGCAGCAGCGTAACTTATCATTTTAACTGTTTTAACATGCATAAAAACTGAAACCCGATAAATTGGATGTATACCATTTTTGTTAAAACTGACATGTAAACAAAACATATCATTTATTCAGTCCTGTGGAAAGAACGTTGTATCCTACTGTGTTTGTCAGAAGTTGTTTAAAAGTCTTAGATACGGCGATATTGACATTAGAGTTGAACTACATTCAGAAAAACGGAAAGTTATTGAAAGTTATGAATTGCAAGATATCTTGACAGAGAAACTAATCAATCGTTGGAGGATTTGAATAATGAATATGTAGGATTTTTCTCTTATGTACTTACAAATCAGGCAAAATGTGCAATATGCATATATTATACATTATCCTTAAGAAATAGTACATATTAATCTTAGAAGATGAAACTGTAGAGACGACGGTTCTTAAAAGTCTTAAATAAAACCAAGATTCTTTAATGTGATATTTTTGATGTGCTATACCTTCGTGTAAGTGAACTAATTTGATTATTTTTTTTAAGGAAAAGCACATTAAATGTTGCTGTAAAGCTTTCAAAAAATTGTATCAGAAGAATAATTTAATATACTGAATTTCATGACTAAAATGCCTTCCTCTTTTAAACGTAATGAACTTTGCTTAGAACTAGACAACTGAAAACAAAGAGATACTTGAAACGTAGCTTCGAGCTCTCGAGAAAGTATGTATATCTGGGCCCTATTCATTGCTTGAAGAATGTCCTCCATTATGAACGACCAGCCGAAATTCGCCTGTCAGTTTCAAAGGTTCATGATTTAACGGCTCAATATCCTTTACCAAATAAGGGACCATTATATGGACAGTTAGCTGTTATATGAACTGACTGAACATCAAAAGATAAAGGAAGTTGAAGCCAATAATAGGTGACTGACGAAGCAAGCAAAATGTATTACTTTTAATTTTATTTATAAAAGATTAAAGCAGAAATCAGCAGTAACTTTCTAAAGCGCTTGCGACTTGGAAGTGTTTTAAGCAAGTGGCTTTAAATGATCCTGGAATATCATACTTGAAGTACTCTACTACATGGCTTGCTGCTGGAAAAATTATGTATTAGCTAAGGGTATTTTTTTAACTTTGAATTTATGTGTTGAGCTAAATAAATGGTTTTTCTGTTTATAATAAAGTCAGAGTTACAGGGACAAACGTGCGCGAAGCGAACTGCTAATGTAAAAAAAAGTTCAGTTTAAAAATGGTGTAGATATAAATACCTAAATACAAATTTTGACTTTTTATGTTAAAATGTTGGAATCTAAAGTACTGGAATTCGATTCAACTATGGTAATAGAGAATCATATAATGTAGACATCATGCGCTATAAAATAATACATTATTTAGATGCTTAAATGTACAACTAGTACGCACAAATTAATGCAAAATGTGCAAGAAATACACACTTAAGTTTCCCAAAATAGAATATGAATAAAACTAAGCACTTATTAATAAAAATCCAATATTTAACGAAATGGGAGCAGATATAAACAAATAAGCACAAATATTTTCCTAAATATGCAACATAATGTATTTCATAATTTTGTATACAATGGAAGAGATATATGTGTATGTTATAGAAGGAGATGTTTGAACCACAGTTTCTCATTATGATTTCTGTGCGTAATCAAAACCTATATCAAATGAGGTAATCCGTGCTGAAATTTGTTTACAATCCTCTTAGAGAATGATTTATTCTGAGTTTGCTGCCAATAAACGTCCGCCTCGGTGATACCACTGTCCGTGATGAAGTGACATCCTTGAATTGAGTTCTTCAGGACAGGGAATAGATGACCATTTGACGGCATCAGATCAAGTGAATATGGTGGATGAGAAAATGAGGTGAAGTTGCATTGATGCAGGATGACTCTTTTCCTAGATTTACATATGCGTCGTCTTCTCCATATCATCTCTGAGTTTTTATATTAGATTGGTATGATATTCCACGTTGATAAAGGAACCTTTCACAGCAAAATCAGCCAAAATTACCTTTTTTTTTCCGCTGGTGAGCTGCTGTTGCAGTGAAATTATTCCCACAAAGGTACCAAATCGTGATTTTGTCAGCCATGCTCTTCCCTAACACTTAATTCATTTTCAATTTGAAAAATAAACAAAGAATGTTTGAAAAATAAACAAAGTTGTCAGTTTTATGGAATTTCGCACTTTGTGTCACAGATCTTCAGCCTAACATCCTACAAACATTTAACTACCTAGTGCCTTTTCTTGTCTGTCAGGCTTAAATCTTTTCATCTATCCTACGCACTGTGAGCAAAAATAGAGAACTGTGAATTATCTAATTAGAAGATGTGACTTTCAAAGTACCTGCACTCGCTGACATCAGTTAAATTTAGGCTGTTCTAAAAGTGTTGTCTGAACATAAGTAAACGTCTGAGCATGGAAACTGTCCATAATTCTAATTTATTAATCTGGAAATAAAAAGGGGGATGTATCTGTTACAGATGAATTTGAGATATTATTTAATGAAATTGCTTAGTTTTCTATTGCTGATGTTGTCAGTATTCAAGATAAATATTTCGAATATTATTAAAGACTTAGGGTTTTTATGAAATATGTAACAGCTCTATTTTTTGTTGCCTTGTCCATATTACATGGAACAATGTTTGCCAAAATCTACTCCAAAGAAAGGTTGGGCTTCTGTTTTTCCACCCACCGTTTTGAGGGAGAGTAACCACGGGGTATCCGGGGGCCTCACACTCCTCTCCCCTTCCACCAAACCCCATAAGAGGACTTTAGGCTCGCCGTATATTTAGAGTGCCGCCATGCCACACCGACATTATACATTTACAAACATCCACGTCTTTCTCTGGATTCGAACCCAGGCCCTTTGGTATCGCAATAGGCTTCCCTAGCCACTACATCGTCTGGGCGATAACAGCTCTATTTAGTCTACCCTTTTTAAAAGGTGTTTTATGCAAAAGGACAAAGATCTGAAAGAAAATTACTATTTTTTTAATATTATTGGTATGTAAAATACATTGTGAATAATAATAATATAGATATAGCTTTGTGTTATAAACTGCTGCTCTGATTGGTATAATGAGTAGCGACGCTGATTGCCGTACCGATGGGCCGGGGTTCCAAACTCAAAGAAGGCATGGATGTTTGTATGTGTAGTCTGTGCAGCATAAACTCAAAATACTGGCGTGCCGGAAGTCCTCTTGAATGATTTATTGGTAAAGGAAGATTTAGGTAGGAGACTCTCAGGTCATCCTTTGAATATGCTCTAGATAAGAAAAACCGCGGCGGATCTGCACAGTTAGGGAGATGGGACTATGCCTTTATAAGATACGGTTAAATTCCGGTTTGCTGTCCATTTGTATCTGTATTATAAGCTTAATAATAATATATATAATAGATTTAAAAATTTGTAAAACTATTATAAACGTTTACCTTTAACTGCTAAAAATAATTCCGGTATTACTGTCAACAATTATTTTACTTCCTTTATTTCCGATTAAAATAGTGAATGTGGCCCACCAGCGACGAAGCGGTAAAATCGCTAAACGTTTCATAGTTTACCCAGGTGCGTTTCATAATTTACCACGTTTCATTGTTTACCCAGTACTTGTACAAGACAATGATTGTAATCAACATATCTATGCTTATACACAGGCCTTGTATGCCCATGTAATATTTATATATATATTTTTACACGGAGGAAATTTTCCCTTCTGCCAGGATGACTATTAACACTGTAAGACTTTTACAACAAAATCAGGTCAGTGGTTATCTCAGGCGGCGCTCAGTTTACCCAGGTTCAAATCCTGTAAACATCACCAACAGGCTAGTTGTGTGGAAGCTTTTGTGGTTTTCCCATGAGCAATATAAATCGTGGTCTGTTACTCTTCAACAGACATTTATCCTGCAAAACATATTTGGCTTGTGTGTGGGAGATTATTCCATTGGGCGATGACAGTGTGGAGATATGACGGACTAAAAGGGATAGCGCAAGCTAAACAAGGAAACTCGTAGTGGTGACGAAGATACGAAGATGCTAAATGATTTACATGATCTCAGGAGAAATGGAATTTCTGTCAGTCCTCGTTTTGATGTGTTGATCTGAGATGCTCCTTATTCATGCTTGCTGACTTTTTGGGACATAATCCGTGGGAAACTACTAGACAGTTAGAGCTTATCCATGATCAAAACACGTACGAGTATGTAACTGGAATACTAACGAATTTCCTTAAAAAAATTCCTCCACGAAGACATATCTTCTCTTTGGCAGAGAACACTCACGTGCTTTCCCATTATCCTCTACAATCCAGTGCAAACTGAATGTGCTTCATTTAATTCGGATAAACGGGTTCTACTATATTATGATTCCTCTTAGACTGTGCTTGCTAAGTAATATTACTTTCTGAATGATGTAGAAGCATTGGCTTTACATGAGGTATAATGCATAATCATTAACAAGAATGTAGAGGTTTTCAAAACATATTACTTTAAAACTGTTTAACTTATCAAAATGATTAAATTATTAAAATTTCTACAATATTCCGTAAACTATTATACTAATATTTCTTCATCTGAATTCATTAACTCAAAGCATTTTTGTACTGTAGTAAAATGTTTATTTCTTGACGAATGTTTTAATTTTTCTTTCTTTTTTTTTTTAATTAAAAATACGCTTACTATCTTTAGGGTATATTTTATTCCTTTCTACTTTCCCTTGGAACAAAATAACTGGAAATATGTTGAAATTGGAAAAGATCACACAAGGTGCCCGGTACAAACCATCAATTTATCCCCGAGTACGTTTCTAGCGTGTCTGTCTTCAATGATAGAGTTCGATGACGTGACAAGGATCACTTGAGTCGCATGCCTAGTGCCTAATTACTGGGCTTTCTTTTCTTTGGCTCCTGAATTGAAAGCCTCATTACCTTTACTATGGCTCCAGCACACTTTTTCAGTTAGAACAATGTAATGAAATGACAACAGCAGATCCGAAACAGTGGAATTTTCGACTTATGACTGGGACTGACATTGCATCCGTTTCTTGAAATGATCTCTGGAAATGAAATTGAGAGTACATTGCGAGAAGAGTTGAGAGTATATTTATCGCAACTTTTTAAGAAAACGAACTACCGTAAAGAATCACGCGCTACAGTCAGACTCCAAATATCAGGACTAAATGAGGCTTCAAGCTATCCAGATAGTGGCTTTTTATGCTAATATGAACTATAGCCACTATCCAGATAGTGGCTTTTTATGCTAATATGAACTATAGCCACTATCCAGATAGTGGCTTTTTATGCTAATATGGCTTTTTATACAAATATGAACGCAATGTAATACTTACTAATCCCCCCGGGGGTCGATGTAGAGAACTCTGCGAAGCTACTGGCTAGGATCTGTACCTAGGCAGTCTCGGCCACGGGGGATAAAATTTATGAACTTGGTGGTTCTGAAGCCCCTGGGAAAGGTCACTTATTGGCCGGCCTCGGGGACTGGCATGTCCTGAGCGGTGTGGAACCGTAGCCGGAGGGCTAGTTCCCCTCGGTTTGCTGGATAACGGCCCACTGTGACGGGCTCGCCCATGCGACTGGCAGGAGCAACTGACGACCGGTGCTGCCTGGTGTCTTATCCAGGTGGTGCGCTGCTCCCTTGGAAGGGTAATAGTGGAGGTTGAACCTCCACGAAGAGCCCAAAGGGGCAGTGGACCCGTAATGTGATTGAGTTCAAGGGGCGGGGCAGCCAATATTGTTGTTGTAATACTTACTAATGAAGTCTATTACTTACTAATGAAGTCTATTATGTAACTGCCATGACTAAAAACTGGTTTTTCGAAATTTATATCAGCATAATCAAAAGTTTGCCCTTTGATTTCTTTTTATTAAAAATTTAATTTTATTGGGTAGTTGAATGACATGTAATTTAACTGACTTTAAATTAAAGAAAATTCAGTGTTTATAATATATTTTATAAATACTTTGAATATTTTATATAAGAATTATTTTATATAATTTATTTTATTTTATAAATACTTTGAAGTGAGAATTTAATTTAATTTTGTTATTTCTTCAGTAAAAGCAAATCTAAATTCATTATGATCTGCGCGTATATTCCCGCGATATTTACCTATTAGTAGGAAATGTCGTTAATTTTTGGAATTATGTCTGAATAGTGAATACCGTGCGTTCTGGGATTAGTAACAAGTAAACCAATAGGTATTTTCAAATTTACTATTTCCTCTTGTGCCTCGTCATCATCAACAGTGTAAGAGAATTTTTTGGTTACATGCCTACATTACAAGAGTTTGAAGTTCTCCGAATGAAACACTGTTATAGAAATAATTCTCTTCTACTCCTTGATATAAATAAGGATCATATAAGAGATGGAATAAATTTAGAGATAATAGAAATAACCTTAATATGTGCTGCATTATTTTAGATTAAACTCTTATTATCCGATTCTGTATTTTTCTCGAAACTCTGTTAAGAGTTCCAGTAAAGGATCACTTTCAATTTCTCATCTAATTCCTATTTACTCTGCCCTCACGTGCTTTGCCATAATCAAATAGATGAAACCAATAGCTCGTTAGTCTAAGCAAAAATATTTAATTTTACTCGATGAATGCATTGAAAAGTATCCAAATTAGTAAATTCCTTTTCAAGTATCTTGGCAAATTTGCAGGACCATCACTGACCGAGTGGTTACGAAAACTGAATACTGATATTTTAACGGCTTGAGTTCAAACCTAGGTAAACGGGTTGTTTGTATAGTTGGATTTCCCCATATACACTGCTGGCCACCGTAAATGCAACACCCTGAAGGAAGCGTGCAAATAACATGAAATTTACAACATGCATTAGCGGAGGTGAGATATGTAAATGATTAGAATTTCAGCGCAGACGCACATCACGCGCGCTTGTGGCGCTATTTAAGGCTTAGAGTTTCCGACGATTTCAAGTTTGGCAATTGTGTTTTTCTTGTGGTTTTTTTTTTCAAAAAAACGATCAATTATGCCTCGTAGTAAACAGCGATCATCGTTTGATCAAGTATCCGAGTTCGACACAGGAAGGTTAGTGGCCTACCGAGAGTGTGGATTATCTTTCAGGGAAATCGGTAGTCGTGTTGGACGAAACCAAACAACTGTAATGCGGATATGTGACCGTTGGATGCAGGAGGGTACGACGGACCGACGTGTTCGATCGCATCCACCTCAGTGCACCACTTCACGTGATGACAGGAACATTGTGCGCATGGCACTACGGATTGCTCAGTCACATCACGAACCATAGCACAGCACATTCAGTTTGTAACGCATCAACCAGTGTCTGCGCGTGCCATTTGACGCCGTTTACAGCAGAGTGGTCTGTCCGAAAGACGTCCGTTACTTCGTCTACCCTTGACGCAGAACCACAGACGTCTACGCCGCCAATGGTGCGATAAAAGAAGGATGTGGACGGCAGAATGTAATAAAATTGTCTATACTAGCGAGTCACGCTTTTGTCTGACACACCACGATGGTCGGATTCGAGTCTGGAGACACCGTGGAGAAAGGATCTGAACAGCTGCGTTATGCACTGCCACACTGGTCCTGCACCGGGTATTATGGTATGGGACGGATCACTCTCGCACTCCTCTAATACACATTGCCGGTACTTTAAACAACCAGCACTACATCTCCGAGGTGTTGGAACCAGTTGTCCTTCCTTACCTTCAGGGCTTGCCCACAGTCATATTTCAACAGAATAATGCGCAACCACACGTAGCACGCATTGTGCAAGGGTTCTTCGTCAATCGCCAGATTGAATTGCTTCCCTGGCCGGCTCTCTCTCCGGATGTTTCGCCGATAGAAAACATGTGGTCTATGGTTGCTGCACGATTGACCCAGATGACATCCCAAGCTGCCACACCAGATCAACTTTGGCACCGTGTGGAAGCTGCTTGGTCTGCTGTACCCCAAGAACACATCCAAAGTCTCTTTGAATCAATGCCGAGGCGTGTGGCAGCGGTGATCTCCAACAATGGGGCAGCTACGCTGGCCACTGATTCTGGAAGGAACCACACTTCACAGAAGTCTATAAATTTAATCATTTGATACTTGGTTAACATGTTGTCTACTAAATAAATTTTGTTGTGATATCTCTTGTTTTTCTTGGTGTTGCAATTTGGGTGGCCAGCAGTGTATAACGTGAAAGCAGCCGAGTTTCCCTCAGAAATTCCTCCGCGAGGGCATCCCTTCTCTTAGTCAGGTAGCTCTCGTGGCTTTTCCATATACTAATAACATAAGCTAACCTTGGAAAATTTGCACTTACAAGTGTGAAAATATATATTTATTCTATTAAAGCATATAAACATTTTACTAATTCTACTCTTTTCTATACAGTGCCTGAATAAAATGCTAAATTTTATATTTATAGAATATTTTCATAACCAGTGCAGAAGATGTTTTCATACAATTCTTTATCTTACCGTGAGATGTTTTGTATTTGAATGTCTAGGATAAATATTTAAGAAAGTAAAGTCTATAATCATTTCGAACGCCCTACGTATAGCTTTCAGTATTATCGACGGCATATTGAAATATACGTTGTGGGAAGATTTTTGAATGCAATTAAAATATGGGTTCTCCGTTTTGGAAGTGAACTATTTGCCTAAAGGGATAATAATAGCTAACCGTGTTTTCATTTAGGTCAAAACTTCTTTATTTAAACGCAGCGTTATTCGCTGTTGATAATCATTCCACAAATATGTAAATAAATTTTAAAAAGGCTTTAGAAATCGAAAGTTTTAAATTTCGAAAGTATATTAAACCAGAACTTAAGGAGATAGATTTTTTAAAGGCGTTTTCTTACGAAATTGACATAAAATTCAATATTTTTTATAAGTATTGAAAAGATAATTTCTTGAGCAATAACTTTAAGCAGCATTGGGCTAGAATTGAATTCAATTTTACTCTTGCACAGAATGGGGAATTTAACGTTACTCATTTTCAAAGGACAAATAACGCATTTATTCTGTACAGCAATAAATTCAATTAAAAACAGTTAGGTATGACAATGTCTTGGATTCACAAGACAGATTTCACATTTTGAATGAAACGTCTTTGGTTATACTCACATATTAACACAACCACTTTCGCGCAGTTTGGAAATTTAAATTTTCAAAATTTCAACTTTTAATTTCAAAATTTATTTATTATATGCATACATATTACTGCACACATATTTTGTATTTTAATATTTTTAGTTAGCTATTTATTCAGAAAATCAAAATCAATTAAAAGCCTATTTAAAAAAGTTGTTAACTAGAGCAAATTTTGAAAGCGATCCCCTTCAGAATACAGTCAGAACTAAAAGAAATGGTGTCCGCCGATAACATCGTGGCAAAATCATCGCGGGCGAAAACGTCGCAGAGAAAACAACGCAAGGCTAAAACGCCGTGCTACAAAACATCGTGGGAGAAAACATCGCAGTTCTAAAACATCGTGGTACAAAATATCGTCGTCGAAAATAAAGCGGTTCAAAAACTTCGCAGTTTAAAAACATCGTCGTCGAAAATATCGAAGCAAAAAATAATGTATCAACAAATCATCGCAGGACGATAACATCGCAGACCTGCTTTTTTCAGGCTTTAATAATTGTAAATGGATATTCCCATAATGATTTGTGAGCGCGAGATGGAAAGAAAGATAATTTTTACTTTCCTATTTTTATTAACTAATCAATTCTTGCTAAAAAAGTAAGAAGGAAACTTAATACTTAAGAATAAACTGAAGCAGAAGAAGAAATAATTTTCATTAAGAGTATTAGATTGACAAAAGTGAAGAAAATAATCTCATAATTAGCAATTTTTATAGATAAGTTCATGCAGTTACGTAGCTTCCTTTTTTTAAACATTTTTAGATTATACTTTTAATGAAAAATTACCAGTACAAACTTTATTAAAAAATGATTTATTAATGACCTTTGTTAGTTAACTATGACAGTTTAAAATTATATTAAGTGCTATAGTTGCCTTAATTTTCTATGCTTAAATTTCCTTCTTACTTTTTCAGCAAAAATTTATTAGTTAATAAAAAATATGAAAGTAAAGAATATCCTTCTTTCCATCTTGCGCTCACAAATCATTATGGAAATATCCATTTACAATTATTAAATCCTGAAAAAAGCATGTCTGCGATGTTATCGTCATGCGATGATTTGTAGATACTTTTTTTTTTTACCACGATATTTTCGACGACGATGTTTTTAAACTGCGAAATTTTTGAACCGCTTTATTTTGGACGACGATATTTTGTATCAAGATGTTTTAGAACTGCGATGTTTTCTCTTTGCGATGTTTTCTCCCACGATGTTTTGTATCACGACGTTTTCGCCTTGCGTTGTTTTCTCCGCGACGTTTTCGTCCGCGATGTTTTTGCCGCGATGTTTTCGGCTGTAACCAAAAGAAATTGTTTCCTATATCAATTTTGCTTACAATACTATGCTGCGTAATTTCTTTCCTTGCAGACAAATTCCGCATAATTTAAAACTGAGTTTAAGCCAAAAAATATAACGATTTGTCTATTAAAACCATTGGAATCTGGAACACAACAAAGGGAATACACAGAAATATTGTTATGCGCATGGTTGGTAGAATTAAGCGCATTCTGAATTCGCCTTTTTAACAAGGTAGTTGCCTTAATACCTAAGTATCCGTCTTGAAGATGTCCGTCTTTATGACATTCAAGGCATTGGTGCCATCTGCCAGGTATGCGTGTCAAGATGTGATGTAAAATGTCCAGCATAATGTTCGATGTCTTCTGACGAATTACATTTTTAAGGTAGTTAATAGCAGGTGAAATATATGCGATTTCTCTTTTGGTTTGGTGGCATTCAAATTTCTCATTTAGTTACCCGGACCTTACCTGCAGTAGACATTTTGTAGGGTTATTTGAAAGCTTAAGGTTTTCACTCACATCTTACCGGATCTATCTCTCGGTGCCGAGACTGCCAAGGTACAGATCCGAACCAATACAATAAAGAACTGCCAAGTGGAAATGTTTTACATAAGATGTACGCCACATCATAGCAGATTAGTATAAACTATAGTAATATTGTATACAAGTGTACCTGACATATGGCAGCAGCACCTTTAAAGTCATGGAAGGCATCTCGAAAGTATTGCATTGAAAATGTAAGACCTGTATTGTAAATCCAATGCACTGACTTACCTAACCAAGGTCAATTATATTTATGTATAACGTGATTTTTTGCTGTATACCATAAATGTATTATTTTGTTTTGATAATGGCTGGCGTGAAATACCGCAGGCAGCAAATAGCCTCCAGAACTCATTGATAAGTCCGCGGTCATGTAACCGAAAATCTGTTGAATGCATGAAATGTTGACATTACAAGTGAAAAAAAAACTATTTGAACGATTTTTAGAGGGCGATTATGAAGCATATATTTTTAACGCCAAAATCAACTAAAAAATCTTGCATAAAAAAGTTAAAACATTCGTAATATTATTATAAGTGCAGCAATTTAATTCTCTCTACAAAGTCATGTAGACAGCGAAACGTACGGTGCACCTGGTTTTCATGTAATCAATGCACTATATACATTTCGATATTTTAGACAGTACCATTTACATTTCGATATTACATCCGATACACCATTCTGAGTTGATCCTAGACAAATCAAAACGTTTATAAATTTAAATGTGTTTTTATCAGGAAGCATTTAGCGCTACTTTGTGAGTGCTTTTGACGTTGGTCGAGGTATATGGCGGCTAATCAAATTGAAATCACTTTTTGAAGGCTTGAATATGCAAAAGCGAATCATGTTACTGTTGTATGACGCCTTTTACCTGGTGTAGGCGGAAAGTTGTTTCGGTATTAGTTCGGCCGTTAAACAGACGAGAATATTTTTCTGGCATATTGGCCACTAAGAACTCCGAAATTCTCACCATGTGGCTACTACTTCAAGGACCGAGTTTTCCTTCTTCTAGGTTTGGATGCCCTTAAACAACGCATTACAGCAACTGCTGCGACTGTTGACATAGACATGCTGAAACGTTTCTGAGAAGAATCTGACTACCGTACTGATATTTTTCTTACAAAATGGTCACACTTAGGAAATTTGTCATTTAGCTACGTGAATTTCGTATTCTTATAATCATAAAAATTTCAGCGATAAACTTGTGTCTTTAAAATTTTGAAAATGTCTTTCTTATAGACCCTGTACTTTCTTTTCATAACATCTCCTTTCCTTGAAAGCACCTATAAATGCGTCTCTCCCATGTGAATGGCACAAAAGGGTTAAATAAGAGAGTAACTAGTTCACTTTCAATATATATAATTTTCGCAACCACTACAACGCATGTCAAATTATATATAGGTGTACCAATATTACAAAAAGTTTAATGTTCACGTTAAAAGTTCATATTTTTCTCTAATAATTGCCTTTTGGGTAAAAATATGAATGAATTTTAATCAGATGCAGAAGTAACAATAGTTATTTCATGGTTGTTAATAAATGTTAAATTAAGTGGGCTGTCCTTTGCATATTTTTCAGGTAGTCCGGTCTTTAGCAATTTTTTACTGCAAAAGAATTCTCAAGATTTTATAGCTTTATATCATTAATGATTTATTTATTAATAAGATATTATTATAATTATTTTTTTAATTTTTGCTAAGAAATTGAACGTTATTACTTTAAAACCATTTGTGATGAAACAGAATATGTAAAACAGGGATAATTCAGACTGTTCAATTGAAGTTGTTTGAACACATTGTGCAGACTTTTAGCCTTTTCGGAACATAAAACCCGAAAAATCAACTGTACCGTTTCTGGGATTCGCACCACGAATCTCTCACTTTGTACATTGATATGCTAACAGGTATACCACACAACACATCTGGGCGGAAAGGCGTGATTTGTTGCATTCTTCTTATCGCTGGCGGGATCCTCCACAGCTTGGGTTCGAACCACGAATTTCCCGCTTTGTAGTATATGGATATGCTAACTAGTAGACCACAAAACACATTTAGACTGAAAGGCGTGATTTGTTGCATTCTTCCGCAAAATGGCGATTGAAAACAGTGGAAGAGATTCAGTCGGCCAAATCCCATTTTTAGCTCGGCCACTGAGGGAATTCTATTAAGTTTTCCAAGCGGAAAATAATTTCCTATCAATCAAAATCGTAAAAACAACCTTGTATTTAGCGTAAGTATAATGAAACAATCGATTTCGAGGGCAGCTAAAGGTCCCTCCTCATCAGGAGAAAGAAATACCTAGAAAGAAGAAAATAAAGGAGAAGGAGTCTCAGAAACACGTGGTCTTTATCAGCACTTCACGTGGTTATAACTGGATTTTTAATCAGAGTCGCACTGGCCGCCTACTTTTACTGAGCCAGGCTATCTGATCAAGCATAAAGGACAAGAAAAATTAGCGAAGTTAAAATAGGGAGCGAGGGGCAAATGCACCTTCACGCTCAAAATCTGAACTTCAAATAATGGAAAGCAACCACTGAACGGATTTTTATACCCTCTGGTAGTACCAAACGCGAGGAGGTAACGCCATCTATCGGCAAAAATAACTGAATTAAGATAGTAGAATTTTAAAGGCATTGGGAAGGACTGAATTGGACTTCAAATCATTAACTAAACCTGCTAAATCTTTGTGAATGTGAAAAGTCTCAAGAAAATCCAATTCACCTATGGAAGAAGCCTTTTGGATAATTTTTGCAGACCCAAAGTCAAAATTATGGTTAAATGTCCAACTATGATACGCTATTGAAGACTTGTTAATTTCGCCTTTTCTGAATAATATTCATGTTCCTTGATACGAAACTTCAACGCTCTTTTTGTTTGGCCAATAACCTTAAACCACACTGACACGATATAATATAAATTCCCCAAAAATTCAAGACAGAAACGCATTCATTTAGAATCGAAGGGTGAATTTTATTAATAGGGGAGAAACCGACTTGAAAATTGAATATCTGGAGAATCCGTGCAATTTTATAGTTAACAGAAGGATAAAATGGAAGCACGACAAGGTCATTAATATTATTTCTAACAGTGGAAACTCGCCCCCGAAATCGATTGAGTGTTTCATTATACTTAGGCTAAGTACAAGGTTGTTTTTACGATTTTGATTGTCACATTAGCGTGTTTCTCTTCTAGTCTAATTTCCTATCATCCACAGGTGTTGATACTAAATGAGAAAGCAGACCTTATGCAAAGGAGATTCAGAAAAGAACACATTCGGGAGTAATGCAATAATATTACGCCTTCGATTTCTACTCTATATGTATTGCAAGATGTCACACACATGTTCTTATTATATGGTTAGTAAATTCAAGTGAGGGAGGGGTCCTGGTCAATGGGCCGAATGTTTAAAACCGCTGAATACTGGTAGCTTGGTTTCCAACGGACTGGCTGCACGACTGGTTTTTGTGATTTGTCCAATGTGTAATGTGAATACGAGCAAGTTTCCCTTAGAACATCCTCTACTAGGGCTTCCTTCTTTGGCTGAGAGCTCTCTTAGTTTTGCTATATTCGGATAACCTAACCTCAAGAGAGGGATTTGGGAAAAATTGTGTAGTAGAGGTTCAACCTGAAAATTAGCACAAATAAATAAAATATTATTATGGACATTAAACATCACCATAGGTTCCTTAGAGCTGAGTATAACATTACCAATCCATTACCGTTATGCTCAACGCAGAAGCTGCAGTGCCTCCTGAGGAAATTGGAGTGCTCATCGGAAAAAAAAACTAAGATGGGGAGGTTGCTCGCATGAATTAGCACCTTTATTTGGATTTCCTAGAAACATCCAAAACTTTCATGCATAGGAACAGTTTAAAGACTATGCTTCTTTTCATTTAATGTTGAAGACGCGGGAAGACATGTTCCGTGCCGCGTCTTTCTTCTTCGAACAAGCACTACAATTTTCGCGTGAGGCACAACTTTTGTTGCCTTCATCGCTTTATCAACGCTCAGCAAAGTTGGACGGAGCTCTAGCCAATTACAGTCAACGATAATTTTTAAACTGTTGCTTATTTATGCTATTTTTTTAACTACTAATGAATGAGTTTCAGGGAAATTATGAAGCTAAATGTTTTGCGCAAAAATGCTGTTTTATATACATATATTGTTACGATTAAGTTATTCTAAGTCCATCTAGGAGCATCTGTAAAAGGTTCTCTAAAGTTCTTTCAGACTTGCAAAAATCTACGCAAAACCAATATGTGTGAAATTCAGAATTTAACTACTGCGATGCAATCAGCGTACCACGATACACCATTGAATAATTATTCTCGGTAATCAAATAATCTTCAACCAGGTCTACATATTCTCTGTAACCAGATGAAACATTAGGAACAAATTTATAATTGCTAACTAGCTCTTGATCGAATATTAAATATCAATTTTTCAATTTATATTCAGTTATTTCTTTTATCCACTTTCAGAAAAGCAGTTATGCTTTTTTTTCCATCATTTATTATTAGTAGTAGTAGTTTCTTACACTAATGTATCATTTTACGTTATCGCATGAGAAATATTTTTACCTGCTATAATTTTTTATTATTTCTGATCTTATATAGTATTCTTTTTTCATTTCTTATATGATCTGATGAAATCGATAAAGCTAGATCCGCTTTCGTCAAACGTCCCTAAAGAAATATTTTATGCAGTCAAGGAATTGTTCCTTACAATCTTCCAGTGGTTTTGCTTCTTTTGTTTCATTTCTTTCAAAGAAAAGCTTTTCTTTCTTCCGTTAAAGAAAAGAAATATTTTTCAATGTGCAGAATTCTAGCAGTGTCTTACAAAAACAATAGATTTCGGATTTATCCATTGAAAATCTCGAATAAGCTCAAAACAACGAAAAGTCTTTCCTAACTGTAAACTATTGTTTCCTTGAAAACTAAGAATTCAATTCAAATTCTTCACATATTAATTGCTTATCGTGATATATTTATTAAAAGCATTATTTTATTCTTGATTACTTTTAAACCTCTGATGACATATATTCGCACTAATTCTCCAAACTCAAAGCTCTTTTTATCGAGAAAGCTTTTTATTCTGAATCGCTTTAGCATTTATTCCTCTCAGACGTAAACAATTTCAAGCTGTTTTTTTATCCTTATGTCTTTTGCATTAAGAGTAAATTTTACTAGAAATATTTTAATAATTCATCTTTTCGATATAGTTTTGTCATTTAATCCATGCATCTACAGTAAAAAATAGCTATTGAGACACAAATACTTGGTTCAACATTTCTGCTTTTAAATAGCGTTAAATATAGTCTCTTACATGTTAAGCCCGCATACCAGCGCCTGAGAGATTAGATTGCTGAACGCTGGTAGTCTGACGCTGGTTTAAATTCCAGTCTGTGGGTTGTCTTGTATAGACGTTTTTCGTGGTTTTCCCTATCTGTAACTTAAAAATAAGACAGTTTCCCTTAAAAAAAAGTCCTCCACGAAGTCGTCCGTTCTCTTAACTTTGTTTACTTTACCATAATCTAAGTAATCCTAACCATGGGAATTATTCGTAACTACTATATATGATAAAATTTCAACTTTTTTAAATATACGAAAACGTCTAAGACACATAGATTGCAAGAGTTTTCTTAACCAAATATATACGTATTTTTGATTGACTTGTATACTATCATTTCCAGCAATTTTTTATAATCATATAGCTTTTATTCTACGGCTATGCAAAATGACTAACAGTACTTCCGATGAATCAACTTCCCATGTTTTCTGCTCGTTAAATACCTCAGAGTGAATTTTAGAGATGAATTGTTATTGCCTATAATCTTAGAAAGTTAATATCTGTAAATTATTCTATTTGATGTACCTAAACTCTGCTTTTGCATGCTACCATATTCACTTCAGTTTTAGATACTTGCTAGTTAAAAAAATGACGATGGACCATATAAAAATAATCAGACCTAGTTTGAGGTTCCAAAATTTGATCAACGCACTTTTTCCTCTGAAATCTGTACGTAGTTATATATTTCGTTATATACTTTTTTTGTGTTTGTAATCCTAATTACGCAGTTTTTGTAACTATTTAAATCTTTTTTGTATTTTTTATTGTTTTTATATAAAAATGAACTAAAATTTATTGTCAAATTTTGAGAGTGTCTTAAAATGTTGCTAAAAGCGTATAATGGTTAACATGTACGAAACAGACTCTTTTTTTTTAGACATGTGTTGATTTAAAAAATATCTGTCTGTAAACTTTTGCCAGATGATAATTTATCATTACTTGAATAAATGGAAGCAACTGCCACACATCCTTGCATCGAATTAACTGAAATCGAACGGTAAATGCTGCTTTGCGAACGCAGAGTAGCCAGTTTCCATTGATTATTACAATTGTAGCTTGCATTGTGTCGAAAAATAAAGATTTCGGTGCGAGGAAACCATTATTTATTGATGTGAGAATGTCGAACTCGTTCGGGGTCCGTATGGAATTTTTCCTCTTTAGCACTTAGCACTTTTCGTTCCCGATATTGTTTATCCTCGCAACGATGGCAACTGCGACCTCCTGCTGATATAACGTTTCCCGGCGTTCAAGAGAAAGACTGACTTTAGTAATCGGGTAATATTTTCCGCTTAAGCGCTCCGGGTACAGGTCTTCTCAAATATATCGCTAATAAATTATTCACAATTATATGGAGCTTCAGTGAAAAGTGTGAAGGAAACTCTGTCGTGTAAAAGCAAAATGCTTTTTCGTAAAATCACTCCTATAACTTACGAAAACTGGAGATATTCCAATGTAATCTTTCTTGAGAACGTAGTTTACTTATAAAGAAAAACAAATTAAGCAATAAGAACATTTTCAAGAAGAGGTGAGATGGAGTTATAATTAATTTCAGCTGCTTGCAACATTTATTTTATTTCTTGTGTTAAATCTCTCCAGCAATTATGCTGTTTTCGATTACTTCACCAGATTGTATCAATGAAAGGAGTTTAAATAAGGAGCGATGATCTAAAGTTGAGAGAACGTATTGGCATGTTTAGCCTGCCGTGGTGAAACTCGTTATATACTAGCTGCCTTTAGTGCTGTTGCTACGGTCTTGTAAGTTTGTATCTTATTGACATTATGTTTGAAATCAGCGCAAAAACAGATTCAGGTTGTTAAGATGTTAAGATTATCGATGCGATCTCTGTTATCGATGCGAGGTGTGTAATCAAATAAAATCAACAGCATGTAGTTGTCTGCTCTGGAGCTCGTGTTAATTAGTTTGTAGAGACGTGAGTTATTTTAGAGCAACAGAGATGACTAAAGCAATTGTACCCTCGCAGAATTCAAGCCACGTATCTTCCAGTTTATAGCTGAACATGTTAATCACTTGCACTACGACGGACTGCACGGGCATGCGATAATTTCTTATACGTTTAATTGAAAACAAAATATATAAAATAACGTATTTCTCTTTAACTAGGTAACAGCATAATAAATGATAAGTAATCATGAAAGCTTGTGTAACATTAATAGATAATCTCGAAGAACGCCTGCGTCTATTGAAGAGTGTTAATATATTCAACAGTACATAAATCTGTGTATGCTTAAACAGCACTAATGCGACAGCGATACAGTATTAAATAAATAAAGTATGCGGTGTTCTAAAAATTAAAATGTTTTAACTAAACTAATGAATGTTTCTCTTTGACAATTCTCTGAAAACTCATGTAGTGAATTTCTTTTCCGTTAATTTAACCTCTAAAGTTAGTAGACTTTGCAGTCATTTTTGCTGCAGTTTTTGGATATCATGGCCCGTGAAAAAATCCCAACTTAGGATTAAAATTATGTTTGTTAATAATCTCAAAAAAACATAAGGACTTACATGGCCCGTTCCAACAAACCAATAGAAAAAAAAAACATTCTGCGCATAAAAATATAAGCATCGAAATATCGAAAGTTGACTCACATTTCTTTCTGGCAAGAGAAAGTGAAATAGAAAATGCTATGAACTGGCCGTCTTATTTAAAATTATTTCTATTAGTGTCTGAGGCATAATATTTATAGACATAAAATCAGTTCTGGAATTTTAATCAGGTAGGGAGAAATTTTCTAAAGTTTTGGTCGAGAGGATAAGGCCATTGAGCATTTTTAGTGTTGCCCTAAATTTCGATTCATAATGGCAGAATGAGGTAGTTGCACATAAATTTTCATTAGTTTTTCAACTGTTAGTACAAATATGAGCAAATCTCTTTTATAGCTTTCCTTCCCTTTCCCAAAACAAATAATTCCCTAGTATTAAGCCGTAATACATTATTATATATATTTATTAGTTAACAGGTGAAAACGATATGAAATGAACCGCTGTTGTTTAACACTGAAGATATAAATAACTAGGCACGTGGGAATAATGGGCAATAGTTGATCAAAAAGCGAAAGATAATCGAGAATTTTCTATACATCGCTTTACTTTTTTTTCTAATCTTTTGTATTCATCTAAAGTTAGGTACCCCCTTAGGACATTGTAACTTGTATGTATTCTTTTCAATGTGTTGTAATAAAAATTGCTGAAAATTGACTACCCAGAATTAATATAACACTGAATAAATAAACGGGTCATAAAATGTTAAGGTTATTGAATAAATACAAGCGCGTAGATGAATTTTCTTATTGGCATTTTGATGTGACAAATAAATGATGAATACTGAGCATAATGAGACATATTGCAAAAGTGAGCAAAACTTAATAATCTCATCGTAATTTGAGAAAAATACGTTTGAGTTCGAAATGCTAGTATGTTCAATTTGCAAAATATTCCAAGTATTTATGATATGGGATATCCCGTGTTTATTGAAACGGCTCAACAAAATCTTCATGGAATAATTGAACAGATTTCTGTACGTAAGAATTTGGACAATTTACCTCAGAAAAGCGACAAAGTGGCGCGTAATTTCTCGGGAGTATCTGTAGTTCACTTCCATGCATTTCACCGAGCTGAAAACTGCTGACGTTGACGTAAACATTCAATACCGAGAAAAAAATGTTATCAAAGATGTACGGTGATGTGAATAAAACGTTGTGGACTGCCAACGTCTTCTGGATGCTCTGTAACGTTCATATTCCCTCGCAACATGTGCAGGTTAGCTTATCCACAATAACAAATGCATCTCAAACCCATCACACATCCACACTGATGACATCATAAGCAGATTTTGTAGATAAGTTCTTGATTTTCTCTAGCCATTAATTTAGGTATATTGTAACTACAAAATAAATACGGCTCAATATAAGGGAACCGTGTCGTGCTAATCAGTATTATAGTAAATATTGGTCTACCTAAAAAAATAGATCTAGATATTTTCTTGTTAAGCACAGTTTACCTCACCACTAATAAAAAAATCTTATCCATTCTGCATATGAATAGAGAGATGAAGCAGCTGCCGTTCTTCTTCGTCGGCTCAGGCAATCTTCGTTGTAGATGCAAATAGGGACACACGCTTTTGGCGCTACCCTGGTCTAATTGTTAGCCGATTTTCTATTCTATGTAAGTTACGAACAAAACGTGATGGCATAGTCCATTCAAAAAGAATAAGCAATTAAATAGCAAATGTAGAAAATCAGCAAGTCCAAAGTAGAATTGTATAAGGAATCCAAACGAGACTGTTGCTGATATACCAAGTCCAGCGAAGGAGAGTACAAGTGAGTAATTCGTGAGGCAGTGCGGAGTTTTAAAAAGAAACGCACAGTATTGCAGATGAGATGCCATGATGACGTGTGATCCATAAATTGTTACATGACATAGGTGTAGCATAAAGAGTTACATATAAAATAAGTGAAAAGCAAGAATCAGATACATACAGAATGACAAATGAATGGGAGTATTATGCAAACATAGAATATACACAATATACATAAATGATGTTAAATGCAGTGGGGTACATGGAGCATACAGTAGAGAATACATACAAACATAATAGGTTACAAGAGGGGTATATTTTTTTTTCTTTTTTTTTCTTTATTTATTTATATTTAATTTAGATGTCTCAAGACCGCTAAAGGCCTTTTCTTATACGCCAGTTAATGAATGTCATAATTAAGTACATGTATTGTGGGGTTCATAACCTGTGGTAATTTGTTAAAAAAATTATCAGCCAGAGAGGCCATATATGATGTAAATATGGAATATTGAGCTCACGGTGGATCGACGAGTTCCTAATGAACCACGGACAGTCCATCGCTTTCATTAGTATGATATTTCCCAAGACTTGTAGTTTTTGAATATTAGTATCACTTGGATATCCCCAGACAGGACAGGCATATGTGATGATGGAACGTAACATGGCTTTATAAATGAGAGATGAGCTTTGTCTATGAAGGGAACGCTGTTTCGAGCAATTAGGGGGGCGAGTGTACGTTTACGCACTCGGAACCTGGCAATGAGCTGTGTGATGTGGGTGGTCCACGTGAGACAATGATCAAGGGTAGCGCCTAGGTAACGGGCCTGCTTGTTCCATGGGATAGAAGTGCCATACATGTTGATATGGATATTGTAGTCAATATTTCTTTTCCTCGTGAAAAGTATAGCTTCTGATTTTTCTACATTGATTTTGATCTTCCAAGCCGTAAGCCAGGTCTCTAGTGTATAGATGTGATTGTAATGTTTGGTTGACTGAGCCGTGAGATGCGTTTTGCGATAGAATTGCTGTGTCATCTGCATACATGGCAAGGGTGGTATGTGGTGTATGTAGGATGTCGTTCGTGCCTTTCTTCCTCGGACACTTTCTTTGAGTGTCATTATGGAAAAATTCTGAGACTTCATTTTCACGGATCCTTCTTCTTTTATATATTGGGAATCCCGGTCAGTCACTCTGAAGTCGCTCTAATACTTAAAAAAATGTTTGCACCTAATACACCAAACTTTGCTGGTATAAGATAAGAGAAGAAGACTTATCTGAATTCAGCATTCTGAGAATGCTTAAATATCGTCTCTGCATTGTTTTATGCCCGCTATTACCATCCTAAAATGCATTTTCTGAGTAACTTATGCAATGACTAAATTCTATTTTGCTTGTCAGCATAAATAATTTTCAAGCTATGAATCTCATTCCATTTCTGTAACAGAGTTTTAGATTTATACAGAGACAGGATTCTTCTTGCCGTTTGGAAATATTTAAATTGAAGTTTCAAGCATTTATTAAAACCATTTCTTTGAAGTCAATGAATGAGTTTTCTAGAATTAAATAGGAAATAAATCCCTGTGTTACATGTTGTCTTCTTACCTTTGATCGAGATGTTTGTGGAATTCAACATATCCTTTCATTCCACTTAAACTCTCCAGTTGAATAAAATGAAAAATTCGACTTTAATATAATACCTCAATTTATAACATATCTCAAAAATCCTGCAATTTCGCGAAACAATTTCGCTCTTCATTTATATTTCCGCAAATTCCTTAATTTTTATGTACAACTGAACACAAAATGCGTGTATGTCACATAATAAAAGAATTACTATGTTTATAGTAATTAGTTTTTCAGTTTAAAAATAGGTAGTTTAGAAACTAATTTAAGAACAAATAAAAAAACCTTTTACTGTATGCCATGCACTGGTTTCCTTTGTAAAGATTACTTTCTTGGATATTAAAATTGATTTCGAGTATAAAAATTTCAATGTTTACTTTCTTGGCCCTTTTCCAAAGACTTTCTGAATGTGCTCGATTACTTTATGTTCAGTTCCTTCACGTATGACGGCAAATGCTTTAGAATAATTTTATTCTTTTATGAAATAGTCGAAAAGAATTTCACGGCATCCTTTCTTTTGAAAGTCGCAAACATCAATTTGCTGCCGAGAAAATGAGCTAATAACGTTTAAAAAGATCTGCCTGCGACCGCATTGAAAAATACGATTTGTTTAAGCTACCTGAATAAACTGCGCTATTCAGGTATGCTTGAACTATTAAAACTGATTTCGAAAAAATAACATTACCTTAGCATTTTTAATGCAACTCTTATTTCTTAACCTTTCCTGTTTTCTGCTTCGATAAATCTAATGAATTTACAAGTGGTGTTCCCACTAAAATGCGGTATACTCACCACCTAAATTTGGCGACTAGGTGCCCTCCTCCCCAATCGCCTTTTAAATGGAGGATAATTTAAGGAATTTTTCCCTTTCCATACCATGTGCCTTAGTGGTGTTGTTTTAAATGCTTCCAGCTAGCAGCTGTGAGATCCGGAATTCGAATCCAGGCGAGGATTTTCCTATCTCCTGTTTCGATAAACCTAATGACTCTGCACATATTTTGATAAAACTATTAAAAAATAACAGTTTAAATCGTAAAATGTTTAGTTCTTTTCCTATGAAGAAAAATTAAAAGGTTCCAAACATTTTCTTCTGAGTTTTAAAACACTACTAACCTAATTTACCTATCAAAATAATTAATCGCAACTATGCAGCTAGTGCTTTCATTCACGCGTTTGCAGGAGCTCGTGGCAAGGAGAGCAAGTTTACGCCTGTCTTTGGCAACAGTCTTGAGCACCTTACAGGTGGCAGTGCGATTTAGCTCAGTTCCGTTCCCAATTTTGATGAAGAGCAACTCCGGGAGGACGTGCCCAAGGGTCTCCCACCTCTCTTCCCCTACCACTAATATCTCGAGAGGACTTTCGGCTAGCCGCATATTTAGAGTGCCCCCATGTCGCACGGACTCTATACATTTACAAACATCCATGCCTTCTCCGGGATTAGGACCCGGGCCCTTCGACACGGCAGTCAACAACGCTAACGACTATACCGGTTGGGCGACTGAATTTTACTATTAAATTTGCTGCTATATGAAGAAAATTTCATAATCAACTATTCCCTGTTCCTTGTGCATGCTTCTTGGGTTTCGCTAAAATAGCACACTTTGCCTACATAGTAAACTTGTGTGTTTTTAAACTGATCTGTAGACATTGAAGATACTATTCAAACAAAGAAATGCATCTGATGGTTAGACTGGACGGTTTTATATCTAATAAAAGTGGAAAATTAGTTGGTAACAAAATTATTGTGGTTTTTCCTAACACAAAAGCTTTTCATAGTTGTAAAAAAAATATTTTAACCCTTTGCACTCGAAGTACTCCTCACAGACACTGCCAAAGTTTGGTGTTGTACTCGAAATGTACCTCCCAGGCACACCAATAATATACTGCACTGAAGCTCACATGATTGCAATTTACAGTTAAAGTTTAGTTACATGCGATTTAATGTTTCTTTGATTTCAGTTTTTAGTCATTTGCTTGGCCGACGAAAATAAAAAAAAAAATTCTATTCACTATGGCAAAAAATGCGATGGAAGAAGTGTTGTTTCAAGATAGTAGTGGTGGCAAATATAGTGTGGATGAATATGAAAATGATTCTGATGACAGCGACATTATTCAACCAGTGAAGAAAAAATGAAAAGTATTGCAATAATAGTGATTCTAGTAAAAGTGATGAAAACGTGTCAGAAAATTTAGTTAGTGTTATATTTTTTTAATTTATAATTAAAATTTTCATTTACAAAATGTTAACACTACGATAATAACAAAATAACGTTAAAAATACCTTTCCTTTTAAATTGTATATGCAAATTTTACCTCCAGATAAATCACACATTACATAGCCAGATACACCAAAAAATGCTGCTGAAAGCTTTAGGCGATAAAAAGTCCGGGGGCAAAGGGTTTATTAATAGCAGAAAGAGAATAAACCTTCTTCCACAGCTGCAGCTTTCAAAATTGTATAGAACAAACATTAAGAGCAGGAAAAAGTGCGCATAGAAAGTAGATATTTGTTTCTCAACGCTGCGATAAAATTTACACGGATAAATAGAAAATTTTACCCTTAAAATTCAACTCTTATTACAAGTCGAGGAAAAGAAAGGAACTCAAAGTTTTAGTTTGAGTATTGAACTGATTAGAAAGAAATTCATTCTGATCAGTTCAATACTCAAACTGAAACATAAAACGTATTTGTTTAATAAGCGTCTTTGGTATATAAAGCTTGGTTTTCTTAGCTATCAATAAACTAGGTCCAAAATCTAGGGATATTAACAGCGGCTTATCCCTACGTCTAAACACTGAGACTTGGGGAGTGTGTAAAGAAACCTTTATTATAACTAAATTAGAACAGAATGCACACCTGGTGTTCACACACTCATACAACACTTATGATGATGTAACGTATAATAACAGTTAAATGTAATTTAAATAAGCTAATAGTCAGAGACTAAACGATTCAATTTAACGCGAAGTTGGCTCATAAATCTAACAGCCGTAGATGTTCAATATAGGCAGTAAATAATGCAAAGCGAAGAAATTCTGGATGTCAGAACTGGGAACAACGTAACATGCGCGCACAAAGGCAGAAACAGGCTCTGTCTTAGAATCTAACAACCTCAGTTTAAATATTCAATCTAATTTGCATTCTGGCGAGGGAATGGAAAGGAAAAATGACGTTAAGGATAAAAAACATTAGAGAACTGTTTATTGAAAAATAATAGTTACCTTATAGGTATCAATAAAGACGAAAGTAGTGTCAACATGGCGGACTCAATATGATGAAAAAAATAAATTTTTAAAACTATTTCAGGTTTGAAACAGAGGACGCAAATTTCAACAAACAGAGGAGGAAATTACACAAATACTCGTCTAGAGTCTTTTAGCGGAATCTTCAGTCTCTCGATGGTTATTGTATCTAAAAATAAAGTTGAATTTTTTAAGATAGGCTGAGATCCCATCTTTTAAGATGAATTGATAATAGATATTTGTTCCAGTTTCAATACAGGCAAAACAGATTTTTTTAATGTAATTTCTAGGCATTCATTACTTCGTTATGTAAAATACTGGTAAAAGGTATTTAATAAAAGACCATTATTGAAATTTTAGGAGAGATATTTTTAGTATCCGCTTAAACTACGGACGTTCTGTTTGGCGAATTATGCATACCAGACCAAAGGCTGCCAGAGTTATTAATATCTTTTTATCGTTCTTATTATGAAACAGGCTAAAATTTTTGTTTTATAATATGGTGAAGATTTCAAAACTTTGAAAGATGATACATTTTTTGATGTTGGAATTTTCAGTCCTGAAACAGAATATTATACTCAATAAAATTAAGAAAATCAGCTCTTAAAATGAAATGCTGAGACAAAATGTATATAAGCTTATGTAATGGTAAAAAAAAACTTGGTTTGCCACTGCAGATATCAGTGCAAATGATTTTAATCACCAGACAATCATTACACTGAGTTGTTTTATAATATACTGAGTTATACTGAGTTAAATCGGAAAGGAAAAATTAGATTATTATAAATCCGGATTTCCTGATTGCTAGATAGATGTGCTTCCAGTTACAGCCCGAAGGTACGTAGTAAGAAGGGAGAAACTCCTTACATTCTTCCCCATTTAAAGGAAAACTGGGAAGGCGGGCACCCAATTCACAAATCTTGGTCTTGAGGAATTATTGCCCGCTGCATTATTGGCCCTCTGCAGAGTCATTAGTTTTATTTCGGAGCAGGAAATATGAGAAATAAGAGATGCCTTCTATTGAATTCGAATTCCGGACCTCCGGACTGCTAGTTGGACGCATTTCCATTTGAACCACGAATTTAAGCAATAAGAAGGGAAAAAATACCTCGCAATCTCCTGATAAATGATGACAATGTTAAGCTATCATTTTTAAAGTAAGCACTCTTTTTCCTCAAATTCTTTTTTTTTTAATCTCTTTCCTTACCTTAACGCCTTTAAAAAATTAAGAAAACAAATCTATTTTTCGATGGAAGGAAAGGCTTCTCGAAAAATTTGTGCTAACACCTTAAGTGGGAAGTACTTTCTTAAATGAGAACTTCTTAAATGAGTTTTACTGTATATGCATGTTTCTAAGATTTGCATCGTAAATATGAAATTTTAGGACTGCGTGTACTAAAAATGAGGTTTACACCGTTTTACAAATCTAAGGCCTTCATATCCAAATGTCAAACCTATAAATAGTTCATTTTTCTCTTTGCGCATATTCTCTTTCAAACCTTCTACCGGTATTCTGTACAATCTCTTATGAGCTTTGTTTCTAATTAGATAATCTGCATTACACCTGCTTAAGTCATTTCGTTTATAAGCGCGAATTCCATTACTTCAGGCCCTAAACTATTTTCATATTCCCATTCGTCCAGGCATAGAACTCAGGGACGTTATTGAATGAGGAGCTCATTTATCTGGATTATTTCACATGCTTCCTCGAAGAATAAAAGCTTTCATCTACTAACTATAAATTTCGGCAAATTCTTCTCGAATTCCATGCATTTTTGATTACTTCTACCGGGTAAATTAAATTTATGTTTCTTCTGAAGCTGCGATTCTATTTCTGTGATTAAAGTAATTTGTTATATTTCGGAAGTAATAAGGTTGGGCAGTGAGGTGATATATGTACGTTTTGGCGAGAAGATAGAATTTCATGAAACGTTATTAGTTGCTGATAGCACTTCCGCTAATTGAAATTGGAAATTTATTTCTTAATCTTGAAAGTGAAAATGCATTTTTCCATTACATGATGAAAATGAAATGCTTCTTTTTTTAGAATCTCTCAGAATTTTAGACTGATTTTATTTTCTGACTTAATCTTGTGGTAATTTTTGCTAGTGCATTTTCAACTTTAATGGTTAAAATATTTTAATTAATCTAAAAACGATTTCTTTGAAAATTTTATTTAAAACTTTTATGCACATTTAGTTATAATTTCTAAGTTAAATTGCCTTTCTATATTGATATGAAACTTCTTTAGCATTTGGTTTGAATTAAAGACCAAAACGTTTTGAGCAACGAACGCTTGAGATACTTTTGTCTCAGAAATAGTTTACTTTTCAATTGTTTTCTCCATTTTTTAAGTAAAATATCCACTGGCTGCAAATATATGTAAGGTTTTGTCAACGACTGACAAAGGATATTATGAGGGTGGATCCAAAAAGAAAAGGTTACAATGGAAATAAAAAATTATTTATTACACTATAGGCAGAAAATAGAAAAGGGAATTAAAAGGCATACTAGCTATCATTTTTACCCGTAATCACCACGTCTAATTTAAGCATTTATCCGAGCTCAGGACGAACGTGTTTAACACGGCTTAGTAGAAATCACGTCCCTGCCCATTCAGCCAATTTTCGGTGGCTATTTTCACATCACTGTATGAAGAGAATCTCATTCTAGATAAATGTTCCTTCAATTTCGGAAAGAAGTAATAATCACTAAGTGCTAAACGTGTGCTATATTGGGGGGGGGGGGTGACTCCAGACTTCCCACTTAAACTTTTGCAGCTTTTCATGAGTTTGGTGAGCAGTATGGGGGCCATTGCAGGAGGATGACACCATCATTCAACATGCCAGTTGCGTGGCATGGCTTCACGTAACCTTCACGTAACGATCGACAGTGACGTTATGGCCACGCTACAGATACTCGATCGGGACAACGAATCATAGCTTGCACTTCCAAGCGAGACCACTTTTCTAAACGTCTTGCAATTTCAATAGCTCTGACGAGTCTGCGAACTTACTGTATCTACTCGCGCAACCGCTGCTAGACAACTAGTGTCATCTGCTTATACTCAAGGGATTATGGATCCTTTCCACAATAATTCCTTTTCAAATTCTGATGCTTGTAACTTTTTTGGAGTGGATCCACCTATGTACTACATCTGTTGATGCCGTCAAGTGACTTACATAGTCGAAGAATATTTCTTTCAGTTATCATTATTCTAAAGTATAAAAGTCCAAAACCAACTGACAGTGATAAAAAATGCTTTAAAATCGATCAGTTGACCATAAAAACAGAAGATCCTCACTACATATTACATTAGACGATTTTTAAGATTAATACGAGGTAAATGTTTCTTTAAAATATTTTTCTTGCTACACACGGTAATATGAAAATAATAAAATTTCGGGATAAAAGATAAATTTTTTATTGTAAAAATATATTCATAAAATAAGTACAAAAATATTAAACAACAACTAAATTTTGTAAGATTGAAATATAAAACCACTTTTTAAGATTAATTTTTGAGATAAAAATATTTGATGTGTCCATCTTTGAGAGAGGTTTTGGTTTTGAAGTATTGATTTTGAATTGACTCTTTGGTTTTGAATCAATTCTGGTACTGAAAGTACTAAATTTCGCATTTATATGTCACTCCGAGATTTCTCTATAGTATTCAGAACTTATATATTTATATCTTCAATGATTTCTATGTTACATTCTTGTTAATCATTGTGTAACAGTCTAAGATTTTATGACAGATTACAATATAATATTGAAACACAAAGGTCTCGTTGACGAGCTCTTCTTCAACTGTCGGATATAAAACATTACTCTACAACTTTACTGTTACATCTTACAGAGTTCAAACGAAATTTATCAGCCTTATATATGGCAGGCAATTTTGATTCATTAATAGGGTACCCACGAAAACACTCCTTCATTTGAAGTGAGTATACAGTGAAATTTTATTATAATATTCTTTTACTTTTGTTGGATGCAGCTTCATTAGCTCATCAAGTTTCATGTGGTATGTTCTTTTTTCCCTAATGGCGGGCACTTGCCTATGCCGGCATCGGCCACTCCTAAGGCCAGACGAGGTAGTCTCTTTATTATGGAGGCACCTAATAGGTGATGTGGTATGTCCATTAATTGCAGAATTGAAGACTCTTTGCATTGTTGCCTGGTTTTTATCTTCTGCATCAGCTGCAGGTTTTAAAGATAGAAGTGTAAGCGATTGTTTAATATTTTAATGTTTGTACATTTTTTAATTTATAAATATCTGCTATCTCTGCCCTTTGACTTTTTCGGGCTGACGCGACCAACAACAGGATTAAGTTTGGTGTCTCTTTCTCTAGTCACAGATGCATCCCTTCTCAAGAAAACTGTTATACCACATCAAAACTGACTTCTGTCTATGTGGGTTCACATTAAATTTGTGCTTGAAAGCATGCTAAAGCAACAAGGCACTTTCTGTTCAATAAAATTCTAACATACACCAGTTGCGTTGTTGACGCATGAGTGCCATTTTTGAATTTGATTCCACTGCCTCCCAAGGAGCCTTCAAATTAAAAAACATGTTATAATTCATCCACCCTGCTAATTACCATAGAATACGCTTATTAATATAGAATATGATGAATATGATGCAGTTATTATGAACTTTTCCCTTAGCGTCCTCCACCCTTAGTGTCATGATCCTGTGTTATATGCGAATTATGTCTTAAAAAATTATCTTTCTTCGTATAATTTCCTCTCACTTCTTACATTTTATCCCTTTCAAAACATTTTATGTCTGCTTAGGAAGTATAAGTTGCGGCTTAGTAATATAATATATAATTCACTTCATTGCAAACATGCATTTGCTCTTGAAGATGCCTTCACTCCTACAATGTTTGAGCATGCGGAAATGTTGAAGTCTGATTACACTTTGTTAAGTGTTACTGTTTTAGTAGCTATGAGCTATATAAATCTTTCAGCTAGACTTAATTGCTTTAATTTGCATCTATTTTACATCAGATTAAGAATTATCAAGTGCATCCTCTTTGTAATTCTGGACAAACGATGAACAATGAACATTTAAGCATGTGCACTTAAAGTTTTTAATTTTGTTAATCAGCAGTATTGAGAGACAAAATCGTAATACTAAACGTTAGTTTGAAGATAATAATATTATCATCCAAGTAGCAAATAAAGCACGAAATCTCTAAAATATTTCTCTTAAATTCTTTGAAAAAGTTAAAATCATTTCGGATATTTTATTTATTGGTTGCAGATACAGGCAGTGCTGTGTGATTCTCTTTTGTCAGAGCAATTTTGCGCTGTACGTATAACTTTTCTCACTTATCTAATGATTAGGTGTTGCCCAATATACACAGGGCACGTGTTGCGTCATGAATGATCTATTTCATTTGGGGCCGCCCAGACGGTATATTAATTAGCGGAGCCGACTGCGATACCAAAGGGCCCAGGTTGAAATCCCGCAAAAAGCATGGTTGTAGCTGTCCGTCCCTTCGTAGGAGCAAAGGTGGTCCACCTATTAGGTGCCTTCGTAATAAAGTGACCACTACTTCTGGCCTTAGTAGTAGCCAGCGTCTATGATGACTTGTGCCCGCCAATGGAAAAGCAAAAAGTGTTTCGTTGTGGATTTTTTTCTCTTACCATTTGTGTGTATATAGTTGTTTATAATATTAGTCTGACTTAAAGATTATAAAATTCTCTTTCTTCTATTGCAGCTATTCATGATCGATAATTGTGCCGACGACTGGAGGATTGCGATGACACCTCAAAGGATCTCACTCATCTTCCTAGAGTTGGCTGTCTGCGCCGTCCATCCCATTCCTGGGGAATATTATTTCACGTGGACCACTAAGCTGGCAAACCAGAACGGCATCGTCGAGTCACGTAAGGTGCCCATTGACGTAACTCTGTCCTTGCCCATGTTCCTACGCCTGTACCTCATCTGCAGGGTGATGCTCCTGCATAGCAAACTCTTCACCGATGCGTCATCCAGGAGCATCGGCGCTCTGAACAGAATAAATTTCAACACGAGGTTCGTCCTCAAGACTCTCATGACCATTTGTCCAGGAACCGTGCTCTTGGTCTTTATGGTCTCACTTTGGATTATTGCATCTTGGACGCTCAGGCTATGTGAACGGTAATGATTTTACCTTTTCTTCTTAAAAATATCTGTAACCTCTAAGGAAAATTCATTTATTAGCTTTTGCTTCTTCTTGAATTCTCGTACATGCATTCACGTTAATGTAATTCGTTATATCGTTTATGAAAAAAATAGTAGCTTGCTCTTGTATAATACTTTGCATTTTCTTATCGTAATTAATTTATGCTCTCAAAAGAGTGAACCTTTTTATATAATATGCCTGTTCATGTATATTATCAGCAGATGCTAATATGAAGTTAATATATTTATTTTTTTCAGCAAACATAATTTAAAATGATGATTAATAAGTTTTTTCTGCATTTTATTTATTTCGTAATTCGTGTTTCTGAAAATGAGCATTTCATGTAAAAGTTACGTTTCGTCAGTACGACGTAAGTACATCTTAAATTTCTTCGTTTGTATTATTAATTAGATTTTGAAGGTAAGTTTGCTTCTCAGTTTTTTTTAATCAGTTCAGCATTTCTAAACATACGGCTGTGCAAAATGGGGTATGTACAATTTTTAATATTCAATACTGTACTTTCAGTCTGTGGCATAACATGAATAGCTGCAGCATACTTTCTAACTTCAGAGTGTGAAAGAAAATTGTTCATTTTCCAGATACTGGATTAAGTATAAATACAGTGTTCAGTGTTAAATTTTTAGCGCTTTTATCAAAAATGTTAAAAGTTTCCTTTTTAAAATTATTGCTTTTATTTGTTTCTATTTCAGAAGAAGAAGCAGGTATTCTTCAATGCTTCTAATTATTAAATAATTATAATAATTTATCATACGTTCTTACTGTTACTTTTGCGTATTACTCTATATTGTTATATCTATAATAATGTTTTAAGGATAAATTCTTGGTAATGTGGAGAAATTTTTGCTAACCCACAAGAAAGACTTTGCATTTATATATTACTTGCAACAGCTGTCAACTCAAATATCTTTTAGTTGCATTTTCCTCTATCAAATTAATTACTTTTGTGATTCTGAGGAATAAGTATTAATTTTAAATAATAAAACTTGGAAGGTCAAAACAGCTTTGAGCTCAGCAAGAAATAAAGTCTTACTTCACTTCAGCTTCTTACTTCACTTCAGCCTAAAAAAATGCAAATTTTGTTTTTATCTGCAATAATAAAATAATCCAACTTTTTGAAATATTCATTTCTGAATAAGATATTTTCTTGAGCCCCTCCATTACTTTTTGTTATAAATAAATAAATTAAAAATGCAAATCTTCTTCCCTTCCCTAAGAAAAGAAATGGAAAAAGTAAATAAGCTGTTTCTCTCAAATGTGTGGCTAGTTTAGATAAAATGTAAAAATTAATAATACACGTATTAGTGGATAACAGCAATCAACTGCCAAGTAGTAACCGGAATAAAAATAGCAAATATTTCCTAATTTTGTTACTCTGATCGCAAATATCTCAGTTTAAATTGTTCATTAATTCAGTTTTCGAAAACAATCATTGGAACGTAGGTAATCAAAGACAAATGCTGCACCGAAAGATTTTTCCCTATTATTAATGTAATAATTAATTATGAATAAGGCAAATGTGTCTTATACTGTCATTTTTACGTATTACCTAATTTTATAATAAACATATCTTACAACATGTCAAAATGTTTAATATGAACTACCTAAACGCATTTGATAAAGTGGCATTTAGATATGGCACCAAAGTTAAGCCCTAAAATGTTATTAATTTAATTTAATTGATCAACGAAACTTTAATTTAAGAACTATAAATAATCCTGTCATAATCATCATAAGCGCCTTAACGAAATATATTTAGCATCAAGGGTACAGGAAATGATTCAAAATTTATATTTTTTATGTAATGTGTCAATAAATCCCTGAAACTCCGTGGTACCCTTGGGATAAATGCGTCTGAAATATCCGCCTATTATAGCCTATTCTGTGTTTTATAATAAAGAAACTGAATATTAAGTACTTGTGATAAAATATAACAGATAAAATATAACATTTTAGGGCTTAACTTTGGTGCCATATCTAAATGCCACTTTGTCAAATGCCTTTAGGTAGTTCATTTTTACACAAACTTGAATGCAGAAGCAACATTTACATAATGCATTGAGCACGTAGTTTTTGTATGTATGCCTTTTCCTGAACTAATATAATTTGAACAGGAGAGTTTTTAAGTCTTTTAAACACGTATTTACTTCTCAAATAAGAGCTAATTACTGTCCAAACAGGGCGAAAAATTTACTTCGGTTTATAAAGTTAGATTTTTTTTAAATTTCTTTAAATGTAAAATGAAGTGATGACACACTATAATTAGGGGATGTTTTATGCAGTTTTCCTTGCTATTTAAGCTAGCATTTATACATCTAAAGGTCTAATCCTATCATAAGTTATCAAGTTGATAACATAACGATATATAATAATAAATAAAACTTTACAAGATGCACAAATAAAACATAAATTTTATATTGACTGCAGTTTCTTTGGAACTTCCCGCAACTTTATCCAAGAGAACTCAAATCAATTTTATAAAATATAATACTTGCAATGGAAGATTTAGTACTTAGTGCGGAAACCGAAGTGCTCAACTGGAAGAAAAGAAGTGGGGCTGGAAAAGGTTTTATCCAAGCCCCTCTTCCAAGAACAGATTCATTTCGCAAGGTAGTTAGTTGCCTAAGAAGTAAAATTTACGAAACTTTAAGAGAGTTAAGACAGTGAATGTAATAGTAAATTTACCTCACGACTGGGGAGATGCATGTTGTATATTTTATCTTCATTGCACGCAATGAAAATCTGTCTCTCCCTTTAACGAAACATACATTAATCTAGAGATGACTATACCCGCAATTTTTATTTTAAATCAGTTCATAAGAAATCAATTCAACAAGCAATTCAAGTAAAATTATAAATAAAACTTAACTCACTAGCAAGAATGTTAGTGAACTTGCAGCTCACTAACAAGAATGAGAATTTTCCATGAACGTATTTAATTTCTAATACGATTTACATTCAGACTACTATAATATTGTTAGTAATTTTCCTATTGAAAATAATTGTATCTTCTTGGTTACTGAAATATTTAATAGAAATCTGCTTTTCTCATATGAATAATAATAAATAACCGTAATGATTAGAATATTATATAATAAATCAACAATAGTTTTTCATATAATGAAATTTTTTATTTAGAAGCTCCAAAATGAAAGAATGCCGACTAATAAAAATTAATTTTCGTTACATGTCCTTCTTTTGAGGCATTCTGAATTGCAAGGAACATTTTTCAGTAGCTAACATATTTAGATAATTTAGTTTAGTTGTGGATTTTTTCTCTCTTTTTGCATATATGCCTATTGAAAAACCCTCCGACACTAAAAATTAGGCCACTTGACCAGGAATTAATTTCTTTATTTATTTATTTTGATTTCCAATACTTCAATGAACTTTTACTTGTAAAGACCGAATCACCTGATTTAACATAATTCATTTGTATGTGAAATTCTCTAGTACCTAAGTATTACAGCCTACCAACGGCCGATCGATAAAGTCAGTGAACACAGGTAGTTTGGTATGGGGTTAGAATCCCTGCTAATGTTTTCGTAGTTGCTGCATGGGCGTTGCATGTGTAACGCAGACGCGAGCCAGTTTTCTTTAGAAATTCCACCACGAAGGCATCCTTCCCCTTAGACAGATAGTTCTCAAGAGCTTTGCCGTAATCAAATAAACCAAACTAAACCAAACCTAACTACTATCTGTTGTTATCGAATCTTCTATTAATTTTCAGAGTAATACCTTGGAATGAAACGTTTGATACATTTCAGGAATTTCTAGCACAGGATGAAGAATGCGTTTTACCTCATGTAATAGATATCTTTTGACCTTGTTCAATCATGAAATATTTCAAGAACTTATAATCGAATATTAGGAGAACTATCTTCAGCAGTATAGTTCCTTATTTGAAAATGTGAACTATTATTGTTACTTTAACAATCAATTCGACTGGTACAATTACTTGCTTTTACCCATGTATTATTAAGACATTAGTGACAAAAAAAAAAGGACCCGAAGTAACGAATGTATAGAGAAATTTCATATTTAAGTAATAAATGTGCTATTTTTAATGTAACATTCCAGTGTATTTGAAAATTTACTGTCACCCACATCCATAAAATTTCCGTAAAGAAAAGAAACAGGTAACTCTTCTCTTTTTTGTATCTCCTTTTTGTCAATTTATTGAAGACCTTAGGAATTTAGTAAAAACCTAAAGTAACGAATATGTGTGTATATATATATATATATATATATACATGCAACTAAACTACAATTCTATTAGTTTTCACTACAAGTTTTTCCAGCGGCGAAAATCATCTTAATAATTTAAAAGCTCAAACTCCGCAATGTAATTGAAAGTATAGAGGGCTTTTTAATTAAAAATGAGTAGTATTTCCTTTATAATTGGACTGAAAATAAAGAATTTAAAAACGAATTTTGAACTTTATTCTTAGCTTTAAGTATTAAAAAATATTGTCGAACATAATAACCACCGGAATGAGCAATTTACATATTTTATTAAATGGGTTCTTCCTTCCGTTATTCGAAAGCAATAAGCTTAATTCAACATGGCTGCAACTGCATTAATTCCGAAAAACTAGATTCTTCTATATTAGTCAATTTCCTTTATTAGTCAAAGAATATTTTCACGAAAACTATCATCGCAAAGACAAATCAACTTCATGTTTCCGCAATAAGTGTAATTTAGTAAAACAATTTCTTTTAGGTACAATTATTAGAAATTTCTCAGTCCCTAAACTATCCGTAATATGAAAATTTAGTATAAAAGCATCTATGCGAATCCATCTTATTTATCGTTTCTGTCAGCATTTACTAACTCTTATCAATTAACGTTTTTTTTTTTTTTTTTTTTTTTTTTTTTTTAAGGTTATTATTGAATCTGAACATGTATTTCATTTAATTTCTTTAATGATGATAATTCCGATACATTCAAGTAGACTTCAAATTTTCGTTGCAGTCAAGTGAGGTTATTGAACCGCATTAATATTTAAGATTAACCATATGTTGTATAACCTTTTTTTCAAGAGACATAGACATTCAAGCTCACTCCGATTAAATATGCCTTCAGTTGCTTCTGCATTAGAAATCAGATTGCCTACTTAATCTTGCCTTATTAGGGTGATTCTTTCCATCACAGAACACTTTTTCATTATTATATTGACAAACGTTTTTGAACCTATAAACAACTATTAGGTTTGAGGGGGCAGGAAATTTTAAGAAATCGGCTGCGCCCTCGCTGAGAGTCAAAGCATGGATCTTCTGATTGCTGGCTGGATGTGTTAACCCTTTGCATCACGACAAAAGGCACGGGAGAATGCGATAATTCGTTATAGTTAGCTCTTTGGGAATCTATTTCACGTATGTAATTAAACTATTTTAGATCAACGCCTAGTTTATTTAAGGGTTTTGATCGAAATATGAATATGGTCTACCATGAAGAAAACTCGTTAAGTTAGAATTGATATTTTCCAAACATTGTACTGACATAAATTTAGGTTTGGCAATTTCTATGGACTGCCGAGGGCGGTCTAGCTCTCCATTTTTTAAACATGATGTTTCCTTTAAAAAAATGAAGTATTCCGGAGATGTGTTTTTAACTTGGCGAATGTTAGATGAAATTGCACTTAATTTTACAATATTACAACATACTTCAAGTTTATGAAGACATCAGACACATCATCAGACAAGTTTATGAAGACATCAGACATAGACACGACAGAAATATGAACTATTATTATTATTATTACTTTTCATGAAAGATCTGTGCATGCTTGTGGAATTAGCTCTTTTGTTTGGTACAATTTGATAGTAAGAAGACTGTTTAGTCTTGGGTTGTTTCTATTTTTAGTATAAATTTTCAAATGGGGTTTCATTGGAGTAAAGACGTTATCAAGAAAAGATTTCGTCGGAGCTGTTGATAACTAAACTGCAAATGTGTTAAATATTATTGCAAGACCCAGTGTTAATTTTCATAATTGGAAGTTTTTTTTACTTTTGCGCTGCATTGTGAGCATGCATTATTAAGCATGCTCACAATCCATCTATATTAAGCACAAGATGCTCGAGCATGCTTAACAGACAACCGGGTTCTCGATATTTTGGAGGCAAATGAAAGTAACTCCAAATCACATTTATGGAAGGATTTTTAGTTTGAGACAAACGATGAGGAAATACGCAAGTTCGACTAAATTACTACTTATAGGTATTAAATTCTGTTGAATATTTGGTAAGAGGTAGAATTTCGCTTTGCTTTCTCTTATCTGACGAAAATTATCCGTAATTCAAATTTTCTCTAATTTTTCACCTTCATTTCAATTGCTGTTAGTTATGTAAACTTATGTTAAATGTTGATTAAATATCTCCGTTTGAAACATGTTGCATCAGTTCATGTCGTCTGATGTCACTGTATATCAATTATTCTTGAGTAAACTTCTAAGGATTATGTCCATTTTATTAACAGTTAAGTTTTAAGTTAAAGTTCCTTTTCTGTCGATTCTTAACTTCAACTTACTACTACCGGCCAGAACGTCTGAATACATAATGATGAAGAGCGTTATTTAACCGCGAAGTTCTTTGGTCTTAGTGAGAGAGATACCAGGTATTCTGTCTGCACGCGTCCGTCTTTTTAGGCTACTCTCTCTTAAGGTATTATTACGCTCGGCCGTACTTTAAGCCCTTGATAGCTTCGCAGTCAGTTAGCGTTAAGGGGCCAACTCGGTTAGAATCTTGATAGCTTCGGCTATATCTCTTTAGTTTAGATTAGTTTTAGTTTAATTCTTAGCCTCTTAAGTTCAAGCCCAAGTGTCGGCTTTTATTGTACACTCCAAGACGGAGTTCTTTTAAATCTTATTTGAATAATAAAGGGTTATTTACCCTTCCATTTTGTTGTTTCTTGTCACACGAACTCAAGCGATTATTCGCTTATCAGTTCATGAGATTCTTCACGTTCAACTGTAAATTAGCATTTACAAAGTAAATAACTCTACAAACTATTTGCATATTCCTAATAAAAGTTCTTCCAGTATTCTAATAGGTTTCAAAGGTTGCTGAAGTTTCCCATTCGGCCAAATTTCATTACGTTCTCTCCACTGCTGCATGAAAAGTGAAAGTTTTATGACAGATGATTCTCTACTTCTGTGTGATCCCTTTCAGTATATTAAATCCAAGAAACGTATTTCTCAGAACCCTTGTACAAATATAGGAATTTTGGAAATATCTGACCACTACACAATAGAAGGCAAAAGAGTGTGTTTGATTGCTTATATCCTCTACCAAGGTCTCCGTAGCAGTGAGTGTTTCGAGTACTCCTACATGAACCTCGACATTAACTTTAATATTTTCATCTCTCAGCTTCTCCTAAGAATAAAATGAAGTCGCTAGAGCCTAAATGCCAGCTCTATGAAAATTGTTTGATCCAGTAATTGCACACTACGGCTATCTACTACATAAAGAATAGATAACTTCATAGAGCTTTACGAAGAATATACCTGATCAAATAAAATCAGCAAATTTGGCGCGTGTTAGCGCAGTTCAGAAAGGAAACGTTACTGAAATTTTAGCAACTTACAAACCACAAAGTGATTCAGATAACATGTCATACTTTTCAATGACATTAAATTTCAAATGTATATACAGATGCGATATTATAGCTATAATTGATTGGATTTAGATCATGGATAAAATCGTAAAACCTATCTAAGCTGAAGAATGCTTTCGGTAAGGACTTTCTAAAGCAAACTGGCTCCTATTCACGTTACACATTGTCATTATTGGTACAATCATTATTATTGTCATTATTATTACAAGTGTAATAATATGATAACCACTTTTTTAAGCCTGATTTAGTTTGGCATTCAGGATGTAACAGTGATATAGTACTCTTCTAGTGTTTTTGTCTTTGCAGCTCTAAACAACACTAAAACAGTAAATTCTAAACAAACTAAAATGTGTGTGTCGTTTGAAGCTCTAAAACCAAAATAGTGTCGAGGACAAAATTGGAGTGCGATTGAAAAAAATCAGTTCTCTTGGGAAGCCTTTGCTCTAGCAGTCATGGGTAATGAAGCATGTCCCTCGTTTCCCTAACAGTTATCTTAAAACATGCAAATTTTATTGCTTCTCACCTGGAAGACACCATTTTCGAAGTTGTAGAACCCCTGTTTTCAAAGTTACGGTAGATTTAGCTAATTTAACGCGTTCTGACAAAAGCCTGTGAGATATTTTCAGTTTTCTGCTTGTTCAGCTGAAGGAATATACTCGCAAACTCTATAAGGTATTTCTCTCCTTTTTTCACGCTTTCGTGATGTAACTGGAAGCACGCTCGACGCGTATTCGGGAGGTCCGGGGTTCGAATCCCGGTGAGGGCACTGGGTATTTTTCACGTCTCCAGCATCCAAAAAAAAACCTAATCACCCTACAGCTTTCTTATATAACGTACAAAATCCGTACGCGCAAAACATTTCACGGATTTCACTGGGCATTTGAACTGACTTCTCTCGTGCAGTTTTCGCCAATTCAAAGAGAAAAGTATATTACCAATATCTCATTTATTCATCTTGGAACTCAATAAAGGTTAAATAGCCCAGAAAATTATATTCAGAAACATTCCATTAGTTTCACACTGCATTGCGGAGTATTGAGTATAATATCGTCAAATGACCGAAACATTTAGGCACTCGCCATTGATTTCATTTCGCTCTTTAAAAAAAGGGAGTGTGAAGTTCTCTAGAAAGCTTATTAATTTTGAGCTGAATTTTGAAGAGGAAAGGGATATATCTTATAAATGCTTTCGATTATAGTTAATACCCCAGAAGCTTGTTTTTAATGGCACTCTAGAGGCATGGTAAAAAATTAACATCAAGTTTTTTAAGTATGTGCTATGCTCAAAATTACCTCTCTAAATGCTGTTTTAAATTGTAATAGGCATGGAAGAAAGAAATAATATTTGGTACAGTAAATTACAGGTTTCGTTTCATTTAATTACAACGGTGAGGTTTATTAAAATCTTGCGATTTACATTATATTAATTCTTTTTATTTATTTAAATTTCTGAAGCAGGTGTATTAAGGACAGCTGCCATGTTATGAGTTTGGGAGAAAGTAAAGTTCAATGAGTAAAAGTAGAATGAAGAGTAAAATGGAGCAAAAATTAAAAAATTAAAATAATGAGTAAAAATGGAAAACTGCTATTGCTGTGTTATTTGCATTTTCTTTAATGATATCCGCATTGCAGATAATGCACTAATATCTAAATTTTATAACAAATTGATGATTCGGTATTTCTCATTTTTGACTAACCGTTCATTAGTTTAGATTGCTTCAACGCAAGAGAAAATAATCCATTTGCTTGATTATGTATACATTGAGTACCGTCCTTGAATTTAAAACGATGTATTATTATTTCGAATCTACACCTGCAACATGAGCAACATCTTTTCTTTCAGTTGGTTGTTTGATATACTACGGAAAAACCGAGTGATCCAAAAGAAAGCAAAAAAGGGAAAATTCAAAAAATTCGAAATATATAAACAGGAGCACGATACGTCAAGAGCAAAGCCATGGGCATGACATGCAGATTTCTCCCGGTCATTGGAAAATATTCAAATCTTATCTTGCGTACCAAAAAACATATATATACCACTTGCATTCGACCGATACTTTGTTATGCTGCTCCTGCTTGGAACATGGTCTCTCAAACTCAACTGCATAAATTACAAGTAGTGCAGAACAAATTTCTGCGCGTTATTATTGATTCACACTATCTTCTCCGCAATAAACTTTTACACAGAAACTTAAAACTTAAGACGATTCCAGATTACATCAGAAGATCTATGAAAAATTCTTCAACAAAGCTGTGCAATGTTAATTACTCCCAAGACCTTAATTCTCTTCGAAGATAGAAGCGTCAGACCACTTGCAGCTCACACCTTCATGGGAGGAGACGACAACGTTTTCACTTAGCTCCTCAATTGGTAGCTGTTTATACTTCCAATGCATCTGATTTTGATTGAAGTTCTTCTGTAGCTTGAATATCATTCTTGGAAATTGATAAAACTAATGCTGTGAGAGCTTTCGCATTGTGATGATATAGTAGTGTTGTAAATAGGTTGCTTAGGTTGTTGTTGAGTTGATGTAGTGTATTACGTTGGATAGTTGTATTAAAATTGTGTTGTATAGTTGTATTGTATTGTGTTGTATTTAGCACTTTTGATCGAGGTTGTTTAGTTGTATTTGAATTTGTCATTGGAACTACTGCTGTAGTGTATCTTCTCATATTGTTGTCATTGATTTGCATTGTCTTGGGTCCTCCTTGAAAGCTATAATCGCTCGTCACGTTTTGCGAACTTATCCGATTGGATTGTCTTGCTCCTTTTGGTACTTCTCTTCTTCCCTTTTTCTCCGTTTTCTCATCTGAGATTTTCTCCACGTCCGGATTTCTTTATGTCAAGTGCCCTTGGGCTTTAATTCTGGAACCGGCAACATTGTTCTTCGCAATAGCTCGGTCAATTATAAAGTCTAAGGTTTTCACAAAATTGCAAAGAAAGATATTTGATTTTTTAATAATGACTGAAGTTTTATTCATGTTTCACAGAGAAGTGGTTCCTCATTTTTATCAGAAGTTCGTTCTCTGGCGCATCATAGTTCATCAACGCAGCAAGGATTCACGTGACGGCTGTCAGATGCGGTATTATACTCTGCTCAGTATCAAAGAAAGTTTCATTTGCAATACTTGTCAAATTATCGCGAATAACTTGTTTCAATACGTCCAATAACACTGGCCGACTTCTGTACACCTGTGATTTCAACTAGCTGTATAACCAAAAACCACAAAGTGCTAGGTCTGCATACCTTGGTAACCATTCGTCTAAGAAAGAGCGACTGAGAACATGGCCATCGTCAAGTGTCGATCGCAGTAGTTTGTGCTTCGCAGCAGGCAGGATCCGTGCGGACGTATTCCATCCTGCATAAATGTCATACTAGGAATTAATTGTCTCTTGCTACAATACAATAGAATAATGCTCTCTCTTGAAAATGCTGCATTAAGCTCGACCGTGATAGAAACATTTCGAAATATATCACTGTGTTCCTTAAGGGAAAATGATACAGTGAACCTGCACCATCTTGTAATTTTTCTCTGATGCAAACGATTGTCCGCAGTCCTGGACGTGTTCTATTTCAACCAGATGGGGCAGTTACGAGCATTTAAGCTTCCAGTAAACGACAAGTGCCTCTCGTCAGTCCACAGGACATTTGACGTCTAGTCTGCTTTGTTTTTCATCTGTAGAAAAGCCCAATTCGCAGTTTCATGACGTGTGACGAAAACGATATATTCTGAGTGATTGCCACGCAGTCCCTTATGAAATGCCTGTTATCTAGAACCGCTACATCATCGGTGAACAATGACTCTGTTCTGATAATATAATTTTTCAATTAAAAAAGGCCATGACTTTCTGAGCATTTCTGTGAAAACCACACCATGCTATACTGTGTATACTTGTCGAATTATTGAATTTTTACTTTATCTGTTACTTTTTAATCACTCGGTACATTGTCTCTCTTAATCTTGAAGCCTCGGTTTTAAAATATGAATGAAACAATTGTCTCAGTTCTCCTTTTTTTCGAACCCGTGCGTCCACCAGCAAATAGAGTGGTAATATCATTGAATACAGGTATCATTGAATACAGGGTTCTCACCGGGTTAAACTTCCAGCGAAAGAGGTGGTTGCATTGGAGTTTTCATGGTTTTCGCCGTGTGTAACGTAAGATGTCCTCTACAAAGATGCCATTACCTTAAGCTTGTGCGGGTTTTACCGTAATTCAAATACTCCTCCTCTTCCGATCATTCATGAGCACTGGGTTTTAGCTTAAGACAGTCCGTCTAAGTCTTACAAGTAATATTGTAAAGACATTAGGTATTTTTGGATGCAGGAGTCATGAAAAATTAGCAACGCTTTTGCCGGGAATCAAACCGCGGACCTCTCAATTACGCACTGAGTGTGCAGACCACTACGCCATGGAGGCCCGCAAAGAAGACGGGAGAAATACCTTATAATATGTAGAAAATCCTTTCACTATTTTAGTATAGTAGAATCAGAATCTTTGTATAATATGTTTTTTGCTGCTTCAAGTCCATTTATATAAGACAAGAACAAGATAAAATGTCGGAATTTACAACCATGTGAAAGAAAAGAATTTATGATGCCTTGGAAACAGAGTAAGACATATTCTGAAATAACAATGGATATCAGTAGGTTAAAAACTTTTTAAAAGCAAGCAAAATACAAATTTTGTGTATGTTGTGATGAATCAAAAGGCGACAGATTACGAAAAAGAGCTCCAAAATGCATCTTAGAATCCACTACTTAAATAAAAAGATCCCTTTCGTTTTGTGGTTGTGATTACCAGCGGGCGAGAGCTTAGTCGCTGAACACCGGTAGTTTGACATAGTTTCAATTCCTGGCGAAAGCTTTGGCTGCATGGACGTTTTCGTGGGTATCACTTTTATCTTTTAGTATAACATTTTTATCTCGTTATAAATAGCTAATAGACATAAAAAATAGATAATATACATTGATAATATAGTCCTCTCATATTTAAAACGAGCTATATCTAGTTATTAAATAGCTGATAGATATAAATAATAGATCTCGTTATAAATAGCTCGTAAATAGCTAATTGACAGAAAAATAGTTTATTCTAAAGTAATCCATAAAACTAAATTCAAAACAATTAGATTTATAAAGCTACATGTATGAACGCTTACGTAAGTTTTTGCTTTTGGTAATTTTAGCATTTACTCATGATTAATATGCCAGTCAAAAACAAAAACTGTGCTTGACAATTAATTATATAAGTGTGGTTGATTTTTTGCAATCATATGACCAAAAATAAGGCTAAGTTAAAATTTTAATGCCATTCTCTATTGAGAGATAGCTAGAGAATTCCTATTTTAAGACTACTAAGAATCTGAACGACTGAAAAATCTGACTCTTTTTTTTTTTTATAATCGAGTTAAGCAGTGCACAAATTTTATTCCCAAAGATTGGGTAACTTACAAATTAAATATTTCAAATTTACTTCCTTTTTCTGGATGCCGCTAACAGAGTCTGATGGCACCTGAATGATGTTTCAATGTAAACAAAAGCGTAAGAAAACTGTAACTAAAGCACATGAATGCTATGCAGCAGAAATCACTGTAATATGAGTAAAACAGAACTTCACCTGAGGACGTGAAAATGGCGATACGAGTGAAGCTTCCATATACCTCAGAACAATAAAATATTCAAGAATGTTTCGGCTAAATAATAGGAAAGGAAATACCTGGCTCCATCTGTTGACCAAACAGTGAACAAAAAATTGCTAAAAAAGCAAATGCTTGAAAAGTTAACAGCGAGAAACGACTGGAATTGGAATCAGTAATTAGAATCGAAAGAGAAATGTCTCCAGAAATCTAATTTGCTGTATAATTCGAGATGCCGAGAAAAGGAACTTGTAATTTTTTTTTATCAGTAATGATGGGAAGTACAGAATATATTTAAATTATTCTAGCTATTTTTCTATATTTAGCATTCAGAAATTCAGATTATGTTCGATAAGGGACTTCCCGTTTAGTAAAAATTCAGTCCAAGACTGGAGTTAAAGAAAAATCCTATACGCATTTAGAATCGTGTTCCTAATTCATCGGTCCCATAACCATTCTTAACTTTCATCAGCTGAAATTATTGAGAAAACGCTTTCAACTGGCAAACTGCATTTGTTTCAAAGCCTTTCATATTCACCAAAATTGTCACTTTTACTTAAAGGTTTTATTTTTTATCGTTTTCTTTCAGAGATGGTGTTAAAGATTTTTCTCATAATTTTCATTTCTTTTTTGTTCTAATTAGCTCATTAGATGGCCCAAATAACGTTGCTTTTTGATATATTCGTTTACTTTTTTCGTAGGTTTAAGATATTAAATTTCGACGATCTGCGCGTTATAATTTTCTCCGCTTCAGTTCCTCTCGAAATGCTTGCGTGTAAAATGAACGCCAATCAAAGGTTAAAATTTGGCTAATTCTGTGTGCTTCTCTTGCATGTATTATTGCATAAGAAATATGAAAATATCATTGCAGATACAGATATTAATAGCTAAAAACGTTGATAATTAGAATGTGAACCATTGCCATGCTTCTCATGACTCTTTTTATCTGGTCATGATATTTTTTGTTGCTTGGTATATATTAGCTTATAATATAAATTATTTTATTTTCTTACTTTCATCAATGATGTAAATATCATCTTAATGAATGGAAGCTTGTGAAAATAGAGACTAAAATAAGTAATCAAACAAATTTAGCTATCACGAGCCTATTTAAATGAAGTTTTTCATTAGGAGATCCGAAAACCGTGCCACTCAGTGATTGAATTTCAAAGCAAATGCCCTTTTCTCAGTGGAAGTGTAGATAATTCCAGTATATGTTTCAAGATTCATCGCTGCATAAGGCAAATGGTATTAACTCCACTATTAACGAATGTAGCTAAATGTATATGTGGAAATTCGAATAACAAACTTTCGGTGCTTTAGTATCGAACACCTAAATTTACAAACTGTGCTTATAATGACAGTGTTGTGCTTGGGCATAGAATCCTGTTTTGTTACAGAGCTACAACTAAATACTTTCATAACAAAAATGTATTCTTATTAAACTTCAGCGTCTAAATGTTTACTGTTTGTGCAATTTATTGTCTTCGTCTGGACGTATGTTAAGTTATTAGCACTAAAGCTTGAAGAAAAAGTATTACTGTACCCCCCCCCGCAGCTTGATAGATACCAGTAGCTTGGAGGGGGGAATGCCCGGAGAAATATGATATTAAGGTGTTCTCACCACATAATTCAAACTGAATTTCAAACCTCCAAGTAAAAATACATATGCGAACTATGCTGCTACAAAAAGAGAAAGATGACCATCTTGTAAAATCAGAAAATACGAGACAGTATATGATTTTATTATCGAATGACATTCTTCCTATGCAGAAAAAAGTAATATTTTTATGCATATGTGAGAAAACGAAAGAGCCCCGAAATACCCAAAATTATTTCATGTTTGAAGCATATGAAGAAAATGCAGAAATTCTTCATTATTCATTGCATATTTTTATTCATGTGAAAGTTAGATTAGTAATTGCAAAGTGCGACTGGGTGTCCGTAGCTAAACCTGGCCTGCTCAGGGTATTCCGTAGCTGCAACCGTTAAATAGTTTAGTTTAGTGACGGAGGACGTGGGCGGTTGACATCAGGATTTATGCAAAGCATTAGAAAAAAGATTTTGTGAGGAGAAAAATTTAGTTAAAAATACGTGTTCTCTAGGTGGCTGTCTTTATTGTGAAATGCAGTAGAAGTATCCTATTTACTAAATGAAACAAAACATAGTGAAACATTTTTATGCCCTTTACAAGCATTACGACTGAAGTAAGAGGGGGAAATAAGCAAAGAAACACAATATGGTTTGCATAAGTGTATGGATTGCTAAGTACTATGCATGATTTGCAAAATCAGACACCAGTATTCGCACAGGATAATTTGCTATACTCCATCTTGAATTCGTACGAGTTGAAGGCAATGAATAATATGTTGATCGGTAAATGATTTTCTGTGATGCCTCACGACAGCAGTGAGATAATATCTTTCAGTTCTGACAAAGTAGCAACTTTTCCAGGATGAACACATCCGAAGTGGACCCAGGCTCAGAAACCTCATGTATTAAGATCGAATGGGCGTAGTGGCCAAGTAATAGGAAGCAAAGCGCTGTATGATACCTTGGTCAGCAAAACATGTGAACAAAAATGTAGTAAGTGACACTTCCTTCTCTGATATCATGCTTGAGAATGGTATAATTAAGAAATATGGAATTTTCCCCTGCTTGGTTCCTGTTTACTACATTTTATCGTAAAGCGCTTTTTAGCTGACGTGTTTTTAATTAATCTCCCGTGCAGAACATTTTATATTATCATTGGATAGTGCATGTATAAATTTTGAAACTGCTTTGTTCGCCATGATAGGAGAGCCGTTGGGCTAGGTTTCGAATTCGTATAAGGCATGGATGCTTGTAAATATACAATATCTTTGCGATATAAGGTATTTTAAAATAAGACCTTTGGATCCGACCACCGGGATTATGCCATCAAAACTGAGACGAGGATGGGTGAACTCGTACTCTCACCTATAAGTGTCAAGGCCGCCTGCGCCAACTGCTGTTTAACACTAAGACTTCGTGGACCTGTTCTAGACTATATTCAGATCAGGACGATTAATCGCACCAACATAAATTTTAGTGTCCATTGATGGTTACAGCTGCAGAATGCTCTGAAGATATTCACTTTATTTAGAACCATCCTTATATTTCCTCGCTCCAAGCGCTGACGACTGGGATTCGATCCCAAAAGCTGGCTGCATAGTTGTTTTTGTGGTTTTTTCCTTATGCGAGATGAATGCGTATCAGTTTTTCTTAGAAATTCCTAAACGAAAGTTTCCTTACCCATAAGCAGATAGACTCGTATGCTTATCCATAACTTAACCTAATCTATCTGGTATGTTTCCTCAGGTAGTACAAAAATCGGACATGAAAGCGGATGTGATGAACTACAAATTCGCGGCTGCTGGCCATAATCGTGTTGCTTACAGTAGAGATTTTTATTTGTAACCAGTTGTAAAAATGTTAGATTTACTCTCAAGTTGGCAGTAAAAGTAAATTGAAAGCTCATTTCATTGTATAGGTAATGCATAAAGAAGAATTTCTCTCAATGAAGAAGGTTCTTCACACTAGCAAGTGAACAGAGACTTAATTACAATACCTGGAAGTCAAATGACTATGGTTTGAAAGGGTAGCAACATTTTCCATGGAATTTAAAGATTTTTTTCATCCGTAATGTTAAGCTTCATGTGGTGAACTTAATAAATTCAAGCAATGTTTAAATTTCTTCGAAGCATGACACCTCTAAAACACGACAACTCTATAAGATTAGATCTAATCTGGTTTTTGCAAATATACCATATATTGAATGAATGCTAGTATATTACATATACTTACTACAAAATAACCGCGACAAAATTACAAAACCAATGTAATTTTCAAATGAATGTGGTTTCAAACAGTAGCAATTTTTCCATGGAATTTAAAGATTTTTCATTTAAAATGATAAGCTTCGTGTGGTGAAAATAAATTCAAGATCTCTTTTCGAAGTATAGCACGTCTAAAACATGAGCAATTGTATAAGACCAGATCTAATATTGTTTTTGTCATTATTTTTGCAAATTTATCTTAAACTGAGTTACTACTAGTATATTACATAGCGGCAACATTGCTCAGTGAACAACCGAAACAACTCCATGAATTGTCTTCCATTATTTTATTTTATACGTCATTTTTATATTCGCGATGGTTATTTTTTTACAAGATTGAATAGATCTGAATTCTTGTTATCAAATATAGGATCCGAAACAGTTTTTTTATTGAGCTTAAATAAGCATACCTTTTTCTCAAAACTTTCCTAAATGGAGTACGCCATTTTGTGCTCTGAACCCATCACATATAAAGCGATGTGTATAAAATCGTAAATAATACTGGATGCTACATATAATACGATATTGTTGAGATATGCATAAATATAGCTAAGTCTTAGCTAATATAAAGTATTAAATAAAGTAATAAAAAACGTTAATAAGTGCCTCTACATTATTGAGAAACTCAGAAATTGAAATCCACACTACGTATTAAATAAAGAAGTCTTAATTTTTATTCTGATTTTCAAGACAAATTACAGCAATGACAAAATACTCTTTATGAAATGTCTAGTATTATCATATATACTTTTAAGAAGGGATAGAAGGATAAAAATCGTGCTTTTCCATCCAGGACTACCAGACGCCAACTGCATAATTTAATTCAGCACTGGTCATTTGACCTGGTTTATAATCCGGCGAACGAGCTTCTCTACATATATGTTTCCATGGTTTTCTTCGTAAGCAACGTGAATGCATGTCACTTTCCCCTAGGAAGCCCTCCATAACGACATCCCTTTCTTTAGGCAGACAGCCCTTATGTGCTTTGCTTTATCAGACATAACAAATAGAAGTTGCGTATATATACTCAGTTTTGGGATTACCGTAAAACAGGTTGTACGTGTTGCGTTTGCTTTCTATTTATCACCCTTACAAAATGCATCCAATGTTGAATTTCCTGTAACAATTCAGGCACTTCATTTATAAACTATCCAGTTATCAATTTATAGTGGCACCATGAGCTGTCGGAAATGCATTTAATCGAGTAAAATTCAGACCAAATGAATAGAAATTACGAGTGAAGCTTCCGACAACTCTTGGACTGTCGCATTGCGTTGCACTATCTTGCATTTATCGTTCACGCAACTTAACAAATGCTATCAAATTAATGGCGAATTTCTTAAAGTTTTCCCTAAATCTGAATCTGACCACAGACTAATCTCTAAATATTTAGATGACTATCAAATTGATTAGTCGTTTTCAGGGGTCTCGCCATCGACTGTTCAACTGATGGAATGGAGGAAGAGTTAGAAAGTTTAGGGTAAAGTAAGACAAATATTTCAGATGCATAGGTTTAAAACAAAAGTACCAATGCCATTATTTCAGGTACAACTCGATAATCTGCCTGGTATTGACAAAATTTACGACATATCATTCTTCATGTGTTTTTATGTGAGTGTTGCTGCTTATAAAATAGTGTTGTACAGTGTCATAACTGTCAGCACTTCCACCATTCTTCTTATAATTGTAAACTGAAGCCCCGCTATGTCAGATGCGCGGGGCCGCACAAAACTGAAAATTGCACAGCTAAGAGACTTGAGAACGTAATGTGCTGCAATTGTAAACAATCAGGGCATACTGCTAATTATGGTTGTTCGACGTTCCCATCTGTTAAAACTTATAAAAACATGACTAATGTGTTAAATTCTGACTCTGATAATAAAAGTAATAATAAAGATTCATATGTTATTCCTGGACTTATATAATCCAGTGTGGCAAAAGGCAAAACTAGTAAGAAAACTGTACAAAATGTGCAAACACCTAACAAAGCTGTTCCTGATGTTAAAAGTTACAATAAACAAACCACTGAGGTGGGCATTAGTGCAATTACAGACATTCTCAACCTGCTTAAAGAACTCTATGACATGTTCAAAAACTTTCCTGTTACATATTAAGCAAAATATCAGCAAAATTACCTGAGCTGCATACAGCTGAACATGCTATTGACAAAGTATTTATATTGTTCACAATTTTTGAAGAAATGTTTAAGAACACAATGTAATCTGTTTGCAATATTTCTTTCTCATATTTGCTCATAGTATTATATGTCTTTGATTATGGATATTGGCCATTCTATCTTACCTACATTACTAATTAGTACTTTTATCTCAGCATGGTTTTGGTGCATCTTTCTTGTTGTTTTGATCTGTGTTTAATGTATTATGCATCTTGTATTGTCACCATTATTTGCTAATTTCTTATCGTAAACGCACCTTAGGATTTACACCTAAGTTTACTGCTTTTGTATGCAAGCATTATTATCCTGATAGGTTAACACCCGCTCGACAGCCCCCTTTTCAGCTTTCCAGATGGCATTTTTAAGTCTTCTTGAATTTTTGTATGCTCCAGTCTTCTTAGTTCTTATCTAGTTCACTAAATATTTGTTAATTAATCAACCCTAAAAACTACTTAAAAATCACTATTTTAAAAAAAGTTATGTATATAGGTACATAGATTTACTAACTTACGGCAGTTATTTTCTTGTAATAATTCGCATACTACTTATTATTCGATAAGGGGTAGGGTCTTTGACCCAGGTACCCTGGTGCTACACCACTCACCCGCGTACAAATGCTATTAGTGCGCTGCAGCACCATTGTCCGAGTAGTTAAGGCCGCTAAATAACGAGAGTTTTACTCAGTTTCTATGCCATGCGAACAGGCATGGTTGGTTTCGTGGTTTTCCCCATGTCTAATGTGAATAAGAGCGAATTTCCGAAGTAAGAAGAGAGGTCCTAACTGGTTTTTCTCATTCACTGGTTTGAAGCAGTGGCGATCTCTTCGTGGACACCAAAACATTCAGTGACTTACCGCTAAGGGGGGGGGATTCAATGGGTTTTGACATGATCGGATGTACACATTTTGTAATTACGTCATAAATATATGTATACATAATTTTTTTTTCTTTTTCTACAATATTTCAGAGTCCTAAGAATGTGAAAAGAATGCATTTTTAAACAACATTTCATTCCGAACGGAATTAAATGCAGAACAGTTAGCTCAGTCTTTTCGCAGAACAGTTTGCTCAGAACAATTTAATTTGAATGAATATTTTCACAAGTTTTCTTTAATTACATTAGAAATAAATTTTAAGGTAGTTCGATTTTATTCAATTAAGGATACAAAAACTAAGATCAAAGTTTATAGTAATATTAGTATTAAAACTACTCATTATTTCTTTTCTATTTAAGTAGCTTCTTCCTAAAATATTTTCTCAATATGAGGAGATGTTTTAGCTTCTGAAGAGGCATCTTTTAAATAAAGAGTCAGTATATAGTTAATACTCGGTTCGGTTCATTTCAAATTAGAACGCCTTTTATTTTAATAGCGAAATATGTTAAATATGGGTGCCGATTTCCATGTACTTAACTTTCTGTAAATATATCTGAAAGGGAATAAAAAAAGGATTCTTTTTTTAATATTACCTTTAAACTTGTAACTGAGTTATTATAAAATGTAAGGAAATAATTCTCTTAATACTTACCATATTTTATTTACTCTTAATTTTAACAACACATATTCTAAAAACTGTTTTTACTACTTAAGTACGCATCTCATAAAATTTGCTTTACAATACCTTCTAACAGATTGCTTTCCAGTACGAACAATTGCTTAAATAATTTTATAAACTTACTATTTGTCAATAGAATTTCAATTTATGTTTACAATTAAATATTGGGTTATTATATATTTAGATAGTATTTATAATCATTATAAACTTAGATATATTTAATAACTGGATTTCTTCACAGTAGCTTTCACAGGAGTTTATGAATGAATAAATCCTTCATTTCCAAATACATTTGTAAATAAATAATTTAATAAATATTTGCGTGTTTTGTTAAAGGCAGATACATGCTTTTTGCAAGCATATGCATAGATACCCATATGCATTTAATGTTTTTCATTTTCGACGCGTGCAAATCTTTAATTTCTGTGCATTCACTATCTTTTTCGAGTAATATAATTTACAATAATTTAGCATATACCAGAATTATTTACATAAGAAATATTTATAAATATAATCTGAATGAAAATTACATGCATTATTTTTAATACCCACTCAAAGGTCAGTTTTCCTTCGAAATTCCTCCACGATGGCATCTCTCCCCTTAGGCAGACAGCCCTTTCATGCCTTAGGCTATTTAATAAAAACTTAACCTGAACTATGTACCCAATTACAAATATTTTAACATGCATGCCTTTACATCTAGCCATCAAGTTTCAAACTTTTGACTTAAACACGTTTTAGGATACATTCATTATCAAATTCAAATTTTCTAGTAAATGTACTTTGGCAGAGCATTCAATAACTCTTTTAGCGATTTTACCCAGTTTAATAGTTCTCTGATAATATAATAAATAATAACTATCCATTTCACACTTGAACTTTAACCTCACTATCATCAAACAGCAATCTTGATTGCCTTACTGTGCATAATATTGCTTCATTTTTTAAAACAGTTAAAACAATTAATTGATCTAGTTAGCTAATCTAAATTCTAAATTGATCTAAATTCACAAATACCTGAAATTTTTATACTGCGAGGTAATCCAGAAGATAAGATATGTAAAGTATAATGATATACCGATTAATAACATTGGTGATGCTTTTTTTCATGTCTTGAAACTCTTTCCAAAATATCAGACCACTACTCAAGTATATGTATTGAATAACAAATATTTCTCATTCATAATTTTGTATTACATTTATGCTAAATAAATTTTTAAAACGAAAAGACAGAACTTTATTTTTTTCGTTTTTTAGTTAATCCAAAGTGTAAACCCAAAGTGATTATTTTTCATTTATATAAAAATAAAATGATAATATGTAGATGACAAAACGTGTATTTTATTTCAAACATTTTGATGTTTGGAGCGTAAAATAAAACTAGGCAATGCTCTCTCAAGGGTATCGAAAGACGCATACAGTTTTAAAGGTACCGCAAAATCGCTGTTGCAAGTCATCGAAATATAACCAAGATGTGACTTTTGCGTAAATGTCACTAAACTATGCAAATTTCTATTATCCATACAACAATAAATGTTTCTTTTATGCGGAAGTGTCCCCCGTTTCGATTTGTATGGAACTGTCGTGTGTGGAAATACAATCAAAGCGCTGTCGAGGAAGCTCTAGATATAAACAAAAAACACCCAATTTGGAGAAGTTTGGGAGCAGTGCTTTACTCGTAGTTGCGAGGTTGGCCCTCCTTTTATTCTTACCTCCATAGGCAGTGTAAATTGTGCTTTGCCCTATCCAAATAACCTAACCTAACATAGCTACCAATACGAGACAAAATTTCTAATTTATTTTACACGCCACATAGCAAATTGCCAGTTAGCAGAGAGCTGCGATTACTATTATAATGACCCGTTCTCCCTTTTTGCGAGTTTTATAACTGATGAAACTTTTTCTTCTTTAATCCAATTTCTTCTTTAATCCAATAATTTTTACTGTAAATGGTACATTTAAAAAATTAGAACGACGGATACGGAATCATGGACAAGTTCACACAACAGTGTATCATTTACGAATGCTAGTCAGTGTTTTATACATGCGCGTACGAAATATTATAGGTGCAAAAGTACAATAAAAATAAAAGTCTGCATTCACATTTACAGAACATGACGAAATAAGGCAAAGTAGAAAATTGTTGTTAGCATATTCGTTTCCTCTTATATATATATATATATATATAATGGCCAATCAATTTTTAAACTGTTTTAAGAAATCAGTTTCTGAATTCGAGATAATAAATCTCGCAAATGAGAATAACTGAATTTTAATCTATAGCCATAGCCTCTCTATAAATCATTCATCAGCACATACTTTCACATAAAATGAGATATGGAAATATATTCCTTAATGTACCACGTTAAATATCGTGCTATTTTAAAGCCAAAGTTCTCAAAACACATTTAGTATATTTCGTTTGCTTTAGCGAAAACAGCGTCACTAAGCAGCAAATAATTACTCCAATGACATTAATATTTAGAAGTTAACTATTATTTCGTGCCCGCAGCTGTATTTTACCGAGGACTATTGCGTGTCAAACTCGCATATAGCGTGCTAAAAAGAGTAACAAGCACTATCTCATTTGTTATTCCTGTGCTGCTGAGCAAAGATAAGCACGTGACTAGTGTTTACACACTTTTCAGATTGCTTTTGAAGAGATCAAGCAAAAAAAAAGAAACTTTCAAAAATTCTTCGAAATAGTTAGTTTACTTATTACAGTTATTTATTCAGATTATATGTGTATTAAAAACTCGGTTGCTAGTAAACAAGTAAAGCTACTGCAATGCATCCTCGTACACAAAGAGTACTTTTTTTCTTCTTGCAACCAAATTTGAAATAAGTGAAGAAATCTCCTCTTAAAGTTCAAGATTTACGAGCAGTGTTTTCCCCTTAAGTCCATTCCTTTTCAGAAATTATTAAAATTTGCGAGTGAGTTCATGATATCTTATTTACATTTTTGAAAAATCCATCTAATATTAAACCCTCCAGTGAAGATTCAAATTTTGACTTTAAAAGACTTAAGCGAATTTAAGCCTCAGGCAGGTAGCTTTCGCATGATTTTTCCATAGTCAGTTGAACAACAGCAGGATAAAATGTAGTTATGTGAAACGTTTCCCAATAGGGGAGTGATCGCTAATAATTATACACAAACACACACACACACACACACATATATATATATATGAGTATGTGTGCGCGCTACTGGCGATTAGAATTGCAACACATTGAGGGAAGTAGTTGATCGATGTAAAATTTGTATTATTGATTGAGAATGTTATGGCATAAAATGATGAGCATTGTAGCGTATATGTAAATAACGGGCACCTGGTAATACCATCTAAAATCAGTGCAAACGAGAACAACAGAGGACGGAGTTTTCCCGCGGTCATCACACTCACTCCTTCGTTCGTTTGACAAAACTATTAAGAGTATACCTCAAGTAAGAAGACGTAACGTACAGCAACAGTATCTAACTTTGATCTTGAAAGAATAATACCGTACTGTGACTACATGTCACGCGCCTCACTCAGCGTACATTTCTTAAACACACAACAGATAACAACGACAGTCAAAGATGTGACACATAAATGTGACCATGTCCAACTCTCCTCAAATGACACATCAAGCCTATTTCTACTGCCGGAAAACGCATTCCTGCCCCTAGCCAGGGCTGGATTAACAATTAAGCAATATGAACACATGCTAAGGGCATCGAGAAAAGAGAGCACTACAAAAAAGATCCCCAAGTAATTTAAGAAATAGGGGTACTAAATAATTGACCATCTCCGGTTTTACCATGGAGTGCATGGTTCAGCTAAACCAGGAGAGAGCAGGAATTAAAAAAAAAACACGTAAACATACGTGGGGACACCAAACTCTTTTAAGTGCTCAGAGCCTTTAAAAGTCTTATCAGGCTGGCCCTGCCCCTAACAAACCAAATTATCAACCTTTTTTACACATAGTAGAATAATATAAAAATCGAGAAACAACTGCAACTACGGAGGTAGGGAGTGGCTATTATAATGGACGATTTTTATAATGGCTCTTCAAATTCATCTGCGGTGTCGAATAGACTTGAGATGAGAGACGTTATGTTGAGCTATGTTAATTGTCGTAATTAGCCACATCATGACGGGAAAAAAGGTAGCAGATTTCAAAAAACTAAAATACTGTTCAAATTTTTATATCACTGAACTTCTTGTATATATCAATTAGTATAGTGTACTGTATTCGTGATTTTTCTGCACAAATCTCGAGTATAATAATATTTCACCTAATAAAGCATTATTTGACAGCAATAAAAATCTCTGTGATATGTTTTAATGATGGATATTATATATTCTTGTACATTATTTTAATTTAGAACATGACAGTAATTCTCAATTAGACTCACAAAGTTGTTATTGTTCAAACTGTTAATATTGACAGAATGCCTATGATATATTCTTTATTACACTTTTTTGAAACTCGCATTAATCTGTTAATAAGATGAGTTAATATCACAATGTTACAAACTGCAAGTTAATATCACAATGTCAAAAAACACAAATTATATCTATATTTACAGGAAGTACTGAACCAAAGTGCCATCGAAGAATTGTGCAAATATTCAGAATGGAATACGTAAGCGTACACATGCGTGTCTGCGTAGCTGTGATTGTTGAGGAGATATAAGCGCATGAGCAGTTTTCGGCAATTTCTGTGCTCGCACTCCTTTACAACATTCACCTGTGTCTCGCAAGAGCTGGGTAAACTTTATAAGGTATCAGGTAAAATGAGTACCCACCAACTTATGGTTGACGGAATGATATGGAGAATGGTCAGTAGATTGGAGGCAGGCCAATCACAAGCGCAAGTGGCCACAGAGCTCAATGTAAATGCCCAGTGTCATCTGCAATTTGTAGAAACAGTTTCAGGGTACTGGACTCGTATCGAGACGACTTGGACAAGGTCGAGCAAGGTCCACAACGGCGAATGAAGATCGTTATTTGGCACTTTTAGCGCGGTGACACATTGCTAAATCTTCACAGCTCTCACGTGAGCTGTATGCTCCTACTTTAACCGGAGTTTCACGGTCTACAATTGACAGAAGACATTATGAAATAAAGGCTGTACGCCAGAAGACCCGCTTTTTGCGTCTCACTCACCTCAGCACATAAGAGAGCGCGTTTAGCATGGTATAGACAGCATGCGCCTTGGACCAGACTTCAGTGGAGCCCCATGCTTTTTACGGGTCAGGAAAGATTCAGCTTGGACACTGATATTTTCGGTTTACCTGTATCTGGAGACAGCTTGAAACACAATATCATCCCTCCATCAAGGAAAAGGATCATTACAGTAGTGGACATGCAATGGTTTAAGCAAGTATCATGTTGGGCGACCGCATACCCCTGCATTTGTTTGACAAAAGCTCTCTGATTGCTATGAGGTACAGAGAGGTCTTAAAATCGTATATGCGACTTTTCAGGGCCGCAGTTACCCGTGGGTTCATGCTTATGGACGACAAAGCTCGTCCACGTAAGGTTCAGTTTGTCGACGATTACATGGATAGTGAGAATATTCGCTGCATGGATTGGCCAGCCAGTTCTTCTGACCTTAATCCTATAGAGCATGTCTGGGATATTCTTGGGAGGGTAATTTCCATCTCGACTTCCTGAACTATCCCAGAGCTGACAGCTGCTTTGCTGCAGGAATGAGATCGACTGCCACAAAGACTCAACTGTCTCATATCCAGTATGCAGTCACGCTGCGCTGTCTGTCTGTTGTGAGAGGGAACCATACCCTCTCGCCCGGTATCCCAAAGTGGATTTTGGACATACCAAAACTATGAGCTTTACTGATAATCATGCGTACCAAATGACGTTTGAATGGTACATCTCTTTCTCTGTTATAAATGCGTGTTTTACCAAATGTATTTGAAATCTGCCCATTGGTTTTATAGAAATTCCATATAATTGGATACAAATTCTATTGATTTTTCACACGAGTGCACTTCCAATTACGAAGGTGCTTTCAATAAATAAATTTTTATATTATGGCAGTTCTAAATTTAAAATTATAAGTTTTGTAAAAATTTCGAAAACTAACCTTTTTATACGCCCTGAGGTCTCTATAGTCATATTTAGTAAGCTTTTATACTTTTAAAAATTAAAGCACAAATGTTTGACTTTCGTACGAAACAAACTGAGCGAGATATCTAATTTTAAGGTCTGAAATCACGTTCAAATGTCGTACACAAGTTAAAGAGGGAAATATTTAAGTTTTTACGCAATAAATATGAAATATCAGTTATAGTGCAGAGAAGTGCACTACTGTAAACGACGTTATCGTGAAGAACACTGATCAGCATAAATATTTCGAAAAGCGAGATCTTATTATTCACAGAATCTTAATAGAATACGTGTTAATAGACAAAGCGACATGCTTCAGTTATAATGCATGCTTCAGTTAGGAATTATACATGGGCATAAATTAAGAATGACGAATATTTCTAGTCTAAAGATTCCCCTTCCTTTTTTTTTTTTTTTTTTTTTTTTTTTTTTTGTTTTTTTGTTTGTTCCTTGACTGTTAGATCATGATCTTAAAGTAATAAAGCTTCGTGCGAATATTATTAACGCATTACATTACTTTAAATCTTATGAACTAGTTATATGAAAATTCTTTCAGCATACTAAATGTAATAAAATTATAAATTAACGCTTAAAAGACGGGTGACCTAAGAATCGGCCAGAGCTGATGTGTCTCAAAAAGACGGCTGTGGCCGAAATATCGGCCAGAGAATTCCTCCCCCCCCCCCCCAATTTTTGAGGGTGCGGAGATAGTCATTGTCCAAATAACCTCCCTTGCCAATTATGGGAGATGACCTTCGCGCGTCCCAACTGTGGGGGTTCGTAAATTCCCTTTCGTTTCCCTCAGCAGTGAAATCTTAGCTCGGGGCAAAATCTTTCAGTTGTGTCAAAGAATATTTGTTCTTCCTATATGTTCTTTGGTTGCGTTTTGCGTGATTTATTTGCTCTCTAGAACTCTGCACTAATACTTGGCTGTGCTTTACTTTCGCTATGTATAGAAGAAAGAAAGGCTTAACTCAAGAAGAAATCGAGAAATTGCTTCAAGATCTTGAAAATGAAGCTTTTGGTAACAGTGATTCCGAATGCGAAATTGATAATGATGAAGGAAAAGAGGTGTCTTCCTTTACGGAATTTCAGTCTGTTTCGGAAGATGTTGCAGATAAAGGAAAAAATATTAATGAATTTCATCTGGAAGACATAGATATAAATTGGGTTGATCCTGATATTTCGATGAAAACGGATACCTATTCATTTAAAGGAACTAATGCATTAAAAGGAAATGCTGCAGAATGCAGTAATGAAATTGATTTTTTCGAATGCGTATTTCAAATGCATTTACTCGATTTTATAACACTCGAAACAAATAAATATGCCGAGCAATTTTTCGAGTTAACTGAAAGTGTTTCTAAAAAAGCTCATTCTGTGAAATGGAAAAATGTAAGTGCATCGGAGCTAAGGAAATTCTTAGCTCTGACTCTGCTTATGGGGCACATTGATAAAGATAATTTAAAAGACTACTGGTCGACTGATGAGATGATCGAAACCCCATTTTTTGGAAAAGCTATTGCAAGAGATCGATATTTAAACATTCTTCGATTTCTTCACTTTTCTGACAATAAATTAGCACCGAATAAAGAAGATCCCGAGTACGACCGCATGGGGAAGATTCGAAATGTCTTTGAAATATTAAATTCTCGCTTCATAGAAATATATGACCCTACAGAAGAACTTGCGGTTGATGAAGTTATCGTTGCTTTTAAAGGTCGAGTAGTCTTTCGGCAGTACATCCCGAAAAAGCGAAAACGTTTCGGTATTAAAGTCTACAAACTTGCAGATAAAAATAGGTATACGTTCAACATGCGTGTGTATCTGGGGAAGGATAAGGTTTTAGGCGATGGAGAAAAATGTTCTGCACATCGAACTGTCACTGGACTTGTTGAATGTGTTAAAGGAAAAGGACATAAACTTTTTATGTATAATTTCTTTTCACCCCCACAATTGTTTCTTGAACTTCACCGTAAGTATAAAATAAACAGCTGTGGTACCGTTAGGTCAAATCGAAAATATTATCCGAAGATTCTGGCCTCTCCACGAATGAAAAAAGGTGAATGCAGAGAATTATATTCACAGGGTATGGTAGCTACGTGCTGGAAGGATAAGCGAGAGGATTTTATGCTGAGCAACATGCATAATCCATCCAAAGAAATAGAAACTGGATCCGAAAAGCCAGATGTAATAGCTTGTTACAACGCTAATATGGGTTATGTAGATCTCAGCGACAGAATGGCTAATAGCTACACATTTGGGCGGAAAACTCTGAAGTGGACAAAAAAATTATTTTTCCTCTTATTAGACCTGTCTATTTTGAATGCTTTCATTTTGTTCAAAATGAAAAACCCTGGGATAAAACATAAAAATTTTCGACAGAATTTAATTTATCAAATGGTTCAGAGAAGTTTTGCTGAAGAACCAAAGGTAATGTCCTCGCCTAGAACTTCACAATCCGTTAAACGGAAACTTTCAACGAACAACCTCGACCAGCACTGGCCATTTCAAACTAAAGTTCAGAGACGTTGCGTAGTTTGTTCTAAAAACGGAATTAGGAAAAGAACTTCAGTTTCCTGCAAGAAATGTGACATTGGACTATGTATAAATTGTTTTGAAATTTATCACACTAGTAGACTTGAGACAGATATACAAATTTAATTCGAGAGTAGCTATCATATGAAATATATAAATTTGAAACAAACAAAAACAGAAAAAAAAAGGCCTATTTTTAGGCTGAAATTTGAAAATAAGATTCATTTATATCCAGTCAACCTATACACCTGCACACATACATATGTATATGTAAATATGTACATATATGCATATATATATGCGTAAGTACACATATGTATAATGCACTTATATGTATATATACATACATATATACATGTATATATACATACATATATACGTATATATACATACATATATGCGCGTGTAATACATATACAGACACACGTACGGTTATAACGTACATATTACAGGCGTATGTATATACCAAACACGCATACTGATATATATATATATAATCTATCAGCGGTCGAGTGGTTAACATCACTGAACACTGGCAGTTCGACTCGAACCTCAACAAACGAGCTGGCTACATGCCTGGTTTCCTCTACTGTAGCCCACAAACCAGTTTCCTTAGAGTGGGGCCCACTAGCGGCCGAGCGGTAAAGACGTTGAACACTGGTAGTTCGGTCCGAGGTTCGAATCCCGCGAACGGGCTGGCTGCATGGGAGTTTTACTCGTTTTCCCATGTGTAACGTGCATTCTAGCCAGTTTCCCTTAGGTCTTCCACGAAAGGCATCCTTCCCTTTAGGCAGACAGCCCTCGTGTCTTTGCGATAACTGAATAATCCCTTAGAATGTAATCCACGAAGGCATTCCCTCCTGTGTGCTTTGCCATCTTCACGTAACCTCACTATACTAATATGCTTAAGCGTATGGTATATACATATGTAAATGAGGGTATGAGTGCATATACTTGAAAATCACAGATTTAAAATCAAATATTATATTAATTTATGTTTTCTTTCGCATTCGGCATAGAAGTTTTATTCAAAAATACGAAAGAGACGAAACGCGATAATATTCCAACTACTGGTTATTTTATGGAAAGAGTAATTCCGCTTACAAAGTCAAGACTTTCTGTGAGTTCAGCAGTAATTACTCTTATATATTTGCTTTCTATATTTCTTTTATTATAAATATTTGCAAATCCAAAATGTGGCAAGAAAGCAAAATGTGGAAAATGTATTAAATTACAGTTTTACAGCATTTACTAAAATTTAACTTTAAAAAAATCTCTCATTAAATTAGCATTTACTCTTCGTTTCTTAGATGATCAAAATGAATATTAATTAAAATATAGATACATATGTAGCCTTTTGTTTCAACTTCTTTCTTATAAGAAAATTAAACTCGTATTCCCGTACTGATAACAGTAATGGGATATCAGTGAAATCGATATACACTGGTGGTTCTCAAAGGTTCTATTCTCCGTTTGATCTAAATAAAGCATCTGCTATTTCTTTCACGTACACATGAGCAAGAAATACATGGGCCAGTTTCACGTAGAAAGTCCTTAACAAAGGCCCATCAGCGGCCGAGCTATAAAAGCCGCTGAACACTGATAGTTTATTCCGGGATTCGAGTCCCGGCGAAAGAGCTGGCTGCATAGGCGTTTTCGATGTTTTCCTCTTATGTAACGTGCATACAAGCCAGTTTCCCTTAAAACGTCTTCCATGAAGCGTCCCTCCCTGTCGGTGTAGTGCCTAATATTTTACCGAGAGACAGAATTAATTTTCGGTACAAGCCTTTTTTTTAATTAAGAATAAAATTTTCATCATTATGGTAAAGTAATAACCAGAAATGCTATTTTAATAACATTTGTAGTTTCAGTATTCCTTACATTCTTGTGCATAATGAAAATATGAGCTAAATTCCTGTAAAAGGGACCTGCATAACAGCGTCAATATTTTGACAGGATTATGTTCTGTTTATAACACTTTCAGTCTTTATACGCATATATAAATAAAAGTGGGAATATTTGGATTACGACCAAGGCACAAAGGGCTATCTGCCCAAGGGAGAAGGGGCTTCATGGAGGTCTTTTTAAAAGAAATTGGTTGGTACTCATGGTACACATAACGTCACATGCAACCAGCTAGTTCTCTCTAGTAACGAACTCTAGTAAGTCTGTATAAATAAATAAAGTTTATAAATCCGCTTAAAATTTTACATTAGTATTAATTTCACCAATTTTTCAATGTCATTAAAAATGTACTTTTTCTTTATATTTCCTCTTTCTATTGTAATTTTTGTATTTAATATTGCTGTTTGAAACATGCAAAATGCAAGGCAGTGCAATGCAATGAAAATATAATCAATAAAATCTGTTTTTATAGTAAAGGGAAAACAATTTAAAAAAAAAAAAGCACGCTAAAGGATAAAAAAAGCTGCTATCACAAAACTGCAAGAAAGAACAATGAACAATAATGTAGTTGAAAGATGAAATAACTTACCATACAATGGGGGGGGGGGGGCAATAAATTAAACTGAATAAGAATACTAATGAAAAATGTAAACGAAACTAATATAAGAAAAATATAAAGGGATTTATTTAATATATAAATATAAGCTGTTACACAATGCTTTTAAACAAATGAAAGCGAACTGCCGATTTATACGAGAAAAAAATAGTTAAACATCATTTTCGTGCATAAATTAAAAATGTTAATTAGTACATGTATTTCTAAACTAAATTCAGTTTGGAAACAAATAAAAACCGATTAGACTATGGACTGATTATAGGCATGCATTTGTTGCTAAGGCGTATTTTCATTGTGACGCAATGTCAAAAGTTAATATTCCAACATACGACAATTATTTAGCTACGAAATCTCACCATCATATGTTTTTCTAGTTTAGGGAAAAGAAACAGCAGAAAAGAGAAGAAATTCAACAAATTCCTTTGTATTATTCCCTAGTCTCTTATCTGAAAACTAACAAAGGCGACCCCCAAGGGCGACTTAGAGGAAAAGTTGCAAACGAGTAGTAGTTTCCCTTTACAATGGCAGCTAAAAGGGGGTGGAAATGCATTTGGATTTCCCGTCTTTTTAAGTGAAACCTTTCCAAACTCCACAGTCTCTTAAAGGTTAAAGACACTAGTAAGTCATAAGAAAATATTATTGAATGGCATTGGAAAGAGAAACAAAATCAGCCTATAAGGTATTTCTCCCACTTCCCTAGCGTGCCTTCGTGGTGTAACGGTAGCACGCTGGGCGGGTATTCCAGAGGTCCGTGGTTCGATTCCCGGCGAAGGCGGTTGCATATTTTTCATCTTTTCTGCTTCCAATTTACCTAATGACTCTACAAGCCTTGCATTATTAGAATTTATTTTTTAACCGACACCTCAAGACGAGCCGAAAAATAATGGCAAAATCCCAAATTTTTAAATTAAATATCTCGGTCATTTTTTGCCGTGTGGAAATCTAACTTTCTGTATTATATTTTTATACTGAGGGTAAATTGTTTCTCATTATAGAAAGTAAAATGCAAAAAGACTTTTCATGTTTCCTACATCAAAAGAGTCCTGTAGTTTTTATAATATGTATTGCAGATACTAAACAATATTAATAGCTTCTGTAGATATGATTATTTTAACTTTTACCCCAAAACGTTTTAATCGAGCAATTTAATTGAATTTCTATTTAGTTTATTAGAGAAGAAAATTAATTTGATGCGAAGTATCATGGGAAATAATCCGTGCTTGTCCATACTAAAACTCGAGGTCTTTGAATTGTGCACTACTCATTATACTCTATTGATGCACTCATTATATAAGGTGTTTTAAAAAAAAATCATCCGATTTTTTAAAAAAATTATTATTATTCAGCTTTTGAGCCATTTTGATCGAATAATGTATAGGTAGAAAGAGGAAAATTTCAAGTTTTCTGCAGTTGTCAAAAAGTAGCGCTAAAGCTCTTCCGTCACCCACCATTTCAGTTTTTGTCTATATGGCGACTACGCGATATAAATCGTTTTGTTTTCTACGCTTCGCGAAGTGTGAGGGCTTAACAACTGTTCAGCGTGATTTTTGTTGACAGAACCCTGGTGTTCAACAACCTACCTTTCAGAGCATTAGTCAATAATATCAAAGATTCCAAGACACGAGTTACCTATGTAAAAGGAAATCACCTGGCCGTCCCTACGAAAATGTGGAGTGCATCTGACAGAATTTCGCACGTAATCCACAGAAATACGCATGCTGTACCTATAGGGAACTTGATATTCCTGCAATATTTGCTTGGCGGTGTTTTAGGGCGATGTTTGTTTTTCAAACCAAACAGAACTCAACTGTTGAAACTCTTCATACAGGTAACAAGGAACGACATGTACAGTTCTGTGAATTCGTCCTTCAGAATGTGTCACAGGATAACTTTTTAACACGCTTCGTGTTTAGTGACGAGGCTAATTTTGATCCAAGTGTCAAGGTTAGACAGTATTAGAATGCTCTACAGTGTTAGAATATAGAGCATCCACATTAAATTACACAGCGTGAGACAGACTCGCGGAAAGTTAGGGTTTTGCTTTGCTTTTCTGAAAAAGGTGTATTTTCTTTCTTTAATTGGAGGCTACTATTACGAGAACCGCATATCCCGATATGCTGGAAAATTGTTTTTTCCAGCAGTTAGAAAATAATTCGGATGCCTTCGTTTTCCAGCAAAACGGGGCACCACCACGCTGGATCTTGGACGTTCGAGAATTTTTGAACAATCGTATTCCTCAACGATGGATCGGATGTTTGAGACCTGACGATTCAGTTAAACAGCATTGGCTTCCAAAACCGTTGAATCTCTCAGTGTGCGATTTCTTCTTTTATAGACTTCGTTTATAAGCTTCCTCTACCAGCTACATTACTGTTACTACTTAGAGAGAGCATGAAAGTATGCCTTAGATTTTTGCAGCTATGTATGCATTATTTAACAACTATAATGTCATCTTAATACAATTGACGATTTTATTCCCTACTTCATGACCTGATATCCTTTTATGAAGCGAAAGAGCCTGAAACACTTCCGTGTCTTCCAGAGCTTTGAAATATATGAAGGTTTCTAGCAGTTGAATGACCATTGTTATTCCTAGAACTTGTTTTCATCAAGAAAAATTGTGTTGAAATACATTTAGATATCGAAGATCTTTGATGATCTTTTATATTATAACTTTTATTTATCGTAACAGAGTATATTTAGCAAAGATGTGCATACAGGTTGTGCGGTGCGCTCTTCCAACATGCAGAATCCCCAGAATTATTTTGCACTCATTCCTTTTAAAGAACCCCCATAATAGTTTGATTGTTTCGCATGGCTTGTAAAATTAAACATAATATATTTATGCTTCATAAATAGAACATGTTTCGGCATATAAATATTTTATCCCATTCAAATTAATAATCGGTTGTGTTGTCACATATAGTTACAGGTGGCAGGTGACAGGTGAATGCAGGGCCCGGACACCCGGACGGCTTAATATGTCAAATCGGGTGTCGTCTGGTACCCGCACCTATCTAGATAAGCGATAAGCAACGGAGGACGTGGGCACTGTCCCTTTACCAAAAGGTTAATCGGTATAGCACCACGTCCACCTATATCTAGAGCCTAAAGAGGAATCACAAGACGCCACGCACCGGGCGCCCAAACCCAAAGCCAAATTCAACCCGGGGGCAGTCCAACAGACTAAATGCCCACGAAAGACAGTCCCAACAACCGCCCAGGCCCCACATTTATTAAATAAAATAACAAAAGCGTGCAGGGCCAAAAAGGGCGAGTTTTGACAATAATCAAAAATTTTACAAAGGTGTAATACACACAAATATAGAATATACATAAGCTAAAGTACAGTCTGATGTTGGGCAGCCCAATAATATACAATGAGTAAAATATAGACAGTAGAATTAGACTTAATGACAATATAACATAAAAATAGAGAACATAGTGACATAATGAATGTAAATGATTACAGCAATACACAGAGGATATACCAAAAGAAATAAAAATAAAAGAATACAATAGCCATCAGTGTGTGACTGGAAGTACTGATACATGAGAAATGCGTAAAGCATTCAGAATTCGACTTAATTCAGAAGACTAACAACTGGATCGGGATACATTGCATAGCCAAGTACATATATTTGACAAAGCAACATATTGAAAGTCAGTGTAATAAACTAGATATTCGCTATGACAAAGTCATGTTACAATACTGCAGGTAGTGATGTGATACAGAAGAAGTAGGTAGCGTACAATATAATTTGATCTCGGTACGCATTCAATCCCTATAGTACAACAATAGTTAGGAAAAAGGAATATGTTATACAAAATATATTTAGCATGCAACTGTGTTTAAGATATACAAAGGTCGATACATTGGTTACTACCAATTATGGTACAGGGGATTCGTACCAAACTTAGTAACAGAATGCAATAGCGGTGCAATACAATTGATCACGTGGTATTGTGGGAAAAACATGCAATAAGGCTAATTACACGATTATGAGGAATAAAAATAACATATTTAGCCTGCATAAAAGTTAACGAATATAGGATACCATACAATATTACAATACAATACAATACAAAAAAAAATAACCTATTTAACCTGTACTAAAAGCCAACTGATATAAGATACTATACAATACTATACAATACCACAATATAATACGATACAGTAGATGCTATACAATACTATACAATGAAAATACAAAATACATTCAGTGTTGATGACACAAAAATACATTTAAAATTGTCATGACACTAGTTATCCTAATGCAGCAAATAAATTGATGCAGTTACCTGCATAAAAGATAACTAATATAAGATACCATACAATACTACAATACAATACAATACAAAAGCTAATTAAACGATTATAATGAATAAAAATTAACATATTTAACCTGTATAAAGCTAACTGATATAAGATACTATACAATACTAAACAATACCACAATACGATACGATAGCACCTATCTAGAACAACACAACCCTCCCGGCTTCCTGCGAGGCTGCATCAGGAATATATTAATGGAGAATATGGGGTTTTGACATGGCCAAACAAGGGCGAATGCATATATGCTTCAGTATACAATTAATAAAAAAAAGTTTCATATATAGGTACATTGGCTGTTATAGGTACATTGGATACATATGTATATTGGTCTAAGTGGTTAATGAGATAGGCAAACAATAAACACTTATAAATTAAAAGAAATGATACACTGATAATGCAAATGGCGCATTAATGCAGAAGATGACAATTAATGAATACACGTAATCGCGTGTCATCCTGTATGACTATATATAAAGTACTAAAAATGATATGCATAAAAACTTATACATTAATAGCAATGATATTTTGACAACGACATATGCACAGTAAATGAAAACACATAATCATGCATAATCATGGAATTAAATAAGAAGACAAAACAGAAGAAGTCAGGACGATAGTTTTCGTACAGAAATGCAGTCGCCCAATTAACGAATATAAGCAAGTTGTTTTATGACTGAAATTTTTACAGAACTTTACATTAGAAATACTCAAATTAGTAAATTAAAATCGAACAAGCGAAGTCATCATTAGAGAAACGAAAATCAGATTTAGAGCGGTAATAGATAATTTCATGTTATTCGAAACACTTCTCTCACATAAAAGTGAATGTTTCTAAATTCTAGGACACCCAATTACGAGAACCCTTAGATGTCAAAGGTATTAGTTTATACAGGGTGTTTCCGAACTCGACCGACAAATTCGGAGGGATGATAATAGGCATCAAGAGGATGAAAAATGACCATAGAACATGGGGTTGAAAACCACATTTAGGGGATGAAAATCGCGAATATAGACGTCGAGAGAACAGTGAGCCTAACAAAGACAGTGGCCAAACAAATACGAGGATTTTTAGGAACACTGCTGTCAAGAAGACAAAACCTTTTCGTATGCAGATTTCTGATGCATATGGCGAAAATGAAAGCAGCGGTGGAGAAGGAAAAATCCTTTTCGTATGCGAATTTCTTATGCGTATGAGGAAAATAAAAGCTGCAAGGAAGTATTCATCAGTGGGTATTGCAGAATTCTGTAGTGTTAAACTTCGTTCGGAAACAACATGTTAGATTACACAAACGAGGAATATGCGAATATGCATCTGAATTACATCTGAGCATGTGTCAATATACGCCTAGAACAAAGGATGTACCAAAAGGAATATTCGAAAAAGCGTTGTCCGCACCATACCACGTTCACGAACATTGATTGACGACTGCAAGATATGGGATCTTTCCAAATAACGAGGGTAATTCAGGGCAAGAACGCAGTGTGCGCACACCTGAAACAGAAAAACGAGTATTGCAACGGTTTGCCGTTTAACCGTTGACAAGTACTAGATCGGTTGTAGCTAAGCTGGGTATCTTTCATAAAATGGTGTGGAAGCTTCTGCATGCAGAAAAAAATGCACCCCTTCCACAGGCAGAAGGTTCAACTCCTACTGAAGGCCGACTACTCCTTTCGGGTAAAGTTCGTACGCTGGATGCTTGTTGCCACACAGGATGATTCAGTTTCCCGCAACTGTTTCATTCTCAGATGAAGCCTGCTTTACGAGAGAAGGCGTAGTCAACATGCACAATGCGCATATGTGGTAGCCCGAAAATCCCCACAGCACAGTCTTATCGAAAGTGCAACACAAGTTCGGTATTAACATATGGGTAGGGATTCTAGGAGATCATCTGTTGAGACCTCAACTTCTGCCCTAGAGCCTCAATGACGCAAATTACTTTGTTTTCCTTCAGCACATCCTCCCGGATTTAATGTCGAGAATACCCGCCGCTGTGCGCCAAAACATGTGATTCGTGTATAATGGTGCATCAACACATTTTGCGATTGCGGCACGTAATTACTTTGATGCTACATGTTCCGGGTGGTGGATTGGACGCCGCGGACCTGTTGCTTGACCTCTACGTCCTCGTTATTTTTTACATCAATCCCTTGGATTTCTTCTTTTGCTGCTACCTAAAATCTGTTGACGCCTGTGGATACATTAGAGGATCCTGACAGCACGGGATCGTCGTCGCTTCAGGAGACATTGCCAGCACACCAGGTATGTTTGAACATGCCTAGCAAACTTTCATCCGCCGCCGATGTGGCTGTGCAATGACCTTCGCGGCCGCATCTTCGAACATTTTAAAATGCTCTTGTCGCCTCCTTTCTAACGTTAATCTATGATACATTGTAATCCTGCTTTATGTCAAATAAATGTTTTTTACTTATTATTGGCCCGTTTTGTTCCATTCGACGTTACACCTTTAATAACGGTTTTTGCAATTTTCTCCCACTAAACATGATCTGTTACCCGTTTTCTATGGCAGTTTTTCCTCCTCTTGATGCCTAATATCACTCCTCTGAATTTGTTATCTAATTCGGAAGCACCCTTTATAATTGGTGAAGCTCCGAAAGTGATGAAGAATAAAAGGCTATGTACAATATTAATTGCTTCAGTGCTACAATCTTAGGTGTGAATTAAATCCATGATCGTTCAGATGTCATAAATGGGGAATGCTATCAGTTTCATTAATTTCTGTTTTTGTTTTCCAAGTTTCATCTGTTTTGCATGAGTGCAAGACGAATTGATCTGTTTATGACATCATTATAGAATTTTTAAATTTATAATTTTCCGAAAATAATTTGTATGAAACATTAAACTTTTTTTTCCAAGTGGTTATTCCTCCATATTTTTCTGCATGATTGTACTTAAAAATCACACAATACGAAAGATCGATGTCTCACCGAAGTATTTATTTGTATAATTCTTTACCATAATCTAGCCCTTCAAACAAACGCTAGTGGCTTCGGTAAAACATAACTGTATTATAATATATTCAATTTCACATTTCTCAAAATAGCAAAAAGTTACGTTAATTATTTAGATATATAAAAGATTATTTAGATATATTAGATATACTCTACAGCATATTTTCCAGTTACTAGTTGAATCTGCTACTGTGCTTATGTCCCAACAGCACGCATTTACATCCCTCCTCTTCTAAAGGGGGCCAACCAGCGGCCGAGCGGCTAAGTCGCTAAACACTGGTAATTCGTTCCGAGGTTCAAACTCCGCGAACGGGATGATTGCATGGGCGTTTTCGTGGTTTTTCCCATGTGTAACGTGTATACGAGCCAGTTTCCCTTAGAAAGTCCTCCACGAAGGCATCCCTCCCTTTAGGCAGATAGCCCTCGAGGCTTTGCCCTAATCATATTGCACACACCCATATACACACCCTCTTTTAAAGGGTGACTTTGGAAAATAGAGACCAATGAATCAAATCTGGCCGACGAGTTATTTGCCACATTTTAAGATGAGCTTCACTCTAGAACACCGTTGAACTTTTCGGAGCTGGAAAAGGAGGATATCAACTCTGTCCTAACCAAGATTCGACCCACTGGTCTTCCAATTAGCTAGTTGGATCTGCTGACACGCGCTTGGTCGTGCGATAATTCTTTACCATATATCCGAAGTTATTCTGCAGTTTGTAGTATTGGAATAGCTAAGATAAAATTAGTTCACCATGTATTTTTAAAGCTTTCAAAGAGCGATGAAATGTTCTTAAAGAAGCAAGACTACATTCAATCCTAGAATAAAGAGATGAAATTTGCGAAAGACTGGTAATTTTATTTCAAGTTTGATCTCTAGTCCCTGAACAGGCTTGCTGCGTAGTTTTCTTGATTTTCTTCAGCCACTTTTCCTTAGAATCCTGAAGAAGCATCCCTTTCTAGTAAGCGAATCCTTTGCATAACTAAATAACTGATATAGTAAGCAACACGATATCAGTGATTATTGAATTAGATCTGATTACTTAAACTGAGAATTTGTCCAATGTTAATTTTCCTATTCCTATCTCAGAAAATAACATATAAATGCACTGATAAAATGTCTTTTTTTTTTTTCTTTCTTCAATTAGCCCGGTAAAGTTAGCCGGTAATTTTGTGCTTAATTCCGATTTTAAAAGTATATAAGTGAATTTCAGAAGTATGAAGTCTTATTAATGTATGTATCATATTTTTTAAATGTTACAGAAGTCCACCTTGCTGAAGATATCACTAATCTTGTTATGAATAAACACGCTTTCCAGTCAAACTTAATGCATCATCAGAGCGATGTCAGTTTATTGTATTCATTTAAAATTTTTGACGATATCATTTAAATTTTCCATGCATAACACATATGTGTGTTTGTTGTATTGACTGTATGTTGGCCCTCGAAGTGTTAATGACCCTTTGTTTCTTAATTATAGATTAATTTTCCATTGAAATGTTACAGAATGAATTCATAGTCTGCTTTATGAACATGGAACATGTGTTTAGTGCAAAGCGTATTCGATGTATCCACCATTTTGTTTCACTTATGCTCCCAATGCACTGTATTCCACCTTCGCAACGTTCAAGAAACCGACGTAACAATACAGTCTCATTAAACATCTCATACAGGAAATCAAGAAAAATCTTTGTATTGTTTGAGCGGGCTCTGTCTAGATTTAATCACTGAATGAGTAAAAGGGTACCTACTGCCATTTTCAAGTGTCTAGACAGTTAAAGGACGCCGCAACGTTCCTTATGGCTGACGCACTAGCAAATGCTTCTTCATCTGCAGCATTATCTGGAGCACACCTGATGATGGAGTGGATAACAGTATTTAACGCTGTTAGTTCGACCAGCGTTCAAATCCTCATGAAGGGACTAGTTGCATTGATGTTTTCGTAGTTCCTTCCCCATCTGTAGCATAAATACGAGCTAACTTCCCTTAATAAGTCTTCCAAGAAGGCATCTCTTCCCGTAAGCAGATAGCCGTAATGTTTTGTGTTAATCAAATGATCCAAACGAATACTGTAGTGGCCTACTAGGAGCTGAGCGGTAAAGTTGCTGAACACTGGTAGCTCGGTCCGGGATTCGAATCCCGGCGAACGGGCTAGCGACATGGGCGTTTTCGTGTTTTCGCCATGTGTTACGTATATACGAGCCAGTTTCCCTTAGAAAGTCCTCCACGGAGGCATCCTTATCCTCAGGCAGATAGCCCTCGAAAGCTTTGTCGTACTCAAATAAACCAAACCAATTCGGCAGTATACTTGCATTATCCGACTATTTGCGTATAGTATCACCCTTGCTTTGTAGTTTCTTACTGAGGAGATTATTGTGAACCATGTGTGCGCATTCATGACATCTTGAAGACAAAAACTATGCTTTTGAGTTCAACAGTATACGAAACTCTTTCAAGGGAATCTTTGTCTTGAAGCAAAAAATACTTATCCGACTTTATCTCTAATTTGGTCTATGTAAACATTTTCCCTGAAGTTTTAATATTGTTAATTATTATGATTAGAGGGTTCTAAAATATTTTCCTTTGCATCTGCACAACATAAACTGTAGATATGAACTATATCATATATTTCCATTAAAACAATACTAGTTGCAACATGAGGTAATTTCTTGATTGCATCATATCCCTACTATCTTAATTGATGACATTTTGGGTAGCACATTTTATCGGATAGCCCATGGGAATTAATATTGCCAGTTAAACGTTGCAAGGAGTTGTTGCATTCCCCCGTGAATGTTCTTGTGGTGAAAATGGTAGTACATCCCTCTGCTAATTGGAAGATTAGTGGTTTGAATCCAGAGAGAGTAAACTTTATTTTTAATGTTTCATGCTCCAATAAGCGTAACGGTGTCTGCACTGGCATCCGAAAAAAGTTATGGTAGACACAATACTTCGTCACTGCTTAGATTGGTCGACAGAGTCTCATGCCACACCCCACTCACCTTTAAGTGGGAGAAAATAGAAGAATTATCTAATTTTCTTATGTGTACTGTCATGGTGTAAGTGATTAGCACGTCCATCTAGCTGATAGAAGAACCAAGGTTCGTATTTCGGCGAGAGCAAAGTTCGTTTTTCATTTTTATGCTCGCTGCTCCGAAAATGTAATGACCTCTACAAGGTACAGATAAATATGTGCAAATTATTGAGCCAAAGTGGGTGTTACAATATGTTTACCTGCTAGCAATAAGTGATTTTCATTTTTTCGTAACACTTGCTAATGTCTATTTTGCCCCTGTGTTTGATGCGCAATCTACGTGAAAGTCATCTCTTGCGCAGATATTTCATATCTTTTTATTTTTGCATACAATGTACTAAAATAGCTTTTTCATCATCAACTGCAGTATAGTTTCAAATATCGAAATATTAAAAAAACTTCTACATCCATGAAGAATTTTTCGCCTTCCTCCTAGGATTTCAAAACTGAGACTCATGCCCTTTTTGATCCCGACTATTCAATTATTCTGTAGTTTCTGCGTCAATTCAGTATCTCAGCTACGTTGATCAATTCAGGATCTTTCAATCCAGTATCTATACGATTAGATATTAATCTTCAGTATCAGTATCAGTTCAGTATCTATACAGTTAATTCAGTATCTATATTTCAATTCAATATTCAGTTTCAATACGTCAATTCAATATCCTTGATATTGAATTTACTGATCATCTAATTTAGTACCTCTCTATTATTCAGTTTTTATAGACTTTATTTGTAAATCAGCCACAATGTACGGCAATGCAAAGATTTAAGAATTATTAATAAATACTAGGCCTCAGCTACGAATCACATTGGCTTTATCAACAAACCAACCAAGACCATCTTCCTTGAATTAGTTTAATAAATTCTTATTCAAAACTAGCCAGAAGTTCTCAGATTTAAAGTCTTGGATTCTTCCTTGATATACAGGTTAGACAACACTGTAAATATTAGCAAATTGTTTTTCAGAGCTGGAAAGGAAAATTTCATCTGTGGTTCTTCCCCATCCCTTGGAAATCGCACTATTAGTTTTCTAATTACTAAAGGAATGTTCTAACATTCACTGCATCTCAAAAACACACACAGAAAGAATGCCCTATATTTTCTACTTACGAGACCCATTTGGCTAAATCCAGCAATGATGAGTTCTGATCCGCTACATTTTAGCTCGAGTACAACTGAAGAGACTATTCAAAAGCTTTCGGAGCGAGAAAGGAGAAATTAACTGTGCCTAGTGGGAACTGAACCATGTATCTTCAACTTGCCAGCTGGATGTGGTAACCACTCTACCGCAATAGCCCACTCAGGAGAAAAGCCATACATATCTCCTTACAATATTTCCTTGCTTAATTTTGTATAATGTGAAATGTAGTATAAAACTGCAGTTTAATATCTAATAAGTTTTTATTTTTTTCTAAATTACTCGGATACAGATACTGTATTATTGTCTTCCATAAGAATATAATGAATTCACAGGAATGTGTGATGGCGGTCACACATTCCCGCGAATTTTTTTTGTTGGGGGGGGGAAGAGGGGGCCCCAAAAAAACTATGTAACAATTTTATAATTAATTTTGTACCTAGCTCATTGAAAATATTAGGTTACGCACATCTCTACTAATTTTGCCACACATATATTAACTTTTCCGTTTTTAACTCACTGAAAATAGTAGGTGCTTTAATAACTGGAATATTTCCTCTACAGGGAACATATAAAAAATTAGATTTCGTATTTAGAAAACTCTTCCAAAAGTAGTGTTGAAATTGTTTTCATGCAGAAGGTTGTTCGCACTTTATAATTATGATTTTGTACTTAAATGTTCTAGTTACTAGTTTGAGATAAAGATTTGGGATTTTCAGTATAATTGTCTGCTACTGTTTTGGTGTGAATGCAGAACAAGATATTTATGTTGGAAATGGCTTTTGAATTTGATAAATGGCTCGAAAGTTACTGAAATGCACTTTTCGAAAAACAAACCATAAAGCGGTATAAAAACAGAAGTTATTTCATTTCATAGAAAGGTATTTTTACATTTTGCATTTGAAAGGGGGAAAAGCTTCTAGCTGAACATAAAAATGAAAATATTGGCCGCAAAATCGCATTCTAAGACCGTTCAAGCGCGGATAAATGTCAAGAAAATTAAGTCTGTGATCCGAAACAAAATCCACCGACACAAAGATCCATTGCATCGGAAGTGAGACTATCTTCTAGCACTGTATGTAAAATCATTTACTAAGCTTTGAAGTTAAAAAAGTGTTTAAGCCTAAAGTTCATCTGCTTCTTCCAAAGCATACTGCGGAAAAATGTGTAAAAATTATATGAAGAATACTTAGCTGCTGATAAATGGAAATTTGTGGTAGCAGCTAATGAATCACTGGTATATTTAAATGACTGTAATGAAAAAAGGTCAATAGTTTATTTGTGAATTGACAAAAATGGCCGTTGTTATACAGAAAAGTTCCCAGAGGGATTCATTATAGTTGCAGGATTTGGCTACAAAGGTAAATTAAAACTCAAAAAAGCCTCAAGTAAGGTTAAAATTTATTCACTCTATTACCAACATAATGCTTTAAAACCAATTTTTCAAAAAGAAATTCGAAGTAATCATCAGTAAAGTTGAGACATTAGTATGGATAGAACCTCTAATCATACGTCTAAGCCAGTGCAAAAAAATTAAATCTCATTTAACGAAATGCCCGTGAAATCCCCTGACGCTTCTCCTGCGAACTTGTGAGCTTACAGTTTATTAAAACCAGCGTTCGGAAAACGCCATCCAAGAACACTGAACGAACATTGGAAAACGACCCAACAAGAGTGAGGTAAAATTGACATAACTTTGCTAAGAAAAGTGGACTTTCATGGAAAATTCAAGCTAGAACTAGAGCCAAGAATGGCTATCATATAGAAGCAAACTGGAACGAGAAGTACATTATGCATAACAATTATCAGAATTGTTTTCTTAAAGTGTTTTTGTAAAATTCTGTAGTTAATTTTACAATTGCTTGTAATTAAAAGTAGAAATATATAGGAAAATACAGCGTTTTTCATATATGGTTCATGTATGTATACGTATACATACCCATATAAGATTTCACATATTTAGAGAGGAATTAGAAATGTCTTGTACATGTATTGCAATCTATAATTTTGTTGCTTATAAAAGAAATCTTTACTGAATTTAAAGTAAATAAAAAATTACTACCTTTGATATATTTGCAAAATACATTACTCATGTACTGAAAATATTTCAAATTATTTCTGCAGTGAAATTTGTGAATGCCGATGTTTTGCGAGGTAGAGCAAACCCTTTTCTTTTCAGTAATTCAACAGAATTAAATCAGAGATTTAAGTTGACCACACTTATAATGTAAGAATGTCTGGAAGATGTGGCTTGCACTAGTCTTGAAAATTTTCAGCTCTGTATTTATCTATATTTATATTATTATTTCGATTACAAATCAAGAATAATTCTTCTACTTTTAAAAAGACAAATAAAGAAGACTTTCTTTATCTAGTACTGAATTTTCTATAAAATCATTTTCCAAAACTCGAAATTTGCAGCAGATGAAGCAGACCATTCAATCTACTTTGTATAATAACAGATCTACAGAACCAGAATATTAAGATTTCAATAGATGAAGAAATAAACTTGAAAATAATACATGTGCGAATACAGCTCTCGAATAAATGTTTCATAAAAGGGCTAAATTTGATTTAACTCTTTTATGAAATAGTAATTGCATTGCAATGCAATTTTGTGAAATCGAGCTCAGAACCCTAAGTATGAAATAAACTAAATGCTACACATTTATCATCAACATCATTACAATTAAAATAATCATACATTAAAAACTATATCATATTATGCGCTTTATATTTTGAATACCGAATTGGTACTTTCAAATATTGGAATAATTAGCCATAAGAATATTATATAAAACTCTTAATGGTGGTAACATTTGCTATTTTGTTTAAACTAAAAAGTTCATGACATTCATAAAACTCTGAGTTCTCGTTATCAGGATAACTCATTTTTAATTTTAAAAAAGCAAATCATGCGTAAGTTATTTATTCTTCTATATAAAATATTTTTGAATTATTTAAGCGAATATTTGAAACGATGCTTATTTTCAGAATTCATGAATAAAAAAATTTTTATTCTCTGAACAAACGAAAACATCAAAAATATAAATTCTGTTTTGTACGTATATATCTGAAAGATCAATAAAGAGATGTCATTCTCTTTATTTTTAATCTGTTGCTCGGGAGATAGACATATTTTTAAATGCCACATAGTACACCATTGTGAAATCGAGCTCAGAACTCTAGAAATGAAATAAACTACAATGCCGCCCATTTATTACAACTAATTAAGCATAACACTGTATCTGTAAACAATATCTGGTCTAACACGGTATATGTAAATGAGAGTTCAAAACGACCTCAGTTTAATAAGTAGCTTGTATAATTACTTAAATATTACCTACGTAAGCTAAATATTTGTTAATGTTTTTCAAAAATCAATTTCTCATCAGAAAAGAACAATTTTTGACTACAGTTTAAACGTGGGTGGTAAACTATAATTTCTAACTATTTATTAATAATCATATTTGAATCATCTGAAGTTATTATTTTATTTCTTTTATTCTTCGCGGTAGATTTCACAATTCAAGGGTAAAAGATTAGACGCTTTTTATCATACGACTCTCTAGCTGACTAGGCCATGTGTTTCCAGTCAGTCATGAATAAAATCAGCGTGGGTCGAAGCAATCCTTCATAAAAACTAATATCTGTTTTGTCAGTGCAATGAAATTCTTGACTTGATATAGTGAAGCAGAAGTAGCATGTAATCGAAAGAGAAACATACCTATGGAAAATTTTATATTACGCAAGAAAGAAGCCTTAGATTAAAGTAGATTTTGAATAAAATTATTTCGTTTCGAGAGCTATTAGACATAGATCCATCTTCCTCAAAAGAAAAAAATTGAAGATAAGTTATAACCTTTTTTTATCTATATTACTGAACGAAGCAAAGCTTAAAGCGAACATAGCGCCATCTGTCAAGGAAAATAGAAATAAAACGGGATAAAGCTGAGCTATAAGAAATTTTTAAAGCATTGGGCAGAATTGGGTTGGAATTAACGCCATTAGAAAAAAGAAGGTATTTTTTCCCTTGCCTAATTTTAAAGATGCAGCATGTGTAAAATTAAGTGAATGGTCCCAACGCTTTTCGGAAACTATATTGAAAATTGAATGGATCAACGTTGTGAAGCTTAAATCACAGCTCTGGAAGAACACTTTCCCTCATTCAGATATATTTTATGAACCACCTAATCAAATGCAGAACTGTGAAACATATTCACCTTTTCTCTTAAACACTTCTAATGTATAGAATGCTATTCGATCTAAATGATTTCTATCAAAGTACGTTTCGGCATAGAGCTGCCAAGCCGCAGCTAATAAATAGTGCGTACATTCCGATCATAGAGAAGGTATTCATCATTCGAATATACTTCTGATCCATTTCAAAGTAAAATGAAACTGGAGTTAATTAATTGTGAAAAAAGTAATGAAGAATATCTTTCAACTTCAGATACTCAGTGTACCTTAAACATAGAGATATTTCGTTCATATGCAAGATGACAGAAACTTAGATACTGAGTGAATACAAATTTATCAGTGGACTATTTTTTAAAACAACAATTTTGGAAAGGCAGTTTTATTTTTTAAATTTCCTGAATTTCAAAATGTTATTTCCCGAGCCCCTAAATAAAGATTCGCAATAAAATAAAGATAAATAAAGATTCGCAATAAAATAAATAAAGTAATAAATTAATACAATATAAGCGAAAGGTACCCCATATTTTTTGCCCAGATATAAGAAAAGGATATTTTTTCAAAATGTATCCTATGTGTGCGCATAATCTTATTTTTTCTTTATAGAGCAACGAAACAAGATGTTGTAAGGCCCAAAATAATGCTATATTGCAAGCTCTAGACCTTTTAATTGGGCCTATTCAACATTTAAAACAGATGGTGGATCAATAAAAGAAAATTCTTCGTTTCGATAAAATTTGGCATTCCAGGGATTATATCTGTTCATTATCTCAATGAACCGCTAACCATCTCTCCGTGTGTCCTTGGCTTGTGGCTTTGCGGTAAATCTTTGCCACTTTCTGTCTCCAGAAACTTTGCATGCCATTTCTTGGTGCTTTTTACACCTTGAGCTCTTTTTGACGTACACTAGTTATATTTGACACATCAGAACTCGCAGTTTCAACTGTGCGCCTTCTCTTTAATTGATATCTTAGATTTATATGATTCTCTTAGTATGCAGTGCTGCTAGGTAAAACTTTAAAGACTGTGGTGGAGTACAAACTTTGTAATGATCGGAGATAGTTCTCTAAAATAAGATTAAGTTGGATTCAAATGTAGAAAGGACTCTGGGAAAACCTGTATTTGTAGCATAAAGGAATATTTAGTCCTTAGCCTTACAAACGATCTTCCAGTAGGAACAATAAGTTTTGTTTCGCTAAATTAGATGTTGAGAAAAATAGTATTTATTAAAGCAAGGCATCCAATAAGAATAACATAGTTTGTATTGTAAACAGTACCAGAAACTTTAGGAACAAAAATATAGCTGTCAAAATCCTGAACCTTTGATTGCAATCGAATAGTGTACCGTATTCCCGCATATATTTTTCGCTCTATTTCTACTTTTTTTTTAATTAATTGAAAATCGAATTGTGAAAAATGCTCCAATTTCTAAGATAAGGCTTTATTGGTATTAATTCTTATAAAGTGCCTTGGTTAATAGAAGAAGCCATAATTTTCTAAGATAAATATAATATCTCAAAATTTAAAACTTATTTTCCAAACATTTTGAAAGTTGTTTTAGTAAGCAGCTTATATAGCTATTAGCTTATATAGCTTTCATTTCATTTTTCTTTTCTTGTGTGTAGAACTTATTATCGATATCAACATGTTTATTTGCAATCAGTATCCTTCCTCTCTTTTACGAATATTTTAGTGAAGAGAGGTACGCATAGTTCATTCGTACAAATGGCGATATGTAATATTAAAGCCCTTGCCAAAATTCAAGAAACCTAATTTTGAAACTGCCTCCAGAATGCGTGAAATTCTGAAATGCACCTTGTAGTACAAAGATGCAACATATTGCAATCAGGTTCAAGTGATGCAAACAGTTCGCATTCCATTTGGCAACCTAGTGTGTTGATTATGAATTAAAGGTAGAGTAAATACTGAGTTGCAGCGAAAACATTTATCAAATCAAATATGGGCTTTATTATATCATATATATTATGACATCAACTATATTCCACGATTTGAATCAAATTGCAGGTTTAAAACTGTTAAAATAGATGCAATTTGTATCACAAATTCAAATTCAAAAAAAAAAAAAAAAACAATAGTTTATTTTTACGTAAGCATATGTAAGTAATTAATAATCAAACACTCACAAAAGCAAAGTGTACGAAGTCTGATAGCTGAAAAGCATTGCTTAAAAAAATTAGTGAAACGTTGAGTGTTTTCGATAAAGCAATTTTGAATGACTTTGGTATACAAAACAATATTATAGTTTTCTGAATTGTCTGTAAGGATTCAGTAATTAATTAAAAGTGACACCGTTTTTTAGTGTGACAGCGTAATTAAAGGAGATAATAAATGTTTAGCATTGGCGATACTTTTTTTCAACCATTCATTTTAGTTCGTGATCGATGATCTTCCTTATGTCTTACTCTCAAGTCATATTACGTAATGTGGAGTCAATTCATGATTGTCATTATCTGATATGAATATTCAATTTCAAAACTGATTTTATGCTGCATTTCAAATTTGAAGCGAAAATCAAAATAAGAGTGCTTAGAGAGCAAGCAGTTTCATATCGCTTGGGAGAACAGGCTTACGTATCAGAAGCCATCAAAAATTTTGGACTAGAAAATACGAAGAATCAAGCTGTTCCTTTGATGGGATTCAACAACGAATCTCCACTTTCCAGATAGACGTGCTAATCGCTTACGCCATGAGAGTTCGCCGCACGAGGAATGCGATAATTCCTTATATTCTTCCCCACTTACATCGCGAGTAAGGAAAGGCACGAGATTTAATCAAGGTGGTCACTAATCACCGTCCACCATATTTTTATTTCCGATACCACTGTGGACATTATTTAGATATTTCATACAGAAACAAGAAAAATCAGCTTTGCTGGGTAATATTTCAACCAGATCTTTCAGTTCGCCTGCTGCGTGTACTAATGAATTAACCACGAGAGCACGCACGGGGAATACAATAATATTTTACATATTTACAAATTTGCTTTATTTCTGACGAGAAGTAAGAAACTATAGAGTACAACAAACAAGAAAATATAGCAAGAAACTGTTGAGTTTCAGCAGTGGTTCATGATCATCCGTTTTATATATATATATTTTGCAGCTCAATGCGCAAAATTCTTGACCTCACAGGTCCTTTTAAGTTTAGTTAGTACGCCTTTCTTACATTATATATATATGTAATAAATTCAGGACCAGGAACAGGAATTTTGATGCGTAGAAGTGATGATCCACAATGAATAAGAAATTGGAGGCGAATGCAGATTAAATCTTCAGTTTTATTTTCAGCTACACACAAGTCGGCACATTAAATGTGCCTGTTCCAAAAGGCTTACATTTTCGGTAACTTTGTAGCAAAAAAGAAGAAGCAGACAGACAGCAGTGTAGCTAGACCAAAGCGTGGAAAGCACGTGCGTAATGTTCAGGATGAATTCTCAAGTCAGACTGAGTTAGTTTTGGTTCTCAAAGGATTCTGATTGGATGGTTAATATTGCTGTAAAATTATTATTGGCTGTTAAGAGTTTTAGTTCCGTTTACATCCCCAGAACTACGTAAGAGTCATATGACATAGATTTTTCTCGAAATGACGCAGTGCAGAGAAGGGTTACTATTTTTAGAATAGAGAAGGGAAATTTACGTTGCTAATTTAATCTTCTTTACTTTTCTTACATATATATATACACATATACACATACAGATGCATAGTCTAACACATAAAACTACTGTGGCAGTTTTAAGCTTTGTTTTCTACACGAGTGAGATTATACAGAATCTGGAAAATTATCTGGAAAGTAAGAAGCCATGTGTAATTCGATACCTATTCAATTTTGAGAGTTGCACTCAACGAAAAACTTCACTGGTTATCTCTGATAACGACTAGCATATTACGTTCAACCTGGGTTCGATTCCAGGCGAACGGGCTGCCTGCATGGACGTTTTCGGAGTTTCTTCTATGTGTAGCGTGAATATGAGCCAGTTCTCTTAAAAAGTCCTCCATGAAGGCACCCTCCCTTTTAGGCTATTTGCTCTCCTGTGCTTTGCCATAATTTGCCAAAAGAAAAAAAGGTTCCAAGGTATCATGTAGTTTGAAATCTATAAATCTCTATATAAATTATTATGACACAGTATCTCATATTTTGAAATGTATATATATATACATATATATTTGTTACAAACATATAAAACAGAATTTATTATTTAGCGTGTGATTTTTCCCCATCCTAGAATAAATTATAAGCTAATTTTCCTCACAAAATTCTCCGGGAAGGCAGATTCTTCCTTTGGCAGATAGCCCGTGTGCTTTGGCATATTTAAATTAAATAAACATTTTAATGTAACTTTCAGCTTAGTAGAAAGTGTAAATCTGTTAACAGGTAATTGGCATTAAGTTCTCTGTTAGGTACACTAGTTATATCATATCATCCGTAATACTTATTTCTTGTAGTGACTTATCTCTTTTTCTCTTTATCTCTTTTCTCTGACATTAACATCAGAAAATATCTGCGAAATGTCTACCTCATAGGTCTCAGTGGCGGCTCCTCTGTTTGTGCACATGAGCACGTGAAGCACAAAAATACGTAGAAATAAATATATTAACAAATTAGATAAAATGATATTAAATACACTTTGATACTTGTCAGTTTCCAGCATGAGTTTTTCTCTCGCCCTGACTTTTTAAAATACGCTAAAACGCAGCTAACGTACTGTTTTGTAGGTTACTATAACACAGAGAACTTAGTTTTTCCTCAATCGCACGTGCGATCGAAGAAAACCAGTTTCAGCTCGAAGGTAAAACGCACCGCTGATATCATTCCATTTGCACATTACACATGGCTACAGTCCCTGCTACACGGGACTTTTCTGAGAAACGAGATTCTGGTAGCACTGGTTTAAACGGGAGGATTCCTAGAAGCGAAGTCCCGCCTAACTACAGAAGCAATGTTGCGGCTACGCGGGAGTTTTCCAAACCTCACCGAGAATGTCTCGGGTCCCGGGTAGAGACAACCAATCAGACGAAAGTTCTGCTTCTGAAGGATCACGTAATCCCGATTTGAGCGATAATCGATTACTGTTTGGCGTTCAAGTCTTTGTAGTAAGTGAGAATGGTAACCTATCTACGTGTTTTCTGGAATTGTGCGGGTTCTGAGAATTGTCCCTTTCGACGTCAAGTCCCGCGTGTACCGAAACATAGTGTGATTGGGACCTAAAGTGCGCGGGAGCTCGCTTTGTTCGCAGTTATCTCCTCGGAATTCTCCATTGGTTTGCTAGATTCGGTTAGTTAAATCATTTTTCTGTTTTCTTCTTAGTTTTTTTTATTGTTATTATTTTGGGATAAATATTTTTTCGAACTAGTGTAAACAGATAACATGGCACTTATTAAATCAGTTTTCGTAACTAAAGCAATTACGCTTTTCAGTATTGCCTTTGGTAGGAAAAACTGAAATGAAATTACTCAAGCCAGGTACCTTCGATAAACTTTATGCAAGTGACGAAATGTAAGACTGGAGATTTCCAAAGGGAATTCATATCTGATTTATATGAGAAATGTTCATGGGTTTGTGGGTGCGAATCAACAAACAAGCTGTTTTGTTTTCCATGCCTCCTGTTTGCAAAGCAGAATGGTGTTTCAAGTTAGGTGAGTTAAGTGTTGCTAATTTATCACATCTAACTCAGAAAATAAAAGAGCAGGAATATTCACAATCACATTTAAACACCATCTTAGCAAATTAAATTCTAGGAAAGGCGGATATTCAACAACGGTTCAACAGTGCATTTCGTTGAAATGTTAAAAGGCACAATGAGAGGTTTTCCAAAAATTGGTAGGCACTAACAAAAATTATTGATTGCTTTCTGTTTCGCAGTGTATTTAAGCTTGTACTTCAAGGATGCGCCAGGATTCGTTAAATCCAGGAGTTTTCAGGAGTCTTATCAACTTCTCGGCAGAACTTGCTTCATCTTTTAAACATCGTCTCACTAATGCCAATGTTTTTCAAGGAACATCAAAGGAAATTCAAAGTGATTTATTAGACTGCATGCTCGCTATTTGTCAAAAACACATCAAAAGTGAGATCTCAAAAGCAACAACAAATAAAAACTACTGATGTGTCATCCACTTCCCAATTGGTTGTCATTTTTCGTCGCATTTTACCTAACGGACATCCGGTTGAGATATTCTGGGTATTCACGAAGCCACATGGCATGATGCAAAATCTATGGTTGAATGTATCCAAGCAAATTTGGAAAACGTAGTGGGCAAACCCGAAAAATTAATATTTTAGGGCTATGAAAGTGCAAGCGTACTGAGTGGTCATCACAATGGTGTTTAAGCTTTTATTTATCTACCTACAAGAATGCACAGTTTGTACATTGCTACGCACACCATCTCAGTCTCTTTGTTGGGCAACGCATCAGTCAGAATCAACGAATGGTCCAGCTAGTAGATGGAATTTTAAGAAACGAACTATCAATACGGGGTATGAATATAGGGAACAGTTGATTGAATGCATGGGAAAAAATACAATATATTAACAAGCTGTGGCAATAAATCAAGCAGGGGCTATTCGCCACACGTTTAGAAGACTCGAAATTCATATTTTAGCTTACAGTGTTTCACAATATTATGCCACATGTCATGTATGTTATACAACCAGCTTCAGAAAGCACTAACTGATGTAGCACTCATTAGAAAGCAAGTAAACGTTTTCCAGCAGTCATTAGAGGAAGAAAGGAATAAAATGAACACAGTCTCATAGTAGATATCGGAATCAAATGAAGCTTCAAGAAAAAAGAAAAGTGAAAACGTTCATATAAATAGAACTGTGTCAGAATGTATGTGATATTATCCCGAAACAAATAAAAGAGAAATATTGTTTTATTCCTCACTACTCTGTTGTTTCTCTCTTCGAAGCTCAAACATTCCCGAAATATGAGAAAAATTTTCCAGTTCAGAAATTTGACCAAACTGATCTTTATACCATTATAAAAGTATCGTCTGAAATCTGAACTAGGAAAGTAATTTACAGAAAATCAGATTTCAGAAATATGACTTGTGCCATTAGTCTTCTACAATTTATTATAGAAAATAACTTACAGAATACGTTTTCGGAGACCTACAAACTATTGTTAATTTACTGTTACTATTTCAATGACTATTGCTGAAGATGAAAGATGCTTCTCAACTCTAAAACGAATTAAGACATTTTTAAAGAGGAACTGTTTGCGAGGACAGACCAAGCGCTCAAACCAAGTTCTCAACTGAAAAAAGCATGATAAATTACCTAAATTCAACGAAAATGTACGAGTATAATGCCTGGACAAAAAAAAAAGTCGAGTGGATTTAATTTGCAAAAATTAGGCTTGACTATTTTGTAATCAACGTGTAAAGAATTTTATGTTAATTAATCATGTATTTACAATTTCAGTCTTTACTATAACTTTTCCTTTCCATATTCCTTGCCAGAATTTAAATGACTAGCCAGTATTTGAACTTTTGGTTTGCTAGATCTGATAGTTGTAATTATTCGGCTTATGTTCTTTCGCTGCCGGCAGTAGAGTAGTGAGCCAGCTTCTAGTAGTATTTAATTGTGTAGTCCTTGACTACTGCTCATTGATTTAATTTTGACTGTTCTATTTGGTTGCATCACCGCGAATTGTGCCTTTCATTGGCTTTAACACAAGAGAGTGCGGCTGTGTCCTAAATTCTGTTTAAATAAAAAGGTTATTTTAACCTTTTCACAACTTTGTCATTGTTTCAGACACAGCAATCATTAGTTTCAGATCTTTTAGGGTTTCTGGAATGTTTAGCATTACCAAACCAAATATTACAGTACAAACGTTCAAATACATAAATACATACTATAAGCAATAATTTCCATTGAAAAAAAATAAAATGTCATAATTTTCTTACCTATGAGAACTTGTTTTCTTTAGTTTGCATTGATTTCCTGTAAATCGTGAAAACACAAATGTATTTTAACTTGTAAGTTACGTCGTATCTGCATATTTCATTATCAAAAGATTTATTTTGTGAACCTCCATTTAACTAACCCACGATCTGCCACTGGGTAACATCACGACATTGTCCAGTGCTATCCTAGATTTGAAGAAGAATACTCCGGGGCCCCGGTTTCAGAACACCCACTCATCGTCCTTTGTAGCCAATCCACTCGACAGAGCTTCGGTTCGTCGTGTATTTTAAGTGCCCTTATGCCACACGGACACTATGCACTTACAAATATCAAACCTTCAGGACTAGAACCCAGGTTCAACAATGCAGCAGCGAGCATAGTAATCTACTGTACCGATCTCAGCACGGCTAATTTCGAGATTACAGGCAAAAAAACAAAGAAAATTCGAAAATGCAACTGTAAGCTATAAATCTTAGTTAACTACTCTTACGTGTTAGAATGGCTTCAGTTTTTAATGAATCTTCCGCTTGAGTTTCACGAAACATAATTATGAAATATTTTTCATAATGCTAAGCTAAAATTTGATCAGTATGAATAGAGTTAAAAGTAGCATTTTGAAACAGGGGTGGTGTATTTATTCCCATACAATGGATTTATGGAGAGAGTTCAATAAACTGAAAAATTCAATTTCTTCGTAGTTAATTAAATTAATTAATTATTAGAGTTTAGCATATTTTAAAAAGAAGTATAGCTCATCAGGAATAAAAGTCCTTTTTGTTTTTACTAGTCCTTCCCCGAATTTTTCATTAACTGATTGCAATTGGAAATACTTTTCTACAATAACTGAAATCGTTGCAAATTGTTTTTCAGATATCATGACGAGGAGCACGCCAACTTACTTAATACTATGTGGTTGACGGCCATTACTTTCCTATCAGTCGGCTACGGCGACATAGTGCCCAACACCTACTGTGGACGCGGCATCTCTGTGAGCACGGGGCTGATGGTAAGTTGCTTGTTTTACGTCTGTGTCTGTTTGCTAAAAATAAAGACAGAAATATCACATCATTGTAGTCACTCGGGAGTTTCGGTATCTAACTGATTTTAGATGCTCTAGTATTTAACCGCTGGAGATAGAGAGACGACATTCATAAGGAAAGCTATCGAAGTTTACTACGACAGTCGCCACGAAACTTTCAGGGATAAACAAGAATGCGAACAGGTGCAAAGTGTAGCATTTCGCAATCGCCCCAACCTCTAGAACTAAGCATATAAATTGTCATGTATTTGCAATACTTGCAGCCATGCATTGGGAGTGTAATGTATGTTTGGAGTTTGAGACCACTGCCCCCAGTGAAATCATATACCGTACATAAGTTTCTTATGTTGTACATATACGTCATTCTGTTTCATGGTAATGTAGTAGGACTAGACAGGTATGCGAGAAAGTTGGTGCGTGCAGGATGGTAATGACCGTCTTGTATGTTGTTGCTTGTAGTTGTACTATGTCAATGTCTGTTGGGTGCTTCTGCGTTCCCTTACATCACTTATGTTTATACCACAGGATTAAGATTGCAAGCAATTTTTCTAATCATACAGTATATACTTTTAACTCCGCAACGCAACGTGTTAATAGTCGAATATGACAGTCCTGTGCACCATATCGCTTAGCTTAAAAATTTGTCACTGCCGTAAGATAACCATATGCTACCTGCCAGGAATGCTCCTTATCATACAACGAGCTCGTTACTCACAGGTACATTATACTTGCTCATCTGTAACTGCAAATACTATAGGTGCGTGCCACTTCACACGTCCTGTTCTAGAGGTTACAGGGCGATATCAAAATGCTACCATTTTTACCTGCTATTCTGTTCACATGCTTCATCATTCCTGAAAATTCGGGACGATTATCATCGGGAAGCTAGATAATTTTCCTTGTAAGCAAGTGAGTTATTATATTGCAGCGATTCGTATGGCGATTGTGAGATAATATTAAAGATTTTTTTAGATGTTTTTTATTAGACTTCGTCCTATCTATCACAGGAAAATAAATGTAGGAAAAATTCGAAATAAAATTAGAAGTTAACCATGAAGAAACTTCAAGGAGATTGTATTCATTGATGCTGTTATCATAAATGAAGGAGTAATTATTGTGATTTATATTTGCAGTCGAAACTAAACAGTCGAGAAAAGGATTATGACGTTATTGGGAAAGCGTCGTTAATTTTCCAGTAATCTGTGCATTTTTTCGTATAAATTACATATCGGCAAATGGGAATATTAAAATACATATTTTCTCGCTAATAAAGTGCATCGTTTATTATTGCGCAATAATGTAAATGGAAAATAGCATGTAAAGTTTGTTTTATTTTATTTTTATGAGTTTGTGTAGGTGGACAAGCAGAAATCGTTCAGTATCGCTTAAGGAACTCAAATTTTAGAAAGGCTTTAGTCATCCAAGATTAAAATCCATTAATAAAAGATGGTGATAAAAATAATTAATCTTCATTTCGCCTCTCACAGTCACCACATGATGTGCCGCGATATGTGGAGTGACTACTGAGAGTCGTCTACTTAAATGCAAATAGTTAATTCTTTCTTTCGCATAAGGCTTGTAAATATCTGAACACAGAATATGCATCCATATATTACTTCTTTATTACTTCCTAGCATTTTTAGAGGAATTAAGCGTACCTCAATTTCAAACCTTAACTTAGCATTGCATGGGCTTTTTGAAGTTTTTCGTGGATTAAATCTCAACGAATTCAGTCAAATAAACTCAAGATAAACTTTTAACTGAAAGCATACATAAAAATTTTTATTTAAAAATACGTGCTCGCAGTTCCATGTGCAGAATGATTTCAAAGAGATCAGATATAAAATAGAGTATTTATCCTCGCAGACTGTTGTAATCCATCATAGTAAATCAGTTTGTTGTAGTATTCTTTGTTTAGTAGTACTTAAAACTCTAAGTAAAAAAATTAAATAGAGCCCTAGATAATGTTATCAGGACTCCAAGCGTATTTATTTGCCTGCACATACTCGTACAAAATTTTCTGCTAATAAATATTGAACCTAAGGAAGGCAATTAAATGAACCAAAAATCTGAGAGAGCTAACTTCTTTATCACTATTTTAGTGGTAATTAGGGTTAATTTATTTACGCTTAGTGGTTGTATCTCTGTTTAGAAGTAATTAGTTTACAGTTGTGACAGAATAGTTTTTCGTGTCAAGGCTAAATTAAGCTTTTAAATTTGAAATAAAAAATCCGCTTGAGTTTATACTTATTGCTTTAAAACTCTGAAATTAACAAATTTGCATTAGAAATATTTTATCTACTATATTTATGCTTCATGGAATATTTATAATGAGATAATGGGTCACTGGTGACTAAAGAGGTTTAAATGATTTTTGGTATCAATCACTAAAGCTGAAAGAAAACATTCTTCTATTCTATTCTATTATTATATAATGAAAGAACAGCCTGTCATATTTTAGTAATTTTGATTCCAATCTATTTGACTTGCATTTTCCAACATGCACATATATTTACTATTATCGTTTTAAAAAGATCTCAACCAGGTCCAATTATTATCTCTTGGCCTCATTATGACCGGGAGGTACTAGTCACCTATAGATGGCGGAAGCTTTCGGGATCTTATATATGACAGTTCGATTTTTGCTCATCTTCGTTTCAATTTTGATGGAGGACGGTTCCAAAGTTCTTCTCCCTTCTTCCGTTACCATCGATCTTTCGAAAGTACATTCAGCTCGACAGTATTTTAAGTGCACCCGTGCCACAAGGGTAATATACACTTGCAAGCATCTATGTCTTCTCCGGGACCCGTACCAGAGTTCAAGGCGACGGTCGCCGGCTGACCTACTACCTTGTCGACGGGGTGGTGGTAAATTTATCATAGTTTACGTACTATATTTTTATATGTGTGTTTATGTCGTTCAAGTGAACAGAATCAGAGGCTTGAATTCTCAGTAAAATGAGTTCTCCGCTGTAAATTTCATGTGGTTTCTTCAAGAATAATCTAAATATTAGTCATTTTCTTGCCAGGAGTCTTCCATAAAAAATTTCCTTTATCCAAGAAGAAGACGGTAGCTTGCTGTGCTAACTACTTATGAGGTAACGTTGTCTCTTACGCTTTTCTTTTTTCCTGCGAGTTTCAAAATCTAATCATCTGCTTGTTAGTGTACTGCGGTATCTTTATTAACTTTTAGTATAAATCAGTTCTTTAATTATCTATCAACTTTGTGGGTACTTATAAGGATATTAGACTTTCATTTCTTTATGTACGTGTAAGTGAAAAAATGAAGAAGTTGTCATTTGCAATAAATTGAATGTGCTTATTGTGCAATAAATTGAATGTGCATATTGTGCAATAATTTGCATGTGCATCTAATGTATAAAAAAACTCGGATTCTGTAATATCACGCATCGGAATAGAGCAAATTATTTTACTCCTAGAGTTTTTCCTAGAGTTCCTAATTTTGTTCTCCTAGAGTTCCTTACTCGAAAACGGTTTTGGATTTTTACATATAAATTTAAGTGTTTAATTACTCTGCATGTTTTCTAAGGGTTTATTTCAATATTAAATTTGCTACATTCTTGCAATGAAATAAATTTGCTCTACAGTGCATGCCTCGATATATTTTTGTGGAGGGGAAATGAATCTAAATTAAGTTAGATGTATTGGCAAACGTTTGGGCAATTCAAGGTAAGTAACTTTATTGATCTCCAAGGCCCATTTCCCTAAAAAGCGATACTGTGTCGAGGTAAAGATAAGTGACTGCATGATTTGTGAATCTAGCTGTAAAAGAGCGTTTTCTCTAAAGTTTCTTTAAGAAATTCCTATAAGGTAAGTTCCGCAAGTACGACAAGATATTGCTTTATAAAATTTTATCTTTCTAAAAACTAAACTCATCCATTTCTTGCACTCAAGCGAAGAACTGTGTCAGCTTTAAAATCTTTACCACGGTAACATTAAGCGTCGTAAATCTGTAGGCATTGTCACTTTTATGTATCAAGATATACAAAATAGTATTTTATTCTCGTTTTATATGAGGAAGGATGCAGGAGTGCTAAGTACTTTCTGGTCTTAAGTGATGCTAAACTAACTTACTTCCATCCCCCATGCGTTCAGCCATAAGTGGCGTTAAACCGCCGAAATTCCGTCTTTTTATTTCTATTTTAAAATATTGTTTTCAAAATATTCCGAAATTTAGGCTTTAGGAAATTTGCTTGCGAGAGCCCTTGTCTTCAAACCTTATGGAAGACAAACGCTACCTTTACGTTTTTCAAACGATTGCATCTGATAACGCTTTATCTCATAATCCAGTACTTTGCTGCTATTATATAGTATATTTAGTCAAGTCTCAATAATCTGAACATTCTTGAAAACATGTAGAAGTATGTAAAGGTGCGAATTTAAGTCATGCTTATATTTCTGTTAAAATTTTACTAGAGAAGATTCTCAAATGCATGTTCATAACAAAATTTATGCCAAGTTTCTTTTCGTTAAAAATTTTCAGAGAAACATCCTAACGTATTGTATTTTGCAATGATAGAAATAGAAAATTTTGCGCATAATAAATGTCATCCAACTTTATTAAAATTTTAAATAAAAGTAGTTTCATGTGATGGTGTTTCCTTAAAGGACGAATATGTTATAAAAATATTGGCAACAGGTCTTTGTTTCCACTCAGTGAATAACAGGCGTTCGATTGAAGGGAATAAACTATGAAATACAAATCATATCTTTCCGTGATCTAACGTTAGGATATCTAATGCCATGGGACCCGAATAGCTTTCAAGCTCGTGTTATTTTCAGTTCTTATTTTTTAAGATAGAAAAGCACTGCTATTTTAATGCTTAGTACTTTTCTTGCTTCATCTCTTTGTATGACATCGTGTCTTGAATGATAACAAACTAGTTCATTTTAACTCGCTTTAATCTGTCAAAAAATTCGCAGAAAAGGAGAAAAGTCTAGCATATAGTATGATAGACATTTTTATCGAATATTGGCATTGGAGACAGTCAGAAGAAAAAATAGCAAGTTTAATATTTTCTTACTCTACATAAATTTTGTTACTTTGAAATGTTACTCTCATTCCTGAAGAATTTTTCCATTAAAAAGCATCGGAAAAGGTTTCAAATATTATAGTTTGTGGATTCTTAAAGATATTAGAAGCTACATAACAAACTTTAATGAGGTTTATATTATCTTCCTTGGTCTCATCAGTCTTGCTCACTGCAAATATGGCAGATCTGGAATAAAACTGTCAATCAAGAGTTCGCCAAATCCAGAATCTAAAAGTATTAATCAGTCTACCCTGTTTGATCGGAAACCCATTATCTTCCCTTTCACTGTAGAACAGCTTCAGGGGAGGGAGGATTCATTCTTATCTTAGTGCAATTATTTCGCAGGATTAAGCCAACAACATTGTCAATAGTGAATACATTTGCGATCTGTATTCCCTTTGATGCAAGACTAGAGTAGAAATTTCAAATATAACTCAATAACTAGATAAACTCCGTACGAAGATTCATTGTAATCTGGAGGTTTGCAGTGCCACAGTTTAGAGCAACCATCGAAACCTACAAAGGAAAATCGAAAACTATAGGCGTTTCATATTACTTATAACATTTCGTTCACTTTGATGTGTTTTTGAGTATCGATCGATCACTCACTAGTATCACTTCCATATATATGCTTTTATAGCTTTTGAGTAATATGTTTTTATAACCTTTTTAGATGACCCTATATGTGATAGTATACACTTAGAAATGTAAATTCTTTTACACTATGGCAAGTAATTTGCTTCAAGCACACGAAGCTGATTTTTCTATTAAATGTGATATTTTATGTCATCTTTATAAAATGCTTATGACAAAACATTTGCGCATCTAAATTTTATTAATCTTAGTGTACTGAGCACGATAATAGTAGTTATTTTTTTATTAGTTTCATTTTTGAAAGCCCATGAGGGTCCAAGGCATAAGACTTAATTAACTGAATTAGACTATTTCACAACAGTTTTCTTCCAAACACTATAGAAAATAAAATGAAATTAATTTCAACTATTTTCGTTTATTTACTTTTACTTTTGAAACTATTGTGCTTTTAATAATTATTTAGTTTAAAACAGAAAATCTGGAAGCACTGGGAGCGTAATATTCAGTTTTTCTGCTTTGGGTGCAAGAAGAAGTTTTATCTGTGAATATTATTCAAAATAGAATAATTGCTTTAAGTAATATAATCTTTAAAAATATTTTGATCTCTAAATTTGATTTATAAAACTACTTTAACATAGACATGATATCTGTTAACATCCGAAATTCTTTATAACGCGAATCCATCATAACATGAACCGTGATATCCATTAGAACCGAAATCCTTTATAACGCGAATCCATCATAACATGAACCGTGATATCCATTAGAACCGAAATCCTTTATAACGCGAATCCATCATAACATGAACCGTGATATCCATTAGAACCGAAATCCTTTATAACGCGAATCCATCATAACATGAACCGTGATATCCATTAGAACCGAAATCCTTTATAACGCGAATCCATCATAACATGAACCGTGATATCCATTAGAACCGAAATCCCTTGTAACATGTGAAGTCCACATAAGCATTCCTAACATCAGGTTCTAAGATACATACTTTTCTTTTCTGGTGAAGGGCAAGATAATGATGCTAAAGATAAAGATTCTAAAATAAAGCATCAAGGTTAAGATTACAAGACAGATTTTTAAGATAAATATTTTTTCAGATAAAGAGGGTTTTTTTTTTTCGATAAAGAATTTATATTTTTTTAAGCGGCATTCAGGATTTCGTAATATGCAAATGTACAAAAAGATGCCGAACTCAACTATGCAGGTGTGAAAAGTAGAGTTTTGTTCCAAAAATGGAATTTATGGTAAAAATTAATTTTATTCGTTATGTAGTGTGTATTATAAACAAAGGCAGAAAGTCTTGCCAACAAAGACAAAGGAATTGAATTGCCCTGAAGATAAAGAACCGTTTGAGATAAGAAAACTTTGCCTTGCTTTGCTTGAAAAGTTTATTGGTAGCATAATATCTGCTTTCACTAATAGTCATTCATCGTTTCAAATGCGAGCTATTACCACTCTCGCCATTTAGCATTATTTAATTTTTAATACTCCTAAGCTATGTTTCTTCAAACTATTAATGATTATGCTAAAATTTATCTTCCACAAAATGCTTTCATAAATTTTATGTCGACAGAGAATTTCCATGTAAATATTCCCTTACACACTTGAAAATACTTAAACGTTAAGTAGATAAATCGATAACCAGTAAAGCACAAATTTAATTGAAACTTTTCCGACAAAAATTAGTCATATCCATTCCTATTCCGCTATAATGGTAGTTTATTGGTTGATTTGTTTTCTATCTCATTGTAAGAAAAGCTGCATGAATGTCAAGTTGTAATAGTATTTTCCGCTATGCAATAGCTGTTAGACGAACACATTAGTTAAATTCCATTTTTTTAGAACAAGAAGAATCTGAGAATTGCAAATTTTAGACATAATGGTCACCCACAGAAAGAAAAAGGGGGGAGATTGTGAGCCTGAGTTTTGAAGAAAACAACTCGGATAAATAAAACTTAATTTGTAACTGTCCACTGTCATCCGATGCAGAAAATAAGTGTTTTGAAAGCTGTGATTTCTCGTGCCCTGAAGATAAAAGAACCCTGTGAGATAAGAAAGAGTGGCGCATCCAGAAATAACTTTACTAGATGTAGTTGCAGCGAAGAGTGTGCTACACGAGCTGTGCAGAAAACGCTTAAATTGATATCAAAATGAATGAAAGGACAGTGATGGAAAGTTAATGTTATTTTAATCCTAAATTATTAAGTAAATGAACTTAAAATAGTAAATAAGTTAATTATACATCATATATGTCTCATCTAACAAAACAAAACAGGAATAGTATTACAAATTACGCCTTTTGATGCGAAACTGTATGACCAAAACTCCTGAGTAATTTCCGAACGGTTTAGGCCATTATTAAGATTTAATACCCTTTTTCAGCAAAGGTAGGTTTATTCCTTTTTCAGATATGGCTGTTTAGCTCATTATTTCCTTTTTACTTTTATTTCATCATTACTTTATTTTTATTCTGTTCTTCCATGGTTATTCTCCATTTCTTGTTGCTCTTAATTTGCTAAGCAATTGTAGTATGTAAAATAGTATATAAGATAAAATGTTAAATTTTATTATCTGTTTATTTTTCACATACTTCACAGGTTCTATATGAAAAGGGAAACTATGTTCAAAACCTTTAGCTGCGGCCAATAGTTTCTAACAACGAAATGTGTATAAGAAAAAATGTTAAATTTTATTATCTGTTCATTTTTCACATACTTCACAGGTTCTATATGAAAAGGGAAACTATGTCCAAAACTTTTAGCTGCGGCCAACAGTTTCTAACAACGAAATGTGCTAGGTATAATAATGGCCAATTCTGTAAAGATTATCTTTGGATCTTATATCTTTATATCTGTATTTTTGGATTATGTACTCCAGAAGTAAAGTCGAAATACAGTTGATATTTTTAGGAATAAGTAGATGATACTATGTAAGTAATGCCAGGTGACAGAATGTAGTAAGATGTGTCGAAGAAAGCCAGTGGCAATCGAATCAACCGAAGTTTTATATGTCAATCATTTCGTCATTTGTCGCCTGTAGAAACGGTATCGAGGTGAAGGAGTGATGTCAGATGGATCCAACAAGTGCAGATGCAAGCATCACAACTTCTTAGGCAGATCATTTTCTTTGTCTGTAGGCAAGACCTCGCGAGTCAATCATTGTACATCAACTTGCTTCTGACCTTGCTATGTCAACAGAAAGAGAAGATCTCTGCAGACAGTTTTCAGATGACTGGTGAAGTCACCTGATATCTAACGTAAATAAACAGGCATATGTCCCACGCCCTCTCCAATCCAAAGCAACAGCTCCCAGAGACGCTGGCCAATTGTACGCAAGATTTTCCACTGATACCTTCGCACAGAGGGCCCCGCTTAAGCTAGTCTCGAAATAACCTCAGCTGAACTTTACAACAATGAGATACTGTGCTATTTGAGGATGAGTTACTTAATCACTAACTCACTGTCATCTCAGTTGGACTTTGCAACAGTGGGATATTATGCTGCTTACAGATAATTACGGTATAGGCTATAGACTAACTTCCCATGGTTATTAGTCTGGAATGCATTTTGTAACTCATTAATCAAGTCAGTAACATCCCCGAAATGAACTCATACAGAAATGGTGGTTTTATGGTTTAAGAGAGATTACTCTCAGCTGCCAACACTTCTCCATACCTTCTGATGGCTTCATAGATGTTCTCCATATCTTCATTTACCGTATATAAATCGTATTCTTGTTCACTATATTTTTCTATTTCTTGCTTCCATTCTATTTTTATGGAAGATAATACTCGAGTTCACAAGTTCTTTGCTTAGAATCGAAAACTATATTCATATGACGTGGCCATCGAGTTCACCAGACTTAAAAGCTTATAGAGTGCGTATGGAATATACTTGAAACATGTTTCATTTCTGTACATGGTCCTTCCCGGAACCTTTGCTTCTGCTTCGTGAATGGGCACAGATACCTCGAAATGCCGTAAATGTTATTTTTCTCGTAAATTGATGCTTTTGAGCATGTATTTCCAGCGCAGATCATCACATTCTGTATTTTGAATTTCCACCAATGAACTCTTTTACAGCCTAAAATCGTATGTTTTGTTTATCTGCAATATTTATTTATGTATGGATAATTTTCTTTGCGTTTTCCCACGCTAATATCTTTTATTAATACTCCATTATCTTTTAAAATTTCAATGAATTCGAATAATTACTTTTCATTCCACCCGCTTTTTAAACCTTTCTTGATTAACATTATGGCGTTTCTAAATACATATGCCGTCTGTTTCTCAATTCACACTCACAGCTAAGAAATTTCCATTGAAAAACGGGGTGCACTAACTCACCCATCGATGCTGTAAGCATTGCAGATTATAATTCTGCGCGCAATAATTAGCGTTCTGTTATACACTGAAGTGCCAAAAGTCATGGTATACCTCCTAATATTTTGTCGGTCCTCCTTTTGCCCGGCGAAGTGCAGCAACTCGACGTGGCATGGACTCAACAAGTCGTTGGAAGTCCCCTGAAGGAATATTGAGCCATGCTGCCTCTATAGACGTCCATAATTGTGAAAGTGTTGACGATGCAGGGTTATGGGCACGAACTGACCTCTCGACGATGTCCCATAAATGTTCGATGGGATTCATGTCGGCGATCTAGGTGGCCAGATCATTCGCTGGAATCGTCCAGAATGTTCTTCTAACCAATCGCGAACAATTGTGGCCCGGTGACATGGCGCATTGTCATCCATAAAAATCCCATCGTTGTTTGAGTACGTGAAGTCCATGAATGACTGTAAGTGATCTCCAAGTAGCTGAAGGTATCCATTTCCAGTCAATGATCGGTTCAGTTGCACCAGAGGACCGAGTCCATGCCATGTAAAAACAGTCCAGACCATTATGGAACCACCACCAGCTTGAACAGTGCCTTGTTGACAACTTGGGTCCATGGCTTCGTGGGGTCTGCGCCACACTCGAACCCTACCATCAGCTCTTACCAACCGAAATCGTGACTCATCTGACCAAGCCACGGTTTTCCATTCGTTTAGGGACCAACCGATATGCTCACGAGCCCACGAGAGTCGCTGCAGGCGATGTCGTGCTGTCAGTAAAGGCACTCGAGTCGGTCTTCTGCTCGCATAGCCCAAGGAAGACAAATTTCGCCGCACTGTCCTATCGGACACGTCCCTCGTACGTCCCACATTGATTTCTGCGGTTATTTGACGCAGTGTTGCTTGTCTGTGAACACTGACAACGCTACGCAGACGTCGCTCGTTTCGGTCGTTAAGTGCAGGTGGTCGGCCACTGCGCTGTCCATGGTGAGATGTTATGCCTGAAATTAGATACTCTCGGCACACTCTTGACACTGTGGATCTCGGAATGTTGAATTTCCTAACGATATCCGGAATGGAATGACCCATGCGTCTAGCTCCAATTACCATTCCGCGTTCAAAGTCTGTTAATTCTCGTCGTGCGGCCATAATCACGTCAAAGCCTCTTCACATGAATAACTTGAACACAAATGAAAGCCCTTCCAAAGCACTTCGCATTTATACATTTTCTACGCGATACTACTGCCATCTGTATATTTGCATATTGCTATCCCATGACTTCTGTCACTTCAGTGTATTTGAGAAAGACATGCTTACATATAGATCTGAATATTCCTACCAACCGTAACCTTTATGTTAACGACAACTTACAGTTTCTTCAAAAGAATTAATTACTCAGAGTGTAGTAAAATTCTCTTGAATTTTGATCCGACAGACGAATATGCCTTCGTAGGGCCTTGAATTATTTTCCATCGCTGCAACTAATAAAATTTTATGTTTGCTACCTTGATTACAACTGGATCTAATGTTTTCCTCAAAACCGGCCAGTTTGGGATCTCCACCAAAGCAAAGTTAGCTGTTTGTGCCAGCTTACAGTATTATAATTATACACTTCAAAATAATACTATCTTGTTGAAAGAAACAACGATAAATAAAATATGACGCAACTATAAAGTCCTTCATAATCAGACGCTTAATTGCAGTGAAATCACTTGACTTAATTTAACTAGAAAATTTCTTCAACTACTTCTTTTACTCTGCATATTAGTTTACTAATATGCATGTGACAGTGTCACAAGAGTTCAGATATTCCAGTTTACTTCAGATGCTCTCCAGTAGTTTTAAGCACTTAGGACGATCAGTGGCCAACTTAATAAGATCGCTGTTTAGTAATTCCATTACGTATTTTGTAGCTGGTACTCGGTAAATTGAGGTTTATGACCGCCTACCATGCCTTCTGTATTTACATTACGCTACTAATTTTTTAAATATAGTATTATTTTTGGGATACTTTTCATATTTTAATTGACAGTAATTTTTGAAGCATGCTGGAAAATTTACAGTCATTTACGTGCATTAGCAATTAGTGATACTTGCCTTATTTCGCTTCTAAAAAATGTCCAACACAAACCTCTTTCGTTTTCCGGGCAGGCTGCATTCAAACCAGTACTAATATCTAATAGTCCTCAAGAGAAAAGAAAAAAACAAGTACTTTCTACTCAAATGCTTTGGTACAGACAAAAAAACTGGAGGTGTCTCTAGTTTACTGTCCTTATTAAAAGATGCTTGTTACTAGTGTTTTGATAACTATTTAAAATCAATCATTTCGTATCTTATTTAATTTTATACTTCTCATTAATTTAAGATTAGTGCTACTACTACTATTTTAGTTAAAATTTGAATACCGTCTTTCGGTCAGTAAAGTCAAATGTTCTAGAACACTTCTCTGTGCTTTCGTTTTCATTCCGTTTTCATTTACTCTATGTACATTAAGAATTCTTCAAATGTCGAATTTCCTAAGTCTTTGTTTTTTTACTTCCCCCTTTCCTTTTTCACCAGGCTGTCGACTCACAGCGCTGAAAATTTATCACTCGAATCTATGGCGTATTTGTGAAATCTTTCCATTTCTTAACAGAAATCAGCTTCTTGGGAAAGATCATAAAATTTTAAATATTTTCTGCGCTTAGTGAAAGAGAAGTTTCCAAATTTCTCTCTATTCAAGACTCAAGAGTACAAGGCATTCATCCATCATTGTTTGTACCGAATTAGGATGGATGAAATGCAGGCTCTCTTTCCATGATGCCCATAAAAAGTTCGCCTTAATATTGAAAGTTTGAGAAAGATTTGAAAATTTTCTGTTACCTTCCGTAATCTTTCTCAGACTTTGAGCCATTACGTTACAGTAATTAATAAAAGAAGTGAATAATCACAAAATACGATTTTAAGTAATTCATGATCTTAATTATTCACATTAAATTTGAAAAGAATAGCAGAGTATAATTCTCAATTCCGTTGTACTTTCCTGGCTCGATCTTCATTACGATGTCTTTCTGGAGATTTTTCGGCATAAATTTAAAAAAAAAAAAAAAGAAAAAGAAAAGAAAACTGAACACATGTGAATGCATAGTGTTCAATTTATTCTGTGCAATTCATTCTGTGCATTCATAAGGAATGATATCCGTTAAAATTAGTTGCTAAGTACTCGTAAATAATCCAGAAAGTATTAAATAAAGAGATCTGATCACCAGTAAATATTTTGACAGAATTTTAAAATTTCAGAAAATCTTGGAAACAGCGCTTAACCACAGATATATTTTAGTACGCATGTTTTCAATCGTGAATTTACATCTTTTCAACTAATTTTTTTAGCACTGTGCTCTTTTAAATGAGACGAATTATTTGCAATCGTTTGTCATTTACGTATTGGCTCAGTTTATAATATTCATATATGTTTACATGAAAGCAAATTATTATACTGCAGTTCACTTACGTTTGCAGGTTTTTTTCATTTCTCGAGCTGATGCTGTATCTAAGTCATAATGTGCAACTGCTGTAGTTTTGATCTTTTCCTCACAATATCTTACTAATTATCACTTATAGGTACTGATTATCACGTGATTCTGCAATGTGAAGTATCTTCCTACAAAATCATTTATTATTTATCAATGTCTCTTTTCATTTATTGTTTTATATTTTTGCTTCAAGAATCCGTCAATCTGTTCTTTGGAAAAAAGCCAAATATTGGTGTAATCGAAACATTTTTATTTGCTTACCTAACAACATTTTGTATCATAACATTCGTTTAGATGAGAAGATCCATACATACTTTTGCAAAAATACTGAAAGTTCAGCACTCAAGGTTTGCATTTCTTTATTGTTTATAATCCACAAAAAAAAAAACTGAACCGTTCATTTAGAAAAGAATGTATTGATAGTTTTAAAGTAAGCTTTAAGTGGGCTGTTTCTGTTGGAAACTTCATAGCAAAAACGAGTTTCATATTGTAGCCGTTAAATAAAAAATACGCACAAACACCACAAAAAATACATTTATTTAACTTAATTTTTAATAATTTAAATTGAACTTATTTCAAACTCAATGTGTTTCACTTGAAGGGAAATAACACTGCTGTTCTCTAAAGACATCTTTAAAATTGTTTCTTTGCAGGCTTCTTCAGAATTCTCTGCAATTACTTATTGCGTGCCGAAGGTTTGCATGATATTTTCTTTTTTTCCCATTTTCAGCTGCAGAGTTAAGAATCTTCATCAGTTGTAGCTGAGACGCAAAGTTCATGCGTTTTTCATAAAAGTAACTGCTTAGAGCAGGAAATATATACTGGTACGGTATATTAATGAAACGTTCCTTGATTTTCTTACAAATTAAGACCGAAAACTGAACTAAATGTGAGAAACATAGCATGGCAGAATTCTCATAGACTTTCTGAATTATTCCACTAGAGAGGTGAAAGCAAAATTGTATGGTATAGAACATTGGACATTTTTCAAAATAAAGTGGAACTATGAAAGATGAAAACCAAATTACGTTATGTTATTACTGCAGAAAAAAAGGCTACGGCTTTTTTTTTTTTTTTTTTTTTTTTTTTTTTTTTTTTTTTTTCTGTTTGAAAATTTTTTTCTCAGACTCCTCAACAACTCCACACCATAATTCATATCCTTTCCACAGTTACAAAATCGGAACAATACAAGAAAATCCCATGAAAATTTTGTGATGTTCAAACATGTACCCAATGCTTTAAAATAAAATACAAAACATTTAGTAAACCAGTGCTTAGGTGTCTACGAATCATTTAGGAAGACGTCAGGTCTTCCTGGAAAGAGCCAGTAAAATGCTTAAAGAGCCGTTTTTAATTCCATGAACATAAAGTCAAGAAGATACAGTTTGTTCCAGGCAAAGAATCCAAGGGCTTATGAACCTGGGGTAACTTTGCAGCACAACAGGATTCGATGAATTACATATAATTTGGCAAAACAACAACCTTATGTTTGGTTAGTCAAGACGCTAAAGATTTCTAGGACAAACAGGTACAGGCCCTTCTTCATCAGGAGTAAAGAAATCTGCAACGAAGCGAAGGCTAGGGTTGTTGTACCCAAAAGGAGTAAAGCGAACGAGAACACCTTCTTTATTTTAGTCCTTTGCGGTATAAGGTTTTGGGTTTATTTCGTAGAGACGTTAGGTTTATTTTGAAGCAGGAGAGGTGAAAAATGAGTAGTGCTCTCTCCGGGACTTGAACCTCAGACCTCTCGAATTCGCGCCGAGTGTACTGACCATTACACCACGAAGGCATGCTAAGAAGGGAGAAAAAATACCTTATAACTTATTTTGGGTCCTTCCGTGGCCTTCTCTTAGTTGCAAATTTCTTCCCTTTTGATGAAGAACCCTATAACTTTTTGCCTTCAAAATCGATACAGGCTTGACTAAAATCTACTCCAAGCCCAAGGTTGTTGCTTTTCCTAATTTTATGTTTTAATTTGGCGCTTCAATTAATTAATTAGAGGGCAAAGCATGCAAAGGCTGTCTGCCAAAGAAAAGTATTATTTTCATTAAGGATTTTACAGTGGGAACCGACTCATTCTTTCGTTAAGCAAAAAGACTGAAGCACCGTGTACCAATCAGCTCAGTCACCCGGGAACTGAATCCAAGACTCATTAATTTAGGGGAGTGTCCATTAATGAACTTTCTAAATATTAAGGAGAACAACATGCTATTTATTTTCCGCTACGAAGCCTACACAAAACCTCTTCTCTTGAAATCAAATTAGGACGATACTGGCAGTGTTTAAGTCTTATAATTCGGTCATTACTGACCATTTGATTTTCATGTATGCCCCATGATATATCTTCCAGTTTAAATGCTTTCAAACATTCTTTTAATTTTCATAGTTTAATTTATTTCCTTTAATTTTAACATAATTGCTTTCAAAACTCGCTTAGTCATAATAACATAAACATAAGAAAGCACTGCGCTTCTGTTCAGTTAAGGCAAATATACCCAAAATAATTTTTTCTTTAATTTTGCTAGAAGCGCTCAGTTATTTCTACCACTGACATATTACGAATATGAATACTATTCTCCGATGTTGTAAGTTTGTCCTTCAATTCGCTCCTATTTTTCTTGTTTCCTCCTTTTGGAAACTCGTATAATTTAGTTTGGATTACTAAACCATAATATAGCCGTTTTCTGCATTGATGCCTGGTCATAAAACTCTCTCAGACTGCAGTTTTTGATGTTTCTTTATAAAAAGATGAGCCTATATCAAGAATAAGAATAAATCTGACAAAAATCCGAAGGCTGAAACTCGCAACCAAACAAAGATAATAATCGTTAAAGTAAGCGTTACTGGATTAAAATTAACTGCTTTTGCTGATTAATAGTTTAAAATCAAATTCTATTTAAAAAATTGCCTGTAACATTATGCTAATAAAAAACATTTTAAACATTCGTTTCTTTAGCTGCTCCCAGTTCTGAATTCCACTTCATTTCAGCTCACCAGCGACCAAGCGGTATAATCGCTGAACACTGGCAGTTCGAGCCAAGCCGAATGCGCTGGCTGCCTGAACGTTTTCGTAGTTTTCCCATGTGTTATGTGGATAAGATGTCGTTTTCCTTATAAAACCCTCCACAAAGGCATCCTCCTGCTTAGACAGATAGTCCTACCATGCTTTACCATAATCAAATACACCAAACACTGGGCCTCACAATAATGTCTGTAACTTTATTAAACGTTAATTCATAATAAAAGGGTTTCGGTATTCTAAAAAAATGTTCCCTGATAAAAAATCTCAAACTGAACGGCCGGAATTATTATAAAACTGTCCATTGTAAAGATATCATACATGTATAAGTGATGTAGTTAACAAATATTAAAATTGTCGAAATTAGAATCATGATGCTAGAAACAAAGATTATGGATTTGTGAACCCTTAGGATTTCAGCATTTAAGCTTTCCGAGTTTTAAAATAAAATTAGCTATTGAAATAACTGATTTATGTAAATTATCTGTAGATAATTTCTACATCTTCGCAGAGAATTTTTTTAAATTTTTTCTTGCTATGTACTTCATATTCTCAGCTGTAATTTTCTAGAAGTAAATATGCAAAACATTTGGTCCCTTTTCTTCTAAAAAAATCTAACAAGAATCGGAAAATAAATAAAATGAAATTCTAAACAAGAAAATAAGTTGTAAGCTTAACAAGAATAATAGTTTAAAATAATCAGACGAAAATATTTAAACATTCATATTCCTTTGCATAACCAGTATGTTACTAATGTATAATTACTAATGTAAATATGTTGTTATTTTTAAAGGGTGTAGAATCATTAGTTTATATAGACGCAGGAACGTGAAAAATTTGCAATACCCTCGCCGGGATTCGAACTCTGTACTTCCCGAAGACGAGTCGAGCGTGCTTCCAGTTACACCACGGAGGCATTCGGATGGGAGGGAGGAAATACCTTATAAGATAATAGAAATATGGTGATAATATTATCTGATACATATACTGTTCTCATGTCCTTGATACAATGGAGTTAGTGTCGAAGTTAGTTCATGAATCTACAGAAAATCACCCAAAAATCATTCAAATTCATAATGTAAATGACAAAATATTCTCACAAACAAATTAGTCTATATTCATGAGCATAATCTCTTCACATTATTCCTAGGAAATTCGAAAAATTTCCTGCATGATATTTTGCACGATGTCCTGCCTTAGATAAAGGGCTAGAAATTCATTTTAAAATCTAAAGGGAACTTATAAAGCAACTTTTGCACCTAAATTTTTATTTATTTTTATATTTATTTATTTAATTTTCAAATGAACTAAATTCCAAAATTTCATACTCTTGTAACGTCGTATATAGCTAACATAAAATGTTCGCAACGTTGAAGACTGTTGATGAATTATCACCAAGTCGTACTACGAAGTGAAGGATGTAAAGAATGCTTTATTAACTCAAAAGTTTAACACTCGGCACCAACTCGTGCTTACAAAAGCCAACATTTTTGTCTTAAAAGATAATGAATAGTTTAAAAATTGATGAAGTTAACGGCTTCACAGTTTAACTATCGCACAAGCTAGCTCCGACTCGAAAGTCGGCGTAAACAAGCCTAATGACAAGAATAACTCCGCGCCGCAGAATTCTAATCGTTAGAGAATCAAAGTTAGCAACGCGGCCTTCAGGCAGGCAGAACACGCTATGATTTCACCCTCCAAAACCTTGCTTTAAATACTTCCTTCCTTCTACCTAATTTGAATATTGTGTGGGCTGAAAATTCGCATTCTGGAAGGGCAATGAAATGGGAATTGAAAGGAAAGGTACTTTAACTTAAATTAACGGCCCAGAAAATTAAATGATACTCTACATGCTTTACTGTGTGTAATAGTGATTCTTTTCTTCTTTCTCATTCTTCCAAAAATTTCGTTACAGCCTTTTACACTGGGGCAAATGACATATTGAATTATAAATTCGAACTTGAACATTGACTATTTCTGTCTTCCAAATGTATAAAACTTTCACAAAAACATGTGTAATTGAATAACTACTACAATTAACTATTAAATAATCTGTTTGGGAGGTTTACTGCTCATTCACAACTGCAGATTGACTGCATACAATCAGCAGAACTGATTGTATGCAGACTTTGGAAAGGAGAAGCGAACACGTGTATCCCCACGAGTCATTAAATAAGTCAAATAAATGAGTAGTACATCCTATTCCGCAATCAAATAAATATACGTCATACATTTGAGCAATTCAATATTGTATTTCAGTAATATGTGCCATTTTCATTTTAATATTCCGATTTGAATGCAAAATCAGTGAGAATACTTTTCACTGTGAATATTTTCATTCGCGCAAAAAGAAAAGCATTTTCTCCTTCAATTCTCGAAAAGAATTACTCAATTTTCTTCCTGAGTTCCGTGAATTGCTCAAACTCTCATAAGTCAGCCAACTTAGCACCAAAGTAGATATGACGATATAATCATTCCAGATTATCATTTCGTTTGCGTCCAAGCTATATTCCGTTGTTAAAACGCTATATTGTTTTCATTGATGATTTTTAACTCTATAATTGCCTTGTATCCGTAGAAGTAGCGTTGGGTTGTATCAGTGTCGCCATTTCTTTGGTAGCGCCATCTATTGACAATTCCGATAACATTCTCTAATATTCGTGCAAGAAATTTATTCAGTGAATGTATGACTTAAGCTACAAAAGTGAAGCATAGCGTGCATGTGTTCATTTCTTCACAAAGGTGAAAATAGCTTTTTTATAAGTTCTGATCTCGGTGTAAATCTTTGGCTCTTATTCGAGTCCCACAAGAAACGCGAATCTGACTGTTAATTAGTAGAAATATGAAAAGTGCCGTCATGAGCCTTAGAAATCTCTCACATTACCATAAATTTGAGAAATTCTGGTATGACTATTAAATAAAAGTCTAAAGATTTTTTTTTTTTTTTCCTTTTTAGAAAACTTATTTGTTACAGTTTAGCAACGGAGAAATTCTTGATCTATATCTCTTCCAAAATTATATCGCTTTTACTATTTTTCGCTCCTTTTTCTTTTTTTGCGGCAATTTATTTCCCTGTATGGATGCATATTCTGTTAACTTAGATTTTGGAAGCATTTTAATAATCTTCATTTGACTAATATAATTTTGAATGTTAGACATATTTTATTTTTAGCACAAACTATAGAAACTTACATTCAGTTTGATATGTTATTTTTATTCTAATATTTCTCTTTCGCTTTTATTAAATATAGTATTCACAGTGCGTCTGCAAAGTTCCAGACTCAGTTCATAAAATTTAATAAATAAACTGATATTTGAAAAAGCACTATTCCCATTGATCAGTTTTCTACATACCTTTCTTCTATTACCATATGTTTTGGGAGTAGGTTCATAAAATTCTTGATGATTTCCTATGTTCATAGAGCTCCTAGATGATTTCACAGAAGCTTGCTGTTGAAAAGCCTTTCTCTTTCCTTTGCTATGCTTTCCTGACCTTTTTAAATGCTGTCAAAATTGTGTTCTTTAATGCATATTTCCCTTTAAGAATGAGAAAATAGCCTGAAAGTTGTCAAATCAAACCAGTGAGGAGATGATTAATAAAAGTAATTTTTTTTATATAATTGAAAAGTTGAATAGTAATTGCACTGCGGGACGGGACACTAGACGCATGAAGCAATAGATTAATTTTAAATAATAAAACCTTTAACATAACTACTACGCATTAAATTAACATAGATGCACGAAACGAGGTATTTTGTGGCCACTTGCAGTTACAGTTAGAGATACGGCACGCGGTTGGCAAGTAAAGCCAAGTTCACTTAAAGTCGCCACAGGGGCTAAAGCAAATGCATTGCTTGATGGAGCCATTTCTGAGCTAAAGGGACGAATGTGTGTTGTGAATGTTCTTAAATGTTAAATTCATTGACCTGTCGTATTGAAGATAATTAGTTTAGAGCAGTAAAATTAAAGCCCTAAAACTGTATTTCATTGTTACATTGACGGTGATTTTAGAAAATATAACACTTTTGGTGACTCATTACTTAAGCACTGCACTTTCTGAAACCACCAGCAGTTCATATTATAATCATCATTTTTCTAAATATACTATGTGGGTGTCTTTCTACTTTACTTTAAGAATGACACCAATGTTAAGATTTAGTATTTTAATGAAAAAAAAAAGAAACATAGAAAGATAAAAAGAAGTAAGATAAAAATTTAGCTCCATAGCCATAGGGTGGCATCACAATAGTGGTAATCCTCACACCAAATGGGGATGTTTGAAAGTCTCTTAACTACTACGTAATAGTTTTTAGGATCCGTTCACCACGTTGCTGTCGCAGCATCTCTCACGCGCAGAAGTGGAGAAGTTAACTTATCACACAGCTTCGAGAATCATCTAGCTGCTGATGCGGTTGCCAGGTGCAGGAAGGAGAAAGGTGGATACGTTGTAAGATCGAATGTCCACACGGCAATTCTGCCTTGCCGGGCGTCCTCGCCTGGAGGTTAATCTGAAAAGAACGAAAAAAAAACAAAAAGCAGAGAAAGTGAGAAAAAAAATCAATGTCCAGGTGGCGAATGTTAGCTTTGTGCACCACCAGTTCATCTTATCAGTACAGGTTGACATCATAATGGTGTCGTCATGGCGTATCTTTCGTACTTCGTAATAATCAGAGGGATGAACTGTCTCATAAAGACTGAAGAATTTGGGATGAAGTTGAAGTCCAAGTTTCAGTTCAAGTCGAAGATTCAGTCCAAGTGGAAGTTTCAGTTCAGGCTGGATTGGCATTTGGTGTCCAAGTTTGTATTTTCAGGCAGGTTTGCGACGTTTCTTATACTGTCGTATATGTGCTTGCCGTAAACGGAGGAGGTTCCGTTGAGCTTCAATGCATAATGCAGCGTTTTCATCATCATGCTGTGTCAGCAATTTCATTGTCTTTGAAGTTCGTTTAAATTTTCTTCGTTTATACTTCCAGGCTTTCTTCTTGCGTTTCTTTGGCTGTGAAGCGGATAAAGTATATGAAACATTAATTTTTCTTCCAAATATTTCAGCATTCTTTGTTGCCTCAAAAGCTTCAACTGGAATGCCAGAGACAAGTAGTTTCCTTGGATTATTTTTCTGTTCTTTGGGAATTTCTGCACTTTAACAGGTGTTTTCTAGTTGCTTGATCAGCATATGCTTGTTCAAATTGATTCAGTTTATTTGTCGCAGTTCCTTCATTATTCTGCACGTTTAGATCATTATCGACATCATCATCATAATCATTAGTCTCATGACTGTCATCAGCATCATCGTCGTTGTCATGAACATCAACTTCATTGACATGACCTTCTTCGTTGTCCTGATCATCTTCGTTGTCATCAACATCATCTTCATTGACATGATCATCAGCAACAAAAGCAACGTCATCTTGATCAACATCAATAACACCATCTTCATTAGTTTCATGAGCGCCATCATCCTCATCAGCACCATTAGCGTTATGATTGTCGTCATCATCAATATCATGATATTGATCCATGTCGTCGCCTGCGTCATCACCATCTTCATCAACATCATCGTCATGAGCTCCATGATTGGTATCAGCATCATCTTTGTCATCGTGATCATCCAAATCCAAATTGTCATCATCTAAATCCAGTTTTAAATCGTCATGTGCAGCATCATCATTTTTCTTACTTGTTTTCTTCAACTGATTTTCATTTTCTCTTATTTTCTGAAAATCTTCCATAGCAGTGTCAACTTCGTGTGGTTTGTGAGGAGTAATGATATGTGGAACTTCTTCGAGAATTTCCGATTTTGAGATGTGTGAAAGATCAGGTGGAAATGTGTGATCATGAGTAACATTAGCAATATTAACAAAAATTTGATCATTATTATTGTTGCATAAATGAATACCGTCTTTATCAAATGTAAATTGAGTTTGTTGCAAAAAGTCAATTCCGATAATCGCATCAAGAGGAATCATATAGTCTTTTACTACATGGATTTTAGCAGGTAAAATAGTGTTTTCAATTTGAATGTAGTCCTGAAAGAATCCAATACTTTGAACTGTGTCTCGGCCAAGTCCTGAGAATGTAATTCTGGAAGGATGTAATGGTGGAGAATCAATTTTGCGGTATGTTTTCTCCGTAATAAGTGTTGCTTGTGATCCAGTGTCATAGAGAGCAGTTAACTGAGTCCTTTAAGTTGAATATCAACATGCATCGGATGTTTAGAAAAATTTTGAGTAGAAAGTGCATTTATAGTACTATCAGATGTAGAACAATTACCAGATTCAGTGGTAGAACTACCAGAACGTTTGGGACAACTGGAATGAACGTGACCATAATTGTGGCAGCCATAACATAATTTGCCATTAGATTTATTAGGACAAGTATTGCTTTTGTGGCCTTTCAAACCACAGGAATAACATACTGGTTGAGTATCTGATGTACGTTTAGCATCAATTTTAACATTGGGAAAGGAATTTGTAAATTTCTTTGGAGTATTTTCCTTCAAATGTTTTGAATTGTTAAAGAGTTTTTCATAAATCTTCAGTTTTTCTTTAAATTCAAGAATGGATTTACAACCGTATAAAATTATTTTGTTGTTTGATGAATCAGGAATACCGTTTATAACATAATCAATCAAAGAAGAACCATCCATAGAACCTTTGTGTGCGAGGTCTCTCATAGCTAAAAAATATTTTTGTAAGGTTTCAAATGGTTTCATGTGACGAGATTCCATTATTTTATGTAACTGAAGGCTATTAATTTTTTTCCGAAAATTCATCGAATAAATGGTGTTTCAAGTGTTCCCAATTAGTAATTCCACGAATTGGTCTAATTAATGTTAAAGCTGGACCGGTAAGACATTTTTTAACAAAAATTACTTGGTGTACAGGATTCGTGATTTCATAGAGATTAAAATTATCTTCTATGTCAGAAATAAAAGTTTCAACGCTGTAATTATCCCGAGAGGAAAAGGGTTTGATCAAATCAACAATGTCTTTTAAGCCAAAACATTGAAAAGGAACAGTCTGTGTTTGTGAAAGCAATAAAGTTCCAGGCGCGCTTTCAAGAGAGATTTTTGCCTCCATTTGTTTACATAAAGATTCATCGGGAGTGTGATTAATGGCTGTTTGGGCGACGCTATGCATCGAGGGTGAACTTTGCACCAAAGCTTCTTCTTCAAGGTCGCTGTGGTCAGCGGAATCTGATTTTAATAACGATACATCAGCTAGATTCGTAAGAATATTGTTAGCACAGTTTTCAATATCGGTGGAAAATTCTAAATGCAGTACGCTACATATGGCAATTAAATCTGTGAGAGAAAATTCTTTGATAATTTTTTGTTTCGTATCTTTAAGTTAAATGGTTTGGGAAAACAAGAAAAATTGCGTAACCTAGCACGATTCTGCCGATCACCATCTGAGCCAAAAACTAAACGATGTAAAAGCTTGATATGCTTTGTACTGGCAGTTTTTAATGACTGTGCAATGTTGGGATAATCGTTAAGTGTAGCCATTAGTTATCAGTTTTGTTTTAACCAAATATGAAATTCCACAAAATATGTATGTTTCGATTTCATCAAATATTATTTATCTGGTTTCAGAAATTAATATACCAAAATATATTCTTAATTTTTCTTATTATTCTTCAAAATAATATTAATTCTTCTTAGTATATTACACAATAACTATGATGTTAAAACACTCAAAATCATAAATGAAATTGTGAACATATGATTCAAACAAATGGTAAAATATATTGTCAAACAAATCTTCATATAAGACTATGTTAAGAATGAAAAATTGAATTTCACGTTAAGATATGATATCAAAATTAATAACTTAAAATAATATTCTACAGTCCTTGTAAAATATAGGCATCACAAGAAATAAGAAATTTATGCACCAAATTCGAAAACGAAAGTAATTCTTCAAAGTAACTTTTTTAATATATCACAATTCTGTAAATAGTCAGTAATGTATTTCCATCAAAATCAAATACCTTCAGTTTATTCAATTAAACTTCATCAAAACTGTTTAATTAATTATCATCAACATCAAATTCGAAAAAGGAAGTGTTAATTCTTCAAAGTAATAAACGTTCAAAAATAAAATGAATTTTCATCAAAATCAAATGCCTTTTGCTTCATCAAATAAACTTCATAAAAAGGCGTCATCAAATATTCATAATAACTTGAAAGAATATTACTTCCTCATTAGTATTACTTCATCAAATAAAATTAGCTCTACTTACGTGCTGACGAATCACAACAACTGGAATCTTGCGATATTATTCCACAGTAGTCCATCATGTATAATTATACTCGTTATCTTATATGGTAGTCTAGGGGGTTTAAAAAGTTGAAGAAAAGAACAGATTTTAGTTCAAGGAGTCGAGAGAGTTCGTGGGGCCGAGCCCCCATGTGGGTGTCTTTCTACTTTACTTTAAGAATGACACCAATGTTAAGATTTAGTATTTTAATGAAAAAAAAAAAAAGAAAAGAAACATAGAAAGATGAAAAGAAGTAAGATAAAAATTTAGCTCCATAGCATAGGGTGGCATCACAGTAGTGGTAATCCTCACACCAAATGGGGATGTTTGAAAGTCTCTTAACTACTACGTAATAGTTTTTAGGATCCGTTCACCACGTTGCTGTCGCAGCATCTCTCACGCGCAGAAGTGGAGAAGTTAACTTATCACACAGCTTCGAGAATCATCTAGCTGCTGATGCGGTTGCCAGGTACAGGAAGGAGAAAGGTGGATACGTTGTAAGATCGAATGTCCACATACTATTATTACGGAACAGTAATGGCATAAAAATAGAAAAAATGTTTCATACTAACTTAAAAAGTTATTTTATTTCCGTATAAACTTATACAGCGGGACCTCCATCAACATATACTTCAGTTTAGCAGGCATTTCCCATTAGTAGACAGTTCCTGAGCTCCCGCGCAGTCGGAGTAGACTATCATTACACTTCTATTTAGAGGATATTCCATGAAAACGGACAAATTCCTCTGTCTTGTCAGTGTGCACTAACGGAAGTTTCTGCTGTATTTACATGTTACAATGCCACATTAATGCAAATATTGCATTCAATTAACTTCAAAACCTCTTTTATAACTTTAATATGGTGCATGTCACTGCGAACTTTTCTTTCCAGGGCGCTGGGTGCACGGCACTGGTTGTTGCTGTCATCGCCCGCAAACTCGAGCTTACCAGAGCAGAGAAGCACGTCCACAACTTCATGATGGACACTCAACTGACCAAAAGGGTAACTTGTGAACTTTAATTTTCTTGTGTATCTCACTAGTATATATGCTGTAATATGTCAAAGCACAATAATTCTTTTAAATAAGCAGCGTTTTATGTGAAAAGGTCCGTGCACTCTCTATTGATATGACACTATAAATGGGTGCCTGCCAGATACACTGATTTTATCTGTACAATTTGATTTATTTCATCTATTTAAAAAGTAATGTTTAACTAATTAATGTATTTGTTTGCATATAAGCAGTTAAATACCTTTTATGTAATTAAGGATTTACTAATACATTATTGCTTTCACTAACTAAAATATTTTATTCAGGCTTGAAGAATATCTTGCCGATTGATTTATCTCGTAGTACAACATAAGTCACTTTGTCTTCGATGGTTTATCATCCTCCCCAAAAACAAATGTATACCTCCATTAAAGGTTAACTTTCATGTTTTTTCCTATTAAATGATTCATTAACTTCAAACGAAGCTTCATGTTCCACCTAACAATTCAAACAAATATGATGTAATATAATCAGCATCAATTTTTATTCATCCTGTACACAAAAATATTCCTGTAAACAATTTAGAGATGCCAATAAAAGCTAATTTAACTTAAGATAAATTGACTTTAAAAACGCTGGTAACATTTAACAAAAACTGTATGCAAATATGAAATATGGAAACTTCGCAAATATTAAAAGTGGATTCCCACACAGAATGTAAATTACAAAATGTAATCTCATTAATTACCAAAACAAAAAACTAATTAAAATGAATGTGTATCCAATTGATTTCTATCTTTTGCAACGTATTTCATGATTATCAGATTTTTTGCATGCCGTATGAACAACATAAAATCTAATATATCGCCTAAAAATATTTTATTGCTATCTTGGAAAAATAAATGTATTTGATGTTTTGCAATAAAATGCAAGGTGAGATGTACTTTAACAGGCTCAGTATGTCACTTGTAACATATTCATACAGACAACTTCACTTTTATATCGGATATTGAAAAGCCTGTTTGGTGAAGGATATCCAGCATTTAACACAACAAATAAAATGGGCATGAGCATGGCTTTCCATATTCATTGATCAGGTAACTTCCAAAATGTTAACTTACCTCATAAGCACACATTCAGAATATATTTTAGCGTATAGATAAGTTTTTAACTGAGGAAATTATGTTTTTCATATTCATATTCCAGTTGGTTTTGATCGCATTTTTTTTAATACTGAAGGAAATCGTTATCATTTTGATTAAGCCAAGCCTGCATAATTCTGTGAATATTTTAGCATTGTGTATGAAATGGAATAAAAGATCTTCAATTACATCAATTATTGTGATCTATATCACCTTTTAAAAACAGTTAATAAATTAATATCTGCAAAACAATTTCAAATAAAAGGAAAGTGGAAAAACATTGTGCAATTAACTAATAAAATTAGCGTTTATTCAGAGGTGAGCTGTGAAAAGTTTAATAAAGGGCTCACACTTTATCAAACTAAGTAAATAGTTTACTTTTTATAAACATAGAAAATATAAATAATTTTGTAGGAAAAAGACCATTTTTAAATATTAAAACTAATTCCTTGAAATTTAAAGGTAAAATATCATAGAAATTATATAAAATAACGAGCAAAATAATTATCTGGCATAATTTATGCCGGAAGCTGCCACACATTATTTTCTTCTTTTATGTTAATTATTTTTCTAGGAGGCTCTGAGGTCAAAAGATGATTTTTTAATAAAGTTTTTAACATGAGTATTAAATTCTCTTAGAGGTCTTCCATTTAATGAGATTGTCATTGAATCTGAAGTGCGTTGTACAGTCAAAGAAAACCTCTTTTTTCGGTAACTAGCATTTTTCAAATAGGCCACTAATTTCTTTCTGCATCATTCTGTTCAGACAGTCACCTCTCTTTAAATTTCGAAACAATGTATAATAACGTATTGGCATTTTTAATACAAAACTAAACACGGGACTTCATCCCATCACCTTAATGATGAACAATTTGAAACCCAACATTAAATTTACTAAAAACGTACGGCATGCTCGAGTATTTATTTAAAGTATAGGTTTTCTACAACGCGTTTGATCGAACTTGAACGAAACTAGGCGAGAATTTAATTCTCAGGAAGAGAAAGAATACGATTATGACGGGCAAGACGAGGATTCAGAATTACAACCCGCGTAAGTAGTATGCAAATGACACGCTTTTACTTGAAAAACGTAAGCAAGCAAATAAAAGGAACAGGGGGCTTGCAGATTAGAATTCAGTATTTATATGCTAAACCTTAATTTTCAGGTTTCTCAATTTATCACCATGTATATGAGAGCAAATTTTTCAGTTATTACTTTTACAACTTTACATTTTTCCTTCTTAAATCAGAATTTCCTTTTAGATTTGTATTTTGTAAATGCGACACTTATATATTCCGTGAATGAATTACATGCCGATTAATACATTTCATTATTATTATAATTTTTTGTGTTGAATTTTCTTTCTGTTTGTTTAAATCAAATATACCATTAATAAAAATAGTGGTTTCTTTACATATTGCTGATTTACATTACTATGTGAAATTTATCTTTATTTATACCACTATTACATTTTGATTCATTTATTCAGAACTGTAAAGGAGCATCATGTAATAGTTGATGAAAAAGAAATTGTAGTGTAGAATATTTTACTTTTAAGAGAATTTTAATGTAACCACAGAAATTTGTTGTTATTTATTTCATGTGACAATTAAATTGCTTTTTTTTAAAGTTAAAGAATGCCGCCGCCAATGTTCTCAGAGAAACGTGGCTCATTTACAAGCACACTAAACTGGTTAAGAGAGTAAATCCATCAAAAGTTAGAGCACACCAAAGAAAGTTCCTGTTAGCTATTTATTGGTAAGGTTTATAGATTTTTCTATCAAATTCAATTAAATTGCTTTTAGTGTTAAGTTTGTAAATTACGATGTTAGTTTTTGTAGCTCGTTACTAAGTATTTATCATACTTCGTAATTAAAAATCGTTATATTGATTATTGGTTTAATTGCTTCATCACATTTGATTATTATATTGTATATCCACGGCTATATTTCTATTAGATTTCGTAGCGAAAAAAGATATACTGTCAGTTTAAATTATTTCATCTGTTAACATATCGTGTGTGACTGTGTACAGGTGATAGATGTTCTATCTATGAAGTTTCAGGAATTTCTTATAGTCATGTTTAGCCACTGAGCATTTCTGTGTAATAAATAGAGTGAGTGTGACAACTGTTTTTGTTTTATTTAAAGATGTCTCTGATTTAGAGTTGCATCACTAAAACCAGGATAAACACTTGTATGCAAACAGAAATTTCAGGTAAAGTCCTTTATAAGAACGTAACAGATTTATGAATATTTCTATAGCTTCTGGATTTTAGGTAGATGAATTTACTAAATGTGTGCAATCGCATGTAATTTCCAAAAACTTATTGTTTCATGCCGCACTTATTGTTCACGTCAAAAATGTCAATTATTTAAAATATCAAAATAGACTGTCGTCTGGTCTGCATTTCCCATGTTTCCAAGATTGTAGTTGTGATTTTTGCGTAATTTTATAATATGCAGCTGAAAATTCAACAGTTTTTCAATAAAGTCGCCAGGAATTTTTTGCGCGAGAGTTGTCCGCCGTTGTAGTGATAAACCATGCCGTTTTACCATTCTTCTACACCAATCCATACTTGCTTTTAAGTCCTTTTTAGAAATATTTAAATGAGCAGCCTTTTCTAACGCTTTCAGTTTTATAACTTCCCGGCATATTCATTTCACTTTTCTTTACCAATTTTAATATTCGCTGCCTAATTTCGTTAGCCTTTCTTTTTCGGACCCACTAAATGATTTTCTTGAGGAATTTGCATTCTTATATTTTGTTAAATCATTTCTCCAGAGACGGATGTTTATTTATGGAACACCTTATTTCCTTGAAGCTCTCAAATTGTCTATTCTCTCTGCCTCATTAGCAACCGTAATTTTAAAATTCATATCGTAAGTTCTCTTGATACCTTTATTTATTTGTGTCTTTGATGAGGCTTTTTTTCACAACACTACTATTATTAGTTGCGTCCATTTTTTATGGGCAATGAAGAATAAATTAGATAACCGTCACTAGAGCAAATATGCAATTGTATATTTGCTCTAGTGAACGGTTGCTCTATAACAGTTACGAAAGATGCGGAACACGGTTATCTGTGACTCAAAGACGCAATATATAAATCGGGACTTCCCCAACTTGGCTTGAGTAGCGGTATGGTCGTTACGTTATTCCAAGCCTTTACACAGGTCGGACGGAGGTATGGGCAAACCAATAAATTGTTACTAGAACTCGAATTTAGTGAAAATCAGTTTTCTAACAGTAAATAATAAGTCACAAATATCGTGTTAAATTCGGGCTCGGTATGTTTCTGAGATAATAAGTTGATCTCAGAAATTGTGCCAACTATCTAAAATAGATTAGGTGTAGTAATTTTTAAATCTTTTCTAGGAAGTTATATAGCTTATTTTAAGCATACATAGTCAAAGCCATCATTTTTACATATTTCCTACAATCTTTTTTTATAGTCGTGCCTTGAGCTAAACATTGTGAGTCTGAAACCAGCTCGTAGTAAAAGAAGCAGAGTATGGGGAGACATTGTCCTTTTAAATATTACAGGTCATCATGTATAGTTTCTTGGTCTATGTGGATCCTATATGGAAAAGAAAGAATCGCTCAGAACTGCTTGGTTCATTTTTCTAAAAGTTGGCTTTCAAGCATTTTTTGACAATTTTCTGTATTCACTTTCTCACTTATTGTAACCAAATTTGTAGTCATGACACCTCATATCATTTCTGAAATTCCACCAATTTGACCTTTTTATCTCATGTTTTGTTCTGTCCTGAGATCACACTAATAATGGTCTCGAGACCAACTATTTTGTCCATCAAGGTCGAAATCTTTCTCGTCACTAAATAAGACTTTTATTTATTGTCTACTCAACTCACCTAATCGCGAATGAATTGCATATGGACAGACCTGTGAGCTCAGCAAGAGCTAGTTTCAAGGAAAATTTGACATATTTGCCGCATTTCTTTCTCATGTACAGATCAACAGATACGTTGTTTTGAGCAAGGAAAATTCAAATCTCACTATATATACCCGCATGGTGAACATTTTGGTTTAATTGCTCCTTAAGAAATGCATCGTGGATTTCGAAAAGTAAAAGATTCTTTGGACACAGTTTTTAAAACTTTTTTATCGTTTTTAGAGAATATTACAAACTGTAGAATTTGTACTTCCAGTTAAAGGTTTTGCCAATTAATTTCCCGAAAGCTCTCAAGCGTTCATTATTACTCTTTCTCGTCTATTCCATGAGCTACTGCGAGTTCATAAAAATACAGCATGTGGGAAGTCTAAATCGTATGCAATCAATTCCCGATTATCCGAGAGCGGAATAGCCGAGTTCTGTCCAGAAAAGGTTTATATATTGCGGAATGATGGAAATTTTATTATCACAAATCATCAGCGTGAAGCAAAACTGTCTGAAGGACATACAAAAAGGTCATAACATTAGGGAATTATCTTATCCATAACAGTACCTAATAAAATTATACGTAATTCGGAATATATAAACATCATTAATCCACAAAACTAAATTATAGTGTTTAAAAAATAAGCCAAGTGTACATCGATAATCCTCTATTTCACATTGATTCCAATCGAAATACAAGAGCAATGTAAACAAATGGATCGTAAAATAACGGAGAAACATAGACAGAAAGACAATTTTGAACACGGATTTAATTTAGATAATCAAATAAACAATGTAGGTTAAACTGCTTGAAAATACGGATAAATTGTTAATGGCATTGTTTTCTGTTAATTACAATATGGCTTATTTCTCTTTCCAGAGTTTATTAAATGGCTCTCAGATTAATTGCGATTTTGAGTTAACCGTGGATGACGTCTCGGTATTACCCCGCAAACCAATAGTTGACTTACTGTATTGCGAAACTGAGAATATATTCTTAGGCGAATTGTAAAATTGCATATTGTTCAGAATGAATACATTTTATTCATAGAACTACGAAACTCTTACCTTGCATTCTTCCTTAAAAAGTAAATAAATATCGAATTGCTTTTTGCATGCTTCTAGATTTTATTTAAATACTTATTGGAAAAAGTGTGAAATTGTCATACGTGTATTCATTATTAAAAATGAAGAGTAAACTGAAAAGGATAATTTTAGTAACTTTTGGTAGAATGATATATAATTTTGAGAACTAGACCGAATAGTTCCCCCTCCTTTTTTTTTTTTTAGTTTGTTTTTGCTTTTAAATCTATAATACTTTAGTGATCTTCTCAAGTAAAAGTAATTCTTTGTAATGCTTTATGTAGTTTGAGAAAAGTGAAAATGGATCAGAGGAAGCTGATGGATAACGCAAATACTATAACAGACATGGCAAAGGTAATTAATTTATATTCTTTTTATCTAAGTTTCCTAATCTAATAGCTTATAGAGTGGACGTCGCTAATTGTTATTTATTGTTCGGATATTTTTATCGAGTTGCCGAGTATATGAAACCATTGAAAATACCTTGATTATTGTGATCAAAAATTCAGTTAACATGATCAAAATATTACTAATAATTTTTAAACTGAAGTAAATAACCAAATAAAGTCAAAATACATTATAAAAACTGCTAAGTGACAGTAAGGGATTAAGACACCAAACTGCTTGATTTCGATCTTAGTCAGCATTTAAAATTAGGCAAAAATGTAACCTCAGTTTGACGTAGATTTTGAATACTTTTATCGATTTTGAGAGCGATAAGACACAGGTCTCTCTTCTTCAGGAGCAAAAGCAATTACTACAGTTAACAGTTGAGAGCATAATCTGAACACCCGTGCGGCTTACTTAGAATACTCGGGTCTAGTCCAGGTTCCGAAACTATCCAGGGCAATAGTTCATAGTACATGCTTATATACAAGTAGTTCATAATACATAGATCTTTCATAATACGTGCTTACATAGTTCATACAGATACATGCTTACACGCTTGCTTACATAGTTCATACTTGCTTACATAGCTCATAATATATTGAGCCTGTTACATAATACATACACAGTCCATAATAATTTTCATTGGCCATAATACATACATGTTTTATAATATATACAATTAAAAAAAAAGAGAGAGAGAAGAGAGATTGACTGGGAACTATTCCACGCTGCACAAATCTGTCCCCAATTCCTCCAATTTCTGCATTATCTTGCATATTTTGCTGCGAAATGTTGGCTGTTTGATCAGATAACCCTTATGAGAAACTGCCTGTTCCGGAAGCTGCACATGCCACTATGCGGTTAGAGGGCATTGGGTCAAGTAATGGTCTGGTTTACCAATGGCTCCACAGACACAACTTTTGGTATTTGCAATTCCTCGCTCATAGTAATAGGAGGGGAAAGGCCCGTGCCCCGTCACAAATCTCGTTATTTTTGCGGATGACTCAAGACGATCTATCGAAACTTTATGGTAATATTCGTAGGTCCTCCTGCTTTGTTCAGTAGTGTCCCATTCCCATTGCCACTGGTGTTGAGCTGCTGTCCTTGTCACTTTTTTTAAGGTGAGACCACGGGAGTTTGGTAATAACGCTTTGAGCATCGATATTGTGAGCTGCTTCTTTTGCTAGCCTTTCGGCTTCCTCATTGCCTTGAATGCCGGCATGCACCTTTATCCAACATATGAGGGTATTCGTTGTCGGCGAACGCTCCATCAGCATGTCGTGAATCTCCGCTATGATAGGAGAAGGATTTCTAGGATTTCGTAAGGCATATATGACCGAGAGGCTGTCTGTAAGAATATCCCCCCCAGGAGTTGACTCAGGCAAATGCCTGGGAAGTATTGGTTAGGATCTGTACTTAGGCAGTCTCAACCACGGGGGTATATAATCACTCTTCACAGAAGGCCTGAGGGGTCTCGAGACAGGGTAAGGTTCGGCAGGGACCGTACTGGTACTGTCTTGTCCGCCCTTGCTCTGTGGGGTCGTTACATGGAGATTGATCCAAGGGCGGGGCGGTATTAATCCTGTTTGGCACCCTCGAGGTTGCATTAGGTCGGGAGCCGTCTCGCTCCAACAGCGTTGTCTGTAAGAATATTAATAGTGGATCCTACTGGAGGGCTTGTTAACTCGATAGCTTTGCAAATCGCAACTGCTTCAGCCTGGAAAACTGAATTATTCTGTCCCATGTGACCTTTCCATGTTATCAGTGTTTCCTTGTTCTTAGTTACTATGAGGCCACAGCCTACTTGTCCGTCAACTTTTGAACCATCCGTGTATACATAGCATTGATCCTTTATGTCAGAGTCATCTTTCCGTGATGTGTGAGCCGAGACTCCTTTTCCGTAGTTAGACGAATGGATGACATTTACTGGCCTTCTTTCTTCGTGGGGGCTGTGCTGAGAGGTGGTGTGTGCTATAACCCCTTTTCCATTGTGTGAAGAATGGGTTGCATTTATGAGAGTTAAGCAATTTCTACAGAATATTTTCCCCTGAAAAAAAAGAATTCCTTGAAAACATCTAAGCAAAACTTGTAAGATTCTGCTATTGTTACTAGGCTGACAAGCGAGTTATCGTTCCAGCCTGAATTCAAATGACAGTCTCAGAAAGGTTAAGTTATTTTTCTGTTAAACTCTTTAAATCAACAGAAAGCATCCCTTGTACTACAGAATATAACTATGCCATTTGCAGGTATTTAAAACAGTATAAGATAAAATTAAATTCCAATTTAAATAACGTAATCCGAAACTTAAGCTGGTTCAAGTAAATAACGGCGCGTTTTTAACGCTGGCTAGCAAAATGGCTAAAGCCGGAATAACTTTGGCAGGGCTGGCGATAGTATGTAATTGCAACGGGAGGCTGCCAGAAGCTCTAACCTTAAAACATTCAAACCCTCGGTTTAAATACATAACAACTAATTTGCATTCTGGTGAGGACTACAGAAAGAAGAAATTAGTGGTGTAATAGTGCAAATCTTATTAACTGGTTAATTAACACAAAATCTTATAAACTAGGTTGCTTTTTTGTCTAATTTTAAATTTTACATTGGCCTGTTTTCTTCCACCAAGGGATATCATCCGAATATTAAGATTAAAGACACACCATCGGTGAAATAATTTACAGAAGCGCTATATGAACAATTCGTAAGTGAACTTTGGCGTGAAAGACATTATGAAAAATTCGTAAACAAATGCTTTGCATTTTCTAATTAAAATGCTGTGAAGATATCTCTTTATGTATCTAGTTGTATTTGTATTAAATTAGTTATATCACATTTTTATTTTGAAGGATATTTTTTTAACGCTATCATTCCCTTAATGTCATCAAAATAACCATAGACAAATGTGATCACATTACACCGCGTCTGTAGAGAATTGTGCCTTTAGAAAGAAAGAAGACGAAGAAACAATGTACTTAATATCATTTTATCTTAAACAGGATACATATTATGATTATTTCACATTTTGGTGCAATGTTCGGAAAGAACTACATGCAAAGCTTTTAGATTTGCGAAAAAGCAATTAGGGTATTTTTTTAACTTAAATTTCTCAGTTTATTCTGTTACTTGTGTTGACTAGTCACATTTTTTGCGAATTAGGAAAGACAGTTGATATGTTATGCATGTGTCGCAAGTAACGAATCCTTTAAGCTGAAACGCAAACTGCAGTATTAGTGAGCTTGAATTATTGACATTTGGTGGTTGTTTTGTGTTGTCTTTACTTCTTTAGTGACAATAGCTGCGATAGATACTTTAATAGCTAGTAGGAGGCATTACACTTTTAGAGACATTAGGTAATTTTGAAGAAGAAAAGGTGAAAAATTATCAATGCCCTCGCCGGGACTCGAACCACGAACCTCTCGAATACGCGCCGAGCGTGCTGACCACTACACCACGAAAACGGGAAAAATATCTTATAGATTAAGATTGCCAGTTCAAATTATAAGGTTCTCTAATTACACGTAGTCAAAATACTGAATAATCTTACTAAACACCGGATGAATTTTCATCCTGTCTTAACTGAAAATTCTACATCACAAACTGATAACAAAGATGTATATAACCAACTAAATTGTTTACTGTTATTTCCGCTTGAAATTATAACTGAGGAGACTAAAAAAAGTTTATTTCCACAGCTTGCTGCCAGAGAATATGATAGTAGCTTAAATTACATACAAATCAAGTAAAGACTAAAAACATGGCTCGTTTGCTAGCGCGACTTCCCTCCTAACAAAGAAAAAGAAAATGGCTCCCCAACAGTCAGCCCCACACTCCGGCAAAAAGAACAGGAATTTCTGTGCTCAGGGCCTCAGTTACCAAAGCTCTCTCTCTAAACTTTCTCATTGCACATCTTGCTCTCATTGCATCTCACTGCACATCAGTGTAGAAAAGCGAATCATTTAAAATGCGATGGTATTTAAAATTAAGAGAATTTTCATATTTTGGCGATTTTCTTGAAAGGTACAGAATGAACGGTACAAATTATGATTCCAAACAAAAATACAAATCTTTACTGTCGAATACTCAAATATGTACTTGCATGTGAGCATTAGTATTTACGAAAAGCGTCGTTAAAAGCGCATGTGACATTTTACATACTTTGTTCGCTTGCATTTCTCGGCGACCTTCTGTGGTGTTTTTCAACATTTGGTGAAATTCAAATGAGCGGCTGTTGAAGCGAGCGAACACCAAAGTTTAGATGATAAAATTGTAGAGACATTAGGTATTCGGAAGCAGGAGCCATGAAAAATGAGCAACGCCTTCGCCGGGACTCAAACCACGGACCTCTCGAGTACGGGTCGAGCTTGCTGACCACTGCACCACGAACGCACGCTAAGAAGATGGGAGAAATACCTTATATACTCTCCCCTTTTAAAGGGCGACTGGGGTTTTTAGGGGACCCAATCGCCAAATCCTGGTGGTGAAGAATCATCATTTACCACCTTTTAGTTCGAGCGCCACTGTAGAGACATTAGGTATTTTTGGAAGTAGACAAGATGAAACATTAGCAAGGCTTTCGCCGGGACTCGAACCATGGACCTCTCGAATACGCGTCGAGCGTGTTGACCACTACACCACGAAGGCACGCTAAGAAGACGGGAGAAATACCTTATAAAATGAGGTGGAGAACTGTCGGGAGTAGTTTCTAGTGCACTTTGCTAAAGACTAAAATGTAACGTCCAACAACATTTGTAACACATGGAAACAGTTTAAAGATATTATAGCCGTAGAGTAAAAGGCCTGGGCAAGATCGGCAGTAGCCACGATGGCTAAAGAAAATTGATATTTGTTCATTTCAGCAAGACATAACAGAAATGTAAAAGCATTTCAGCTCTTTCGCTTTAAAATTTTCATATAGACACAATAGATAGCTCTTCATATCGGAAGCTTGAAATATGTTAATTTTGGGGTGGTATTTTGGCTTTTTACGGTTAAATTTTTTAATTAAAATGGATCCATTTCCTGCTATATTAAAACTTATTTTACTTTTTGCTTTATGTAGGCGAACCAAAAATTAACGGCTTATATTAATATGTGAAAGATGACTGCAGTAAAGAGATGCAAATAATTTAATTGAAGATATGCGCTTGAGCGACATCGAAATTCACGCCTCATCAGTTTGATGAATTTCTAACTCTCGTTAAACCATTTATCCAAAAGCAGAACACTTATTCTTGTCAGAATATGGCAGGTAAAATTCGTTTGGAAAATAGGAATAGGACATCAGAGAAAAGTATCACTGTATAAATCTAATTTACTTTATTAATGAATTTTGTTGAATGATAATTAAAAATTCTTAACTGCATAATTCGAATTTAGGGAGTGAATGTTTCATCGGGTAAAACACCTTAAATTGTTTTGCATGAAATTCCCTTGATATAATTGGTTTAATTAATGTAATAAAAAATTATATTTTGTTTAAATGCATGTGGGATTTAATAAGATTACTGAACTTAAATATCACACTTTGAAAAGGGGAATAGTTACTTAAAAAATCGTTAACAAACAATATTAATTTAAAAAAGCGTTTTAAGGCATTTTTTTCCTGCCGTATATACATATTTTTTAATTTAAATGTAACTGTAATTACTTCAATTAGTCATTCATATATTAATGAAAAGCCACTATCTGAAGTTTTATTTTATAAAGCCACTTTGTCTAAACCTCATTGAAATAATTGTCTTTTATATAAATTTTTTTCTTTGCTTTAACCCCTTGCCTGTGACGCCCGAACTCAGTTCGGGCAATGCAAATGCGCCAATTTTGGAATGCCCGACCTGACATCGGGCAAAAGAAAAATTCGGTGTTTCAATTCCGTGAAGCCCAAACTCAGTTCGTCCAATGCATAGTATGTAATTTACCATTTTACCAATAGGTAGTGATACTTTTCCGCGAAATGTTCGGCAGTTTCGCGCCATTTGTCGGATTTTTGCAATTTTGTATTTCTTCCCAAATTTCCTTCAACCCACATTATATGTTCACAATGTCGGTATCAGACGGTGATGAAAAATGCTTGTTGAGCTTCTCATGCTCAAAAACCAGTATTTCAACAGAAGAGTGTGACTATTCCGAAAGTGACGACGAAAGTGAAATTCTTTCAAGCCAAACTTGGATTCCGCTATGTTTCAATTACCTTTCTCCAGCCGCTCCATGATTCCCATTCCAACATCCACAAGTCGGTGCAACAGTTGACACTTCTAGTTTTTACTCAAAAAAAAAAAAAAAAAAAAAACAATATTTTGAGCTATTTCATTATGACAATTTGATTCACACCATTACGGAAGAGACTAATAGATATACACAGCAATGCATATGGAAAGGCAACATCTGAAGCGAAAAAGCCGATAAAAAATGTGGGTGCCCACAAATGACCATGAAATGAAAATACTTCTGTTGCTCCATGTTTAGCAGGCAGACATTATTCAGAATTATTATTGAGACATTATTCAGAAGCCCAATGTCTCAATGTTTCGGTCAAAAAAGACATGTCTTGAAACGCCATTCTTTCGCAAAGTTATGTCCTACGACAGATTTCAAATGATAAGAAAATATTTACATTTTGTGTATAATGAAGTCGACCTTGAAACACACCCTTATGCAAAACTGCACAAAACGTGGCCCATTCATGTAAAAATCCACTGTAAAAGTCTGTGGGACATGAAATTCCTGACAGTTGATATAAATAATAATATTGTTTTATTAGTTTATATTTTTTATTAGTATTCTGTAAAATCCGGTTCTATCTAGGGTTGAATTCTGTCTTAGTTTAAATGTCACACACCGGCAAGCTTCCTTGCTGTATAAATGATAGTTTTCTTGGTTTTATATATATATATATATATATATATATATATAAATGGCTTACTTGTCACCAGTCGTTTAAAATTAAAATTAAGAACTCACCAAATTTCTTAAATTAGGTAAAATAGCAACACTTTATACTAATACAAGTATCGCTTTTGCTAGTATGGCGTCAGAAGAAAAACAGAACAGTCATATCATCTAATGAATTGTGCCATGATAACGAGCCTTTGCCATGCAATGCTGCTTGGAAGGCGAAAATTATGTTTATTATCAATGAAAAATAAATGCAAACTTCTTGTGCATAAAGAAAGTCGCGGTAGATTAAACAATTTTATTTATTAACACCAACATCAAAAGTGGAAGAAGCAAGGCCTGAACCCCCAACAAAAACATCTAGTATCATCTGAATTTGTTTCATTACTCCCGCTTTAGAGGTCTTACGTAAAATGTTGCTTTTCAGACTTCGCCTTCAGGAAACTGATTAACTCTTTGCCACTCTGAAACTAATTATGAATTTTTCTGTAAATATTTTTTTTAAATACAACGTCGCTCTTAATGACACTTGAATCCACAATCTTTGACACCGGAAGCCAAGTCTTTAGCCATTAGGAAACAGAAGCAACTTTAAATTGACGCAGATTTTAAGTAAAATTCAAAATCCGAAGATTTCGAAATCTGTTATTATTTTCTCGCAGCAATAGCTCGCAGCTTTAGATTATTGTGTAAAAATTATCAACCATATATCATTAATGGTTGATAATTAAGATTTAAAGTTTATTACTCCTAATATTCTTGAGAATTTGCCTTTAAATAATTTATTAAGATTCTCCATTAACTTTTTTAATTATCATCTGAAACTTTTACTAAGATTAGTCTATTTGATTTTATATTTTCCTCAAGCGGAATTTTGAAAGTATATTCTTTTAAAAACTGTGGTGTAAACTGGATAATTCAAAGGAGATACCTGAAACTGGCGTGGTAAGCGGCTAAAAGTTGCAATTCAGTCAACTCGCGCGGTCTCCGGTCATCCGAAAAATACCGCCTCTGAATTTGCTTCTTATTGGTAACCGCTTCCCACCTGAACGCATGATCGCGTTGGTGTGAATTGGCAATAACTTCTTAAACTGTTTAAGGTGGTGTTGTCTATTTCTACGCTCTGAGTGTACGCACGTACTGAGTGTCTTGGCCCTACGCAGCCGTCACCATAGCAACCGCGAAGAGCTCGGGTGTGTGGGGGGAGGAATGAAATTGTCCCCGAAGGCAATTCTGGACAGCAGTGCTCGAAATTGTAACGGTTATCGCATATTGCTAATGAGATGCGATTTATGCCATGCGAAAATACTGAATGAATACTGAAATGAATAAAGCACCTGAGCAGTTGCAAAGACAGCGTATAGCTCTGGACAATAAAATTAGAATTTTGAATAAATTGAAACCTGGAGCGAAAATTTCAATCATTGCTAAAGAACTGAACCTACAAGAGTCAATAATTCAAAGAATAATACAAGCAAAATACGAACGATGTACATCTTTATCAGATTTGAAGAAAGTTGCTCGAATAAAAGACATGTTAGAGGCTAAGATGGAAAAGTATTTGATGGCATAGATTAAAGACTGTTACTCAAGAAATTAATACTTTAAATAGTGCTGCCATAAAATAAAGGCACTCAAAGTTTACCAACGGTTAAAGAATTCTGAGAGCATTTCATCTAATGAATTGTATCAACCCGAATTTAAGGCCAGTACAAGATTGTTTAACAGATTTAAGACGAGATTTTTTTGCGTAATATGAAAACTATTGGAAAAAGTACATCAGCGGATAAAGAAGCAGCTCAAAGATTTGCAGAAATGTTTTCGAAAATTGTAGAGGAAGGCAGTTATATACCAGAGCAAGTCTATAACGCTGAGGAATTTGCTCTGTATTGGAAAACAAAATTGCCCCGCAGGACATGCGAAAAATCAGACCTCTGCTTTTGGTTTCAGGGCATCAAAAGACAGAAAATTTTTGTTTTGTATTTTAATGCGGCCGGAGAGCATGTAACTAAGCCGATGTTAATTAATCGTACATTAAATCCACGTGTAATGAAAAACGTAGAAAAGTCGATGCTTCCTGTTCACTGGCAAGCCAATAAAAAAGCATGGATTACATGCGAAATGATTCGGTTTTACAACTGTTCTGTACCAGAGATCGAAGGTTATTTTACAAAGAAAAATATTAAAGTTTTGTTACTGATGGATAACGCACCAGGCCATCCTATAAATTTAAATCATTCTAATGTTAAAATTGTTTGTCTGCCACCCAGCACAACTTCAATTTTTCAACCACTGGACCAAGGGATGATACAAACAGTTAAAACTTTTAATTTGCGTCGTACATTTGAAATTATTTTTTTAAAAATAATTGTAATTCTAATGCAACAGTTCTGCAAGTTTCAAAGAATTTTCAGTACTAAACTCCGTAGAACTAATAAATATATCTCTTAAAGAATTGAAACCTTCAACGTCTGTTGGGAAAAGTTAATGTTAAATGGCATTATAACACCAAATTCTCCAACCCCATTAGAAACAGATGTAAATCGCAAAATAACTGCTGGACAAAATATTGGTGGAGAAGGTTTTGCTGATGTGAATAGGAAGAAAACTCAGTTCAGATTTTTAATGCGCCAAAGTAATCTTTGAGTTTAGAAGATATAAATAAAGAGTTGCAAAATAGCCAAAACGATAGAAACACATTTTATGAAAATTGATTCTTCAATAGAATGTTTTTCGGAATTTAAAAACAAACTGAAAGATTGTCTACCTCCATATTTTCAATCTAAAAATCATCTGGAGAAAGAACTGTTTTTAAATAACGATAACAATCAAGACGAAACTATAGACTATTCAAACGATGGATCTGTACAATTAATATTAATAAGATGGCGTCGTTAGAACTTTGGACTCCCTTTTAACTGCTCTCCCGTACTTTTTTAAACTGTCATCTTCACTGTTTATGTAGTATAAACAGCAGGTAAATGTATACCTTTGCTGTTTTAAACAAAAAAATCAGAAAATATGTGAAAATGTTAAATTTATCTTAGGCGTTATAAAGAACTGTTTATTACAGCTGTAGGATTACTAGTCGCAATTTTTTCGTCACGTTATAGTAATTCGCGTTCTACGGGAGTTCACCGTACTTTAATTGATTTTCTGAGATTATTTTAAGCATTAAACTTTAATTTGTGTGCTCGTTACTTCAGAAACAGGCTGATATATTTAATTCTATCTTTGCACTATTCCCTTAATGACGATGTAGAGAAAGATGTAAATTTCTTTTCTCATTTTCTTTTTTGGTTTTGTTCTTTTTTGCCCGTTTCATGCAGTTTGTGACTGTGCTTCTGGTCTTTGTTCTTTGCATATGGTTTATTCCAAATTGAATATGGGATGAATTTATCTATTTTAATTTTATTTTATTTGCATTTTATATGTGTCAGAAATTTTTAAACATAACAAAACAATCCGCAGCAAAACAAAATTTTCTCTTTTAAGTTCTAATTGCGATCAAAGGTTTTAATTTGTTAAAGTACTTTGACCATATTGAATTGTTCACTGGTTAGCTCAGACACATGAGTATAGTTTTTTATATTTCTCGGGACACCAACCTCTTGTTGCAGCTGTGACGATAAAAAGTTCCTTTGCTTGCGCTGTCAATGAAATATGAACTCAAAATTTAGACTACTTTATTCTTATTAATTTTATGTACACATAGTTTATATATGAAGTTGGTGTATGTTTGAGTTAAATTTTTAAAATTGAATTCTATTTCCAGACGCAGAATTCCGTGTATGAAATGGTATCTGAAATGAACCAAAGACATGAAGTTCTAGAGGCAAGAGTGCTGTCATTAGAGGAACGTTTAACTGTTATTCAAGAACAATTAGAAGCACTTCCTGATGTGCTGACTAAAGCATTATCAGTCCTGCCACATCTAAGTGCAAGTGAAGCCCATCAAACAAGTGATTCCCAGCAGCAGACGGCTCAGCAACCTAGCAATCGTCATGTTTATCTTCATCCTGATGATGCAGCATCGTTAGCTAGCCGGCCGAACTGGACATCTGTCAATCTAGGATGCAGTAACAGGACTGCTTTACCTCCACCCCTAGTACCCCGTGCATTATCTACAGAAAACTGACATTTTGAAATTATATTTCTTTACCTATTATGGTGCAGCTATTTGAAACAAAATACCTCAGTGCTGGGTCAGAAAGAGCTGCATAAATGGTGACTGCTTAAATATGGTCATATCACATAAATGCTATTCAGAGACACAGCAACTGAACAGCACATTTGGCATAATTTATATCTATGTTCTTGAAGGAAATGCAGATGAACTTGCCTTTATTCCAACAGGGGTTTTAGCGCAATGTGAATCGAAATGGCAAATCATGGCTGGTGTCGTCTTTTAAACATGCATTACTTACATGGCGCACTTACTGCATTTAAAGGCACGCTTCAAAAAGACTGCATAGCAGGAAATTATTGATCAAGCACGCACAACAATCAAATGCACGCAGTTAGAAAAAAAATAATTCTCTAAAAAATAGTAAATATATCTTGCTTACAAAGTTCTAAAATGTACAAAATTTCAACCATAAACAAACGGCAGAGAGCATCTTTTCATATATCTTTTACCAAGTTCAGTAAACTATTATATAAATAATATTAATCATCATAATGTGATTAATGTTGAGGGGGAAAATAATCATATCACTTTATTCAACAAATATCTAGTCTAAATACATCAAGTGTGTGTGAATAAATTTTTTAATATTTTAACACTATTTAGAACGAATTTCATACCAAGATAATATAACTTAGTTCAGTTGATATGTGTTCACAAGAGAGCAAATTAAAATCATTAAGGCAGTTTTAACCAGCATGGTTTTGTCTTTTCGATACCAGTGCAACGTTACCTATTTTGTAAAGCCTTCGAACTCTGACTTAGAAGTAACTGTATTCCTGCAATGTTGTTCACAGCCTTAAGAAAAAGTACAGAAAGTCTTGCATTGTTATATAGGAAAAAGATATTTCCCTTTTTAGGGTACTGGTCAGCCTACACAGATAGAATTTAGTACAATAGGTAATTTGAAGCAAATTCTGTGAATTTCACTGATTCTGGTTGCAATATTGAGGAACTTCACGGCGCAGATTTTCTAGCAACATTGTCCAGTAGGTATTAACCACTTAAATGTTCTGGAAAAAGAAGGTGATAGAAACGTCCACAGAATGTTCTTTCTCTTGGTGCTTCGATTCCGAGATTTTTCGAGTGAACTGAGTAACTAAAGGCCTTATTTTGCTTAAACTTCAATACATTTACTATGTGTTCAATATAATGAACAACACTGTCACATGCTTTGTAAGTTATGTTGCTGTTCTTTAAATCTTGGCAGCAGTTTCTTTTCCTTTGTACGATGCTGCAAAACATAGTGTCGTATATTATTGCCTTACGCTTAGACGTTTAAATATTCCATACAGTAAGACTTAGCAAACATAATAGTGCAGCATTTTCTTGAGTCCTAGATCCATGTGTATTATGGAATTAAGTACTCGAAATACTAGGATCAAATAGCTAGATCTCTTAAATATTTGTAAAAAAATTGTGGAATGGAGATATCTAATGTAAATATATGAGTGAAGCTTAGCAAGTGTAACTAAATAATGTTCTTTAGCAAAACCTTGCAAGAAGTGATTAACTATTTAAAGCTTGTTGAAAAGAAGGAAAACTTGTATTTTTGGATAAATCACATGTGATATGAAAGACGTGATGATTGTTTTGGCCAAAAGGGCAATTTTACAGCACATTACTATAGGTTAGTTGAATTATCACAATTTTTCATTGAATTCCATTACAGATTTTTGCTTTTATTTATGTATAGGAATTCAGTTTGAACCAAAATAAATAATCACTTGCATATTTAAATATGACAAATGAAATATATTTGTAACTTTGTATTTTTTCCTGAGAAAATCATATCAGATATCAAAACTTATCCATAAGCAATTAGAAGTAGTTTCCATTTACATAAAGGGACTACGCAAGACAACTTTAGAAATTAAAACTCCTGGTTCTAAATATACTTGTCAAATTAGCTTACACCATTCATTTTGTAAATGCTTTTGAATTTCTCTCTCATTTTTTAATATATACACATATAAAACCCATAGAAATCGAACATATTTTGCATAATAAATGTAAATCATTAAAAAGTTGAAACTGCTTAGAATCTGTTTATTTACTTAATCGTATGTGTTGCAGCTCTTTTTATCTTCTTGGCAGCCATTCTGTGATGTAAAAGATGGCTCACAAGTATCACCTTTTAATCTTATAAATAATACAACTTTACAAAGCTACACTTACAGAACTGTGTATTCCCCCTGTATGGGAAAAATACAGGATTATTTAGAATCATTTTCAATTGTTTATGTTTTTTTAATTTATAAAAAAAGACACGTAAAGTCTTGACATACTTATTCCAGCATACCTCTTGTTTCCGTCTCACTAGTAGTAGTACTGCTTTCGAGCTCACACATACTTGTGGACAAAAGTGGCACGAACACATAGTTCATGTATTTTCAGAAGTGAAAGCCGCATGATATTACGAGACACAGACTCAGGAAACCAATTGCAGGGCACAGTGTCAGCGCGTTTAGTGTGACGTATCCAACACTGAGAAAGAAAATCATCAACAAGTTATGATACTCTATTTTTAATTTTTTTTAAATCGGAGATTTTTATTTTGTTTACATCATATGTCTAGAGAAACCCAGTAATAACTATATGGATTAAGATAAAATAACACGTATTAATTTAGAATTCAAACAACTTTCTTATCTTATCACAATATCTTATCTCGTTCATTTGCGCTTTGTCAGCTGAGGATGATGGTTCCGCAAAACCATCGAAACTAGTCCTGTGAAAATTTGTAAATATAACGCTGATTTTTGTTGTTTGAATTCTGAAATAAACTATATGGATTGCCCGTTAATATCATATTTAAGAAATGCAATTAAATGTATCAGGAAACTTCCTTATTATTTCTTCAAAAGACTACTATATGCATTAAATACTCTAACATACTTAAAATCCTTTGCTGGCAAGCATTAGTTTTTAAGAGATTAATATGGAAATAAATTACTGTTTTACAAATCTCAGGGTTAAAATACTTTGCACAAATGCGCATACGTGCGTAGATAAAAGGCTATTATATCAAATTTTACTCATTTTATAAGCATTTTTCTGCCACTAAAAATCTGTTAAATAAGCCCTTTTGGTCAGGAAAGGGTAATATCGGAACAATTAACACCTACTGCCCGAACCTCATTCGAGAAATTTGCGACTCGTTCTTTATTCACATTTTTTGCTAATCTGTGATTTTTGAAATCTATACATTATCTTATAACAGAAGTATAGCTTTTCTTTTACATAGCTTAATTTGCTCTACTTTTGATAATCTATAAATAAAATGATAATTTATATATAATAAATGATTAAATATTTAGCTGTTATGTTAGCTACAGATAATAAGTAATAAATATCTCACAAATACGATGAGGCCACTTTTGTCCAGCTGGAAGCAATGGAGTTTCATAAGATAACAATGAAAAATAGGTGTATAAAAACTTTTAATAAGCATTGTTAACTAAATGTTTACAGATTAGTTAAATACTGTCTACCCAGCAACGAAATTTATAAATTCGATATCTGATCAAACATAAGGATCTTATATCAAGCTACAATAATTACGGAAGCTCACGTAAATTGAGAAGAGAAAAAAAAAACATGGATACAGTGTTTGTCCGAAATAATGGAAGCACTTAAAAGTACGAAAAATGGTGCACTTAATATTATATTGGAGCACCTTTGGCATTCAAAATTGCTTGAATTGGAAGGGAGGCATACAAGTTCCGAATGGAGGTAATTTGAATATTTTAAACCTTTCTTCTGTCAGAAACTGCTCCATTTCTTTGAGATGCTTGAAGAGAAAAACGAGTTCTCATTCTATTTTTCCAGCACAGACCCCAGTGGCTCGGCTCAATAACATTTAAGTCTGGTGATTGTGCAGGTAAGATATGTAACTTCATGTGCTTTGAAATACAGCCGAACAATGTGATTTCCGCGAATGAAGGCATTATCATCTTTAGAAATGCAGTTGCTTTAGAAAACAGTATCTCGGTCACTGAATGAATTTTGTTACTTAAAATAGTTATGTAGTCAATGATATTTATATCTTTAATAAAATGATAACTGGACCTGCCAAAAACAACGATACAATACCTGAAAGCATAACTCTATCACTACTCAATTTTACTGCTCAAAGCAGACAGTATGCGTTTAGGCTTCTTCAAGTATTTGCCGCACATATAACATAAACTCGTCTGAAATGTGAACCAGTGTGATGGCTGACTTATCTGAAACAGTAGTTGTTTCCATTGATCAACATTCCTCTGTTTCTGAGATCTCTCATCTCTGTTTTCCATTTGTTTTGAGACAGCATCTCAGCTGTAAATATTCTGATTAAGCATTTTCTTTCATACTGTATACGTCGAAACTAGGTTCTGTAAATATATATTAATCTCAGCAATGACCATCTTCGCAGCAGTCCTTCTTTTTGACATAATAATCCTGTTTAACATCCTTCTGGTTATGACTATGCGTTCCGTTTTCCCCTAACAATTATGTCTCGCAGACCATATTTTGCCGTTCATATTATATGCCGTTATGAATTTAGACACAGTACCTCTTGATACCTGAAATGTAATTTTACAGTTGAGATTATAGATGCAGAAAGAACCCGAACATCCATAATCTGGCTATTGTGGGACTCGGTCAAATCATTCATTTTTGTCGAACTGATTTTTACAAACCACAATCGAAATTTCTTATTTTAAACAACCTTGATTATATATATAAAATAATCCTACGAAAACGTGGGGACACCTTGTAGATTCATTAGGTATTTTGATGTTGGAGACGTGAAAAATGAGCGATGCTCTCGCCGGGACTCGAACCTGGGCCTCTCGAATACGCGCCGAGTGTGTTCCCGCTACACCACGAAGGCATGCTGGAAGGAGCGGGAAAATACCTTATGTGCTTTTATATTCTTTAATAAAAACTCTCGTTGGAAACAAAACTATCAAGCTTAGCGTTTCTACTATTTTGAACAGCTCCCGAGTGTATCTTTAAACAGGGCGAATTCAAAAGTTCTCTAACTCTGATCTAAAACGCACTTTTACTTTACTGCTGATTTATTTCGTTTCAGATGTGCTGTATTAAGTTATAGAATTACTAAATTACAACAAGCGGGAACAAGAGCGTAACCTACTCTTTCACAGAAGCTACAGGAAATAACCACCGTATTCTTTAATTCACAAATCCACTCAACGACATACATTTCTTGCTACAAAGTGCTGTTTAGGATATAAAGCATGGCTGTTTATGATAATATGTCACTGATCTTTCAGCTTCTAATACAGTTTTAATACATCAAACCTCTGTTTTTGAGTGAGACTTAGACTGACTGCCTTTCTTCCCAATTCCCTCTTCAGAGTATTTGATATTCTGCAATGCATGTACTTTGCCGAAGTTGAGGCACATTTACTCAAAGCAGTACCATTAGCAAAGATTTTCCAGTGAAAACACTCATTAATTTTTACACACGCAAACGCTTACTTTTGTTACTATAAAATTTCTAACGAAAATTATTATACACTTGAAGATGGCTCTTAAATTAAGAAAGAATTATTTATTTGTTTATTGCATTTTAATGAGTTATACGTCAAAAATATTTGCTCAAAAATTCTTTATTTCAGTTCTCTGTATCGTTCCATATATGTACTCCCGAAGCAACTACAATTTATTTTATTTTAATTCTGTTAGTTTTGCCTTTTTAATTGCTATTCGCTTATTGTTGTAACGAATGTGTTGAGAATAGTTTCGTCGTCATTAGACTGTACGCCACGGAACAGACTTCCGTCCTAGAAATGCATACGGAATGATGCTTGTAGCTTTGTTCAGATGATGCCTGTAGTTTGTACAGACGTAGCTTTGTTCATTGTCACTGAAGAGTTTCATGGCTAGGGTAGGTTATTTTTACTTAGTCACCTTGCATAAGAATGCCACGATTATTCGTACGGGGAATTACTTTTGACAATAATATGCCTTCGTGTTTGAATCGCTAAACGCGTCCATAATCGTAGTAAAGGTAAAAGTGAAGAGTCCAAAGTTCTAGGAAAATACCATGGTGCCTCTGTGGATTTTTCCCTCGAATTATTCCTAAGAATAATGCACAATGATCAGATGTTAGTAAACTGTTATGCTATTATGCATACCTATCACATAACCTGGTTACGACACATAAATTACATACATTATCAGTGGCCTTTCCATGGGGATACATACCACAGTTATTAACAAGTTAATATGGATAGCTTCAGTAATACTTTAGGTTATAACAGATATTAGAGGACTTATACTAAGTATCTAATTACAGACATGTTTGAACATAAGCGCATAGTATAAGAACAGTATATAGTATAACAATACACACATTCGGTATACAATAGTATAAAACAGTACATAAGGAAAGCGTAAACCAAGTATCTAAATACTGACTACCTATCACATAACAGGGCTACTGTACATAAATTGCATGCATTATCGGCCTTTCCAATGGGGATACATGCTACAATTATTAACAAATTAATGTGGGTAGCCTTAGTAATACTATAGGTTATAACAGATAATAGAAGGCTTAAACTAAGTATTTAAATACAGACATGTTTGAACATAATTTCCTAGTATAAAGAACAGTATATAGTACAACAATATATACATTCTTTATACCTAGTATAAAAACAGTACATAAAGCAAAATATAAGTACTGATGTTGCATGCATTAAGCATTACCAACACTACTAAATATGATATAATGAAAAATTTTACAAAAATACAATAATAATTTTACAATAGTAAGTTACAACGATTGTAGGATGAAAACTGAATGAACTGTTCAGAATATACGCTGTTTCAAAATATTCTACGATTTTTATAAATCGACATCAATCACTTTTAAAATGTAACTTTTAATATGTACAATATTTACATATCATTAATTACAACATTCGTTGGTTCGGTGATCAAACAAAACCTGTATGCTTTCACAATTGAAAATCGAAATCTTTTAAATAGGAACCGAAGCGTGTCTAAAGTATGCGAAGCATCTAAACATCCATCTATCGAGCTGCCGGTGGAGAGTCTATGGAAATTCAGAAGGCACGTCGCGTTTAATACGCGACGCCATCTATCAATTAATCAAAATAATTTCCACACACTCCCCACCTGAAGTCTGTGAAGAGTTCACATTAATCTAACAACAATCAGATTTATATCAATAAGTATTTTAACATATAATTATAAAACAATTAATAAGTATATTAAATGAATAGAAAATATACTCAAATTATAATCATTATACTAAATTCTAAAAAATGTATGTTAACATCAAATACAATTTGACATTACATCAGTAAATCTAAACTATTCTTAATCTAATCATATAAAATTAAACTATAAAAATAAACAATCGCAAAATACAATCTTATTCAATTCAAAATTCAATCTTATTCATATTTTGAAACAATAAAAAAATGTTTTTAAAGTTCTAAAGGATACAATAATTGAACTGGTCGTTTTATTATTGTTCCATCAGCAGTTTTTAGTTCACAAGAACGAACTTTGTTATGACGACTACGAAAAACGTTTATCACTCTACCATAGTTCCACAAAAGTTTGCACTTGTTGTTGCCTTCGATAAATACGAGATCATCAACTTTTAGATCATAATAAACGTTAGGATTTTTTAATTGATGAGCTGTCCGAAGATCCATCAAATATTGTTTTTTCCATTTAGTCCACAATTATCTAACCAATAAATCTTGATAAATCTTTCTTTTGGTCAGAGAGGACTTGGTAGAGCCATCTTTAACAATGGAGTTAAAGTTAATAGGTAATGTAGAATACTTTTTTCCGAAAATCAAGAAATTGACTGGTTTCAGTGGTAATGGTTCCTTGTGGTCATTGTACACATAGGTCAAAGGACGAGAATTCAAAACAGCTTCCACTTGTGCTAAAACCGTTGACAATTCTTCAAACGTTACTGAAGCTTTACCGAGAATTTTTCTTAAGCACTCCTTCACTGATTACACTAATCTCTCATAGAAGCCTCCCCCATCAAGCCCCTCGTTCTATTATAAACTTCCAACTGATTCTTTCATTCGACTGCGCGAACGGGCTGGTTGCATGGGCGTTTTCGTGGTTTTTCCCGGTGTGTAACGCGTATACGAGCCAGTTTCTCTTAGAAAGTCCTCCACGAAGACATCCCTCCCTTTAGGCAGATAGCCCTCATGTGCTTTGCCATAATTAAATAATCCATTCAATCCAATCTTTCATTCGACAGAAAATGTTGGAATTTCTCATTCGACAATAGTTTAGAGAAATTTTCGAGTTTCTTTTTTCCCTTTTTAAAAGTTTTTGCGTTGTCCGAATAAATTACTCGACAATTGCCTCTCCTAGATGTGAATCATTTGAATGCCATCAAAAAAGAATCCGTAGAGATATTTGGTACAAGTTCCAAATGTATTAGTGATAGCGCCAAGTCCATAACGTTGCATAAGCTTTTTGAATTCCTTCGATGTTTTTTACGTAATTCGGTCCAGCGAAATCTGTGCCAGACACGTAGAATGGTGGTGTCTCATTAATTCTATCTTCTGGAAGCTGAGAAGTGGTCTGGTTCGCACACTTCAATGAATATCTTTTACAAACAAGACACTTGTTTATTAGTATTTTCTTGACAAACTGACGTCCTTTTGGGATCCAAAAGCAACTTCGAATTTCAGCTAAGGTAGTTGCTACTCCTCCGTGCATCATTTTAACATGTGCACTTTCTACTAATCAAATTCGTTAGCCAGGAGTCTCTTGAAAGAATTGCCGAATGTTTTTAATCATGTGACAAACTAGAATGTTCTAATCTTCCACTTTCTCTCAGTATCCCGTTCTGGTCCAAAAATGGGTTAAAAGGATTTAAAGATGATTTCTTTTTGACTTTCTTCGCTTTCTTCAGAGACTCGATTTCTTTGGGATAAAAGAGTTCTTATTCAGACAGAATCCAATAATTTTCGGCATCTACTAATTCTTCAGTTTTTAATGGACCTGTCAAATGGTTTGTTTTCCTAATTTTACCAATGAATCGCTTCATTCAACCAGTTATTCTTAACAATTTTCTTAAATTACTATATTTTGAGATGTCTATAAGCCTTTCTTCAACTGCTGTGCACACAAATTCATAAATATCATTTATGTTTCTGCGGTATTCTAATTCTTCTTCAATGATAGGTTTCTCTTCATTCTGTCGAGGCCACAATTCAGACGACATTCTAAGCCATTCTGGTCCTTGAAACCAGATAGGATTGTTTTTCAACTCATGAAGTTTAGCTCCTCTCGAAGCCAAATCAGCGGAATTACATTTACCGGGGCAATAATGCCTATTTTCTGGGGATGTTAAATTTTTTATTTCTTGAATACGATTTTTAACGAAGAGCTTAAATTTCTTTGCACAGTCTTTTACCCAGAAAAGTGTGATTTTCGAATCAGTCCAGAAAAAACAAGAAAGTTGTAACTTCAAAACTTTAATGATGCTAGTGCCAAATTTAGTTGATAAAAGAGCTTCCATTAGTTTCAATTTAAATAAGGTGAGCGGTTTTAAAGGCGCTACTCTAGTCTTTGAAGCAACAAAAACAGTAAATATTTGTTCATTGTATAGAAATTATACGCAGATACGCTACTGTACCATACGCCTTTTTGCTAGCACCAGAAAAACAGTGCAGCTCAAATCCTTTCCACATCACTATTACCGATTGCAGAAAAATAATATCGTGGAATACGAATTTCGTCTAAATTGGAAACTTCTTTGCACCATTTTTTTCCATACAGAACATAAATTTTCTGGTAGTTCATCATCCCAATCTAAAGCAAGTGCCCAAATTTGTTGGAATATGATTTTAAGTACAAACGGTAGTAATAGACCTACAGGATCAAAAATTCGTCCTATTGCTTGTAAGACAAAACGTTTAGTATTAACTTGTTTTGATAGAAATTTTATCAAATTTTTAACATTTAAGTTGTACGTTCCATTGTTAAAAATAGTGGACTGTAAATTGACTTTATATTACTTCAGTATAGAACCCAAGAAACCTCAGAATCATAACGTTGACCGAAACTTCTTTATTGACTTTCAAAGTAAGTTAGTTGAGGAACGGCGAAGACCACACTGCCAACTCCGAACTCAGTAGCGGCTTACCAACACAAACTCAGAAGAACCTCTGCCTAGTTGAAACTCCAGTAATTCACAGCAACCTCAAAGCTCTAAACGCGAGCTTTAAAAACCTAACAAATTTGCGTCTGCGCCGCTCCTCGGTACAAAGAAAGAAATACGATTTGCATAACATCGAACATACCCCCAGCCTTGAAGTCCCAAGGGGGTTCAAACAATAAATTTAAACTGTTGAACTGCATAAACCTGAAAAATAAAAATTAAAGTCTCTAAATCAGGAATTAAATGGCAAAGCACATAGCTTTGCTATAGGTCGTTTTATTTCACCATTAGACGTGCGTAAACTCACCACTCGAACTTTCTCATCCAGACCAGGATACACTTTAATAATTCTACCTAATTTCCAACGTAGCGGAGGTAGATTTTCGTTCTTAATAAGAACCATATCACCAATCTTCAGATCTTGTTGTAACTTGCACCACTTGGGTCTCTGCTGCAGCTAGATAAATACTCACTGCTCCATCGATTCCAGAAATGTTGAAATAACCTTTTCACGTTCCTCCAACGGTCACTGCAGCTCATGGTTTCTTGAATTTGGTTAGATTCTGGAATAGCGCTTAAAGCCGCTCCGGTTAAAAAGTGTCCTGGTGTTATCGCCTCCAAGTCGCTACAATCACTTGTAGCTGGTACCAAAGGCCTAGAATTAAGACAGGATTCAATTTGGGTTATTAATGTCAGAAATTCCTCGTAAGTTAAAATAAGTGTTCCTAAACATCTTTTTAAGTGATGTTTCATAGACTTGATACCCGCTTCCCAAAGTCCTCCAAAATGAGGGGAAGAGGGAGGATTAAACAACCATTTAATATTTTCTGAAGAAATATAACCCTGTAGCTGCTCATCACGTTGAACAATAGAAAAGGCTTTCCTTAATTCTTTATTAGCTCCTATAAAATTCGTTGCACAATCACTGTGAATTTCACACGGTTTGCCTCTACGAGCTATAAACCGCTTAAGTGTCGCGAGGAATGATTTTGTTGAAAGATCTCCAACTAATTCTAAGTGTATTGCTCTTGTAGTAAAACAAATAAATAGACATACGTAACACTTAAAGGTTTTGACTCCTCTACCAGGACGATATTTAACGTTAAATGGTCCTGCTAAATCAGTCCCTACACGAGAAAAAGCTCTACTTTGAGTAACTCTTGAAGCGGGTAAATCTGCCATTAGCTGAGTTGCAGTTTGCGCTCTAACTCTACGGCAGATAACACATTGGTTTATACACTTTCTTATAATATCTCTAGCATTCACAATCCAAAATCTATGTCGTATGACAGGAGTGAGTAGCTGCGTACCTGCGTGAAGATACGTGTCATGATAATGCTTAATAATTAAACGCGTAATATTGTGATTCTTAGGTAAAATCATAGGATGTTTCTGATTATTTGAAACTATAGAGTTTCTGAGCCTTCAGCCTACACGCATTACTCCCGCGGAATCCAAGAAAGGACTTAAAGACAGTAATTTACTTGATGTCTTCAAGGGTTTACTAGAGTCTAAACAGAATAATTCTTCTGGAAATTCGGCTCTTTGCACAATCCTAACAATCATAGAAGTAACTTCACAGAATTCTTCAGTAGATAAATAACCCTTTATACGCTCTGTAGGTAACTTACTACAATTATTTCTGAATCTTAAACACCACGCTAACACTCAAAATGTCAGGATACTAATTTGGACCAATATGCAAGCAGTCATTCAACGAAATTTCACCAGGTTCATGTGAAGACGCGTCGAATGCGATACGCAGTTTACCAGTAGTTCGATTACTACGCACGATTTCTCTGTGAGGCAAATAAAATGTGATTTGAGTTTCACTATCAACAGTGTCTGGAACTAGTTCAATGATGTTTTGTTGTAAATAATCCTGTAGAACTGTTTGCTACGAATAAAACAGTTCGGGATTATTTTGAAATCGCTTTATAAGTTTTTCAATTTGTTTCAGAGCAATCGTTTTATTATCATGTAACTCATATTTTCTATCAGACTTCCACGGCAGCCTAACCTTGTAGCGAGAATTTTTGTATAAAATTTCCAACTCGAATTTTTGCATTATAGTATTGTCTAATGGGTCGGATGATTCATTTTCAGGTTTTATACGTAAACTTTCAAGCTCCCAAAATTTCTCTATCTGATCGGATATTATATCTTCCTCAACTACGATATTAAAGGCTGTGGAAGTATATTTTGTACCTTTAGTGTAACCTAGCAGAGACTAACGGAATAACGTTTCAGCAGCTACCAAATGTTTGTCTAAACGCTTACGTTTCCCAGTTACTATATCATAATAATAATCAGCTCCTATCAAAAGAGTTATTTTTTCTTTACAATCCCAAGAGTAGCGAGTTGTAAACCTTCTAACTGTTTGCCTAAAATGTGTCTATCCAGATTAGGAGATGGTAAATCAAAACTCGAAATTTGTTCAGTCCCGAGAGCTTCAACTTCGATTTTCACATTCGGTGTTTCCTTGTTCTGTAATTTTATTTTAACAACGTCAAATGTTTTTCTAATGGGTGTTTTATTTCCAAACGTAAATACTGAAAGAGACTCTGTTCGAATAATAGGAAGCTTCAATTTATCCGCGATTTCTTTTCTCAGGAAAGAACGCATACTACCTGAATCCAGTAGAGTAATTAAAACCGACTGCGTATTTGTTCGAAGCGTTACGCAACACGTTTGCAGCGAAATAGTTTTGATTTTGCTCCGTGAGAAAGCTGAAAGAACATGCGAATCTTGTACACTTTTATTTTTTTTATTTCTTTCTCAGAGCGAAAGCATATTGAACGGTTATGTCGACCTTTGCACTTGGAGCAGACGAGATCGCTTCGACATTGCTTCACGCGGTGGTTTGATTTCAGACAAAGGTAACATCTTGCATGTTTACGTAATAAATTTCTCTTCTCATCAACTGTCAATGATTCACAGTCTTCAGTAACAAGTTAAGATGTATTACAAAACAGACACCAATTAGTACTTTTGTTTTCAGTAACTGGCGTCAAGAGCTGGTAAGTGGAATAGGTGATACTCCCCTTCCCTTCCTTCTCTTTATAAACACAGGAAGTGTTTTCTGATTTATGAGTATAGAGTAAAAGATGCCTTCTCTCGCGACTTTCCAGTTCTGAGCGAACAAACTGCAATAACTTATCCACATCAAAAAAAGATGACGAATCCGTTTTACGGTTGAATTCTAAGGTTATATCAGACGGCAGAGTTTTCATTATGGCCGGAATCAAGATATAACTGTATTTATCCGGTGTAACTTCTAATGATTTCAAGCTGCGTACTTGAGTTTCTATAGTGTCACAAAGTTTGCGAAGTTTCAAAATGTCACTGGATTTGGTTACTGGCGTAAGATTCAGGAATTTTTGAATGTGTGAGTTTATGATGATATCTTTCCTGCCAAACCTGTTTTTAAGTATTTCAGTAGCTTGATCGTAATTTGGTTCCGAAATACAAAAACCTTCTATCGAGTTTGCAACGTTGCCGCCTAAGTACGATTTTAAATATTTTCGATTTTTGTTAAAGATTCATTACCGTCGATTGCTACTTTGAAAGAGTTCCAAAAACTTGTCCACTGGGTATAATCTCCATAGAATTTAGCGATGGTTAATTTTGGGAGATGCGCACATTTATTGCTTTCGTTTTTACAGTTAGTTTCATTAATGTTTTCATTATCCGAATTTGTTACTTTATTTAATTCTTTCATTTTTTTATTCTCTCTGAATTGCCATAACTGAATTTTCTCATCGTATTCCATACAAGATAGAATTTCTGTTTCAAATTCTTCTGCTTCCGATTTCAACTCACGCTCTATCTGAGCATCTAACTCACTCAGAGCTTTCGATTTCATTATTAATTGACCTAAACTTTCTTCCAATGTACTTGTATTAATTTCTTCTTCATTCAATTCCGTTTCGATTTTTTTTAGAATCTTGGAAAATTTATCAAATGGTCCTGATAAATTTTCGTTTCGATTTTAATTTAACAACAGACTCTTCCGCCATTGTTACTTTAAAAAATAGAAAATTTAACCGTACCTTTGCTGTCTTCGCTCACTTGCAATGTGCTAAATCCAATTTTGGCGGCCCTATGCACCAGCTGTTTCAAAATATTCTAGGATTACTATAAATCGACATCAATCACTTTTAAAATGTAACTCTTAATAAGTACAATATTTACATATCATTAATTACAACATTCGGTGGTTCGGTGATCAAATAAAACCTGCATGCTTTCACTATCGAAAATCGAAATCTTTTAAATAGGAACCAAAGTGCTCCTAAAGTATGCGAAACATCTAAACATCCATCTATCGAGCTGCCGGTGGAGAGTCTATGGAAATTCAGAAGGCACGTCGCGTTTAATACGCGACGCTAGCTCCATCTATCATTAATCAAAATAATTTCCACATACGCTGGTATATTAATAGTAGTGCGTACTGCAGCACTGAAATATATTGATCAATTTATTAAGTGCACCTTTTTGCCTCATTAAATGCAGTGTTTATTTTTTCCAGTATAAGGCTTGGACAAGTGGTGCCTTTTTGTAAACTTGCCGGAGAATGCATAGTGGTGAGGATTCCCTTGCTGACTATACTCGCATGTATCGCTTTTAACAGTTCCAAATTGGTGCAGATACGTCGAGAATGGGCGGTGGCCATTGAGGAAGGTAGTTAGCGCTGACGAAAACGAAGGTACTTCTGTGGAAACGTACGGTAGGAAACGAAGAATTCGTCTTCCGGTGGTTGACTCATTCCATATGGTTTGCCATTCGGAAATTAGATGTGCTATGTAGTCTTCTTGAGGTAGGAATTTGGGAACAAATGTGAATGTTCTTGTAATTGTGGATGTAGGTAATTATTCATTGCTGCTTCCTTAACCCAAGTTCGTCTGCAATTTCGTTACCGATGATGCGCTGGAACCTAGCGCAACTGGGACCTTAGGTCCGGCGAAATCTTAAACAGTTGTTTTTGTATTGCATAAATAAGTGGGTTTCTGCACCTGGTACCACCAATGGCTTTCAGACTTGAGTTCGAGTCGTTCAAAATTTGCACAGGTGCATTAAAGCGGCTGGAGAGGCTAATAGGTTATATACACACACTGTTGCGTGCCCACGGGTTCGTAATCGATTAAATGCACACAGAGGCGATGATAGCTTGATAAAATTTATTTTACTAAAAGAAACATTTTACAGTTCTGAAACTTTCGACAAAAATGCTCGTACAGCTCTTCTTTGTATCACAAAGCACAATCAGTAGTTACACTTCAAATTAGTGAGAACGTTAAACACAACGCAATACAAAAGCACATCCAAACAGCGAAGCTCACACGGAGACATTTCAATACTCCGAAGTCGATTCTGAACTGAAAAACCGAAAACTCTCTCCCGGCTCATATAGTTTTCCCCCCGGCCACCGAGAAAGCTCTAGTACCTTCCTTTTCTCGAAATTACTGGAAGGCATATACCGTTTAAGTTAAGATACGGATAAGTTAAGATAAGAGCTGGATATGGTTACAATTACATGATTGAATTGCAATATCAACTATAACAGAGACTAGACCAAAACTCGCCAAATTCAGCAATCACGCCAAATTCAGAAACATAAATCTTTGGTGGTTGTGTACTTACTGCATAATATATTTTAAGGAAACAAGGATAGACATTTCAACTATAACAAAAGAATATATTAAATACTAAATTACAATCAAAAATACATTAAGAGAAAACGAAGTAGAGCTCGGAACGCAGTTCATGCCATCGTCGCGTACAGTTTCTATACGAAAAGTCCGCGTGATCACTGGCGTCACTTCACTGCTTTGATTACGAACTGGATTTGGTGGGTGGTGCCATCTCTTGAATAGAAGTTAAAGTACCTGTGAGAACGCCACAAATCAGTCGCCAAAACCATCGCCAACTTGGCGATTTCTCGCCAATTCAACGAGATAGTCATTTACTCAATGTTTAATAGACCTGCCCCTGTAATTTTATTTTTCCGTCAAATCTTCGCTTCTTCAGGCTTTTCATGTTACATTATATAAAATTCGTAATATTAGATATATATGTATACGCACCCTGTCCTAAAAAGTCCCTACCCGGCCTTTAATGGTCGTATATATGTAGGATATAATAAAATATGATGGCTATGCTAAGAAATAATTGGCAGCCTCAAAACTGACTATTCTAAATTTTATGTCCTCCCCTAAGCTCATCTTTTCTCCCAAATTCGAGATCTTTCCATATTACACAATACTGCTTGAAAAAGGTAATTAAAGCTAAAATTGACCAATCGCAGCTTAGCTGTACTATGCATTTACCTAGCCAAAATACTGTTTCGCAAGCAATTACGTCACTTCTTTTTAACTTCTCCTACCATGCAAAGCCTCTGCGCTGCTATGCTCTGTTGTTCTTTACCTTAAAACCCGTGTACATAATCATTATTGTTGCTAACTATGATCTAGATCTATTTTGTCTACAAAAAACTGATTTAATGTGCATTATCATGGAATGGAATTATGTTTTCAAACGGCCACGACGGAAAGTTTTTGATTTATGCATCCATCTTTCTAACTACGCAGTAAAGTCTCTTCGAATGCCGGAAATTAAAAGTATCGGGTTATATAAATATATATTTCCAGTTATAAAAATGTTGTAAATACCTCAAAGATTTGTGTTTTTGTATTTTGAAATAAAACAAATTATTTTATTTAAAATTCGAAATCTAACTTATCTAACTTTTCATACGTTCTTCAGGTCCCTATACTTATATTTAGTGAAAGCTTTGTATTCGTTATAAAAAATAACACGCATTAAAAGTTTGCCTCCCATAAAACAAACACTGACCGAGATATTTGACCTCATTTTGAATTTTCGTTGAATGGTTGGCTAGTAAATAAATTAGAATAAATCGAGTTTGATTTTTCTTCCCTTAAATACCATTCAGTGATATTCTTTGGTGATGTACTAGACTTTTATTTAAAATTTTGTTTCATTTGGTGTGCCGAAAGAATTTTCACGCAAGTAATTTATAAGTTTCAAAATTAAAAAATACATTAGTAATATTCTTAGGAAATTTTTATTACTTTAGAATCATAATCTGGTAATCGTACAAAAATTTCTTATATCTACAAATATTTCCATTATTTATTAATACATATAACACTGCGAACTGGCTATGTGTCAATACTGAATCCTACCAGTGTTTCCTAGAACAAGAATTTTATATGACTATGAATAAGACCTCCATTTTGAATATATATATGCTGAGCAATATTTTCCATAATAATTTATATAATAATGCTTATCAAGAAATCTCTTAACATCAGAAACCTTTTATTAGCTGCTAGAGAGCGAAATGTTTCATGCAAATGCAAACATTTCGCTCTCCAGCTTGTGTACAGCCCCTGAATATGATTCTCGAGTTAAATACCAAATATTTCGGTCAATTTTTGTCGAACGAGAGTCAAACTTATTGCGTTTCACTTTCCATAACAATTACAAAATTAGAAACCTGAAGAACGTATAAAAAAGTTGGGTTTCATAATTTTTACGAAACTGATGTCTTTAAAGAGACCAAAACATGAATCTTTGCATCATTTAAAATATTTTCGTATTTGGAAGTATATGTCTACGACCGACGTTGCGAAAATTAAAGGCTGGATAAAGCCTTTTTGTGGACACTGTGTGTATACTATATACACTCTTTTGCAAAAAAATCGAAGCACCATGAAGAAAGTGCTTGTTTTTGATGAAATTGAATATGTGTATAGTTCATACACAGATAATAAAATGATTAAAAAATTAAGGTGATAGTACCTGTTCAAGGCTCACAATCACATATTGAGTGTTCAAATTAGCAGTTGGTCGAACTGCCCTGGCGGCAATGCATGCTCGAATTCGACGAGGCAAGAAGTGGTACAGGTTCCTAATGTCATCCTGCAACACATTCTGCCAAGCATTCAACAGCTGTCGCTCCAGATCTGCGATATTTTGTGATGCCTGAAACTGGCAGCCTACCATGTCCCAGACATGCTCGATTGATGAAAGGTCTGGTTACCTTGCTGGCCAAGAAGGAGTATAAACCGCACGGAGACAGTCCAGAGATATGCGAGCGGTATGTGGCCTGGCATTATCTTGTTGGAAAATGGCTCCAGGATGACGTGCCATGAAGGTAATGCAACCGGTCGCAGAATGGTATCAACATATCGTTGAGCTGTTAAAGATCTACGGAGGATGACTAAAGATGACCTGCTGATATAAGAAATAGCACCCCAAACCATCAGGCCAGGGGTTATGGCTGTATGCCTTTGTAAAACGAAGGGTGATTGAAGCCGCTGACCCCATCCTCTTCAGACACGAACACGGTGGTCATTTGCTTCAAGAGTGAAGCGGAATTCATCGCTGAACACAATATGATGCCAGTCTGATGGCAGCCGCGATGATCGGCTGCGACACCACTCCAGACGACTCCGCCGATGTTGTGGGGTCAAAGGCAAACGTGTTAAAGACCTCTGTGAGCGTAACCCCGCCTCAGACAAGTATCGTGAGATGGTGGACGGTACCACGGGAGGTATAGACGTGGCTGTAATGCGTTGAATAGTCGACAATGATACCGTTGGGGCGGTTCGGGCTTGGCGAACAATCATCCTATCTTGCCTCCCATTTGTGCTCCTGGCCTTCCAGAGCCTTCATTTCGTTGGTAATTTCCCTATAGCAACTATTGCTGCCAACACCTTTGCACAGCTCTGTGTGTAGGATGCAGGTGGCGGTTTATTGCTCGGTATGACCACTCAGCTTCAGGCAACCCTACAATGCGACCACGTTCGAAGTCGTTTAGTTATCTGCAAGGTCTTCGATACCGTCGTAATGGCATCTTTAGTTGCTTCCTTACGGAATTACAATGGCAGCAACAAAAAAAGATAAATTTTCCACCTCTGTTACTGATTCGCAAAGTATATTGAAATTAATATACTTTGCGAATTGCGCACTAGAAATGCGCGCTATGATCGCAACTCCTGTTCATTTGCCTTGAAACTTTGATCATTTGCATGTTCGATCAAGATGTTTTCGCATACCAAATTTCGTCACGATCAAAAAAGTCCTTCTTGGTGCTTCGATTTTTTCTACGCTGCTAATAAAATAATCTGAGAAGCGGAAAGTCGCTTTATTCTCTTTTTCCCTTCTTCCTCTATTATTAATTTTTGGCAAACCTTTTCGACTTTTTTTCAATAACCTTCCAGATTAAATTTGAAAGTATCTTAGGCTTTACTTAACAGTAACACGTGCGAGATAAAAGAATTTTACTTCCGGCAGCGGTAACACATTGCTTTCTTATAGTAAAGTTTATTAATTAAAATTGAAAGACAAATAAATAGCTTACATTTTCTCGATTGGCAACAGTCGCATGTGCAGAGATAAAAATGCTTTAATTCGAACAGTATTGCCACTGCTCGCTTTCAAATCGTCAAGTTTGTTAATAGAAAATTCACTAAAGGTTTAACAAAATATGAAGTAAATAATAAAAGAAAATCGGAAACTCAAAATTTGGGCTTCCAGGTGCACATGTTCGGGTGGAGGACTATGTTATTCAAAATTTAATGGTTCTAGGTACCGTTGTTTCTTCAAAATACGAGAAACATATATTCGTACAAGCAGAATCTTCATTATTTAATTTCTTTAAATATAATACAGGGCGATAATATTTGGTAGCAACAGTTTGAAAAGGTATACGCCGTTTATAGTGAACCAACGCAATACATATTATGTTAAACTGTAAGAATCACTCACATTGATAAATTTAATTTTAAATTTAATACTAGGACTGATTTTTGGATTTGGTTTAATGGAAATGTTAGCAACATTAAATATATGAACAAAATTAAACGCTGCAAATGACATAATCTGGGTATAATAAAAAGTTACTATACCCGTTTTTAGGCATTTTGTAGTTGTAGTCTAATTATCGTGTCACTGTAGTTTGATTTGTCTTCCATTTAGTAAAGCAAAATAAACATACTAATAAATTTTTATGCGGATCTTATGGAAGCAAATGTCTTATTAATAAATTATTCATTGTGTTTTAATCATATAAGTAAAAATTTCCACACATTTACGTGCAAACTTTGCGAAGATTCAGTAGCTAATGAATACTTTTTAGAATCTAAGTAACCTTGTATTATAAATGTCCCTTAGCTTCTTTAATTTGTTGTAATTTGGTTCCCTCCTCTCGTTTCTAAAGCCAAGTTTTTCGGCGAAACCTCGGCTCCTCTTTGATTAAGTGTACTCCTACATAAAATAAAACTAGTACAAATGCGTACAAAAATGTCTTTTTAAGACAAAACATTTGTAGAAAATTCCAGAAAAAACATTTATTAAAAGCTTTTAGGTAACATTCTTACTTGGCCTATATCATTATGAAAAACTTCCATTGGATCTCTTCCATTTTTCAGGAAAACATTCATTGTTTATGTAAAACAGCTGATTGTTGTGTGTGTGTGTGATTATGGCAAAGCCCGAGGGTTATCTGCCTAAGGGGAGGAATGTTTTCGTGGAGGACTTTATAAGGGAAACTGGCTCGTATACACGTTACACATGGGGAAAACCAAGAGCTGATTGTTGCCTGCCCCCTTTACATTTTCTCTGATTTCGAAAGTGAATATCTAAACAGTTACATTCTAAAAAAATGCTAGAAATGTTAGCACAATCGAAGCTTGTTATAACGGCCGCTGTATTACAGTGACCAGTATAAAAACGCTACAATTGATGAGAGCCTATTTTAGGTCACTTTTCGCAATAACTGTCATTGGTTAGAGCTTTTCTTCTTTTCTATGCGATACAGAAAGTTATTTTCACATCAAATCACAAATATATTTACACATCAATAGCTTATACATCATATCGAATAAGATTACATTATGAGTTTAAAAAATAATTAAGCAAACGTATTTAGATGTTTTTCCCAAAATTATATAGACAAAAACTAGCATTGAAATTAATGTGCGTCAGAAGAGTTATAAACTCTTCAAGCCTGACGACTGGGGGGGGGTGAAAATCTGTAAGAGTAGGAAACAAAAAGAAAAGAAGACGACAGATTTAATTTTTTTTATTTAATTTTCTTCCGAAATGAACCATTATCATGAAATATATATGAATAAGTTAATTTTTAACGAAGTTTTAGAACAAGAACTAGTGTGAAGTCTACAAAGCCCAGTTGAAGTAGTAATTTTTATTTTACTCTTTTCGCATACGAGAATAGTTGACATGTGGCTGCAATACAAAATTATCTTCATTTTTGCTGCTTTGTCACGTGCTCGCCTCAATAAACCCGAGCAACAGACTGGCTCCGGTTATAGCTAATGACATGAAAGCACTCCTTTAGAGGGGAGTCAAAACAAACAAAAAGCACACAGCCCTCTTTTTTTTTTTTTTTTTTTTTTTTTTGTGTGTGTGTGTGTGTGTGTGTGTGTTTTGTGTGTATTCAATTCAACACTGAATTCAGTATGTTCGTCTGCTTTTAAGGGCCCCTTATCTACGTCATATACATATTTAAAAGAAGATTGATTTTTTTACATATATCCGTCTTCTTTTAAATTTAAACATATAAACGTAGTTCAGCAGGACATTCAAGGGCCCTCTAATCTATTGGGCCCCTATGCGACGTCATTCCTTGCATACCCTTATTTATACCACTGCTGTTTGTCACAGCCAAGTAAAAAAATTATGTCTCAAAAGAAAGTTTTGCTTCAATAATGGTAGATGAAACTACTGATGTGTCATTCAATTCCGAATTAGTTGTCGTTTTCGGTACGTTTTAAGATACCGGACAATCAGCTGAGAGAATCTGGGAATTCACGAATCCAGCTGCGCATGATGCAAAATCTGTAGCTGAATGTATCCAAGCAAGTTTGGAAAAAGTAGTAGACAAACCGGATAAATTAATATCGCGTAATGAGTGGTCATCAGCTAGTGTTCAAGCTTTTATTCAACGTACCTGCAAGAATGCATAATTTGTGCAATGCTACGTATATCAGCTCAAATTGATTGTTGGACAAGGAAAGGTATTTTTTCCCAACCTGAGTAATATTACTACCATTTTTATTAACTCTTTACAGAGAATTGTTATTCTAGATGAAATTGTTAGAAAAAGATACTTATGGTTTAACTACTAGATGGAATCTTAAGAGTCGAACTATCGACACAGAGTATGAATATAGGGAATTGATTGAATGCATGGAAAAAATAGAGTCAGCATCTAAAGAAGCTGTAGCAATAAATCAGGCAGAGGCTATTTGCTGTATGTCAGAAACCTCAGAATTTGTGTTTTAGCTTACAGTATTTTACAGTATTATGCCACATATCGACCTGTTATAGTACCAGCTACAGATAACACTAACTGATGCATTACTCAACAGAAAGAAAGTAAACGCTTTCTAGCAGTCATTAGAGGGGAAAAAGAAGAAAATGAATACAGTGACGGAGGAGATATCAGTCATATGAAACTTCAAGGAAAAGGAAGCGAAAGAAAATATTCACATAAATAGCACTGTAGCAGCTAAAGATATATATGATATAATCACGAATCAAGCAATAGAGATATTTTGTTTAGCAATAGGGATTACTACTTCCTACTCAGCTGTTTTTCTTCTCAAAGCTCCAAAATTCTAGGCGAAAAAGTTTCGAAATTAGATTCATGACCAAAAAGCTGATGTTTATTCCATTTTACAGAAGGATCGCCTGAAAACTGAATTAGAACTAATTTATCGAACATCACATTACAAAAATATGACTACTACCATTAGTCGTCTATAATTTATTACAGAAAACAACTTACAAAGTACGTTTTCGGAGACCTACAAACTGTTGGTTATTATAGTTTCTATTCCAATGACCACTGCTGAAGCTGAGAAATACTTCTCAACTCTAAAACGAGTTAAGAAAGTTTTGAAAAGCACTACAAGCGAGGACTGACTAAGCGAGCTATGCTGCCAATTGAAAGAAAGCAAGACAAATGAGCTACCTCAATTCAGTTAAAACGTTATTAATTTTTTTGCCTCAAAAAAGGACAGATGAGTAAATTTAGAAAAATTGTATTTGAAGCTTTTATAATCAACATTCAAAGATATTATTGTAAGCAATATTGCAGTTTTATTACATTCAATTGTAAGAAATAAAATGCTACACTTTTATTTTTTGCTCATGAGAACTTAGTTCCTTTTAGTTTGCACACTTTTCTTTTAATTTATGAAAACGAAACTGTATTTGAACTTGTAAGTTACGTTGTATCTGCATACATAATTTTGTAAATTTGTTTTGCGAACCTCCATTTAAATAGCCCACCACCTGTCATTGATTCGAAGGAATGTTTTTACCTTAAAGGTTGACAATTTTATTTCCTAAGTAATTTGATCAATTGAGCAATCTATCAGGTTATCCGGAAAATAATGCAGGTTTTTGCAATTGTTTATCTTTCCTGTACATTTTTAGCAAGAAAAATATTTTGACTTACATTAGTTTATATATCATTTTGAAGCTCTATTTTCGCTCTATATTTCTATAATAATCATTTTGTTCCAAAATTATTTTTTAAAATATTTACTAGGTGTTTTTGTTTAGATGTCAAAACGGGATTTTCTGCAAATTTACTTTTATGAGTACAAACTAGGCCACAGCACAAACGGCTCGAAATTTCCACGAAGCATGGGGTGAGAAAAGTGTTAATGAATCTACAGTTCGACGGTGATACCAAAAGTTTCGTCATGGAAAATTTGACCTGAACGCTCTTGATCTTGCATAACTGTTTGAGAGATTGGCGTTAGTAAAAAAAAACGATTTCTGGTCACTTGAATAGTATAGGAAAGTCAAAGAAGCTCGATAAGTGGGTGCCTTACGAATTGAGCGAAAATAAAAAAAATCGCCGTTTTGAAGCGTCGTCTGCTCTTCTCCGCAACAAAAACGACCTTTCTCTTGATCGAATTGTTACGTGCGATGAAAAATGGATTCTCTCCAACAACTGGCGACATTCAACTCAGTGGTTGGACCGCGGTAAGACGCCACAACACTTTTCAAAGCCAAATTTGCACCAAAAGAAAATTATGGTGACTGTTTGGTGGTCTGATGTCGGTCTCATCCACTACAGCTTCCTAAATCTTTGCGAAACGATTACGGCAGATATGTACTGTCAGCAAATCAACGAAATGCATCAAAAACTGCAACGCATGTGCTCGGCATTGATCAACAGAAAGCGGCCAGTTCTTCTCCATGACGATGCTCAGCCGCACGTCGTGCAACTGACCCTACAGAAATTGGACGAATTGGGATACAAGACTCTCCCTCTTTCCCCATATCCGCCTGTCCTCTCGCCGACCGATTACCACTTTTTCAAACATCTGGATAACATTATGCAGAAGAAATGCTTCAGAAACCAAGAGGAGGTCAAAAACGTCTTTGACAACTTTATCGCGTCCAGAACTCCAGAATTTTATACTACCGGCATAAAGAAACTTCTCGCTGGAAAAATGCATTGATTCGGCTGGTGCTTATTTTGATTAATTTTTTTTTTTTTTTTTTTTTTTTTTTTTTTTTTTGAGTTGAGTTATGATACTTTAAAGATTTAGGTTAAAAACCTGCATTATTTTCGGGACAACCTAATACAAGGAGACTCCTGATCATAACTTTAATTGATTTTTCAGATTTTGGAAATATAACAAAGTTTTGAATAATTTTCTGAGCAACATAACTGAAAATAATTCTATGTGAGTATTCATTTCTTGCTATAATCTTAAAAAATTCGCCATTAACATAGTCTACGAATATTGCCATACCTGGGAATTTCTATCCGAGAATTTAACCTTCCCGATTTGACCATAATTGCCTTTAGCCTACATGGCTAAAAAGTTTGGAGAAATTCCGCGTGGTCATTCTGAATATTCACACTCCTATCAACATTACAATCAGCATCATTACGAAAAAAACTAACACTGTTACTAACAGGTTACATTTCACCATTATAGTAAGCCAAGAAGTGTTTCTTGGTAATTTAAAACCTGCCTTATACAATTTGTACTTTTAATTTAGGCTATGCTGTTGTGGCTTTTTTAAGAGTTGCTTCCGTTTAGGATTTACATTGTTTGCATTAGGTACATTAACATTTTCAATTTTACCCTTAACAAAATCATTATTACCAGAAGGAAATCATTTATTTTTTCATAATCATTGCAGAATCATTAATACTAGAAGAATTACTATTTGTATTTTAACTAACAGAATTCTTATCAGCAAGAATAATATTATTTTTTACTGCTGAATCGCGAATTAGTAATAAATTCCTTATTAATTAAGTTTTGGATACCAGAAAAGCCAATGTTACCTCTAATAATATTTAAGATATTGTCAGCTACCTGTAAAGGCTTTTCAAACGCCGCAGCACGGCAGTGTAATCCAGGGTCTGTATGCTGTGGAACAGAACTGACTTGAAAATGACTTAAAACGTTGACGGCGGCGCTTGAATTAGCGGTCCGTTTCATGGATACCTTAATACCTTAGGAATCTTATTTAATGCAGATTTCAAAGGGTCATTTCCATCGCTGTAAAAAGGTCCAGGCTTCGAGCGTTTTTAGAAGAGGTAACCATTGGAATACTTATCACGTCCTCTGTGCCATCCAAAATGGGGCAGAAAAGAATTAAATATTAAAATATCTGACATGGGGTTCATTAATCGTGATAAAAAGTTTCAGCCACTGCATTTGAGATAAGCACGAATGATAAGAGCACTTATTAACAAAGATGGTTTAAATAGAGGGGTGACTTCCTGCATGCAGTGCTACGGAAGATTTCCCATCAGTAAATAAGCTTTATACTTGCCTCTGGATTGAAATTTACTTATTTTTCCTCCAAAAATTGCTTGAAATTTCGATTCAACGAGGATTTCAATGTCTGATTCACTTACATTGTAAATTTTTAAAAGTGTTTAGCCGCAACTACCAACGAAACTAATTTTGCATTAGCGCGATAAATTCTGTTCAAGCGCAAAATAAAAGAGTATGCCTCTGCCAACGCGGTCCAGAGGAAACCAACTGGAGCATCCAGTTGTCCCCAAGTACATTATGTGAATGCGATTGTTCCAATATGCACCATGAGGATGCTTACCTTATATTTTATTATATACCATGCAAACGCTTATTTTACATGGTCATATGTTTTATATGTTGGAACGAAGTGGTGGATGTAATAGTTCTGTCGTTAAAAAGTAACCTACCGAATATCCTCTAGGATCCTTCTGATTGAAACTTTTAGCTTTCATTTAACTGTTTTTTTCTGCGGCAATGGTTAGAAAGAGCAAATTGAAAAGACTTTTCGCAGAACTAGAAAAAGATAAATGAAATGAACATGAATTCAGTTTAACTGCGCTAAAAAATTCTTAATTAGTGTTAAAATAAATTTAAAAGAAATATAAATCGATTTGAATATATCAAATTTAAGGAATCCGTATTTTCGCATTTATTTCATTTCAGATGTTAAACACAGGCATACTCCAACCGTTTTGTTATTTTCCCATTTCACACTCAATATTATCGAGCTTAATCCAGTATTTTCATTATCCTGAATTCAAGTGAATCTCAAAGAATCTTCCGTATTCTGGATACAAGTAAAATGACCAAATCCTCCAAATACATTAAAAACATTAAAAATAGCACACCAAGAAGGAAGAGAGGTAAAAGTGCGGAACTTTTCAAATACGTGCAGCGAGGTCTGATATGTAAATCATCCAAATTTGGTGTCAATGCGTATGACCACACGTCCTGCAACCAGGAAGTGGGTCCCATATGAAACGAGATTCTTAGACGAAGATTCGTAAACGTGAGGATCACATTTCAACTTTAGGAAGAATTTAGTAAGCGAAGAATGCCAGGTAGATATGTGAGAAGACATTTCTCACAGTTAAGCGAGTTTGAGTGAAAAATGGTCGCCGGCATGAAAACTGCAAGCTGGTCGACGTGTCGTGTTGCTCGCCAGATCGATCGTTCTGAGTGTGCCGTCAGAACATGTTGCGAGCACTGGACACGAGATGGTATCGTCGTGCGCAGAACCGGGTCTGGGACGACCACAAGATGACGAAGCGAGAGATAAGGATCGTACGGCACGCCTTTGTGGATGCCACAGGGACTCGTTCCGCGATAAAATTAGGTGTATGGGGTGCCCGTTGCTTCATAAACCATTTCCAGACGCCTTGCAGAAGCGAATCTGCAATACAAGAGCTCTTTTCGTGTGCTGCCCTCAACGCCGAATCATTGGCGACTCCTAACACCCCGCGAGGAGTACTAGTAGCCTCGGCAGTCGTCGATTTATTGAGGATAGTTATCTCGGTGAGATTTACCAACAACAGTGATAAAGTAATAATAAGCAGCATGTACTCCAGTAACCGGCGTTAAACGAAACAGTAACCCTTCAGAATCTGGGTCTTCAGAGTGCCTTACACAACTAAGCGATGAAGGAAGGAGTACTGCCAAACGTGTTATTCAAGAATTCCAAGATGTTTTCTCCTGCTCGTCTTCTGACGTAAGTCGAACCAGTTTTCACACAGCATAGAATTCATACCGTGGATCATCTACCAATCAAGCAACATCCAAGACATCTACCGATTGCTAAACAGGATGAGGTACGAAACTTCTAAAGGACATGCAAGAAAGCGAAGTCATCGAGCCTGCAGCAAATTAGAGATGTGTAAAACCGCTCCTTTAAGGGGCCAGATACGAACCGTTCGCTCACTGAAGTGAATCAGTTCTTATTAACGATTCACCGCTCACTAACAATGACCTTGATGAATACGCTTGTTACAGGCGTGGATGAAGGGCGGCCTGCAAAGATGGAGGGAAAAGCAGAAGGAATAGAACAAGCATGGGTGGAGCCAGCTGAAACCCCAGATGATGCCATGTCACTCCGTACATGATTTGGAAGTGGCTATTCAAGATTTGTGGACCTCTCTACCTCAGGACAACATGAGACGTCTAGACTCAATGCCGGACGGTGTTGCGGCATGTATTGCAACAGGAGGCAGTCTGACACGTTATTAACGTCGCACACTACTTGTTCAAGTTAATATCATCTCTAAGTGCATTAAATTTCATTTCAATCCAATGGCTCCCATTTTGGTGCGCTACTTTCAATGTTCTTGAGTGTACAAAGGCTAGGATTCGGAATATGCAAAATATTTTGAACAATTATTCGATCATATAACCTTGAGGATTGCTCGCAGGAAAACATTTCTACTTTACTACATTTCATATCAAATCAGCCATGGTGAACATGTGTGTGTACTTTTCATATCAGAATAAATGCAAACATACCTCAGACCTCTTTTTACTGTTTTGCCATTTTGTCTAAAACACATTCGATCATAAAAGCTTATAAATGAGTTAGTGAGAGAACAGTGAGGCTACTACTAGTCCAACTTTTGTATCAAATGAGCCATTTTTAGTGCATGAACACATATTTGGGAAAACACTAAACTTATCTCTAACTAGTTCATATATTGCTTTACTTTATGCAACATATCCTCCAACAAAGATCTGCATGTCGAACTGAAAAGACCAGAGAAGTAGCGCCTTGTCACATACCTTCTCTCTCGAAAATGTCACATGCACAAAGTAGCATATTCAAAATAGCAATTAGATATAGCACAAACTAACTTTGGACTGCTTTTTGAGACTACCCTTGGTACACCATTAGTCTCTTGAATCAGCAAGTGCCAAATTCAAGAAAACGACGTAAATGCAAACAAACCCCAATTTTTCGAAATGCAATTTGTGGAAATTTTTCCTCTTTATGTTGCCAAACTCCATTTATCATCAGAAGCATCATGATCGGCATGTGTACAATTTCTTTGAATTGAAATGTACGGATTTTGATTTAACTTTCAGCTATGCTCAGCGAAATCTTTTTCAATATAAAATCTTTAGGGTGAATTACAAAGAACAAAATAGTTATGCTTTGTAAAGAATACATGTTTGTTAAGAAAACATTATTTTTTCTCTAGAGTGATCCATGATCACCACAGAAGCCTTGTCATAAAGGAGTAACTGGAAATTTACCCCAACCACTTTCCTCACATTTTAAGCAAAGCACCTTCAAAATGATATTTCAGAATGAGTTGCACGAAAAGGAAAAACAATTTGCCTGGGATCTCTTCTGTCAGACCCTCCAACAAGACTCTTAATCAGCTTGATGGATGGTAAAGATTTCTTAATTATGTACTTTTTAAGTTTAATACATAAATAAAGTCAGGAAATTGAGTGTATACTTAAGACCTTTTTATACAAATTATCAAAAATTTTTATCGTTATTCTTACTTTTAACATACGGATTCGCATAATGCTTTATTACTATGCTCACGCTTTTACGTATAACTAAAATTCTTGTTCCAAAACAAAATTTCTATTTCAGAACTACACATCTTATTCTTAAAATTGATGCTTCGCAAGATCTGCATTAAATTAAGTAGGTGCCTCCTGTAAAACTTTCATTGTAATTTGTCTTATAGGTTGCCGGACTTTTTCTGTTTCATCGAGTGTTGAGGCTAAATGAAGACTCAATTCCTGAACAATATATAATCAGTACCAGATAAGAAAATTTAAGCAATGACTCTTTGTTTAGCAAACGGTGAGAGGTTAGGATTTTTATGGCAAAATTTGCCTGGGAAATGAAATGTGATTTCCTTTTGTTAAACGGTTCTTGTTCAGTAAAAGATAATTATTCTTTCTTTGAAAATCCAGTAACTGAAGTAATTTTTAATAAGCAATGTATTTTCTTCAGTGTACAAATGCTTAAGGGTGTAATTTTTTCTTTAAATTTTACTACCTTTCAAGTTGAAATAATTTCTTGCAGAATGGCATATTATTCATTAACTTGAAATTGTTTCATACGTTAAATAATCCCAATCTGCTCTAGGCCCACCAGCGGCCGAGCGGTAAAGACGCTGAACACTGGTAGTTCGGTCCAAGGTTCGAATCTCGCGAACGGGCTGGCTGCATGGGTGTTTTCGTGGTTTTCCCCATGTGTAACCTGTATACGAGCCAGTTTCCCTTAGAAAGTCCTCCACGAAGGCATCCCTCCTTTTAGGCAGATAGCCCTCGTGTGCTTTGCCATAATTGAATAACCCAACCCAATCTGCTCTAACAAGAGCTACTTCATATCAATACATAACATTTACAATACTCCCTGAAAAATCAGAATTTTTATTATTAATTGCTAGAAATGACACACCAATCAGAATATATCCAAATGTGCCCAGCCTCTCTACCCTACTTCTCTCTGCAAATATTCTCAAACATAAATGTTTGAGGACGAGTCATAAGAAATAGAATAATAAACCTATCCTTCGCTAAATTGTTGCATGCTCTCCCAAAAAAAATGGAATAAATGCAAATTTACTGCAAACTACTTTTTTCTGCCTTTTGGTGCAAATTAGCCTTGAATGTAAAAGGTTAAAGATGATTCCCACCCCCAAAAAATGTGGTTAAAAATTACCATTGTCTCAAATGCATGCAAATATGGTTATACAGTGCATGCAAATATGGTTTATGCATTCTTTGTGTTCTGATAAATGCAATTGTGTGCGCAAATATCCAAAGCATTTGATATAAAATATGTTTTCATAAAACATAAAATTCCTGTTTACTAAGTGTACCTCACCACTTTTCTATCATTTTGAACTAAATATCCTTGATCAAAAATGCCTGGCAAATGATCATAATAAACAGTAAAATAATGTTAGCTCTTGCAAAATCTTCCTAAAATAAGCCTTGCAGAGAATGTAAAAGCACATTTATTTTTGCATAGAATAAACAACTGTTGGGATATGTTTACTCGCAGATCAGAATAAAAGGACTATTCCAAAACTCTATGGGTTGAAACTACTCTCCCTTTCTCTTAGACAGCCATAGTTAACAAGGCAAAATATTCAAGGATGGATAGGACGTGAGGAAAAAAATATTATCCTGTGTCACATTTTCTCCATAATGATCAATGCTCAGCATATTCTTGTAGTCTTGAGAAAGAATGTGGCTGCAGTCCTTGACTGCAGTCAGAGCCAGTGCAGTAAGATTTAAAGGTAGAAACATTTTTAGAATTTAGGAAGAAACTGGCTGCAAAATGCAGGAGTCGCAGAGATTGCACTGGGTGGCAAAAATCCTATTCTGGACCCTGATGCAATCAAAACAGTCAAGTTATTTAACTGGATTATTCCGACAGTCACAAAACTAATTTTGAGAAAAAAGACCTCCAATTATCTAGCTGCCCATTATCTGGAATCCAGTAGTCTAGACCAGTGTTTCTCAACCGCCAGACGGTGGACCAACATTAGTCCACAAGAAATATTTGCCGGTCCACAAAATATCCAGTCTTCCAAATCCAAAGTGTCATCGACCAAAATCCAAAGTGTCATCGACCGACAATTGACATAACAGCATCTGCATTCCAATTACTATTTATTTATGTGGAAAAATTGTGCCAATGGGTCGAATTATTAAACTTACCAGTCCCCGAGAACGTACTGAAATATTTTACCGGTCCTCAAAGTAAATCCATTTGAGAAACACTGGTCTAGATCACCTTTTCTTTCTAAGTAAGTATACTTCCACTTGTTACTAATTTGTTTTTCAATGTTCCATTAACTTTAGTATAATATAAATTATATTTTATTATTACTTTACATCAAGTTAAACTACTTATAAATTTTCTTTCATACCAATTAAGAGATAAAAGTCTCAGCTGAATAAAAACTGAATAAATAAAGTTAAGCTGAATAAAAACAGGTTATGCATTTTGTTTTACTCATGTAAAAAACAAATTAATTTAGCAGAGGCAAAATAAAAACAATGTGTTATAGCCATTGTAAATAAAAAATTTTAGTTTATTCTTTTTATTTAACTAGAAATAGGTTATGTTTGCATGCAAATACTATTAATTCATTCTTTAACTTTTCTCAAAAATGTGTTTTGCATTTTGTTAAGTAAATTATTCTATTAATTTTTAACTCTTTAATTTTTGTTGAAATCAAATATACATAAATAAATAAATTTCTCTCATATGTATTACAGAAAATATGTACTTGGATAAGAGAAAATGGAAAATCAAAATCTGGTTCTTTTCATTACCCATATTAGATTGTGATTCCAGTTTCAGGATATACTTAAAATATTACCGTAATTAATAGTCCCAACATCATGTAAAAAATTACATTAAAACTATTACTTGGGTATTTTAAAACATACAAAAGTAATTACACTGGGAGACAAGGACATATAGCAAGATGACAGAATATATGTCAAGTTATTTCTTTTAATTTATCTACATGAGATGGACTACTATAAAATCATTATAGTTTCTCTACATAGGCATTAATTATCTACATAAATATGCATACTGTATGAAAAGCTATCACAGTACAAATCTTTACATATTACACATTGGTTACTCACACAAATAGTGCAGTGTTATTGAGCATGTTTTAAAGTTCCAATCTTGGAAAAGAATCAATATAGGCTTTCAGATATGACAATTTAGTGACATGAGATTATTTAGCAAAACAATACAAAACTTAGATTTTTAATCATGCGCCTTGCAAATAGAATCATTCCTCATTCTACTAAACATAATTTTTGAAAATTCATGTTCTAGATCATGCAAAGTTAGTGCAAAAAAACTTCATATATATACAACTTCCATTTACAGGGATAAACATTACATATAGTGTTAGTACTATTAATTTTTTTTAATTTAGAATTTTGCAAATAAGAATTGGAAATTTAACACAGATGAACAGGTTTGATGCAGGCACATTTTCCCCACATGTAATGTGAATGCAAGCCAGTTTCCCTTAAAACGTCCTCCACAAAGGCATCACCCTTCTCAGGTAACAATACTTGCAGCACCCAATCTTCCCTAAATGTATGCTTGTCTAACATAAATAGTGTGTTTTCAGAAGCTTAAAAGTACAACAGCCTCCAGCAATATTTGGATTCAGCCTCCAAAATCTGAATTAATAATATCTCAGATGATATTGACTTCATAGTTATTTTTGGGCAAATTTGGAAAACATGCTTTTTCCTTTCTTTTTCTTTTAATGGGATTCAACTTCCAAAATTTTAATTAATATTACCTCAGGTAATTTTGACTTATAAAGGTTCTCTTTTACCGGGGAGGGCCAATCCAGCCATAGAGAACACCTTTTCTGCGAGTTTTTTCGCTATAGCCTATATAAAAAAATTAGCATTTACATACTTTATTAAATTAACTTTTTACATACTTTTACTAACTGGCTGTAACCAAACTAACAATCTGTGTTTTACATGGCTGTAACCCATGTAACCAAACTAACACAGATTAAAAGACAGTGTTATTTCGTTTACTTTTTTTAACGAATACTGAAATATTTGACTTCATGTACTTTGTACTATACATGTACTAATAGTATTTTTATTTAATGTAGTACAAATGAAAATTCAAAAACTTAAGCTTATACATGTAAATTTCATTATCTCCAGCTTAATTTCTATACCAGTGATTTCTCTAGGTTCTATTTTAATACCTTCTTATTCTATTATATGCTTCTATAATTTGCGGGATTTTAAATACAAAGGATTTATAGCACATTTTACCATTTTAATCTACTGGTATTGATATTTTGCTTTTAAGTTAAAGCTAATTATATTTTTAAAATTTTATTCATGCTTTCATAAACTGATCCTTTGAGCCACTTGGATTGAATAAGGAAAATTTATTAAATGCTTTTACTTTTTACTTACTTAGCAATTTTACCTTTACTTTACGTTCACAGCATATTTTATGCGCATGATGAAAAAAGGTTTGGTAACAGATTTTTATATTAGTAGTGTTCATATGATAATACGTACATCACTAAAGATTAGCTATTACAATAAGGCAAACTATTAAAACTGCCAAGCTCATTCTGCTGAAAACAAATATTAATATTTTCCTTTGAAAATACAAGACACTAACTCCAGATATAAACTGAATTCATTTTATACACACTGCTTGCTTTTAGGAAGTTCATCCCTTACAATGTAACACAAGGAAAATGTAATTAACTTACTTATCCACAGAAAACACATGTTTCTCATTTTGGGACATGCAATTTTAAATGTCAAGCTCTTTGTAATAGTCTTTCTAGTAACTCAAATGTGATGAAATCTTTCACATTCAAGCTAATGGCTAATTCATTCTCTCTCAAAACACAACCAGAAAAATCACATTTGTATAATTATAACATGTGCCATAAAGTAATTTTATTTCAATACTTTAAAATATAGAGACGTTGTATATGTACACAAAGACTTTGCAAATACAACCTTGTGAATCAAAATGCAATAAAATGACATTTTTAAAAGGTTTTTATCTTAGACATAATTAGATAAGATCTGTCATCGTATTCTTCTAGGAACTACTACCATTGACTTTGGTATCCTTATAATGTTAAATTAAAACAACACATTCAGTACATTTTACATTATATGCGATACTTTTTTTTTCTTCCCACAATTACCTTGGTTGAGCAATATTTTTAAAGTGTCTTCCAGAAAGTGATTCCAAGCAATATAAGACTAAAACATACTTTACATATGGATTTTACTATTTTAACAAAAAAAAAATTTCAACAATATTCAACATAAAAAACATTGCATATAATTCATGTTTTATAGGTATAATAAATTAGTCATATGGAAATGCCTAAAAATTAGAAATAGCATAAAATGGTATCTATCAACACGTAGGTAAAGGACATGTTTAAAATATTCTCAAGGCCATTTCATAACGATACCTTTAAACTGATAACCTTTTGCAGAATAAAACAAAGATTACATGTTAGTAATATTAATATTGACACTGAATCATATTTTTCATAGCAACAAATATATTTTTGTAACAAAGGAGTGGAAAATTTAGCAAAGAGATAGCAAACTGCTGTGACTATTCAGGACCGTACTCAATTAATAACAATAGTTTGGATTTTCTAATATTGAAAAGTATATAATACCAATTGCCTGGCTTCCATTACATACCTTGGCCAGTTGTTTAGCTAGTTTAAATTTCACTTCAGTTTTGTGTCTTCCTTCTGAAAAAAATGCATTGTTCCGATTTAAGGGATAACAAAATAATCTGTTCTATTTTATGAGAAGGAATCAATATATTTAGGCCATTTTCCTCAGAAAGTTAAAAAGTGCTTATCTTTTTTTAAAAAAAGGTAAGTCTTTATAGCATTTTCTAATGGTTTCAGAGTATGAATGCGGCCAGATTATTAGATATATCAAAAATGAAAAACTGATGCCATAGAGAAGATCTAAATTATGATGAAAGTAAAATTAATGAGCCAATGCTGAATATGGCTGGATTACAATGAGTAGCAGGAATGAAAAATGGATAATGTGAAAGAGGTTTAAAATGTAAATTATAATGTGAATTAACTTGTGAGTGAGTAAATGTCAATGTAAATGACTATGGAAATCAAATTTATTTGCCAAGATCATATCATTTGTTTAAGATAAATAACAAATTTAAGGGTAAACAGAAACAACTCTTAATCTTCAGAGCCTATCAAATACTGTCTTCAAATGTTTAGGAATAGCTATAAAATTGTTACAACAGCAGGAAAGCTTTCATTCGGTTTAATTTCTTAAGCTTAAAAGGAATTCAAAACATGGGCAGATTAACACAATCTGATTTTAACAGAAAACAGTTTTTAACCGATTTTATCATATTAACACTCTGCACTGATTATGATATACATGGCCTCTAGAAGAGCTAGACATATTTATCTTCTTCAAAATGCGTTTCCTCACAAATAAATTCTGTTCATCATTTTCTGAAGATCTTTTCTATAACAACATTTGAAAAATTTAGTAATAATCTGATCTGAAGGGTGAATGAAGTTGTATTTGCAGGAAGCGACACTAATAGTTCTGTTACCAGGAAAGAAATTTGTTTATATAATTATTTTACACACATTTATTTGTAACCAATTTCTAAGATTTAAAAAAAGGGAGGCATAATACTAAACAGTACAATCAAGTAAGTGCGTAAAATTTTAGTTTAATAAAAGTTAATATTCATCAACTGTGAAATAGGAAAGGACTTATAACAGAATGTAAATCATCAGCCACAGAACATCTTATAAAAGTAAACATAGTCGGCAAGTGTTAAAAATATATACAAAGTAAGATACTAAAAAACACAAAACAAAATAACTCTAAGAAAAAATTGTAAATCAAACATCATAGAGAAATACACAAATTTATGTTTAATAAAAACAAAGAAATGTTTATTACATTTATGAAATTAATAACCGTATTCCATTATTTGAATAAAACAGGCCAAGGTTTCATCTACAAAATGAAAAAGATATAAATAATGAAGCCAGAGATCCAATTTACATAAAATAGAAAATTTTACACTATAACTAATTCAAAGTAAATAAATGGAAAGTAAGAAAGTGCTTATATTGCAACATGTTTTCATCTTCCATATCAACTAATCAATTATCACAATTCAAAATACTGTAAACTATCTCTAAAAGGACCACTAACAGTTCCATATCTTATATTTCTCTGGAAGTGGTCATTTTAGAAGGGTCAAGTTCAAACAAAATCAATGTTGAAAGTCTCAGAGATACTGATTACTCTCAGAGAATAGTTATGGTTTCCACAAGAAATTTCACTGTGTATATGAATCAAAACAGAGCATATATATGATACATGGAAAAAAATACCGCAATTCTTTAACCACCCTTTAATAAATGAAATCAAAATTATATAAATTAGGCTAGGAATTCTTAGGTGAAAATAATAAAAGCATGCACTTACCCCAATAAATAATCAGTTATACACATATCTACATAAAAGAACTAAATTGTCTATTAAGGAAAATCTACACATAACTGTATATATGAAAGACGCACTTCAGCACTATTTATTATTAAATATATGAAAATGTATTCCAAAATAGCTATTTATATGATGTGACCAATATCCATATATAAGTTATATTCATTTGCATATATTACCGGGCTTATCATTACATTTAATAATAATATATCACAGTTCATTCCAATCATTGCTACAATAAATTCAATAATATTTGTATCAAGAAAACAATTTTCACAGTCATATTAAAAAATAACATTAAATTATGTTTTCCCGAGGTAAGCAATCTTCAATAATATCATAGCCTACAGAGTATGAGAAACCTATTTTCATTTATTTGACTTAAGTAAGTTAATCTGTTCTCTTCTATAGACTGTGAGCAGTAACGAGGTAATTTTTGAGCTTATCCAGTTACAGAACATACTGACATGTACACAGCAGGTAAATAAACTCGGAATAAAAAAATAAATAAAAAAAATTATGCATGGGAAATTGGCAACATAAAATTCAATAGAATGGCTGCAGGCTCAATTTTCCAGGGCTGCAAGTTTCAGACCAATGTTATACAACACTTAATACCATGATCGGTAAAACTTCAATCATTTTTCTTTTATTTGAAGAACCAGTAATTACCATAAACTTTAAAAATACAGTCAGTGAAATTGCATAAATCATATACAGTACAAAGTTTGTAATCCAGATGTCCATTATCCGGAATGATCTATAATCCGGACCTCAAAGCCACAAACTTATGCATGCGCATTTAATGCGCACGTCCACTACACATGCTTGTAAAGCCAGTAAAGCGACACATGTGCGCTTCCGATAGTGAAGAAAGTGGCAGAGAGGTTACTGAAAACGAAAAAATTTCGATTGACAAGTTAGTCGGTATTCTCGACACAGCAATTACAGGATTTGAAGAGTGGAACTTTGTAACTGAACACAAAATTTTGTCTGTTTATAGAAGAGATAATTAAAGAGAAAGTATTAGCACAAAAAAACGAAGCAACTTAAACAACTTACATTGAAAGAAATGCTTAATAAAAAAACAAATAAATATTAAGCTTTTTTTTTTTTTTTTTTTTGTAAATTTTGATACCCTTTAGATCATAATTACTCTTTATTTCATAAATTACAGTTTCACATTTTTAATTGTATAATTTCTGCATTCCATCTTACCAGATTTAATTTGATTATCTATAATCCGGAAAAACAACTAATCCAGAATTGCCGAAGTCCCGACGAGTCCAGATTACGGACTTTGTACTGTATATGTACTATATATCACACTACATATGGACAATAAGGAATGCATGAAATTCATGTAGTCATTCAAAATGCTAATACTGATTCTCAGAAAACAACTAAAGTAAACTGTTACAAAAACATACCTTTTATAAAAATATATATATACATATATAAACTGAATTTAAATTTCAAGAAAACTTGTACTCTCACATGAGTATTTACATGCTTCAAAAATAATAATAAGTACAGAACATCACAGAAAGAGCTGATGAACATGTTCTTTTTTAAATGACAAGATATTTGAAGTTCTACATAAAACAAAGAAAAATAATACAAAACATAATTATAAAACTTTATATAATAAAAATATTTCATAAAAGCATCATCATAAAAAATATATTTTTAATATTTAGATACAGATTATATATATTTGAATTTAACAAATATTCTCTATTATATAAAGCCAATTTAAATTTTAAACTATGAAAATTCGATTGTATACAAATAAAACATTAATTATTGCTATGAATTAATTTGCAATATTGTTTAAATTCAGAGAGCATATGTAAATTATGTGCAAGTATCTAATAACATTATAAAATATTTAATAATCCAAAAATTAATCCTAAAACTGTTTTAAAATTTTGTAAGACTAAATTAATTGCATAAAGCGAATAATTGCTGAGCAGGCAGGAGACAGATCATTTCAAGGGGAAGTTGCCTCCAAGCCAAACTCTCCAATTATTCAATTCGTGTTTTTCATCCATATAGGAATGGGTAAATTATTCAAAACCAAAAGTAGTGAATTGCTAAAATAAGAAATTTAATTATAACAGAATTTTGAAAAATTTAGTAAGCAAATCGACTATGAAACATTTTTTTAATTTAAACTACATTGCTAATGTAATTAAGGGTATAAATCCAAAGTAATTTAGAAACCCTTTGCCTATTCTGGAATTTCCCCAACACGAATTATGCATGTAAACCAAAATAAACTAAATACAATCTATAAAAATACAAAAATAATACAAAAATTAGTTTCTTATGAAACAATTTATATATATATATATGTTACCGTGAAAGACCGAAATTGGAGAATGTCGACTTTCACCGGAGAATGTCAACATTCACCAAATACATCGGTGAAAGATCGAATATTGCATTGCATTCTTGTACATTCGGACCCTCACCGATGTATGTCAAAATTCACAGATATGCTCCGGTGTAGGTCGAAAAGAGAGGAGTATATATACACGTTGTCATTACAAAAGGAAGTGTTCCACAAATAAATGCAGTTGTAAAAGCAAGGGTCTCTTGTGCAATTTAAAGTGTCATAAAAGTTGTTGCAATAAAAAGATTTGAATCACATAATTTAGTAAGTTTTTAACTTTTATTATTTTCCTTTCTCATTTTGAATGTGCTGTGTGTTTTAAGTTCTTATGTTCTTAAGTTCTTATTTTAAGTCTCAAGTGCGTTTTTTCGTCACTGAATTACAGAGAAGAAAATATAATATTCCTATATACTCAACATTCACCATTAGTACATAGTGAATGTCGACATTTACCGGTGTAAGTCAGAAATAAGAGTATTTGGAAACTATTTCGGACATACACCAAGCGACTATGTTAATGTTGACATTCTCCAGATTTCGGTGTTTCACCGTAACATATACATTACAAAGTCAAACAATCACATAAATATACATTATGAAGTGAAACAATCGTATGAATATATATATATATATATATTACACAGTGAAACAATCATATGAATATATATATATATATATATATATATATATATTACAAAGTGAAACAATCATATGAAAATACAAAAGTAGCATTTAAAAATACAGCATGAAATTTTTACACTTGCGTATGTTTTTGCTTTGAAAGAGTAGTTTCAGGATAGTACCTATTTCCAGGATCTACTCGCTTCATACTAAAAAAGAAAAAAGATTGTCATAAGATTACAGAAGGAACTTTTCCTTTCAATTAAAAAAATAAAATCAAAAAGATTCCATAAAATTAGCTGATTGAAGTATTAAAAAAGTTTGTTACAATGAAATCCATTTCATAACTAATTTACACTGTTAAACAATGAAGCATAGCTTATTGAATATATTAATGTTAAATAACACAAGCATAGCTTATTGGATGTATTAACGTTAAATTATACAAGCATAGCTTATTGAATGTATTTTTGTTAAAAATCATCTGTTTATACACCATCTCTCTTTAAACATTTTCATTATTATTAAACTGAAATTAGGCTAAACGTAATCATTTAAATATTACCTACTTTGATACTGAATATTTAACTTTCCTAAATATTATTTACTTTGTTAGTTATTAAAACTGTCGATCACATAAATGCTTTTTAGAATAGCTAGTCTTTGTTTCCCCGGTGGTATTTTAACATTAACGAAAAAAAAAAAAAAGTTTTGCCTGATTTTAAATTATTATATTTCTATATTCAGCTGCATGCCTTTAATTTTAAATCAAAGGCTATATATTTCTTCCTAATGCTTATAATTTTAATTAACATTAGATTTGTAAATTGTATGCAAAATGCATAGACAAGCTAAGTATCATAGGTTAAAGAGCTTGGATTTCAGTGCAAACTACACAAAGAATAGGAAGCACAAGTCCAAAACATAACTTCTACATGCATTGCAAAATAGAAAATAAATAAATAAATTTGGAACTCAATGCAACATTCATTGATCACAGTAAACTATAACAGGGGTAAGCAATTTTCTTTTAGAATGGACCAACAGCAAATTAAAAAATTTTATGCAGGCCAGATACAAAAACACATTAAACTATCAAAACTAGATGACAAACACAAATTATCTTTTCACTAACAAAATAACATTATAAAAAATAACAGAAATAAATATATAAGAGCAACATCATATAACAGAAATACAGTGAAAATCCAGAAATCCGCAAAGCTTGGGACCAGAGGTTGTGCGGATTTTAGGATTTTGCAGATTTCAGGACAGAAAAGATAAAGCATAATATTCAGACTAAAAGTGCAAAATAAATAAGGCATATTAGATACATTTAATTAAATTTTCAGACCCTAAGTTGTATCAAGAAGAAAAGCAAAACCACACATCCCTTCTTTATCATTGAATATGGAAAGTACATATTCTTTCACTTCCACAAACTGATTTTTCACTTTTTAAATTACATACTCTTTTTAGCATAGCACCTCTAGTCAACCAGTATACTTCTACATTTTACATTATGTCACCATATTCACTTTCCAAATCTTTTAAAATATTATTTTTAATTGGCAGTGATTTAATACTCCAGATTTGAGAAAATTAGTAAGCAAGTTTTGTTACAGACATGGAGACATTTGACATCTTTACAGTTTTAGTGCAAAGATTATGTTCTTGAATCATGCAAAGACTAGCAAATATTTCTTTCCCTGGTTAAGTTTTTAACCCGTTCGGTACAGGTGTGTCATATCTGCATCAGTAGCGAACATTACCTCACGGCCGGGTGTGTCATATTTGAATCACCATTTAATTCACTCTACCGGGCGGGAGCACCACATTTGACATTTTAAATAGAACATTTAATTAATATTTTTTGTTGGCGCTAGATGTAGATGTATGCCTGTTATGTGGAAATGTATCGAAAGTTAAGTATATTTACCTTCATTCCTATGCAATGATTTTTATTTTTGGTATTTTGTTTCGGAATGAGAGTGAGATTCATGGGTGGGTGTTGAGCAATGTAATGTCTCTTTAACTGCGTAATTTGATATAAACGAGCGCTCGCTGCATTGAGGTACTTTTTATTTTTATTTTTGCGATATACTGGGATAGACGTTCTATCATTAGAGTTTTTTTTATTACTCTTATATTTTTCCTTTTTTTATATTACTCTTAGATTTTTTATGATTATTTTTAATCGTCAGCGAAACATATCTTTTTTTAATGGCAAACGAAAACAGTAACTAAACATAGACTATACACAATCGCTAATTCGTTGGTGTTGAGTATTGTAATGGTTCTTACTGCGTCATTTTGTATAAACAAATGAACATATTCTCGATGGTCTGGAATACTTTTAATTTAATTTATTAATTTTTCTTATTTTTAATTTATTTTGTTATCGGTTATAGTGGAGTAGATGTTCTATCGTTAGAGACTTTTTTATTATTCTTTGAGTTTTCCAGCATTGAGACGATTATTTTGTATCGCTTAGCGAAAGTTTTTTTTTAACGGCAAAACGAAAGCACTATCTGACCGTAGAACATATACAAATGCTAAATGAGTCAAATTTGCTGAGTAAAATAGCAGCAGATATTATATTCCTGTGACTAATGCAATGTTGGACTTTGCATACACCCAAGTTTAAAAGAATATCATACACTATCTGATTTTGAAACACTGCTTACTTTTCGTTGTTTCCTCGTTAAATTTTTATGAAAAACAGTTTTAATATTTTTTAATTCTAATTATGCGCTGTGTGTTAAATAAAATCTGCAATTGCTTAGATATTTTTCCATATATATTTAATTGTGGGATAAAGGGAAAATTATATTATTCTAGAATGACTATTTTATAAAATTTTTAAGGAAAATATAACAATAAAGGTTTAAAATTAATTCTGACAACTACCTGAATGTTCTTCTCATAATGTACCAAAAATTGGAACAATTGGATGACAAATTAAATTTATACGAATTTTTTTCCAAAGTTAGGCTTAGCAGCATAAACTGCCCGCCCCCACAGGATGACACATCCGGTTAACACGCCGTCCCAAGAGAACGCTTTGGTAACAAAGGTACCCATCGCGAACAGGTTAATATCATTAAATAACACTCTGTGATTCCTACATTCATGCTTGCCATTGCCCATTCTCAATCAGTTGATATACCATTGATCTTTTCACCTGGAATTCATAATTTCTTCTACAGTGATTTTAGTTCAGTGTACAGGTCTTTGCTGTAGCTCCATTGACATCAAAGGACACAGGTCTTGAGGTATATTAAGACTGGAATCGATTCCTTCTAAAAATAGTACTACAGACAAAAGTCGTTAATTCGGACACCCATAATCCGGAATGATCTATAATCCGGACCTCAAAGCTAAAAACTTTCTGCGCATGCGCCGCGTTGGTACATGCGCACAGGCGTTTTACGCGTGCGTGTAAGACCTTGACTACTGCGCATATGCGTGTGCGCAAGTGCAAAATACGTTTTTGCCTGCGCGTTTAATGTATAACGGACGGTGTAAGCTAAAATTATCTAATTCACTTAATGTTAATGATTGCGTTGCTTCTTAATCTTCGAATTGGGTCCCGCTTATTATTTTTTGCAGACTGTAAGAGCAATTTTATAAAAGTAAACTTGAACTTTCGATTATGTCAAATAGAATTTCGGATGCTGGAACTTCCAAAGGATCTACAAAACGAAAGTATGTTTCGATGTCCAACAAACAAAAAGTGGAATTGCTGCAAAAAATGGATAAAGACATGAAGAATGTGACAGAGAGGTTAGTGAAACCGAAAAAATTTCGATTGACAAGTTAGTCGGTATTCTCGGCACAGCAATTAACGGGACTTGAACAGCAGAACTTTGTAACTGAACAAGAAATTATGTCTGTTTATAGAATTAAAGAGAAAGTATTATCACATAAAATGAAGCAACTTAAACAACTTACATTGAAAGAAATGTTTAATAAAGTAAACAAATAAATATTAAGCTTTTTTTTTTGTAAATTTTGATACCCTTTAGATCATAATTGTTCTTTATTTCATAAATTATGGTTTCATATTTTTAATTTTAGAATTTATGCATGCCATCTTACGAGATTTAAACTGATGATCTATAATCCGGAAAAATCGATAATATGGAATCGCCGAAGTCCCGACGAGTCCGGATTAACGACTTTTGACTGTAGTTGTGTTGCATCACTGATGTCACAGCTCTCATTAAGTGCCAAAGAACACCATTCAAATTTTTCAATGTATTCATCTACAGATAAAGTAATATTTTTTGGATAGGTCTTAAGATCTTGCAAATGTAAATCTTTTTTTGGAAATGTCTTTTTTATCACAAAATGATATTTCTGCAAAAGTAGTTAAATTCCATTTAAAATTCATTCCTTTTAAAAGTTTGTTTTAAGTTCCTTTAAAATTCCCAGTTCGATTCCTTAAAAATAGTGCTAGTTGTGTAGCGTCACTGATGTCACGGCTCTCAAGTGACAAGGAACCAATCAAATTTTTCAATGCATTCACCTAAAGTTGTAGTAATATTTTTTGGATTTGTCTTAAGATCTTGCAACTGTAAATCTTGACGAACTAATTTTGGAAATATACTTTTTTATCAAGAAAAGATATTTCTGCAACAGTAGTTAAACATTCCTTCAGCAAATGGTTTCATTATTTTGTCTAAAATTTGACCATGTAACTAAAAAATAAAAACAGTTTAACTAGCATTCACTGTAAAATTAGATGAAAAACTTTGAACTTTAAATTTATTTTGTTGTATTACACTTTTCTCCAATTCATTCCAACATTTGGCCTTGGAAGTTTTTACAACTTGTGTCAAGTTTCATCTCATAATGCTGCTTAATACTATATTCTTTTAATGCAGATACTGAGTCTGAGTATAAAAGGCAAACAGAGAGTTTTGACAGAAGTGGGGGAAAAAAATTCAATTTCCATTGGTCATTCAAATTTCTGTTTTCAACACTAACATTTTTTTCATGTTTGTTTTGAGAATAAATTTTTAACTGTAAAGAATAGGGTAAGTGTTAATAAAAAACATAACAAAATTTAATTTTTAGCTGATGAAATTAGTTCTTAGATTTAAAAATACTGCTTCCATTTTTAAAATAATGACTCACTGACAAAGGACAAATATAGTCAACCCAAAATATGCACACACAAAGGTTCTATGATTTGTGAAAAAAACTTTTAATTAACCTTAAATACTATCATATAACTAGCAGTTTGTATAATTGTGAAGGACTGTCAATATACCCTTGAGAGTAACTTGCTGGCTCTTTAAGTAAAATAAGCAAACAAAAACAACTTAGTCTGATTGGTGTGCATGGATAAAAAAGAGATATTACATACTATTTCTATGACAAATTAGTCTCTTCTCAGTGGTGTCTGGTGATAGTCCATGTATAATATGCAATGACTGCCGTTTTTATGATGGGTGCTTCAAATCCAATTCTTGCTAAGGTATTTGCATAAATATTTGTGATAATTCATGGAAAATCAGATGGTTGACTCACCATGAAGGGTGATTAGCTTGATGTGGAAATCTCACAACTCTTGCGATTTGCACGGGCAGTACAAAAACTACAGTTAATGGAGTATCAATCACCGAAGATGAGGCATAGGCTCAGATGATGCAATCTGCCGTCAGCAGGTCATGCATTCTATTGCATGCAATGCGAACGGAAGATACACAGACTTTGATCTGTTATTAGTGAGACTGTTATCAGCTATGACACAATTGGTGAAGAATAACATAATTTTTAGAATAACTTGTCAATTAATAAAATTTGATTTTAAACACCCACCAGTGTTTCTTTTCTGAATACACAAACTCAACACTCCGTTGAGCTCATGCTTTAACGGGCCACATAGAGCCCACAGACTGCTCAACCCCGGACTAGAACATATAAAAGACTGGAACCTTCAACATCTCATGATATGCTTGAATTCTAACACTATTTACTCACACTAAATTACATGAAATATACAGCAACTTTTTCTTCTTCTTCTTCTTCTTCTTCTTTTTTTTTTTTTTTTTTTTTTAGTTTCGCACTAATTGCTGTTACAGAACATTAAGTCATAAATTTTAAATAACTCACTTTAAGAGAGTATCAATAGATGAAGGTGTCATTGATACAGCATCTGGAATATCTTCAGTACTTACAACATGTTTACTGAAAAAATGATGTTTCTATTAGATTAATGAAATAAAAGTAACAAAAATAGCATAAACTTTTTAAGAGGACTCGATTTTAAAACAGAAAATGCTTTAATGAAGTTAAATACTAATTTTCATTTCTAAAACTTCTAATAACAAGCAATAATTTAAAAGTTTCAGATACTTGGAAAAAAATGGCCAATTTAATATGTTTCTTTTATTCTTGAGAAGCATATTCCTAATAATATAATTTACACACATCATAACGGGTGCAAACTGCACACCTATCTTGATCACACATTGGTTTATTCTACAGCTTATAATATTATAATTTGTAAAAGAGAGGTAAACATTGACATGCTAGCAGGACACCAAACAAAAGCAGGAATGTGACTTATCCAAGATGAAAGTTAACAGTGACTTGAGTTATGGTTTCCAAATTATTAACGAAACATTTTGGTTGCACTGAAGTGTATGCATGCACCATTAATAAAATGGAAGAATCATGTGACATGGGATAATTTTAAAATGATGCAATTTAGATAGATTTATTACAAGAGTTACTATTTTTCAGACAGAAGGAGGAAATACATAAATGAACTAAAATGAAGAGTTAAGGAACTACTGCAAATTAATGGCAGAATTTTTATTTACGTATTTTTTTATTTTGCATATCCTCCTCTGTAAAGATTAAAAGGTTTAGTGACAGAAAAGCTTTTTTGGGAAAAAACATTAAAACATTGGCAGATTAAAAACATTACAACATACACAGCTCTAACAGATGACAAAAATGTGAAAGTGAAAGATTTTCATCAAGGACAAGGTTTCATCCCTATGCCCCATCATTTCATTATTTAAATTTCTTATAACAGAATTAAATTTTATATGTGTAATATATTACACATATAAAAATGGAAAATTACAATTGATACTTATATGGCATTATACAATATACAAAACACTTGTTTAACTCAAAGGTATTATCAGTTTTTCTCTGGAAATATAAGCTGTCTGAAATTTTGGAGTCCCAAATTTTTCAAGAAATAATTATAAAAGCTCAAAGTTCTTGAAAAATCCTGGCGTGAATATCATTACATAACTTTTAAAATCCTCTTGTAATTAATTATTTTATAAAATTGTTGTATTCAATACGAAACCTAAAAACTTTGCTTTACATAGTCATCAACTTATATTAAAATAGTTATTTATTCATAAAGCCACTGACATCTTTTATAATAAAGCAATCATTAATTGCAAATTATGCAAAAATTACACCCCATTAACAAATTTACTTAAAAAAGACACACCATGCTTTTGGACACTTGAAAGTAAAACAGTTTTCAAAATTTAAAGAAGACTTTAAATTTTAAAGGCATTTTCACAAAATTTAATCTAAACTATCCTTGTCATGTGTGCATTAGATGCTCTAAAGATGCTACTGGTGCAGTTTTTAAATAATAACATTCAGATGGTACCTTAAACCTAACAGCATTATATTCTTGTATATACTCAAGTTGTTATACATATATATTTTTAATTCAGAAGGAAAAAAATATATATATATGTATATATATATATATTTTAAATCCTAACAAAACCTTAAAATAAGAAAACAGATTCCATCATATGGTAATACTTATAATATTTTAATCTGCAGTAATTAATTTTAATTTTAGGTAATTCATTTTTTTTTTTTTTCTACTTTTACTTCTACTTTTTATCACTTGTTTCAAATTCTGAATATATACTCCAACGAAAATTTGTAATTTTTCGTAGAATATTTATATTTTAAAATGCATGATATACGATTTGGGGATGATTAAAAAAGGATGAAAGAATGGCATTGTTGAAATCATGCGAAAAACAATTATAAGCTGCATCCTATCCTTTTTGTTTCAATAGCATCCCCATAGCATGCATAAACCTTATTATCAACAATCTATACCTGTCAAGAATTGATTTACAAAAGTAGCATCAGCTAATTTAATGAAGATTACATCTTTAATTATCTTTTCTAGATATATCTTACTGTTAAAAAAGGTAATTACATTTTTCTTTTCTCAGTTTTAAAATTTTCTCTTCTATAATTTGGATTGTAATCTAAAAAAGCAGAACTAGAACCAAGAATGAAAAAAAGGTACTTTTGAAAAAAATTAGCAGCACAAAATAAAACCACAATGAGAAGGAATTCAGAATTACACAAAGTAGCTAAATAAATACACAGAAAATTTAAACAAATTAAATTTAAATTTTAACAAACACGTATATAAGTTAAAAAGCAAATTTAAAGCCAAAATTAAAAAAACCAAATTTAAAGCCAAAAAATAAATGAATAAATAAATAAAAAATTAAAAAAAATGTTTAAACATATAAAAGATTTAAAAGATTTAATTCTCGAACTAATCTACAATATCATTTAAATTCAGAAGCATAAGCAAATCAAGTGGAAAACCAATCCATGAAAATAAAGTCACTAATTTAGCAAATTAAAATTAATCCAAACAATTTTTTTTTAAATGCATAAGTGAATGATTGTTGAGCAGGCAGGAGACAGACTTATCAAGGGGAAGTTGCCTCCAAACCTAACTCTCTAATCATTCAATTCGTGTTTCGTCATTCATGCAGGCAAGGGTAAAAGTCAAAACCAAAAGCAAAAAGTGAATAATGTCCAAAAAGAAATACCAATAAAGTGGTACCCTTAGAAATTTTTCAACAGAACACACATTTCGCATTACAAACAGTTTGCATTTATTGGTTCACAATACCACTTAACTCTATTTTACTTCAAGCAAACTTACCTCTCTTCATTGGCTTAACTTCCTAAATAATTTATCGTTAAAACTGGAACTTGAATTACATACTTTTAGGATTTTTAATTTATAATTTAATTTTTTCTAGATTTATTTTTATATATTTTAATATTAATGTTAGCAAAAAAAATTAATATAGCAAAGATAGCAGCTTGGCACTCAGCTTTGCCTACATGGGCGCCATCTATATACAGTCAAAAGTCGTTAATTCGGAAACCCATAATACGGAATGATCTATAATCCGGACCTCAAAGCTACAAACTTTCTGCGCATGCGTCGCGTTCACACATGCGCACAGGCGTTTACGAGAGCGCGTAAGACCCTTACGGCTGCGAATATGTTTGTGCGCATGCGCGTTTAATGTGTAACGGAGTTATACGCTAAGCTAAAGTTATCTAATTCAGTTAATGTTGCAGATTGCATTGTTCCTTAATCTTCGAATTGGAGCCGGCTTATTATTTTTTGCAGACTGTTAGAGCAATTTTATAAAAGTAAGCTTGAACTTTCGATTATGTCAAATAGAATTTCCGATATATATTTACTACAAAGCGAAAGTATGTTTTGAAATCCGAAATCTGTTTATCAATTTCACGCTGCTCTGCCGCAGAAGGGGGGGCAGAAACGTCATTATTAGATTATGATAGATTAGAAAGATTATGTCAAATAGAATTTTCAATATATATTTACTAATATGTAATTTGTATCTACAAAGCGAAAGTATGTTTTGGAATCCGAAATCTGTTTATCAATTTCATGCCGTGGATTGGAAGTTCATCTGTCAACACTATTCTTATCTTCAGAGCAGATGTTTTTATTTTATTCGGATTATAATTCCGTACTAAGTTTAGTATTTCATCTCGATGTACTCCGTCTTTGATATGATTTAAATCAAGTTCCTCGTCATTATAATTCGTTTCAGATAGTGAAGAAAGTGACCCAGAGGTTATTGAAAACGAAAACATTTCGATTGACAAATTAGTCGGTATTCTCAACACAACAACCTTACAACGTCAAAGCAATTATAGGACTTGAACAGCGGAACTTTGTAACTGAACAAGAAATTATGTCTGTTTAATAGAATTAAAGAGAAAGTATTATCACATGAAACGAAGCAACTTACATTGAAGGAAATGTTTAATAAAGTAAACAAATAAATATTAAGCTTTTTCTTTTTGTAAATTTTGATACCCTTTAGATCATAATTGTTCTTTATTTCATAAATTACGGTTTCATATTTTTAATTTTGTAATTTTTGCATGCCATCTTACCAGATTTAAACTGATGATCTATAATCCGGAAAAATCGATAATCCGGAATCGCCGAAGTCCCGACGAGTCCGGATTAACGACTTTTGACTGTAATTAATTTGAAGAACACACTTACTTCTCTTTAAAAACACTTTTGCAGACCCCAGCGCTCATTTGGTAGGTAAGTTGGAAATAAAACTTGCTGTTTGCTTGCTTTGAGTATTTTTTAAAATTTTTTATGTAGTGTTTAGGTATTTTCTGGATATGAAATTACGTTTTTGGGATATATATATATATATATATTTTTTTTTTTTTTTTGAAATTGTGAATTAGTTCTTTATGTTTCTTGTTGGTTTATATGGACTGTGTCTAGTTCTTTTTTGGTTTCTTTTTATTGATATGCATATTCGTGTCGGGGAGGTTTCTGTAGACAATGGTTTCTAAAATACATTAGTATCTAGATTAATTTTTATAAAAAATTTAGTTTTTTTAAAAAAAGTTTAATTTAATACTTGACTTTACTTGCTTGTTTCTCAAAAGACTTCATTAGTATTTTCCTTTTAAAACTTTAATTCTTAAATGCTAATGTCTAGGGGTGCCACTTTATTGGTATTTCTTTTTGGACATTATTCACTTTTTGCTTTTGGTTTTGACTTTTACCCTTGCCTGCATGAATGACGAAACACGAACTGAATGATTGGAGAGTTAGGTTTGGAGGCAACTTCCCCTTGATAAGTCTGTCTCCTGCCTGCTCAACAGTCATTCACTTATGCATTTTTAAAATTTTAATTTTAATTTGCTAAATTAGTGAATTTATTTTCATGGATTGGTTTTGCACTTGATTTGCTTATGCTTCTGAATTTAAATGATATTATAGATTAGTTCGAGAATTAAATCTTTTAAATCTTTTATATGTTTAAACATTTTTTAAATTTTTTATTTATTTATTTATTTATTTTTTGGCTTTAAATTTGCTTTTTTAAATTTTGGCTTTAAATTTGCTTTTTAACTTTTATACGTGTTTGTTAAAATTTAAATTTAATTTGTTTCAATTTAAATTTCCTTCCTTGCAGCAATGGCGCAAAGAATTATTTAATTAAATTTGTATTTAAATTAATTTATTTAAATTAAATTAAAATTTTTTTTATAAATACACAGAAAGTTATCCTTAATTCTGAATAATCTTTTACAGCTTTACAGCACAGAAGAAACGTTACATAACTTAAATGTTTTCAAAAATCAAGCTATCTTCTTTTTTTTTCGTGTGTGTGCGTGTGCGACCATTACACTGTTTACACAAACCCTTCGTTTTTCAATTCGTTAACGTTGTATTAGCTGCACTCGAGCCTCGGAAGTTCATTGATGGAAAATTTTTTATGTAATTCTTGAAATATTTTAGCAGGATGAAAAAATCAAAAGTGTAGCATCATTTTTAGTCTTCATAAAATTAACCACACAATTAAAGGTTGAAATATAGCCAGAGGTTTTATAGTTAAGCTATTTATTTATAACACAGCAACATTAATTTTAAAATTATTTAGGGCAAATATACAAAGTGTTTTCTCAAATAAATAAAAATTAATAAAAATCAACATAAAATGTGCTATTTTGAAACGAAGATGTTTAAATTCGTAAAAAAGGGGGGGGAATAAAATAGAAACCAGAAAGTTTCACTTAATCAGGCTAGACTTCAGAAGTAGATTTAGGCCATTTGTTTAGCAATAGGTTTGTATGTACATATATACAAGCCATTCATCCCACAAGTCTCTCAATAGATTTATGTAACTATTTTCATAAATATTAGGTAAGCCTACTGAGGTACTGAAGGATCCAGGTTTGAATTCCGGAGAAGGCATGGTTATAATGTCCATCCCTTCATAGGATGCAGTGGTGGCTGCATATTGGGTGCTTCCAAAATAAAATAAGGCCACTTCTGGCCTTAGGAGTGGTCAATGCTGAATCGGCAGGTGCTCACCATTGGATAAAAAAAATATTTTCATAAATAGGCATAACTGTTCTTTTGATAGCTGCTTGGTGATAGAATTAATTGATAATCATATTAACTATTATAATGTAATATTAACTATTATAAATTTTAATTCCAATGGTTCATTTAGTACTGCAATTATTAATACATTTTCCTCCTTAGGTACTGAAATTTAGATAAATGTTCACCTAATTTTCCTATTCCTGAAGGCCTTCAGAAAGCAAGCTTCTCTAAATTTAAAAAAAAATTCCCCCATGTAGTAATTGTTTTTGTCTCTCCAACTGATTTGCTTGTGGATTTGGGTGCATGGGCTCAAAGAAATAAAGAGTCCAGAATATTAAATGTAGCTATTTAGTACTCATGATGGTTCTAAAGATCACTGCACATGGGAAGACAGACTGAATGGTGGCAAAGATGATGACAGTGAGAGCTTGCAAGTTGCAGCAGACATCACAGATAGCAGTTCCAGTACTATTAAATGATGATGACAGTGAGTATTAGTAGTGGACAACAATAAGAGTGAGCAAGATTCAAGATACAGGAAGTGGAAATGAAGTATTTTAGGATACTAGTAAGGTTACCATGAAATCATATTGGAATGTGCAGGGGTTGGACAAAAATATGGAAACACCTTTAAAAAAACATGTTTCTTTGCTTAATATGGTGTAGGAAACCCGTTGGCATCCAAAACAGCTTGCAGTCTTCTCGGAATTGATAAATACAGTTCCTGTATGTTTGCCAAGGGAATATTATACCATTCTTCCTGCAAAATGGTGGCAAGTTCAGATAACGATGTTGGCCGTGGATAACGAGAACGCACTTTCCGTTCCAATGTAGACCACAAAGGTTCGATAATATTCAGGTCTGGTGACTGTGGTGGCCAGGGGAGATGGGACAACTCATCCTCGTGCTCAGAAAACCAGTCCTGGACAATGTGAGCTGTGTGAACAGGGGCTTTGTCATCTTGGAAGACACCATCACCATCGGGGAACAAAGTTTGTACCATGGGTTGAACTTGATCGGCCAAAATGTTCACATAAGTCTTGGTTCACATAAGTCTGACACAGTTATCATGGGGCTAGCAGAGAACCACGATATGGCTGCCAAAACCATAACAGAACCCCCGCCATGTTTTACTCTTGGCAACAAGCAGTCTGTATTATAGGCTTGAGATCGCGTTCTCCAGACGTAAACTCGGCCAGAAGTGGGAAACAATGTGAAAGAAGACTCGTCAGACCATATTACTCGCTTCCACTGCTCTATAGTCCAGGCTTTATGACTTAAACACCACCTTTTCCTGTTACGGGCATTAGCATCACTGATGAGTGGCTTCTCAATTGCAGCACGGCCAGCAATTCCCTGTTTATGAAGCTCCCTTCTAATTGTTTTGGTACTCACAGGGTTCGGTAACACAACATTCATTTCAGCAGTAACTTTTGCAGCTGTGGTCTTCTTACTTTTCGTCACAATTGCCCTTTATGATCGCCTGTCACAATCACTCAGGACACACTTTCGTCCGCGCTGTGATTTAGCAGATGATGTTTTTCCGCTTTTCAAATATGCGGAATAAATCTTCGATACTGTACCTCTTGAAACACTAAACACCTCGGCTACCTTGCTTATGGAAGCACCTACCATACGTGCTCCAACAATTTGCTCACGTTCGAAGTCAGTTAACTCTGACATAATGCAATGACAACCTCACATAACAGTACTCCGACAACAACTGAACTGTTTAGCACATTTACGAAGTTGTATAGGTGGCGTCAGTAGCCAAAAATGCCAGCGCCACCTACATATTTCATTAAAATCAATCTTTCTTTTCAAACATGCATTTCACAAGGTGTTTCCATATTTTTGTCCATCCACTGTAGGTTTCCTTTAGATACACTGGCTTCCAAAAGTTAAGCATGTGATGGTAAAATCAACAAAAATGGAAACACAAAACTTTGATTAACACCAAACTGCACTTAAAGGAAGCAAATGTGTTTATATGCAAGGGAAAAAAAAAACATGTACAAAGATCTTTTATCAAGTACAGTATTTAATTTCCATAAATTATACAATAATGCCAGATTTGGGTCATTAACAAACTGATATTTAAAGCTAGGAAAAAAGAACACTTACATTAATCTGATATGAGACCTTCACATCAACTTCCCATACTTTTATTTAGCTATGAAGCTAGCAACACGCATTAGGGCAGTTTCCTACTGTCTGAAGGAGGTAAACATGCAGACAGAAAGCCTGAGAGCCAAAGACTTTTAGCAAGATCAAGGTCAGAGAAATATAGAGGCCAGGCCACACAAGAGATATTCTCGCTCTCCAAATACTCGTTAATGATGTTGGCTCAATACAAACAAACCACTTTTAAAGAGATGCATCTTTAAAAGATGCAACATCCCAATGAAATCCCAGCTGACACCATGATGCTGCCACTTCTGAATGTGTGATTTTTGATGACATTTTGGGACTCATTCCATGCGCTTTGTTCACTACAGAGCCTTAAAAGTCTTATCATTTGATCCCAAAGCAAATCTGAACTCTCCCATGAACAGGGCTTAGTGCCAATTTGAGACAGTCCAATTGAAATTTTTATAACACCCCTTTTTAATCTTGCTCTTCTGGAATAAGCGGTTAATGAATTTGGCACAGTTCCTTCATGTGAAGCCTTTGGCACACAATACTGGCAGATAGCCAAAAAGTGATGCTACAACTATGGATATAACAGTTGTGCAGGTGGTTCTCAGATTCCATTTGGTTACTATAACAATATACCAATATTCAGAAAGGGTGGTAACCCTTGGTTGACAGGGCATGGATCTCCAAATAACTGTTTGACTAGCTTGGCATTGTTTCTACATTACCAAATGATCAATGCCAAAGAAAATAGTGACATCTTTAGCACTTTCGCTGCCAGTCGTATGAGGTTGTATTGATAGTTAATGCTGTGACACAGAAATAGATTGTACCCATATGCCGACACATTGTAAGAAATGAGATTTAAAAGAGGTAATAAAAGATTATTATGTGTACCACATTGATTACTATTAAGCCTTTAAGCATAGAATTTTATTACTACGTGCCAGCACGTGATTAGCATTAGAGGTAAAATTACTTCTGCAATGCCACATTGTACGCTGGCACATAGCATTTAAAGTGAATCAAAATAAGTAACAATATGCATTATTTGGGTATGAAACTATATCACAAACAAATATATATATATATAGTTACAATGATATTACTGCAAACTATATGTTTTAGAATGTTATTCATGTACGATCTTTGGATGAAATTAAACTTTATTTCCATTCCAAACCACATACATTTACAACCAGTTTCTAACCTTTACTCCATGCTAATACCAGCATATATATCCAAAACGTAATGCTCATTGAACTTGAAAATAAACAATGAGATGTTGCTTCTTCCATGCCAGCGTGACTGACACCTGAGACATCACCGCCACACCATGCGCAAGAGCGTGATTCACTAATAAGGCCAGTGCATGATTGACAGCAAACGTGTTAACAGACCCGCCTGCTTCGATGCACCTGACAGCCCACCAGCACACATTTAAATGAACCTCCTCAAACCCGTCAGGAAGCTGGCATCTTCAGTGACTGCCCAATTAGCATATGTTTGGAAAATCTATCATAATTGTTTGTAACATCCAATATTTTCATACTGGCATCTGCATCCATAAATTTTCAGCCACTTTACAATTTCAAAAACTGCTTATTTGCTTTGAGTGCTTTACTTTTAGAAGCCAGTGTAAATAATATTTAGATAGTTACTGTAGTTTATTCATGAATACTTCTCATTTGTTACATTTTTACTACAGCCATACATCTTTCCAAAATTGAATTATTTGCAAAATCTCTCCCTCTTGATTTTTGAATGATAAGTAAAAATAAGGGGGTGATGTAACATTCTTGGTGATAACTTTGAGACATTAGAATTCGATATATAGTTTGATGGTTCTGAAAGGAAAATGTCTTTTTTAGAAGTGAGGTGGTATTGCAAATTTTAATAAATTTTTGCAAATTTTGAACTATTAGTTTTAGTGAGCCGCCCAGACAGTATAGTGGTTAGGAAAGCATACTACGATACTGAAGGGCCCGGGTTCAAATCCCGGAGAAGGCATGAATGTTTGTAAATGTATGTCTTTGTGGCATGGGTGCCCCTAAACACATGGTGAGCAGAGAGCTTTCGGCTCACCATGACACATTAGTAATGGTAAGAGGCAATAAGGTAAGAGGGCTGGGAGACCCTCAGACCTGTTCCTCCGAAGTACTCTCCCCCGAAATTAGGTGGAACTGAGCGAAGTTGTACTGTCACCGGTATTGTGCTCAAGGCTCTAGCCGATGAAAGGCACAATCTTGCTCATTTTGCCACGATGCATTTTGTGGGCTTGTTCTGATGTTACCATCAGACAAGTGAGATAAGTCACAACACAACATTTGTTTAAAGTTCTAAATAATACAAATCAGTCTAAATGGTTTTTAGATTTGTACCACAAAAAATAATACACAATTAGGAAAAACATAAGATTAGACATTTTCAAGATGTGTATTTGTAGAAAGAAATCGTAACAAATCTGTTACTATACAAAGTTAACCTAATTCTCTACAAGTCTTTACATACATTTCTCTTAACTCTACCTGTAGCTTTTCTTTTGTTGCATAACACATGTCAACATTAAATTTCCAAAAATAAAACACTTCTCTAGTTACTTTATTTTTTTATATTTGGTTATTTATACACAGTGGTTTTTATGTTTGCCTTAAAGAGCTTTTAAATTAAATTCGAAATATTTAATTAATTTTGACATTTTACAATAAACAGTTTTATTACAAATAAGTCCTAGTTATATATAACATAGCCTTGCATTACAAAGTTTATTTTTATATCATTACAACTGATGAAGTTTCAACTTTTTAATCTCCCTATTAATTCAGCTAGCTCAATGCACAGGACAGGTATGCAAATTATTTTTTTCTCTTTTTTTATTTACTAGTTCATTGGAATTAATTTATTTAGTTGTTTGTTTTGGTTAGTACTCGTTATTTGTTATTGAACTCACTGGCATAATTTTCCTTTTCCACTTTTGACTAAAGACTTTAGTGACTAAATTTTACAGTCGTTACCTTTTATTCACACTTTAACAAGTTTTTAGTTTATTACACACATTCTGTTGCTGCGACCTCACCAGTTTGCTAGCTATTTTCAATTTTATCATGATAAAAATCTTCAAAAATTTTGTAAAAATACTTTCATAACTGAACTGCCCATGTCAGAAATGCAGCTAACAGAACTACAGATATGCCATCCTCTCATGATATAAATGTATAGTTTTACTATTCACTGTTTTTGTTTATTTTCATATTACATCTTTATTTGTAGGTATAAAAATAAGGAAATCTGTAGTATTTTCATTATTGCTGCATGATATATGCTTTTACTTCCAAAAATCACACATCTACAATATTTTTGTAAATATTTCACTTAGTTTTATATTATAATTAAAATTTTTCTAACTTTTTTTCGTTTGTGTGTATTTTACTTTTTATGAGCATGATTACACATTAATACTGATTTGACTTTTGTGCTTACATACTTTTATATTTGACAAACTGGCCCCAGATGAGGGAAAATTCATTTTATTAAATACTTCACTAAAAATATATTTTTGTGACCAAAAGGCATTTCCAAGCTACAAAAAACTGAGTTGGATTTCCGCTTTTCAGAGTCCTTAAGTACCTAAACTGCAATATACACAGTGGACACAAGTAAAAACAACAATAACCTCTTCTAAATTGAAATATTATAAATACTTACTTTTTAGCTCTACAATACAGATAAAAACAAAGGACACTCAGAATTAAAAACAATCCAACAGCTCCTAAGACTCCCCATAATGCACCTAGATAATGGTGTTTCTTATCTTCCCATGGTTGAAATAAAGGCTGGCAGTAAGATGCAGGTGTTGAATTGAGTTTCATCAAAGCTGGTAAATAAGAGTTCCAAAACTGGCTTTCCTTTTGTCGATACCCTGACAACATTACAGTTGTAAAATTGGTTGTATTTATGGACAAATACTGCATATTCCTTGAATCTGTAAGCTCCCAAGAAATATCAAACACTTTAGCTGGAGTTGGATTCCTATAATAGATATTGTATATACAATGAAATAAATATTCATACCAAAGCACATTGCATGTATCAAAACAGAAACATTTCATTTTTTTTAACATTACCCTTTTCACTTTCCATTATAGTTATACAGTACAAAGTCTTAAATCCAGATGTCCAATAAGTGGAATGATCAAATATCAAACCATCCACTTTTTTCTTTGAAAAAAAATTTTTTTTTCCTATAGTGTGTGAATTGAGATTAAGCTACTCAAGAGGGAAAACAAATGAATACTGTAAATCAGTTTTTGTCCTGGATTAGTGGGGATTTCCTGTTAGCAAGCAAAAAACATTAAGAGTTTGCCTCTAGTGGCATATTGTACATGATGGTTTTCTTTTGTTTGCAGTTGTGAAGAAGCGACAAAGAATTAAGATTCCAATGAGCTTAAGGTCAACTATCACTCTGAACAACATTTTTTCTTAACTTTTTGCTTTGATCCAGCTTATTATTTTATGTAAACTATTATTATTATTACTATTATATATTAAAATTAAAGTTTTAGCAAAGATATATGGCATAATAAGAATTACAAAACTAAATTAGGTTCTTTTTGCTACATCTCAGTGAAGCAACTATAACTCAGGTTGGAGGTTTAAAAGAAACATTTTTACTATAACTAAACAAATACACAGTTCATGCTTACAGAGTCACTGCTGCTTGCTAATATAAAATATTGCAAAATTTGAGTAATTGATGCTGGGATTCACAAAGTAAAATACTAACAGAAGCTTTGGCTCAGGCTTCTAAATATGCAAACAACACAGCAAAAATCTAAAAGCACGCACTTCCTACCCACTTTGCAAATTCTTCATAAGATGCTCTATGCATTTTACCGCTTTTAGTATACGTATGCAATCCTTCACTCATCCCACACTCCCACCGCTTTCGGACTTCAGCTTTGAAGGATTTATTACCTGACAAATTTAATGGTTGTAAGATTTTTGTCAAACCAAAAGGAACTATTGCTACGGTCGTACACAATTTTTGACATCTGGTTTCCACTGACTCAAGTAAATGAGCACGCGTGGAATCCACTATCAATAACTCTTTTGGTTGGAAAAAAGATCCCATACGACACTGCCAAACATTCCGTAGCTACTCAAGCATGACTGTTTTGCACATCCAGCCATTCTCATTTGCACAAATAATTACGTCATTAGGAAAATCTCCCTTTGGAATAGTCTTTCGTTTAAAAATGATCATCGGCTTTAGCTTGTCACCGTTTGCGGCACAAGCTAACACACATGTAAATGACATTCCTTCATGTCGCATCGTAAGCACAGATACAGTTTTTGCACCAGTTTCATCAACAGTTCTGTTTACAGGAGAGTCGAAAGCTAACGGCATTTCATCCATATTTATTATCTGTGACCGAAGAAGTTTTTTTTTGTCAATAATATCTGTCACATATTTTAGAAAAGATGCCTTTTTATCCTGCCAGTCCATTAGTAATTGTTGCCCGACTGTTGTTCTAGTACACACAGAAATATTTTCCCTCTCATAAATCTGCTACGCCAGCAAGGTCCTCCTTTGAAATCATTTATGTACATTCATTTTGCTAAAAATTTTGCTTGTAAGCGAATTTTTACTGTTGAAATTGCCATTCCCTTTCCTCGTTGCTCCTTTATCTAGTTTGCAAGGTCGTCCTCTAGATTTGGCCACCTTACAGTACCACTTCTTTTGGCTCGTTTCTGTTGTGGCATATTTTTAGGAAGTTCTTTTTCAGTTCTCCAACGTCGAATACATATCTCGTCCACTTCAAACTCTCGAGCTGCTGCTCTATTTCCAATTTGTTCAGCACATGAAATTACATTAAGCTTAAAACCAGCAGTATAGCTTCTGTGCGGTTTAGGTGACATTTTCAAAAATTTCCCGCTCCCTTCTTACTTAAAAACTATCCAACAAGTACTTGTACCCAAACTGATGGGATTTGTATCTGGCAGAATGCCAAGAAAAATCGATTCATGTTGAAGGGAAAATACGTCAGAGTTCGTTATTGCGAGGCAGGTGGAGTCGTGTCCGCCTTTGAAAAAAATTGCACAAAAGACAGGGGTGGGGAGAGGATGGGTACTGGAAGATTCATTGAATGGCAGAGGAGAGAGACTATTCAAACTGATGAGAATGTTGATTTGAAAGGGGGAAGAATGCTATTGTTCTGAGATCTCGTTTAGGGTGAATAAGGCATGTAGGTCTGTTCAAGGGAAAGAATGTAAACAAAATAAACGTTTGCAAAAAGCAACTGAGTGGTCTTTTGTGTGGGAACAGCACCAGTCTATGTGCAATGACAAGGCCATCCAAACTATGTACAATGACTAGGAAATATTTTATTTTTAGTGCACCTAGATGCCACATGTGTAGAAACGCCACACCCGCTGAAAATTTAAGTTTTAAACACGTAAACACCGCGGCGTTTCTTCCGGAAATTATGGTAGTTTGAAGTGTAACTACTGATTTTACTCTGAGATACTGTGAAGAGTTGTACAACAATTTTTGTAGAAAGTTTCAGAACTCTGCAGTGTTCCTTTTTGATAAATTAAATTTTACCAATTTATCACTGAAGCAGTGTGCATCCAATCTATTATGAATCAGTACACACGCAACATTGCTAACAGAAATATTTTTCTTTCATAATCAAAAAAACTTCCATTCTTACCCAAACTTTGCAAAGTTGGCCCAGACAGTCATGAAAAACTGACTCATGTTCCTATCCCTTTCAGTCCACTGTGCTTCCTGCAGATTCAGACCATCAGGATATAACTTTGGATCCATAAAAGGAGCACCAGTGATAAAATAATACTCAGTATCATGAGGAACAACTAGAAAGGGGGGAAATGCTACAATACTAATACTACAAGCATTTTAAAAATAACTTATAGTGCTAATAAATAAACTATGAAAATAACAAATATTATCTGTGCCAAAAAAACTTTGAAAAACAAATCAGCATTATGTTTGTACAGGGAAATAGCTCCACAGCAGAACAACAAGCCATTCAAACAGAGTAAACCACAAAAGCCAGACAAGCCAGAATAAATTAGGAGTGTTATACTAAACATAAATAAGATTAATAATGAATAAAACATAATTTAAAAGATAAAAGAGATTTAACTCACTGCAGTATTTATTTATAGTCAAAAGTCGTTAATTCGGACACCCATAATCCGGACCTCAAAGCTACAAACTTTCTGCGCATGAGTCGCCGTAAGACTTTTACAGCTGCGAATATGCGTGTGCGCGTGCACAAAATATGTTTACGAATGCACGTTTAATGTATAACGGATGGTATAAGCTAAAATTATCTAATTCAGTTGATGTTGCAGATTGCGTTGTTCCTTAATCTTCGAATTGGATTCGGCTTATTATTTTTTGCAGACTGTTACAGCAATTTTATAAAAGTAAGCTTGAACTTTCGATTGTGTCAAATAGAATTTCTGATATATATTTACTAATATGTGAAGGATCTACAAAGCGAAAGTACGTTTCGAAGTCCATTAAACAAAAAGTGGAATTGCTGCAAAAAATGGATAAAGGCATATCCTTTGTTTATCTAAACTTTAATGTTTGTTTATCTAAACTTTGTTTATCTTTAACGCCGCGGCGCGCAATGAATTGGAAGTTGATCTGTCAGCACTATCCTTATCTTCAGGGCAGATGTTTTTATTTTATTTGGCTTATAATTCCTTACTAAATGTAGTATTTCATCTCGATGTACTCCGTGTTTGATATGATTTAAATCAAATTCCTCGTCATTATAATTCACTTCCGATAGCGAAGAAAGTAACACAGGTTATTGAAAACGAAAAAATTTCGATTGACAAATTAGTCTGTATTCTCGACACAGCAATTATAGAACTTGAACAGCGGAACTTTGTAACTGAACAAGAAATTATGTCTGTTTATAGAATTAAAGAGAATGTATTATCACATAAAAAACGAAGAAACTTAAACAACTTACATTGAAAGAAATGTTTTAATAAAGTAAACAAATAAATATTAAGCTCTTTTTTTTTTTTTTTTTTTTTTTTTTTTGTAAATTTTGATACCCTTTAGATCATAATTGTTCTTTATTTCATAAATTACGGTTTCATATTTTGAATTTTATAATTTCTGCATGCCATCTTACCAGATTTAAACTGATTATCTATAATCCGGAAAAATCGATCATCCGGAATCGCCGAAGTCCCGACGAGTCCGGATTAACGACTTTTGACTGTATAAAACAGAAAAGATAATTTTCAGAATTTTCGATTGATGCAGAAATATTTTAAGTGAAATTAACTAAAGCATTCCTTCAAATAAAAATACAGTATCCCCCACTTATTAAACACATTAATAAACTCAGCTGCTTGCTGAGTTCAAATTTCCAAGAACCAAACACATACTAGTCAACAGAAAAACCACCACTTACTAAATTCTTCTCCATTTTGCAGTGCCAGAAACTTTTTTCAGTGCCAGAATATTCTACTTGTACCTGTCAAAGCTTTTCCTAGTTCATCCATTTAACATACTATGGGCTGTGGCTTTATCATTTAGGTATGTAGTGTTTCAATAAACGGGTTTAACTAATATTTGGGTCCCTGTATCTGCAAGATACCGTTTTTAGATTTTGTTTGCACTTGCTTTATATTGGCATAATTTGCTTATCTTAAGGTTAACAAAAACAGTTAACAAAGCAACAAGGTTAACAAGTAAGAGTTCCTTCCCAAACACCATCTTACAGGAGGTGAAAAAGCAACTTCTTTATCCCATCATTTAAGCTTTACAACTTCAGAATCCTCTGCTTGAGATAGATACATTCTGTTCACAAAGAGTTATTAACTGGGTCATGAAATGCTTCTAAGCATTATCATGCATTAACAATCTCTAAATGGAAAGGAAGTGGTAACTGAAGGCTCAAGAAAAAGTAATAAAAGCAATGGTCATGTTTATAATGATGAAGTGGCAGATTGACTAAATAAAGAGTCATCTGGGCTGTTTAGAAATGTAAATTTCGAAATTTGAGTAAATCATTTACCTTAGCTTTTTTTAATTTACTGTATGCTAAAAGTTATTTTTTATAAAAAATTAAATTAAAAATTGCATAAATAGCAATGGTGTAGCTAGGATTCCAGCGCATGGGGACAACTGAGGAATTTGCACCCTTTTCTGTGTGCCAAGAATGGAAAACATATTATTAAAAAATTTCGTAGCATCAATTTGGCACCGCCTGGATGCTGTGCCCAGGGACAGATTGCCCCAGCCTAGCTATGCCACTAATAAATAGTTTAATTTTAGGATTAACTAATGAATTAATTTTTAGTTATTATTTTACTTGAAAAGTTAAAAACTGCTATCACCATTTATTTAACTCAAATATGCTTGTAAAGAAAGTGATTTTAATAAGCAGTAGGTACTGTAAATGATAAACACTTCAGTTGTGAACTTCTGTGAATTGATTAAAAGTCATATAAAATAGACAAAATCCAAGATTACAAAGTGATAAACATACTTTAAAGCTGAATTCTTGAAATTTCAAATACCATTGATGTAGAAAAAATATAGATTATTTGGGGAAAGGAATTTCACAAAGAAAGAAATATACTTATTTAAAGCTGAGCCTAGCATGGTAGGAAGAAGTACACTGAAGAGAAAATAAACATTATTTTAAAAATAATTTCAATAATATTGAAAGAGCAAACATTATTCAAAATCAAGAGAATTTTTACACTTGAATAATTATCTTTAGAACTGATATACAACTTTTTATGGACACAGAATGATACTATTAAAAAAAATCTGTTCCATACAACAGTCATGGTACACAAGCATGGTCACTTCATACAGCTCATTGGCACAGGAAGGTCTAAAGCAGAAGTAGCAAAATCAAACAAACTAAGAGGCGAAGTATGGCCCCTTTTAACAGTCATGCCTCAATGTTGACTTGATAGTGGAAGTGAGGCAGTTTACGAGTCCCTAAGGCACTCAGTCACACTCCTGTTTCAGATCCTTTAGGATTCTAGGTGAGATGCAATTCTCCTCCCAAAAGCATCCCAAACATATTCGACAAGGATTAGGTTTAGATATTTGGATGGGCAATCCATAGGCTTCTTAATATCCTCACTTTCAAGAAAATCATCTACCTGAATAAAACATGTGGCCGAGCATTCTCATCCATAAAAATGACCTGAGGGAAATCTACACTCCTGAAAAATAGAGTTCCCTCTCATCTGTTTTGAAGACCTGCTGCCTGCATACCATTCACTTCTACAATCATACAATAGAACCTGTTTAGCAAAGTACAGAACACACTGACCTTAGACCAAGCAATAATGTGTGATTATTCCCTTCACAGATGAGCCTTGATTCAACCCAACAAGTCACTCTTGGTGACATTCATCTGAGGACAACCAAAAAACTGCTATCTATCCTCAAAATTTCAAGCAAGTGACCAGTATAACAGTGGAGGTGTGATGTTCTGAGCAGGCATTAATCTTGGACGTAAGAACAAGAACTCTTGCAAAAGGCTTTGTGGCTGCTGCAAGTTATAAGGAAGAGATCTTAAAGCCTTATGCTTCCATTTTTAGTATGTAGTTTGCCCTCAGTTTATTTTTAAGGATAACCACGCTTGTCCACATATGGCTAATCAGGTGAAGGATTTCCTGGAAAGTGAGCTACTAACTGGGTAAATTGGCCAGCTAGATCTCTAGACCCAAACAATACAGAGCATGTTTGAAATGCTCATGAGAGAGCACTTGGAACTCACTTTCCTCATTTCTAAACTACAAGACCTGTTAACAGTATTGCTGCAGGAATGGGAACTACTGTCACATGGATATTTTAACCTCATTTTCAATATGAAATCACATTCTGAGAGCTGTATGATTCCTAGATGGGACTACACTCTACTTTTGTTCGAACTTGCAAACTCTGTTTTAGACTTTCTTATGCCAAAGAGAACTCGATCATGCACATGTGTTACGACTGTTGAGTGGTACAGTTTTTAGTAGTATATTAATCTATGTCCATATTAAATTTCATTAAAATCAGTCCATCATTTCTAGAGATAATCAACCAAATGTGAATATTCTCTTAATTTGAGCACCAGCGTATTCTAATACAGTTGCATTGAATTTGATCTCTGAACTCTTGGCAATAAATTGCGAGGGCACTGCAATGCAGGTGTAAATACGCTGCGTTTTTGGCTTGTTTTAATTACAGGGTGGTTAAAGTTCCACTTTAAACTACTTGACCAAATGTTATCAAACTTTGTAATTGTGTAAAGGAGGTCATGGGAATTTATTGTGCGCAGAAAAAAAGTTAAAAAAACTCACCACCAGGGAGGAAATAGAGCTGTCTGCAATATTGTTAAATGAAATAAGGGTCGGAATCTCACTTAACCTTTTGTTACACGGGTTGTATACCCTTATGAAATACTGACCTAAACAAAACTACCATTTAAAGGTGATAAAAGTTGAATGCATCATATGTGAAAATCAGAAATTAGAGATTGTGAGATAGAAAATCTCTTGCAAAAGTGTGTGCATTCCAGAAATCGGTTTCTTGCATATCGCTCATGTTATCTACGCAGTTCCACTGCATTCTCCTAAGTCACTGTTTGGTATGGTATCACAGCTAGTACCATAATTGGATAATTTTTCTTTGAAAAGAAGTCAACAGCTGGACCTGTTAAATGCACTGTGACTGCAACTCATTTAGCGTCAATGTTAATATGTTTCATGATGTCTGAAGAGCAGCAACATGGCATTTTAGACACCACGATTTTTATGCAGGACGGGGCCCCACCACTTATTGGTTCATGTGTCACACAGTTATTTAGGCAACATTTCACAAATGAACAGCGACATTCCCCCACTTCTTGGTCACCCCAGTAACCAGACCTCAACACCTTTGACTTTTGACTGTGGGGTTATCTCAAAAGCACTGTTTATGGTGATAATCTAAACAATTTGGTCGAATTGAAATATGCGATACGCTGACATGTTCGTTGCTGTTGAAAATGCAGTAATACGATTCAATGGTGGATGCCCCATTGAACATGCTTTGTAACATGTTTTAGAAACGATTAAACACATTTTAAACCGATGGCTTCATGTCTTATTTTGTTTAACAATATTGCATATAGTGCCATTTTCCCCCTGGTGGTTAGTTTTTAAACTTTTTTTCCCCGGAAAATAAATTCCCACGACCTCCTTTACACGATTACCATTGATAACATTTGGTCCAGTAGTTTGCCTTTTATGACAATTTCAAAGTAGAACTTTAATTATAACCACCCTATATTTATTTGCATTTATATTTTGTGTTTTTGTTTTTTATTTCCATTTAATTATTTTGAAAGTGGAACTAGAATCACAGCCAAGTTCCACTTTATGCCAGAGATATCGCATACTTGGTATGTAGTGTTCCAGCTCCATGAAATACGGGCCATAGGGCACAAGACAGCGAGGTTTTCGTGAGCGTGGATCTCTGGAGAGCAGCAATGAGGGAGAAAAGGGGGCCACAGAGCATCACACGCCTGGAAAAGCATTTCTTTATCAGATATAGCATTTCTTAGACTTGCAAAAAACTGTGGGAAAATAAGCATTAAAAAAAAATGCAAAATATCATTAACAGATAGGGACACATGACATAAGTGACATCATCCCAAAAAGTAGAAAGTCCAAAATAAGTAAAGCTCCTTGTGCTTGGTGAACTTGGTATCAAAAGGGGTCGTGTGACCAATCAAGATTTGAAGGAAAATATTTTCTATATCATGAAGTAGCAGAGAAAATATTTTGAGATGAACAAGTAGAAAAAAGTTAAGTTGTACATAAAATTCCTGAGGCCAGCACGCAGCTGCAACCTGATTGGTCTGTGAGTTAACAAGCAGAGAAATTGAGTTTGGGTGTCCAGTAGAGTGCCATGAGCAGATTTCATTCAGTGAATTAAAACATAGGTACAAATTTACATAAACACAATATATACAACAGTATTTACAGTGAAGATACTTATAGAAAGTGGCATCATCACAGTTGCAATTAATGTCAGAAGCATAGAAATTGAGTAAATGCACAGAAAGTGCAACAAAAGTAAAAAAGTAAGGCATGACCATTTAAAATCATGGTAAATATAAGGATCATAATCAGAAGGTGCCTAGCAGACTCTGTGCAGTCTAAAATGATGTGAAAACAAAATAAATTTAAGTACACAGCAGTCAGCTCCTGAAAGCATTCTAATTGGTCTGTTCAACAGAGAAGTCCGATGTCACAGCATTGTTGAAGTTGAGAAATAGTGGAAATGGTGTAAAAATCAATGTAGAGCACTGAAAATACTTACAAATATGTAAAATAAGCTACCAAAATGTACAGAAAATTAAGCATAATATGGTGGTGCACATAAAAAGGTCTTGTGAACACAGGAGGAAAGTAATCCAAAGACTGAATCGCAAAATCCTCTGCAGAATGAAGGCATCTGGTTGATGCATGGAAGGTAGACACAAAATCTTGCCTTGAGTGGACTCAGTTTTTAAGGTATCTGTACCTTTTATATGCTTTGTACAGGAAAATAGTAAACATTACTGCTAAGCCTGTATTATCGGCGATGCTGCCTGCATGACAACAGCTGACGAGGATGCTTTTTACAGTGCACCCGAGAATTACTGCAGATCACTAACCACTGCATTAAATACAAGATGCTCAGGTGAGGGAAGAAGCAAAAAAACACCCTTGGTGAATTAAAACTTTTAATTGTGAAAAAGTTTGAAAGCTTTAGTGTTGAAAATTGCCCTTGGGCATGCCAAAGCACATTAGCTGATAGCTGTAGGAAACTTTATTCTGAGAGTAAGGCACCACCTGTAAGACATTTTGAAAGTAGTATTCCAATAACTCACAACAACTTAATCTGAAAATGCTGTAATCAGTGTTCATGTTTAGGATGTAAACAAACAAAATTCATCAGAGTATTTTCTTTGCTTGTACATGGAAATAAACTTTATGGCAAAATTTCATTATACTTCCAATATATTCTGGCTCAAGAAGCAAATTTATTATTGAAATTATTTAGTATTTTCTGCTCATCATCAGCACATTTCTGCTTGCATTGCCAATCTTTGCAAATTTTTCATTTTAGATAAATTCCAATTTTCAAAATTAATTTTGAATTTACGCGGATAACATATGGAAAGAATTTATTTGGTTGACAGCTTTTAAAACATATTCAACTCATAGTTAATTTGCTCACATTCCACACAATTAGCAAGCTTGTTTAGATCAGCAGCAGATATTAGATTCTTAAAAATAACTGCTGTAGAGATTTTTCTGGTATTAAAAATTGAAAACCTGGTAAAAAAAAAAAAAAAAAGGGTGCTAAAGAATATGGGAATTTTCTTTTATTAAATCTAAAGTTTCAATTCCAGTATTTGTACTAATATTTTACTTGTTTGTATGTATTCATACTTACTGATAACAAAACATTATTTTGTAACCAATAAATCCTTGTGAAGTAATTTTTACAATATAAGAAGGTTTTAGTTAGTTATATACAAATAATCCAAACTTCATATAAAAAAATAAACGGGAAAAGATACATAGAAATATGATCTACAATCAGAAAAATTCTCTAATCTGTGCCAAGGTGTGCAGATTATCTGATTTCTACTGAACTATATTTCTGTGAATTATTTGGTTCGTATTTTACAATTAAATGCTACGGAGATAAAATAATTAACCATGTTTATATTTAGGTATGAATAATTTTTATGCTTGTAACATAATGCCCAAGACAAATAAAAAAGTAATAGTTTTATCAATTTTAAAACTCAATGCATTATGTTTATGTATTAGAATAAGAGCTAGTGCATTTAACTGAATTAGCAAATATACAAACTATAAAGGAATAGTTAAGATTAATTAATATATTATAGTTGATACTTAATATTTAAATTTCCTTCATGCCCCCTCCACTGAAAAAAAGAAAATATTTTAGAAGTGCTAATAGACTGTTTCCTGCACTATTGAAAATGAAAAAAAAATACATTTGTACATTTGAAATACTTACCATCTCCAAAAATATTATGTTCATGATCTTTTATGCTTTGCAATCCCTCGAGAGAACTATTTAATACATATGTGTAAGTCCTAATTTTTCGCTTAAGAAGCAATTTTAACATTTTATCATTTGGAGCTTTAACATAGCTATCTGAAAGCATCTAAAAATAAATAACCAGAATTAAAAAAAAATCTTAAATTCTTACAAAGTTAACGTGGAAAATACACATGCATATAAAAAGTCATAAAAAGACTGAGACATAAGATTTTGATAAAAATTTTAAATACTCACATTAATATAGCCCTTCCTTAATAAGGTTTGATTCCCTAAATCCTTTTCATGTGGTAGGTACATGAACTCTATGGCTTTTGATAAAGCTACAACATCAAGAGTATAGTTAAATATAGCAGAATATTCCTGAATTTTCTGTTGAAATGCACTTTTTGTAATTTCATAGTTAAATTTTGAACCCTTCAGTTTTACTTCGTTCACTAGAGGAGAAAAAATAAAATGTCACATTAAATATCTTCCAATGAAAATAAAGAATAAACCAAAATACTGTCCTCTAAGAGGCACACACTTTTGCAGCAACATGAAAAAATATTAACAAATAAAATTTATTATTCTATTTCAGATTACACAACAGACAATAACTTACCCAATTAGCAGAGCTAGTGTGAACTACTGTAACCCCCTGAGTGGCGCAGGTTTTTGGATGTCATGAAGACCAGTACTTAAACAGCATTTATTAGTAAAATTTATGTAATTTCTTATATATTTGTATTATTTCTTATGTGCTATTTTTGTGTATTTCTCTAGTTTCATTTTTAAAGAAAGTAAGAAAGCAAAGTATCTTAATTATGAGCTAATATGTACCAAGTGGCAAAAAAATCTCATGACCAGATAAAGCCCATCATGTCGCTCAGAGGGTTAAATAACTTAAAATTTAGGTGAAACAAGGCTACAGCTATTTCAAACACTCTGATAGAAAATGAAATCCAAACACAAGAAAGAGCTTTGTGAGATAAACGAAATTCAGGAGGCACATATGCACATCTGAAACACGATGTCTATTCATATTTCATGCTAGATGAATAAGTGCAACACTAATAGCACCATTATGAACATGCAAATCCAGTTTGCTTAAAATATGTGACATAAACTACATATGTTTTAATAATCTTCTAGACTAGGGCATTGTCAATAAAGTTTTGAGTCGAGAATGTTTTTAACACCTTAGTCGTCACACCCGTCTCCCATACAGGCAGGAGGTTCGAATAAATTGTGCGTGCCCATATCTCACATGGGCTGTGCTTGTGCAATAAAAAGTCATGGGAATTACAAATTTTATCACATGGCCATATCAGTTTTATTTACACAGCAGATTCACAGATAGCAGTACAGTACTTTGTAATTTGATTATACAACAGTAGTATGCAGATTTAGAATACTTTTCTACATAGAACACGTTTTGAAAAGATTCAGTTTCAGTGCTAATTAATTTTTCAGGTTTACTATTTGTAAAATGAATAGCTCAAGTGAACAAGAGGATTTAAGTGTTAAAGAATCGGGAAGCGACTTAAAGAGCAACTTTTTTTCACAGATACTTTTGATTCCAAAGTATCAGAATTTAAAGAGAGTGATAACAGTAATGATCACATCCAACCTTTACTAGAATGCCAATGAAACAAAATTATGCCGGATGTCCAAGATATTTGTCCTCCACAATTTCACTTCAAACTATTGCCTGAAGTTAATATTTCATTTCAAGCCAGTTCAGGCATCTCACAACACTATGAGCATTTCATAAATGATGAAATAGCACATGTTAAAAACAAACTAATCGCTGTGTTCAGCATCAGGTAATGTTATTGGTAAAAGGAAACTGAAAAGCAGAAAAGAATAGAAACCTGTATCACTACATGAAATGCATTTGTTCCATGCGCTTTCAATTTTATAAGGTATTGTCAAAAAACCTGAGGAAAGCATGTATTGGACTAAGAAAAAATGACTGGAGACTTCTTTTTTTCACAAGTCATATAATCGATACTGTGAAATTAAAAAAAACACTTGCAATTTGTGAACAATCATTCTCATGATCCCGATAATCATCCTAACAAAACTGTAAAAAAGTTGGCCTATATGTGAGCATTTGAATAAAGTATATCAAACAAGAATTACACCTGAAAGATATATTACCATATATGAAAGTCTGATGTTGTTCATAGGATGTATATCTTGGTGTCAGTATATCCCTTGAAAAAAAATCGGAATCAAAACATACACACTAAGCCAATCTAGAACTGCTTATATGTGGTTAATATGTATAAAATATATGTGTACTTTATTTCATCTTAAAATCCAATCTCTATCGATACCTTCACAAGGTCATTATTGAAACAAGGCTACTGCATCACCTTAAGTTAATTATCATACTTCACCAGAATTGTGTGATATTCTTTTGACATATCAAACAGATGTAGTTGAAATGATTAGACAACACACATCTTAAGCACCGAAAAAAAAGCTAAAATCTGATGAAGTTATATAATTTAAACGTGCAAAAATCCTCACTCTGAAATAAGGACACAAAGGAAGTAACAATGTTAGCATCATTTCATGATTCTGAAACTGTTGAATAACAAAAAATAAAAAACTGCAAACAAAACCAAAGGTCATAACTTATTACTATGATACAAAGGGAAGTGTGGATCTTGTAGATCAATACCTTTCTAGTTATCAATAAAGTTCAATTTCTAGTTATCACATAAAGCAGAAAAGACTAGTTTTGTCAGCACTATAAATTTGTTCAAGAGACAGCCATTAATAAGTTTGAAGAATTCATCTGGAAATCTTTCAGCTGCTTCAGTATCAGCTGAAGATTTTCACCTGAAATTTATAACTGCCTTTTATCGTGGCTATTTTTAAATTTGGTTAGTTTAAATTTGTTTAAACTATATAATATGAGCACTCAGTTTCTGAGTCCATTTCCTCATGATATAATTTGGCTTGAGCCATTAGCATTGGACCTGTAAATAGCACGCCCTCACTGCAACATAGTCTCATTCATTCAATTATCATTTTTAGCATTATAAATGATTTATCTGTTATTCATTGCAAGTGGAAGACAAAATCTGCAAAAAATTCAAAAAGGCCTCTTTTCTGTTTATCTTCCTTTCTTTTAAAAAAAAATTGTTGTACAGTATGGATTTTACAATGCCATACTTCTCATATAATCTTGGGATGGATAAGCCTTCACTGATTTTTTCTAGCAATTCAATTTAACAGATCCTGCTGCAATTTGAGAACTAGACATAATCAAAAATTCAAATAGTAAACTTGATAACTGTAATAATTATAGCCTACAAAAATTAAAAAGGTAGATTAAATTAGAAAATTAAGGAAAAGCCCAATTTGAAAAGAGTGCAAGTAAACTCAAGTTTTTTAGATTCTTTTCCCTTCCTTGCTGCTTTATCAACAAAAGAAAACCAATATTCAGCAACATTCCACTCCAAAGAAATGCCTTGGGGCTTCACTTATTGCTAGATTAAAAAAATGCTAACGCTCTCACAACCACTCAAGTGCTCAAAGTGTGGCCATAGCCAACATCAATCAATGTACAGTCACTGGCCACAGTTTGATTACTTAACCTGGAAGTGTTTTGAATGTGAGATACAAGGATACAAGAGTTCCAGTTAGTCAGAAAAAAAAAAAAAAAAAAGAGAGAGAGACTTTAATGCATACTTTTATTTTCTTGAATACTATAGTTTGCATTCCTAAATTTCATAAAAAAAGTTCAATAAACGATATTTTTGGTTGATGGTCTAGAAATTCCGAAATTCGGTATCCGAAATCGGAGTATATATCCGAAATTCCGAAAAGTATCTGAAATTCGTATTGAGTATTTGAAATTCGGACCGTAATATAGTATCCGAAATTCGGACACTTCAACATCTGGAATCGTATACTGCAGATACACAAATGAAAAGATTTTTCATTTGCATTTTTGCAGATCAAAACTAGTCCTGTGAAAATTTGAAAATATAACGATGATTTTTGTTGTTTAACTTCTAAATTAACACAGTCATTTAGTCTGCACACCACGAGAGCCCTAAACAGAACTGCTACTTTAACACTGTCTGCTAATAAAAGTACCCTTGGGACTGTTCAAATAATGAATGCCTAAATAATAATAAGTGATAAATAATAAGTGAATGTCACAGAAAATTCAGATAATTTCATTTTCACTGCTTTTTCTGCGATTTCCCGAAGCAACATTTTTGATTATGACATTTTCGATTTTGCTACAGGCCTTTTTCTTGATTTTTAGCCAACAAAATACCTGCCAACTTTGTAAGGATAGGAATATCAGATTTTTAACAACATTTTAGAAAAAAGCATAAAATAATTTTACAAAGAAGGCTAACAGGTATCTGAATCTTTTAAAAAGAATTAAACAGGAAAAAGCGCTTATAGAAAATTAGAATAAATGAAACTAATTTGAACTTAATTACGGTAGCTCTTTTGTTTCTGATAAAAATTAATTAAAAAGTTCTGCTCCATAACATTTATTAGTCCATTTACATTTCAAAATCAAGACATTTGAAAATCAAAGACAAAAACATTTTAAAACACAATACAAAAAAAATAAAAATATTTTAATATTTTTTCTAAAAAAACAAAATTTTAATACACTGTTGTTATATTTACAACATCAAAATTCCATTATTAATATCTGTCAAAAATTTTGTTTGAAATTCACAAACCAGAAAACTTAAAATTTTTATAAATAAACTTATCTTAAAATTGTCAAAATCATGATTAATCACCAAATTTTGCAATACAAAACAAAAGAATGCATATAAATTTTTTAAAAAAGGCCTTTTTGCACAATTAAAGAGAATAAATTTAAACAGTAAGCAAAATTTACATGCTTAAAATACAAATCTGGTCACCAATCACCAAATTGGCAAAATTTTTTCTAACCTCATGGGGGAAAAAGGCAAAATTCATAAAAATTAATTTTGTGATTAGATTTTTAAAAATAGGGTTTTCCCAAAAATTATTATACATTCTTGAAAATATGTCAGATATGACTTGATCATAGGTTTAGAAATTTTGCTAGAAGCTATAGACAAGAAAATTTTCTCAAAAGCCAACCACCCATCGTCATCCCTTTTTTTATTTGACTGGTCATTTTTTCTTCAGAGGAATGCTATAAATTGTCTTCATTGTTATTAGTAGCACATAAGCAGAAGCATGTGAACTCTCCACATAAATGAGTGGCTGTCCTCCACCAGATTTACATTATTTTGATTACAGCAGAATTTTTTTCAGAATATCATTCCCCTTTTTTGAAGCCTTTTGTCCATTCTCATGAACAATTTCCAGATAATAGTAAGTGGAAGTGCAATTTTCATTAAGTGTGAACTTTAATCTTTTTGAAAGTCATACTTTTGTCACAGTAAGTCAAAATTAAAAACATTTTTCCACTGCAGGTAAATGGTACTTTTATTATTAATGCCGGCTTCAGAAGACTGTGTGAAAAATCAATCAAGCATTTTAAAACTTTTGTTGTAAATTATATATTCATCCAAAGTGTTTATTTGCACTTTGATTGGCAGTCACAGAAAAGCAATGGAACTGTCAGAATCTGACAATTGAAAATTTCTGCCTAAATTAGGAATCATTTCCAAAATGCCTACGGATACTCAAGGACCATATAAACTGTGTACACGCCTCTACAAATGATGCTATAAAGTACCAAAAACAAATAAAAATGCTTGGCAACATAGCAAATGATGCTAACTGGCAGATTATGGTTCTAATTTTTATCCCTTCCGATATGACCTATGACCAGACATAAGTTGCATAAAATTATTTGTCTAAGATTAGAAGGAAAAAATTAACACTACAGAAAATTAGCAATTGATTCATTATATTATATTAAACTGGGCAAATGAATAATAGATATATGGGGACTTCCCAGACACATTCTCTGTGACATGGTATTTAGTTCTATATCTCATGACCACCTTATCTTTCACATTACATTGTCAGACAAGTACTTATTCTTTGCTTTTACAATGTAATTTTATGCTACCTCCTTTCTTACTGAGTTGTATCTGTAGTTCATTTGGGATATTTTCCTTCTTTTTTTCTAAGCAAGCAGGCAGGCAGATGAGACTTAAATGTCCTGAAAAAGTGCATCCAAATGTGTAAGTCTGTTCTCAGCTAGCCAGGCCATATTGCCAACATAATAAAATTCAATTTTTTTAATTACTTTTCTGTGCTTTGTTTCTTTTATAAGGCCATATTACTTTACCACCATTTACTATGTTTATTTTTAGTACTGCAATTTTCTTAATTATTGACATATGAGTGCATGTTTTTACAGTATAGAAATTTTCCTTAAGAACAAATATATAATTCGTTTAAAAAAGTCGCCTGAAAGGATCATACACAACAAATGGCTTCATTAATATAACAGCTCACTTAAGAGATATGGTGAGAAATTGTATCACATCGAAAAAACAACTTACATAACATAGAGACAGCTTCATCTCTAGTCACACCAGACATATAACTAAAATCTGCATGCAAGTTATCCTTATGGTGTTTAATCATATTCTCTGGAGTATCAGGAAGAATTCTTCTGTTTTCTTCTCGTGTGCAAACATCAATAACAGGACTCCAACGAAACCATCCAACTTTTGGCTATCAAATAAGTAATAGATAAATATACAAATGTTTTAAAATTAATGGCGTGTTTCCATCACCGTTGTCCATTACATAGATATAGCCAGTTTTTAAGCATATATAGGGCATTTCCTATTGAATGTGACAAAAAGAAAGCATACCTGTGAATGCTGATATTATTTTATTTTGAAAAATTAAATTTAGAGTGAAACTATAGTGATCCAAGTTTCTATAGATGTGTTGTGTGTGCCCCTCCGGTGGCATGGCAAATATCCATGTGGTATTTTAATTCCTGCTACACTGTGATAGAACATCCTTTGTTAATGATTCGAGCACTTCAGTTAGCCGTTGCTTCAGTTGCTAAAGTCCTGTGAAATGGAGACACAAATACTTTGTCTTTAACAAAGTTCAACAGGAAAAAAAAATCACAAAAGGTTAGATCACAGGATCTCGGGGGCTAAAAAAGCAGTTACTTATCATTCGACCTAGCATGGCCAATCCAGCAATGGGGTAGACAATTGTTCAAGTACTGACATATATTTTTATGCCAAGGTGATTAGCAACATCTTGCTGCAGAATAAAGCCAGGAACTGTTTTCCCCAACTGAGGAAACAATGGCTCTAACATATCTAGGTAAATGCACCCATTAATCGGTCTATCCATGAAGAAAAAGGACCCAAAACACAAGTATTAGAAATGGCGCAGAAAACGTTCACCTTCAGAAAATCACACTATGTTCCATTACACCATATGGACTTTCTGTGCCCCAAAAGTGTAAATTATGGTGATTAACATTACCAAAAACATGAAAAGTGGCTTCATTCATAAACACAGGAAACAAGCCTGTTAGCAAAACTACCTCCAGCTTATCTTTGAACTATTTTTCACCTTCATTATTCAGAATGAGTTAGTTTCAGTTCTCAGTGCATCAGACTGGATAAATAATACTCTTATAAAATTATTATTGGCTGTGTGAATTTTAGTTTCATTTATATCACCAGCATTATGCAAGAGTCATATAACATGGATTAGTGTCGAAATGATGCCCTGCAGGACAAGACTGCTATTTTTAGAAAAGAGAAGGGAAATAAAAAATTAAAATAAAGAAATAAGGCACTACTGTTAATTTAAATTATGATTTATATTTACATATTTATCTTACACACACACATATATGTGTGTGTGATATTTTAGAGGTTCACAGCCATTGGTACATTCATACAATTTAGCAAAGAGCTGGCTAAGGAAGAAGAAACCAATCCAGTTTTTAGTCATCACTGAGAAATATGCTGCACAGATATGACTGGAAGGAAAATCACAAGCTTGATTGCTAGGGTATCATTTTTTCTTTGAGCAGGAAAAATTCTTCAGAAATACATTTTTGCATAAATTAGTATATTAGGGATGCTAAACATGGCCCACAATTTCTTTAAACACAGTTTACATTTTAGATAACAGAAAAAGAAGCTTATCAAAGAGACATGACTTTCTCAGGCAGAGCAAGCAAGCAAAAGGTGATGCATACAAACTGCAGTAATATTTATAACCCCGGCAAGTTTTTGCTTTAATTCTGAGCATTAATTGGGCAAAAGGTCTCGCAATGCAGAAAAATAGCAGGGAAAGAGTGATGCAGCATGTTGCATCACTCTTTCCCTGCTATTTAGTGCATGCTGCATCACTCTTTTCCTGCTATTCACTACTTTCCCTGCTATCCCTAGTGACATAAAATGATGCAAAGCATATCCTTGAAGACGGTATGTGTTTAATAATAAAATTATGAAATTAAAGATCTATTGCCAGTTGGTTCTAATTAAGTTTAATAAATTTGTTTCATATTTTATATATAATGTAATAATATTATTAATTTATTATATATACACACATATGTAATAATTGGATTGTGTAGATGATTTGTTGATTCTCAAACTGCACACACAAACTGAGACAGTGGTGTAAATGGAAATGATGGACTTAGAGACAGGTGTGGCTGAATTCAACTTGATTTTACTATTGGATAATGTCTTTTTAGAGATACAATACTTGCTTCACATGGAATTATGAGTGCAGTATATACCCTACAATTTTAAAACTTAACCCATGTTCAAGTAATGGATGATAGTCACACAAGTGGCACCTGCAAGCTAGAGTAGGAAAGAAGGGTGAAAGTGCATATTTGAATTGCAGTGGTATTATAGTAAAATTTTTGACTGGCTAAAATCTGTATGTAATGCAGAAAGTTAAGAAGACATAATCCTGGGTTAGTTTTCATATATGATGAAGTTTTGATAAAGCTATTATTATTTTAAAAACTAGTAGTACCTCAAATAGATCTCAACTATATTTAGAATACAGAGCAATAAGTGCCCAAATTAAAAGTGCAGAATTAGGGGCTAATGCTAATTTAATGTGTAACTCACAGTTACATATTTTTTATCTAGCGTTTCGAGGCTTTACGGAGAAAAAGGCTAAGTGACACAAAACGTTTTTTGGAAAAAAAAACATGAGCACAGGAAGAGAAATTTTGTAAAATATACGCCATTCCAATGAAAACCAATGTACTGCTTCAAGATGAAATTTATAAATATTAGAATAATACATGATATAATATGTAAATTAAATTTTGAGTGCAACTTGAAAGTCTTTAAAATATAAATTTGTGAATTTCAGGTGTCTGGAAGATCACATAACAAATTCTCGCAGTCTCGTGAAAATCTTTCATAAAAAGTATTGTTGTCAATTAAAATGAAAATGTTTCTGGTACACTGCTATGGAAATCTATTAAATTTAATATTTACTATAAAACCAAATCAGATTTTCTTATTGTAGAGCAATGTAAAAATTAATACACAGAAGTTTAAAATACTATATGAAACTTCGATTAAAATGGGTAGGTCCTCTACAAGCGAATTAGCATAACAACTTGCTGATGGCTGTGCGATGCTTAAATATGACTCATATAAGAAACTCCATTCCTTACACACCGTAACTGGCTTTTAGCATTTCCCCCCCCCCAAGTTTACATTCACATTTTATGGCCACAAAATTATTTATAGCACTTACCTATAATAAAAAATAAATATAGAAAAATTAAAAAATCAAGTTAAGATGAACAACTTGTATAATCAAATTATGTCTTAGAAAATTTAGTAAACATACTTTTAGATTATTCAACTACTTGCTCAGTAAGTTCATGACCATATGAGAGTCTCCTAACTAAAAAAGCATTAAATTTGGGGATTAGAAGTGTTCCTAGGGGTCAGCAGATATGTGCTATCATTGCTTGTAACCTTCCCAAGGAGAGGATGTGAAGAGTAAACACATAATGTAAAACCTCAGGTCAGATTATAGCAAGATAAAATGTAGTATTAGAATCTGTTCATGATATCCAGATAGCAAAATGTTGGAGCTTAGAGATTTTCCTCTCCTCATCTCCAATCTCAGGGGGACGTACACAGCAAATTTTGAATAGAAAAACTATGAGTAGAATGAAAGCATAAGATGGAAAAGAAGACAGACTGGGAAAAAATCAAATTTGAAGCAAAATTGTCATAATTAAGGTTTCAAATCTTCATAATTGCTTAGAAAAGGCCTTTCAAAATTTTCTGCACAATATTATAAACATAAAAATTTTGCATACATCCATTAATTGTTGTGCATAATCACAACAATTTTCAAAATGGTATTGTACAACTAATCTCCATTCCATTTAACATCATTTTGAAATAATTTTAGTGAAATTATGCTTTTTATTATTACTAAGATATTTCTAATTACATTGGAAGATTTCTTACAGCTTTCTCTAAAAACTAACACATCCATTTTATGGGTAAATCCACTTTGTTCTGCACCAGTGGGCAAGGTGGCCATGCAGTTGCTTCTAAAAGACCTCTATTCCTCGCTTAAAGGCAACTGGCCTTTTTGAACTGCACTATAACATTTCATTTTATTAAAAAAAATATTCATTCCACTATAAAAATAATGATTACATATAAAAATTATAAAGTGGCAGCCTTCAAAGTTTGTTTTCACTTCTTTCTTAAAATAATTTAAAAATTCAAAATATTAATTAAAAGGTACTCAACAATACAAAAAATATATTAATAATGTTAAAAACCTTGAATAAAAAATCTTAAATTTCTTAAAACAACTTAGCAAAATTAGAAATGTCAAACACAATAAAATTTCAATTAATATTTTCGCAACACAATACCATATTTTAATACCCAGTATACTGAAAAAAGTATCACCAATTTGTAATATAACTGCGATTAGAAAGGGCAGAAATGATAATAATCTCGTAACCATACTTGAAGCATGATTTTCAATCTTGAATCAGTGAAAAATGTTGGTTGGTTTATTTGATTATGACAAAGCACTGGATATCTGCCAAAGAAGAGGGATGCCTTTGTGGAGGACTGTCTAAAAGAAAATGGTTTGTATACATGGGGAAAACCATGAAAACTTCCATGCAGCTAGTCCATTCGTGGGATTCGAACCTCAAATTGAACTAGTTGTGCTCAGCTACTTAAAACTGCTCAGCCTGTGGTGGGGCCCCTAGTAAAAAATGACTTAATTTATTTGCAGAATGCCAAGGCAATGTAGGTTAATATGCAGATCAATGACTTCCAAAGCATTGTACCTTTCAAATCACTAGTTATATCTCTTTACTGTAAATGCTATGCTGAAAACACTCCTTAAACCCTTTTAATGACTTAAGCACATTTAATTTTTCTCATACACTACTTTTAATTTGTTCCGCAAATGACTATTTGAAAAGACAGCTGAAACATTGGGCAGACAATGAATAAAAAAAATTAATTTTTGGTGAATTTTCCATTCTTTAAATTTTGAAAGATGGTTGAATAAACTTTCCATTGGAGATCCCATGAGAAATAAATTCATCCTGTCAGACTAAATTTTAATTTTAATGATTCGATCGTGTAGAAGATTTGTCGATTCCCAAACTGCACACATAGACTGACAAAGCCATGTACATGGACTTGCAGACAGAGGTGACCAAATTCAACATATTATTATTGAATAATGCCTTTTTGGAGACACAATATTTGCTTCACACAGAACTATGGATGCAGTATGCACCCTGCAATTTTTAAAACTTAGCCCATCTTTAAACAATGAATGATACAGCGACCCGAGAAGCACATGCAAGCTAGAGCAGGAGGGAAGGGCAAAAGAGAGACAGCATAGTTGGATTGCAGCAGTAGTTATAGTAAAATTTTTCTTCAATCTGATTTTCAGAAAACCATATGCAATGCAGAAGGTTATAATGACATAATATATATATATATAATGTTGTATGATCTTAAATTCATTTAGTGCGAAAACAAGTTACTACAACTTGCGCAATATCTGCAAAGTTAGTTAATAATAATTTATTTCCTAAACAATATTGATTAATTGATTATATTATCTTCTAAGTTTAATTAAAGTAGAATTATTTTAAAAGAGTGAACCTATACCGGCAAGTTATATTTTGAAAAATGTTTTGAAGTAACTTGAAAGTAAAATGTTAATAATGTTTTAACGAGGACTGGAATTAAATCATCATGAAGAACAAAATTTCAATTGTAAAAGGAAAAATTAAGTTAAAAACATGTAATCATTGTCATTGATCGGAAATTAGTTGACTTTTCAAGGGGAACAAACCAACTCCCGTTCAATGAACAATAATTAATAAAAATACGTAAATACGAAGGTGTTTCGTCTTTACTCGAGTTATAAGGTAAAGCCAAACCGGCAATTCTAGTCAGGCCAAATATTTCCGCGAATAGAAGGGATTACGAACCAATGCAGATACTCAAAGAACTTATTCTTATGAAGCATTTTAGCCAATTCAATTTGGAGTAATAATCAATATTGTTTAGGAACTATATATATATATATATATATCCATAAAACTGCTATTTTTTTGCATTATTTTGAAAGAAACAGTATATCAAATTTACAGCAGACAGCAGTAAAGGTTCATCAAAGTGTAACCAGAGGCAGAGAAAGATGCTGAGATAAGCAGACAAGCAATGGAGCAGAGGCAAAAATGGAAACAGAAGAGTACATGCTATGTATTATGGTGAAGTGGAGGCTCTTAGTAATTGCCTGAAACAGTTATTGACATTACATTATAAATTCGAGAATGATATCCTGCTATTGAATTCAAAAGCAGTAATTCAAGCCATTGGCTCTTTAGAAATCCTTATATCAACAGAAGTTCTTCAGTGCTAAGAATTATGACAAGGCCTATTGCAGAAAATCCCTGGATACAGTGGCATCTATGGAAATGAACAAGCAGATATCCTATACGAAAAGGTGCATCACTATTATAATCAACGAACTAAAATATGTCACATCCTACAATAAGCCTAAACATAAAACAGTCTATGAAACAAAGACATCACTTGAAATAATTGGAGAGCATTAAGACAAAACTATGGAAGGTTAAGTTCTTGCTTGCCTGCCACAATATCCACAATGTAATGCTGTGGCCCTTTTTTTTTTACTACTTATATGCCATGATTGCCTGAAGCGAACATCTTTACTGAAATGGCATACTTGAACAAACATTTTTTGCACTCTGTGATCTTATAGGACCCATGAACAGAACTCACCTTTCTCACTGTGGGGGGGGGGCACTTAATGATTATGACCAAGACCACCCACTATCGGTGTGCCAGAGACTTATATTAGGCAATGAATTTTTTTCACTTCTGTTTTGTTGTATTTTGTCTTGGGATTAGGAATGAAAAAAGTTATTTTTGTATAGTGTTATTCAATAAATAAAGTTAAAAAGACAAGAAAGTCCTAACTGCTTTTCTATTCAGAAAACTGGACTTTTCAATAATGAAATGAGAAAGTAATACAAAAACCTAGAAGAAGCTAAAAACAGAAATTACAATAATCAGAATTACTGTGGTAGTCTAAATGAAAATGTAGTAGAGAAAACCTGTGCATCACGTATGTTTTATCGATATTGCAAGATACGAAGAATACTATTTTTAAAGCTGCTGTACTTGTTCAACACTATGAGATATCTTTGCATTATTTTATTTGTTTATTTGTAAGAGCACAGAAAATTGTACTTTTGAACAATGTAGGGGCTACGTGGAAAAAGCTGGAAAACAGATCTGAGAATAATTACCATCTCAAAGCACACAATTACTGATAAGAATTAATTATTAATTTTAAAAAATATGAATAATTACTTCTCTATGAAGTTTTAGACAGAATAATCAATGAAACAAAACAACAAGAAAGGAACATGCAGCTGAATTATTTAAGAGCTAAAACTGAATGGAATTTAGTAAATAGTAATTTAGGAGAATTTAGTAAAGTCAAAATTCGTTAATCCGGACTCGTTGGGACTTTGGCGATTCCGGATTATTGATTTTTCCGGATTATAGATCATCAGTTTAAATCTGGTAAGATGGCATGCAGAAATTATAAAATTAAAAATATGAAGCCATAATTTATGAAATAAAGAACAATTATGATCTAAAGGGTATCAAAATTTACAAAAAAAAAAAAAAAAAAAAAAAAGCTTAATATTTATTTGTTTACTTTATTAAAACATTTCTTTCAATGTAAGTTGTTTAAGTTGCTTCGTTTTTTATGTGATAATACATTCTCTTTAATTCTATAAACAGACATAATTTCTTATTCATTTACAAAGTTCCGCTGTTCCAGTTCTATAATTGCTGTGTCGAGAATACCGACTAATTTGTCAATCGAAATTTTTTCGTTTTCAATAACCTCTGTCACTTTCTTCGCTATCAGAAGTGAATTTATAATGACGAGGAATTTGATTTAAATCATATCAAACACGGAGTACATCGAGATGAAATACTACATTTAGTAAGGAATTATAAGCCAAATAAAATAAAAACATCTGCCCTGAAGATAAGGATAGTGCTGACAGATCAACTTCCAATTCATTGCGTGCCGCAGCATTAAAGATAAACAAAGTTTAGATAAACAAACGTTAAAGTTTAGATAAACGAAGGATATGCCTTTATCCATTTTTTGCAGCAATTCCACTTTTTGTTTAATGGACTTCGAAACATACTTTCGCTTTGTAGATCCTTTACATATTAGTAAATATATATCAGAAATTCTATTTGACATAATCGAAAGTTCAAGCTTACTTTTATAAAGTTGCTGTAACAGTCTGCAAAAAATAATAAGCCGAATCCAATTCGAAGATTAAGGAACAACGTAATCTGCAACGTTAACTGAATTAGATCATTTTAGCTTAGCTTATACCGTCCGTTATACATTAAATGTGCATTCGTAAATGTATTTTGCGCATGCGCACACGCATATTCGCAGCCGTAAAGGTCTTACACGCATGCACAGAAATTTTGTAACTTTGAGGTCCGGATTATAGATCATTCCGGATTATGGGTGTCCGAATTAATGACTTTTGACTGTAGTAACAATTCTACTAACAAGAAAGTAAGACAGCTCTCTCACCATTGCTATTGATTTTTGTAAAATGATTAAAAATTTTAACATAAAGATGACAATAATTTGTACAATACAAAGATGATTTAGATTCATTAGTACATTGGCGATTCCGAATATGGGATTTTTCTGGATATTAGATCAACTTAAATCTAGTAAGATGGCATGTCGAAATAAAAAATATGAAAGCTTAATTATGAAATAATGAAGCATTTATGATCTAAAGGATGTCAAAAGTTACAAAAAAAAGGCTAAATATTTGTTTACTTTATTAAACATTCAACAACTTCAATGTAAGTTGTTTAAATTGCTTCGATTTTTGTGCTAATACTTTCTCTTTAATTCTATAAAGAGACATAATTTTTTGTTCAGTTACAAAGTTTCATTTCGTTCGAGTCCTATAATTGCTGTGTTGAGAATTCCGACTAACTTATAAATCGAAATTTTTTCATTTTTCTCTCTGTCCTTTCATTTTCCTCTCCACTGACCTCTCTGCCACTTTCATCACTTTCGGTAGTGGTAGTTTATGGATCTAGAACCATACTACAGATTTTTCCATCCGTTAACTGATTGCTGATTGATAATTGGGGCATTGTCATCACAATGAAAAACTGTTATATCATCTTCATTTATTACCTTGCTCCCCTTAAATTTCATAATGTAAAATCAACGATGTTTCTAAATAGAATGTTTCAGTTTGAGATGTATGCCAAGCAGATAGATACATGGCTACAAAAGCCAAATTATTGATCATAAAATTTATGCTAAAATTATTGTTTCTTGAATAACGAGGTATTTTATTTAGTGCTGAAGTGAAATTAAGAATCAGAATGCTCTACATGTTTCATTATGGGAAAAAAAATAAAATGTACATGCGAAAACCATACAAAAATTCTTAAACAAACCAAAAAAAAGGGGTTGTTTGCGGCTTTGAGGTCCAGATTTTAGACCATTCCGGATATTGAACGTCCGGATCTGACTTTGTACTGTATTAAAATCTATTTAAATGCCAGTGAATATTGAACATAAAGATTACATAGCATTTTTGTTACATTATTTATCTATGGAAGTACTAAAAATTATTACGCAACAGCCAGATTTTAAAGGTAATGACTTTAACCTCATCAAACAGCTTCTGTCAAAAAGATTTAGTGCCAGAAAAGTTCTTGTGAAATTTCATGTCACAAAAAATTACAGCAATTTTATGCATAAATAAGTACATATATTAGCAAATATCTAGCAGGATTAGGAATTAAGACAGAAGAGATTTAAACAATTACCAATGAAATATAAAAGCAAGTAAGGAATGACAGGAAAGAGTATTTCATGAATGAAGGGGAGAAAATCAGAAATTCAAAACGCCCAGCAGAGAAATTTGATGTACATGATAATGTTCAAAATGTGAGATGATCAGAAAACCTACAATTAAACAAAATGCAAAAAATTCTAATTATGAAGCAGCTGCTCCAAAAGAAGGCTTGAGTGAAAGATACCCACTTCTTCCAGGTGCAAGGAGGAAATATAGATTTGAAGTTTGCTACTAGTGCAGAAGGCATTTTGACTTTGGCTTATAAAAGAGAGAAAATGTTTTCAGCCATGGCTATACCAAGACAATCAATAAATCCCCGACATCTGGTCGCCAGTTCCAATCTGAAATGAGCTTCTTTAAACATTCTCAAAACAGCATGATGATACGAAAAATAAAATGCAGTAGACAGAAGTAGTAGACAATCATGTATTTATATGAGGAACAGACGCTATATATCCAATGACTTACATAAAATGTGCCAATATAAAGAACCATGCAGTGATAACTACATTAATTAACCATTAACCATGGGTTGCCTGTTAAAAGAATCAGCTGCAATTTACAAACTTTAAGAATATCACCAGAAGAAAGTGAATATTCAAATTTGAGAAGCAACTAAAACCATTGGCAAAAACTACACAAAAGTAATTACCAATATAGAAATAAAAGATGTTACAGAGAGCGAGAACCTACCTCACATTATTTATGCTAATAAAAAATGAATTACACAAAACACACTCTACTGAAATATCAGATACATTATAATACAAATAGTGTAAGATTTAACTGAATGGAAACAATGAAACAAATGTTAAGAATTATTCAGTACATTATATGAAAGCTAAAGCAAAAGATTTAGATAGAGGGTTAGTTATAATTAGGGTTCCTAGAAGTAAGAAAGAATGCTGCCAAATTTTAGAACAAGCAAGGAAAAAGGAGTAAATTTAAAGAGATAAAGAAGAAATATTTTCCGAGTAAATACAGCCTATCAAGCCCCATTAATGTCAATCATACAATACATTTTGCTTTGATATTTGGTGCATTTTATTCTTTGCAGCTACCAGGTGTTTAAGTATTAATATAGGATTCTTTAACACTTTTCATTAATAAGTTTTCGACCAAATTTTCCAATGCATAATATTTTTGACCATTTCAAGCATTTCTACCTTTTAGTTTTGGGGTTCTTTGCACAAATCATTCATTTCAAAAATCTCCATTTGTATATTATTTTATCATACATAAATCAATAACAAAAATTACCTTATAATTTGATGCTTCAATGAGGTTTAAAGTTGCAAAACGTAAACACTCAACTGTCCTCCAAGAAGATGGAGACTGGCAATTTAACGTTGAAGCAAATTCCATACTATTGTTGAAAACTGTATAATTATTAGAATTTACTGCCCAATCAGCAACAGCAGATCCACTTTGAGCTATTACACGATGAATTTTCTCTAAAATTAAAAAATTAACTCCTTTTTTGGTATAAAAACAACCAAAATAAAAATACAATTCAATAATAAACTGTAAGATAAGAACATAAATTTAATACAGTCATGTTTACAATAGATTTATTCATAAGCTCTGCTATTTTAAACACTTCATGCACTTTTGGTTTAATACACTTATAAATTTTCTATAATCATGTCAGAACAGAAGCAGGAACAAGCATTTTCCTTGCGTGCATATACATTCACTACATTAACCCTCTTATTATGACTAAAATTTCTAGAGTTAAGACCACAAATTTAAAGAAGTGCAGAGTAATCAAATATACTATTGTTCTTTAAAAATAGAACATCTGGAAGGAATGTAACTATAATTTTTATTTTTTCCAAACAGATAAAATAGGAAAAACAATCAATTATACACCATTCACTTACATGGCACCTGAATCAATCTGCAAGTATTCAGTGATTTTACTACTATTGAAAAGCTTAGAAAAATTAAGAAAGGAATTTAAAAATTTCATTGTGATAACTTGGAAATTCACATATAAAACACTGATAAATTAAATTAAAGTCTTTGAGAAAACGGGGAAGAAAAATGGATTTTAAGGTAAAATATAACTTCATGGAATTCCTTTTATTGCGGCAGACTTCAGTTCTTTAACTGAAATAGATAATTTTAGCCTAGCTTACACCGTCCGTTATACATTAAACACGCATGCGTAAACATATTATGTGCAATGCATGCGCAGAAAGTTTGTAGCTTTGAGGTCAGGATTATAGTTGTCCGAATTAAAGATTTTGTACTGTAATACAGATTTTCCGTAAGTCAGCTTAGGCAACAATAATTGTTTTATGAACTGGAATAATTAATTCATGCAAATTTGTTAATTTTTTTGCATAATACTCCATTTGTTAAGAGAACAGAAAAATTTGTTTAGGAAATATATGTGTTGTTATGTAGAGAAATTATCTGATAGCGTTGTAAAAACTAGGTGAATGATTTTATGATTTATGGAAATTTAAATTTTATTTTGATTCTGAATTATTTAATTTAAGGCTTTAATTTTGGGGAAAAACAGATGCTTCTGGAAATATTATTTAGTTTAAAAGAGTATTATTTATTTTCCTCTATTTGTAAATCTTGTACAAACTTTTATTCATTGTGAAAGAAGCAGGGAAAGGGAGGCAATTTTCGCCAAGTCATGATTTCGTGCGCTTTAGAATGTTCGAGAAAGAATTTTCATTGTTAGTTGACCTTAAGAGAAGAAAGTACGTGACGGAAAGGTCAAAGGTTGCTACTTGTCTTTCAATGTAAGTCGTTCAGGTTTTTGGCGATTGAGGGTCCGGTTGTTGGCTAAGTGAAGAAGGGCGCGCATGCACGATCACCCTTATTTCCGCATTCTGGAGTTGAAAACGAAGATTTTGCCATAATTAAGGGGGCGATAAGTGAAGCCATAGTGGGAGCCCGTTTGGTGAAGGAGAAGAAGGAAATTTGAGTTGGACACACTTACTTTTGGCTGACTCTCGGACTGACTCGCTGATTTTTGGGCTTGCTGGACAAAATGTAAGTGACTCCGAGAGGTGTTTTCCGGCGGGGAGCGGCAAATATGCTCCCCGGCCGCGTTTTGGTTAAGAGGCGAGACTCTCTTACACACTTACTCTGGACACTCTTACTCTTGACTCGCTTAGGCACTCACTGCTTGGATTCGCCGATTTTCGGGCTTGACGGACTTGTTGACGGAGACTGAGACTGAGAAAAAACTTGTGGGTGTTGCGAAGGAGAAAGGAAAAGATTTAGTCGGCATCGAGCTGTGCTTCCGGCGGGGAGCGGCAATTATGCTCCCCGGCCGTGGGTTTTCTCAAAAATGCGAAGAAAAAAAAAAAAAAAAAAAAACTGTTGAGCGAATAACAAAAAAAAAATTAACAGAGACTTGGGTCTCTATCTGTATCGGCAAAAGTCAGGACGTTGTCCTCTGAACTCCGACTTGAAAACAGAAGGAATTATGTCACCTTAGTCAACTGGAAGCCTGCGTTAGCCGTTCTCTAAAATGCCTAGCTTAATTGTCTACGTTTTCCTTGGTGGAGCTGAGAGTCTAGGCAGACAGCCGTGCGGTGTAAGCTGTTCTCTTGCTTCCAGTGGGAATAATTTTCTTCTATGGAAACCAGTAGCAGGCGTAAGATTTGACGGTATAGCTGATGTAATTTATTGTCGTGCCGTTCGAGTTTCTGGCTTGCGGATTTGCCAAGTGACGTAAGGATAGAGCTAAGATATGAGCTCTCCTCCACTTCAAGAGGCCCACACCAGATAAGTTTTTTTTTTTTTTTTTTTGTTTGAACTTTAAATCCTCTCACGGCAAAATTTAACATTGGTGCCAGATGTCTTAACAGATAAGTTGTATATTTTTTTTTGTGTTTATTCGGTCCTCTCACGAAACTCTTTCAATATAACATTGGTGCCGTGACCTCTGCTTAGTGAAGGATCGAATCAGTAACTGATTTTTTGAATTTATTTATTTCGTATAACTTACTGTTTTAAGAAGGTGTTAAATTTTGGGTGCTAGGATTAATTAGAGTTTTTGATTTGTGTTTGCTTATTTGTTAATACGAGAGTGATAAAGTTTGAAAATGTGTGTGAATTTCAAAAATTTTGGACTTTAACATTAGGCAAACAGAATTGAACTTTAAAATTAGGAAAAATATATATTTTAATGTAGCAGAATAGGTACTGTACATTCTTACTGTTGAAAATCCTTGAGTGTTTTCTAGATGTGTATTTTTGATTTTCAACGTACTGATTTATGATACAAGATGGAAAATGAATTATTTCACGATAATCCTATGCTATTTGTGTATCCTTGTATAAAGTTTCGAGTGCTTGTCGGTAAAAACTGGACTCATTTTTTTGAGCACTTCTAAGAGAAAGAGATTAAAGACTCTAATTATTTTACTGAATGAGACAAGCCATAGCTATGCGTAGCTAGAAATTTTTTTTGTGTTTTTGCTACTTATTTAACCTAGAATCTTGTGAAATGTGTAATTGTGAGGGGTAACGTTAGAGAAATTTTGATTTTTTTTTTAATTGATTGAATAATATTTTGTGAAATGTATGTAATGTTTTCATGATTCTCTAGCGTAGTATATTATTGCTTTTTGATTTACAATGTTTTGATATGATCCCAGTATATTGTGTAATTGTTAGTAATTTAATTTAGTATTGAGCAATGAATTTTATAAGTTCTTAAGGCATAATGATACAAATGAATGAGTTAGAAAAATTGAAGATTGTTTTTCAATTGCAAAATTCTGTTTTAAAATTAACATGGGTTAGATTTGGATTTTTGCCTGAGATCAGCAATAGTGATGTTTGCATATTTAATTTGTTTGGATTGAATTCATCAGCTTGAGTGAAGTTCTAATTAGTTTAATGAGTCAGAGAAATTGGGATTAGTTATCTTCTGAGTTTTAAGTTTGTGAAGAGTTGTCATGTGAGAATTGTTTATTTAGTCTTGTGAATTGTAGAAAGTGAAGTTTAATGAGAATTTTGTGACAACGGGAATTTGTTTTGTGAAAATTTTGAAATAAGTTTGAGAAGATTGGTTACTTTTGCTCTGTACTCACAAGTGGGAATTTTCTGTTGATTACAAGTAGTTTGTCTTGAATTTGCTAGTGAATCGTAATAGATTTGATTTGAGTTACTGAATTTTCTTTCTTGGTTGGACTTGTTGCTGAATTTGGGGTTAATTCTTGTTTTGGCTTAAGTTTTGTATTTGAATTGGTAGTATCAAAATAGTTGTATCAGGTTTTTGTTTTGTTTTGGTGGTTTCTGCCAAGGTCCGTAAAATGTAAGTTCTCTGATGTTTGGTTTCTGTGGAAGAATTGAGATTTCTGTGGTCATAGGAAAATAGTAGAATTTGAGTTATGGATTTCGTTTGTGTGATTTTTAGGGATTTTGAGTTACGAGTTATGAGTATTTTTTTTAGTTTAGCACTTTTGAGAACTTTGCATTTGTTGCTTGCAGTTAGGTCTTGCGTGAAGTTGTAATGTCCTGAAAGCTCGTTTTCTTGTAAATACTTGCACTTCATGGTGGCACTTGACCTCTTACACCGGGGGCAAACAGGAACTTGTTATCTGAGAAATCTATTGTTGTATCTCTTTCATTGTGTTGGTTCAGGATTGTAACGTTTCGGTCAGCACACTTTTCTTTCCGAGATAAGAGATCTTATGTTCTCTTTCAACGTGTCTGGAGATTTGCTTGATACGTAAAGTTTGAGTCTGTCATTTATAATACAGCGCTCTTCTCAGCTTACATGGACGCGGTAAAGAGTTACTTTGTTTCTTTTGTTTGGGTGGAGGTGTTGCTGAAGGCTGCTACTTAGGTTACTATACAACATTTTGGAAGAGTCTGATGCAGAATAGATCTCAGTTTTTGCCTAAAATTGGGGGGTTTGTTTTGAACACTTTTTTTGATTTGTGATATTTTATTTAGTGTTCTAGTAACGTGCTTCAGTCCAGCTTTGATTGATTTCTTTGACTAGTTGAATTTTTTTTTTTTTTTTTTTTTTTGTGGACCTAATGGATTTTTAGAATTACTGAATTTTTTGGTGTGGTCTTACTAAGGGGACTTAAGTTTGGTGTTATTACTCACGGGTGTTTACCTTGAGGTTTGAAAAATTTTTTTAGCGACACTTCACTCTTGCTGGTTGATTTTTTTTGGCTTGATTTGAATTACAGTGAAATATTTTTTTGACTTGACATGGTTTAACGCAATGACTATTTGTGTATTTGTTTAGGTATTGCAATTTAAAATTTTTTTGTTTAAGTGTCACGGATCTCATTGCTCATTTGAATTATGTACGAAATTTTTACAGTTTAATTGTATTTTCATTTTATGTGTATATGTGTATCTTGGTAGTATTTGTAAATTTTTGGCCAAACGTTATTTTGTACATGCATTAGGTTGTATTATTATTATTATTTTTTGTGTGTCTGGGATGACATTCTAATTGGTATTTGCACAGCGTATTCTGGATGCTATTTTCGGAATTGATTTTGGTTGAATTGAATTTTTGGACAATCACGTTTTCTTTCTGATTTTTTTTGTGTGGGGTATTTTCGGCTGGTTCCGAGGTTCCTTGTGTTGTAACGTTCTTTTCTTTTCTAATGCTTGGCCCTGATCAGGCCGCTTTTGTTCTTAGACGTGATTGTTTGGGATTCATTCCTGGAAGTTATTCAATTTCGTAGTACTTAAGGGGATATTTACTCTTTTTTTTGAATACGTTCATGTGACATATTTTATCTGGAAGTGTTTGAATTATTAGTGTGTTTATCTTCTCAGGAATGTATTTTATGTATTTGCGGCGCGTTAATTATCTTATTTTTATTTATTTCATTTTTTTTTTTTTGGGTGTGAACAATCGGATTAGATTATTTCTTTCTTCAGGTGTGTGTATTCGAACACATTCAGTGGCTTATCTATTGTAAGGCAAAAATTGAAAGATAAAGTCTTCTTCAACTTTGAAAGAGTGATTGTTCTTCCTTGGTCGAAGGTGAGACGTAGGAGGGTGAAATCTGGTTTCTTTTAAGGTCAAGTTCCTCTACTAAGGAGTATTGTGGTGCTGAGTTCACATTCCGGGGTTGGTTGCTTTCATTTTCTCGCGTTGAAGGCTGCAGGGGGGAGTTGTTAACACAATGATTTCTAACTACAGGGTTTTCCCTCGCTTGCATTGACAACTCCGTACTCATTTAATGTACTCCATGATTGTGCTCAGCAGAAATTGTCACAATAGTAGAATGTGTTCGACCTCAGGTGAAATTGTTTACATTAATGGACTGAAAAGGAATGAATAGATAAATAAACGTTCAGAAATGTGGCCACACAGAGACTGCAACACTAATGTGATGCAATGAACTGAAAAAAAAAAAAAAAGAGAAATTCTTTTTGTCATAAAATTATTGATTGATCTTAGACATATTTTGTTTGTGATTAACGCCTTATATTTTATTTTTATTTTTGTATGTGTTCTGAGTATTTCTAGGTTTAATTAATTAAGTGATTTAATTGATGTTTTGATTAATTGTTTTTTTAATGATCTTCCTTGAGTATTTAATTAGTAATTGCTTTGATTAATCTTGTTGTTTTACTTGCACATTTTGGACTTTAAATTTAACGTGTCAGTAATGTCACTGTACCAAGTAGTCGTGTGAAATATTGTTACATTATGTTATCCTTTAGCCTTATTGCACAGTATGAGTCATGGTATTTCAAGAAGTGTCTGTCTGCTAAATTTTGGTAAACCAAAATTTAATTCCTTAGGGGAAAGGAATGTTATGTAGAGAAATTATCTGATAGCGTTGTAAAAACTAGGTGAATGATTTTATGATTTATGGAAATTTAAATTTTGTTTTGATTCTGAATTATTTAATTTAAGGCTTTAATTTTGGGGGAAAACAGATGCTTCTGGAAATATTATTTAGTTTAAAAGAGTATTATTTATTTTCCTCTATTTGTAAATCTTGTACAAACTTTTATTCATTGTGAAAGAAGCAGGGAAAGGGAGGCAATTTTCGCCAAGTCATGATTTCGCGCGCTTTAGAATGTTCGAGAAAGAATTTTCATTGTTAGTTGACCTTAAGAGAAGAAAGTACGTGACGGAAAGGTCAAAGGTTGCTACTTGTCTTTCAATGTAAGTCGTTCAGGTTTTTGGCGATTGAGGGTCCGGTTGTTGGCTAAGTGAAGAAGGGCGCGCATGCACGATCACCCTTATTTCCGCATTCTGGAGTTGAAAACGAAGATTTTGCCATAATTAAGGGGGCGATAAGTGAAGCCATAGTGGGAGCCCGTTTGGTGAAGGAGAAGAAGGAAATTTGAGTTGGACACACTTACTTTTGGCTGACTCTCGGACCGACTCGCTGATTTTTGGGCTTGCTGGACAAAATGTAAGTGACTCCGAGAGGTGTTTTCCAGCGGGGAGCGGCAAATATGCTCCCCGGTCGCGTTTTGGTTAAGAGGCGAGACTCTCTTACACACTTACTCTGGACACTCTTACTTTTGGACTCGCGCACTTACTGGTTGGCTGGACTTGTGGATGTTACTCTGGAACTTACTTGGGACGTTACCCGTGAAGCTTGCTCTTGGGATGAGTAAGAACAGGCGAGCCGTAATTTCCTAGCAACAACGTTTCTGACCGGCGAAATTTGAACGAGTTACCTGCGTGTTGACATAGGACTTTCAGGACCAAGCGGATAGCCATCCTGGGCAGCAGTGCTCCTGTTTCTGTTCTACAGTAGTGAAGTGGGTCTACATTTTTAGAACCAGTGTCAAGATGAGCCCGGCCGACATCAACGCGGGATAAGATAAGAGTCCTCCGCTTCAAGATGTCCCTTCAAGATAAGTTTTATTTTTTTTGGTGTGTTTGAACTTTAGGCAAGCTTTTCAAAAACGTCCTTAGCAGAAAAAAAAACAACGTCAAATCTAAAATTTAACTCTCAGGCCTTAAATTGTTTCCCTTTCCTTTCTTTTAAATCACCAGACAAACCTCAAGTTTTTTTATGAATTTAAATGAACAGACTCTCAGATGAGGTTAAGATTTTTCTTATTGTGTTGTAATTGAATAAACTGATATTTAATCTGGAACCTCTTACAGTATGTTTTCTTTATATATTTAATATGAACTTTTCCTTTATATCTTGTATATGTTTTATGTTTTCGATCCTCTCACGGCGCGGTCCCGGAATGCATTTTTTTCACAACGCAAAAATGCTGTACACGTTTCACTATACGATTACTGCCTTTTACAGCAAGTAGTTTCATATTTAACATTTAACAACATAGGAATTTCAGATATAACATGGTACCTAGAAGTAAAACTATTTAACCTTGGTGTCGAAACTTTTTAACATAACATTGGTACCGTGAAGTAAGATTCATAACATTATTTCCCGGCGTGAACTTAAGCTATTTAACAGTGTCATATGTTTAAAACAAATGATTCACATTAATCACCAAATGAAACAAATTATACAACATTTATACTGTAATACAATTATTTAAATATATTGGAGCTGTGCTGTGTAAGACATTTTAAATTTATAGCTTAAAAATATCATAAAATTGTAATTTGTCAATGGAGTAATAATGGTGAAAAAGAATGCCCGTTTTGTATAACTAATATAACTTAAGCATAAATATTTATTCCTTGTAATTTAGTTTCCATAACCACGTTTCCCAGCTACTGACTTTTGTACCTATAACTATTTGTTCAGTATTATAGATTAAGCAACAAATGGCTAATTTGGAAATGAAGATTGTAGTTAACTAATTTGGAGTCTATGATTGTATTGATTTATAAAAGCTTTTAATTCAAAACGAAACATTTCGTTATATAACAAGCTAATAAAATAGGTAAGCGTCCTATAAAATATAGTACTAAAACGGTTTTTCTTTCATCCAGTTATCAAAATAATTTAGCTCTTTTTCTGGAAGGAAAGCAATTAAGGAAAAAAGAAATAGAGATCAGAAAACAGTATTAAAAGCCAAACTGTTAAAAAAAGTTCATATAGATATTTAATAAACATAAATGGATTACAGTTATATAACCTTAATATGGTGAGATACAACCTCAGTAAGATAAGGAAATTTCAAATGATTATATTGGATATTTTCAATTATTTAAAAATTTCGAATACTACGAAGTAAATTCGAATGTCCACAAAAAGCGGACATTAAGCCATTCCTACCACGTTACTGCGACATTGAGGTCGTCACAATACAACACGTTTGTAATGTTGCAGTGATGTGCCGTACTGTTGGGGTGGCTTGTAAGTTCTGAAGCAAACCAAATGAGAGCTTAAAACATATAGATTACTCTAGGTTCTTTTCTAAGCCTATTGTAGCTAAATAGGCATGTTAGTCCTTATTCAACAGCGAATAAGGCTGTCTCAACACTGTGTAAGACAACAACATAGTAGCTTAGTTACTAAAACTCCAATCCAGAACTCATTAAGGGATAATGAACTAAAGTTTCGTATCTCAAAAACGTGTTTCATTCTCCTGGCTCATTTGAGATCAAAAACCGAAAAAAGAATCAATTAAATTTAAGACATGAAAATTCATATAAAACCAAAAAATCGAATCTCAAATGTACCAGGATAACAAACCTCAAATACACCAGGATTTTCTCTACGCACCTTTGAAACATCTGGAAAAAACAATAAAACATAACATTGTGTCAAATTGCCTACTCAAAACCATACAACTTTACATTATATAAAATTACCATTCATAAAAACCAAACTGGTGTAAAATCTATATGCAATCCAAAATTTAAAAGTAATAATACAAATAAAGAGCAGTACAAATAAACTTTAAACCAAACTGTCATTTAAACAACCCTCAAAAATAGAAAAATAGGATGGTTCCCAATTGTGCTAAGCTAAGTTTTTAATTTAAAAAAAAAAAAAAAAAAACTTTTCAAACAGATTTCTTTAGATAACAAAACCAAATCTGAGCCTTAATCAGCTAAAAAATGAAAACCTATTAGAAACAAAAATTGAAGAGGGGGGAAAGCAAACTTACTGAAAATTTAGGACGACCTTTGAAATGAAAACTGACTGAATTTTTAGATGACCAAACTGTATTCCTTCTAGAAGGAAAAGCTCTGGAGAAGCCAAAATTGTAGTTCTTGGAAAAAGTATGAGATAAGGTTCAAAGTCTCCAATAGCAGAACTAAGTATTTAAACATGTGTACAAAATGTCCTATCCTGTTAAACATTGTGTGCGGGGATGGCAAAGGTTGGGTGAGGGCTGTAAAAATTAATTACCTACGAGGATGTTGATCATCAACTCCAAAATGCCAGCGTAAGAAACTTCTGAAAGATGCCATCTTCTGTAAAGTCTTAAAACGTTAAAGCAGTACTTGCTCAAAGTTGAGGAAAAGGGCAAATATATGTTATAAAAGATAAATGTCTTCACGTAATCAGGGTACAATACGTCTTTGAAAATGGGAGGCTCATTTTTTAAATAAAAGCTAGAAGATTAGGAAGTTATTAAATTCACAAAATTGTAGAAAGATAGTAAAAATAATTGAAAGGGAAGAGAAATAAATCTTTGTTAATATTTACTTCAAATTTCTTAATGTAATCACCCAACTATTACCTCCGATTAGGGTTTAAGTAATAATTATCATATCACTACAGATGAGAAATTTTAAAAAAATGTAGTTAAGCTTTCTTTAGTTATATAAATTTTGAATAGAGATGTTTTATTCTCTAAGACAATTTTGACCAAGTTGGTTTCTTCTTGTAAGTATTCAACATTGTTGAATTTTTTTTATTATTATTATTTTAAAGAGTTGAGTATGTATGGTATCAAGTATTACTCTTTTAGAGATATTGGAATGCCAAAGGATGAGTTTTATGGCAGAGAAATTAAAATCTCTTCTTTTGTTGTAAATTTTGATATCTTTAAAATTGATAATTTACAAATCTAGGTAATTAATACCTCCTTTTTGAAAGTTAGTTGTACTGAGTTTCAAACGTGAAGGATAAATGAGATTGTATTCTATTTGATTGAAGTTGTTGATTGCAGTTATATCATCCATGTATCTGTAAATGTTAGAGTATACTCTAAGATATTCTAGAAAGGATGAAAGAATCTATAACAAACTGCTGGTAAATCCTTAAGCTTAGATCTGCAGAGCAATAATAACTGTTAAAAATATAAAGCTAAGTAAGAAATGTAAAGTCAAGCACAAAAACATCTAAATTCTAGTGATAAATGAAATCATATTTATGGTTACAGTTTTCAATTTTACTTGCACTTGTAATGCTCGACTTTGATGACTTGTTATTTTTTATATGTACTGTTAAAACTGCTGAAATTATAATAGTCTGGCAATCAGAGCAAATTTCCTTTTTCATCACAAGGAAAAAGTATTTGCTGTATCTCATTCTTCACTACAAAAGTTTTATTTATTTATTCAGAAATTAAATTACTTTGAAAAAAAGAAAAACTACATATTTTTTTAGAATTTATAAAATACTTGTTAGAAATCTGTTAGTATAGTTGAAACCCATTTAGCCTATTGAAAATAAAAATCATTTATTGCTGGATAATACAAAAATTACTATCAGAAACTAGCAGGGTAAACCAAAATTGTAAAAACGCAACTGGGAAAACAAAAAATGCATGGAATATCAATAAGGAGAGCAGATGATGTCATAGTTATTTAAAAGTTAGTTTTCAAATTTCTAATATTAATTCTTTTTTCAATAGAATAATAAAATTGATACTTTTAATATTAATCTTATTTTTCTAACTAAATAAATTCATCCTCCAGAATAAACTACTTGAAAATATCAGTAAATCATCAAGAGTATTTATTAGTATTAGCAGTATGAGGATCATCACGCGAAGAATGAAGCACAGCCACAAGGCCAACCCCCCCCCCAAAATAGAGCATTGCCATTGGCCCATGCATTTTCAGCAGTTATGCCTACTTTTACAAAAAAATTCATATAAAATCAGCAATTTAATATAATGACTTCAATTTTTGAAGTTACATACTTAATATACTAATTCTTAATATGTGATGAATAAAACATAAAGACTATCACATTAATAGAAATAAATGAAACATGCAAAACACTAAAATTAGAACTACGCACATAAAAACAAAATTACAAATACAAAATGTAAAAGAAGTTTGTTTAAGCCAATAAATCTATCAAAACTAGAAGCACACAACAGAAACTGATGCTTATACATGAAGGTCAAAAGCAACATGACTTAACCAATGTGAAAACTGTTTCCATTTAGCACCATCTACTGGAATGTGAAAGTTGAAAAAAAAAAAAAAAAAAAAAGGAGATTCGGTTTCAAGTTATGCATACCGGTATACCGGTGCAGGTCAGTTCGACGCCAACGGTTTGAAGCGTGGTCAATTCGACACGAGGTCGTTTCAAATGCGGGGTCAGTTCGACACCATACTTTTTTTGCTTTTGTTTGATGCCATACTTTTCGTATTTTTATTTATTTTTAGAGTAAGTTTGCATCATCATTAAATTAATTTGGTGTCATCATCATTTGGTGTTTCACACCTCACATTATGGGAATTCATAGATGGTCTCAGGCATGTTCAAAAATCAATTGATCATATTATGAACAATTTGTACGTGAAGATGAACCGCCGCACAAACGGAATAGGTATCTGTGAGCTGATATGAGAATTAAAGTAATAGTTGAAGATTTTGAAAATCGAGAAATAATGGAATACCTGAAAGCTGTGGCGAATAACTTTGCAATGGATTAGTATAATAACAGTTCTGTGATGTAATCTTATTTATCTTTAATCTTGTTTGTCTGCAATATAATATAACTACTTTGTAACCATATGTTTATTTAACATTTGTGTATTTTGCCTTTTTGATGCTGTTTTATGAAATAAATAAATAAAAAAACCCTCCCTCATGTCCCGGGGCCTTGACGTTGGCGAGGGGGTTTCTCACTAATCTGGGACACAAACAAAAATCTAGAACACTTTCACACATATACACACATATATTTATTTCAAATATGCATGCAAACAATCGCTAATTCAATAAATAAAAATCAGTCATGTTTCTTATTTATATTACTTCATATTTATTCTAAAAATAAATAAAAATATGAAAAAAATATGGCAGTGAACTGCCCCTGCGTCAAAACGACCTGCTTCGATGCATACGTGACGCTGAGCTGAAGCATTTGATTGAAGCTCTTTGCATATAAGCAATGCTGGGCTGGTGAGATTGGAGTCGTGTCACACTTATGCAAGATTGGTCCTGAACGGGTTAATATGGGTTATTCTTGTTTCTTTTTTTTAAGTGCTTTTGAATTAATCATGATTTTGAGTTGATTGTTCATGTCAAGTGCAATATTCAGTTAATTAGAAATGACTGTAGCCTAAAACATTTCCATGATTTTCCATTCCTGCTTTTCACTATTTTCCCCCCAATCCTATTTTAAGTTTAAAATGTAGTAGTTTTTAAAGAGACTAGATAACATTGTTTCATAATATAATTTCTGTATATTCATATATGATGCATGAAAAATAAAAGTATAGCATAATTAAGATCATTATTTAATACCATTAAAATGTATAGGCACTTACTTCCTAACCTACTAGATAAAGCCTGAATACCAGCACTAGCAGCACCTACCCCAGTGCCAAATAGAGTTATTTTTTCATTATCTCCATTGAATGAGCCAATATTATCATAAACCCATTGAATTGCCATTGCTTGATCCAATAAACCATAATTACCAGCAGCAGAGCTTTCTCCAGTAGCAAAAAACCCTACGAAAAAATGAAAACTACATATTTCATAGCCATTTAAAGAGTAAGTTCAAGTTTATTCAGTAATTTCTGATTACTGAAGTTGCAAAAAATATTCTTGAAATATCACAGTACATCACCAGAATACTTATGAGTATTATCTGACATTGCCGAAAAGTAATTACGTGGCAACCCAGCTATGCATGGTAGCACACATCTATTTAAGTATACATGGAAATGCACTTTTGAAATTCAGAAGTCATTTTTGTGATTAGTGTGCCCCCTCCCGAGTATATTTGTTTTTTTATCACAAAAATCATGATGGCAATAAAGTTTGGAGATTATAGGAAAGAAAACATTGCATTTTGCTGGAAATGAAATGCTTCTTAAATGCCCGAATTTTATGGAAATGCAACATGAAAAATTGAAAGCAAAGTGTTAGAATGCAGGTCGAAAACTAGTTTTGAAGATAGCCAGCCATATCTTATTTACAACAGCTATTTACTTTATTTATAGTTGGCCACCATCCAATGCCAAAGTTGTATGTGATGCCATGTTTATACAATTGCCTGATTTTTTTTTTTCTAGAAAAACAGATCATTGGGGTACATGGAAAGAACAAGGGCAGAAAAAAATTATAAAAGGATTTCTTAAAAATAATAAGAGTTTTGTTACCAATGTTTCTTGCTTTTTAATTTTATCAACTGACTGCTCTTTCATAGGACTCTAAGCATATTGCCATTTATAAAACAGCTCTTGCCTTTCACAAATAACTTGGCAAAAAATTAGTTGCCAACAAGTTCACGAATACTCTCCAGAGAATTCCCGATTTTTCAGTGGGGGGGTGGGGTTCAGATAATCAGAAAATACTATTCTTTTAAGTTAATTAATTATACAGCAATTTTTAAAATGCTACTACAGTCAAAGGCCCTTATCCACTGATTCTCAACCTGTGGTATTAGTTATCTGCAGTTTACAACTCAGGAAAGTGCTCAATGAGCAAGACCTTTGAAGTTTAAAAATGTATGGCCAAGTGACAAACAGCCTATGAAAAGATGTTAAATATAAACACTGAAACAAGAACTATGTTCCCAAAGTAATTGTGACAATATGCATTAGTGTACACTTCCCTAACAGAAGTAACTATATGTACAAAGGATAGTAATGGTCAACTTTGCAAGCTCACATATGTTCCTAAGTCACAAATCGCACCTCAGAAAATGCACTTTCCTTAGCTATATAACCATCATTTTTTATTGAGAAATGTATTAGTGCACTTCATGAAGAACAGTTACCTTATGCAAGGTACGGAGGCCTTTTCAAGTAACTGCCATAACCCCCTTGGCCACTGCCATGAAACAAATGCACCAGTTTGCTCAAGTCGATATGATCTACTAATGGAAATTTTAATTAGAAGTACTGTTGGGGGGCATTTCAGTTCGGTAAAATGAGGAATTGCAAATGAAAGATAATAACGGTGATACCACAATTTCGGCAATAATATTCCTACTATAATTATGATGTTAAAATATAATTTATCAATATGAAAATTAGGGCAATAAATTTTTATATGAGTTGCAATTAGTTAGAATAAATAATGGTTATGCAAAAGCTTTCATTTCTGATACTCTGTTAGAACAAAAACCTTCCCTGAAGAATTATGATTATGCGCAGTTTAAAACAGACTTTTGGACTGAAATGCTGAAAAACTTAATGATTCTAAAAATTATTTTAAATATCTTATATTCAAAAATTATACTTTACAATTATTTAATTAATAATGTTAGTCAAGATTTTACGTTTTACATTGCTCTTCATTAGCTACTGTTTTAATGGTTTTTTTTAACCTCTTCGCACACAATGACATGCAAAGGCATCATTGATTTCATGTGCAATTGTAAACTTTGATGTCTCTGAGATGTCAAGAACTGATTTCGGCGAACGCCGCGCTGTATATTATTAGTGTTATATAGCAATGTAAATTTCAATATAAAACATTCGGTTTCTAAGCTTGCACATGAGTGTCCGCAGTTGAGCCAAATTAAATGGCATTCTTCCGATGCATATTTTATTTGTATGTTAAAGAGTTAAAAAGGCTTCTCCGTCGTGAAGCCATTTTCTCCTTGAAGGAAGGAAATATGTAAGAAGGATAAAAAATGTGTCAATCTAAATTATAATTTTAATTAGCAATAACACCTTAATGCAAAATTTTAATTTGGTAATTTCCCCTCTTTCTAAAAATTATAATACTTTTTTCTGCACTGCATTTCAAGATTAATCCACGTCATATCAGTCTTACATAATGCTTGTGAAGTATGTGGAGCTAATATTCAAACAGCTAATAATTTTACAGCATTATTAATTATCCAATCAAATGCACTGAACACCAAAAAACACATTCTGCATTAATATTTCATCCTGAACACAAGTCACTTGCTCTCTGCACTACCGCCTGGATAACTGCTGCTTTCTGCATCTCTTTTTACTGCCAAGCTATTCAAAATATAAATGTTTTGAAATAGGCACGAATTAGAGAGCCGAGTTCTTTATGACCACAACATGCTTACTGAAATAAAGCTATATATTTAATTGGCCTCGCCAGCCAAATTGCCCTTCATTATGGATCAACATTCTATGGCATCAATATTTCTACATCATCATTATATTTTTCTTCATTACATATACAGTGGATCCCAAAAGTGTTCAAACACTTAGGATTTTCATTGAAATAGAAAATTGACAAACATTTTTGGGAGCCACTGTATGTATTACTGCTTTCTTGTAAAAGGATTTTTATTCCTACCATCCTCAAAACAGTTTATTAGTACAGGAATTATACATCTTAATTTCTGACTTCTCTTTTTTAATCCGCTAAGATTTTCAGAATCCTTGATTTAATATATCAAAGCAATGTATTAAACAAAGAATTCTGAAAATGAACTTTTGCTCACCAAATTCAATAACTAAGTTTCACAGAATTTATGTTCAATGTATGAATATCCTGCACATAATGTTCACTATCACAGCCATCTCACGGGTTACAGCCGAAAACATCGCGGATAAAACGTCATGGAACAAAACATCGTGGGAGAAAATAAAGCAAAAACATTGCAGTTCTAAAACATCATGATACAAAATATCATCATCGAAAATAAAGCGGTTAAAAAACTTCGCAGTTTAAAAACATCGTGGTAAAAAATAAAGTACCTACAAATCATCGCATGATGATAACATCACAGACATGCTTTTTCAGGCTTTAATAATTATAAATGGATATTTGCATAATGATTTGTGAGCGCAAGATGGGAAGAAGGAAAATTTTTACTTTCATATTTTTTATTAACTAATAAATTTTAAAAAATAGAACAAGAAATTTAAACAAGACAAGAAATAATTTTCACTATAAGAGTATCAGATTAACAAAAGTGAAGAAAATAGTCTCATAATTCCCAATCTTCTTATAGACAAAGTCATGCAGTTACTTATCTTCCTTTTTTTATTCTTTTTTAGAGTATACTTTTCATGAAAAGTTACCAGTAAAACTATATAAAAAATAATTTATTATCTTTTTTGATTAACTATGCCAGTTTAAAATTCTATTAAGTGCTACAAGTTGAATTAATTTTCTATGCTTAAGTTTCTATTTTACATTTTCAACAAATATTTATTAGTTAATAAAAAATATGGAAGTAAAAGATCCTTGTTTCTATCTCGCGTTCACAAATCATTATGTGAGTATCCTTTTACAATTATTAAAGCCTGAAAAACACGTGTCTGCAATGTTACTGGCATGCGATGATTTGTAGGTACTTTAATTTTTACCACAATATTTTTGACAACGATGTTTTTAAATTGGGAACTTTTTTAACTGCTTTATTTTTGACAACGATATCCTTGTGATGTTTTCTTCGGATACCATCTCATGCATCCGCAGTATGTCCTGGAATAAATTATTTGAGGATATGGAGAGGAACTATTGTACTTTAATAATTTAATGATCCAGCAAAACTTCAGAAATGCATCACAAAAAATGTACTTTTCATTCATGCTCACCAAGTGCTCCAAGACGATAATTGAAAGTTACAACCACCACTTCTTGAGAAGCAGCTAACATGTGAGCAGGAAATATATTAGCACTGCCATGATCCCATTCACCACCATGGATATATATCATTACAGCATACTTTTCCTTTTGAGGCTTAACCTGAAAAGATCAGAATTTTTAAAAAATTTAAAATATATTAATTACTATAAAATTTTCAAAAGGCTTGATTTTCTACAGAAGGGTTACATACTGAAAGTAATTTTTAAGTAAATATATATTTTAAGTAAATATACATACATGTAAATATGTCTTCACAAGTATTTACTGAATGAATGAAACACTTTTCTTGAAAATAAGACTTTTCAGATACTTGTATTGGGGCACTCAAAAATATTAAAAACATATAAATACCAACAACCTATTATCTTTCTTTTATTTATTAAAATTTTCGGTACTTTTCTGTTTTGCCGGCGCAGGTGATAAAATCGCCAATAAGGGTACAACTGATGCCAAACGGAATATCTTCGCTGGTAAGCTTTTACGCCTGATCTTCAAAACAAGTTGATGACTGATTCAAAACAAGTTGATGATGATGAAGACTTATCAGACTGATTGTTTCTATCAATAAAACAGAATTTTTACCAGATAGTTCAATTTCATACCCTAAGACCATTCGCGATAATTAAGTCAATTAGGATGTAGTCACACCAAAGGCAAAAATATAGAAAAGGCAAAGTCAAGGGCTAAATTCTTGAATTCTAATGAGAATGCACTAGCGAAGTAAAGCACTGCGGTTTAACATAATTTCTGAGTAAGCTAGTCATATGAATTGAAATAATTCCTGTATTTAAATTTGTATTCCAAATTAAGGTTTAACTTGAAATTAATGTAATTACTGAGAAAATTAGATTTTTGTAGCATAGTTTATGTGAGATGAGATCACTTGGGTCATGTGATATGAACCGGCGAATTAGGGTGTTGAACTATGAAAGCATAGCAAATTCCTAAATTAAAATTGTTTTACAAATTTATTGGCTTTTTACAAAATTTTAAACGCTATTAAAATGTTTATGCCTTCAAAATAAAAAATTCTTAGAACTAACATTTGTTAACATTTTTTATGTGCATACTTGTATACGGTATGTTGTCGCCAATAAAGTCTGCTTGGCGAGATTTGCGCCGGGGAAGCGGAAAAGTATCAAATTTTCTAATATTGATGCATAAAGAAGAAACACATATGTATGTAAATAATTATAACCTTTATTTCTAATCACAACTTTCAGCTATAACACCCCATGGGATTTTGATAGTTTGTAATGTTGGAGAAAAATTACTTGTACAAATTACAGATGTTCATCAGTCAGTCCGGTTCCTTAGAAGCTATGGGAAAAACTGTTCACATACAAATGCATTCTCAAAGAGTTTATTAGAAAATTTGTAACTGAGAATATTTATCTTTTGATAAGTACCCCCCCCTAAAAAAAGAGAGGTTAATTAAATCTGTACCTTCAAATCTTTGAATTAAGGTACATTTACATTTAGGTAAAAATATATTTCAGGGAAACCCCTGGTGAAAATTGGTGAATTTTTGGTGCCATTCCTGTTTATGTCCATTGCCCTCCCCAGTAAAATGACGTCCAAAACAAATTAAAACAAAAATATATAATCTCAATAAACTGCAAATCAAACAAAGAATAACAATTGAAATACATGTTATGTTATCTACACAACACATAAAGGAAATATCGACTTACCTTATTTAAAAATTTCTGTTTCTTCCATATGTGAAACACACAGAACTCCTTAACAGCATCCAAAATCTACGTAGCGTATTCATAAACTAAGTACCGTTTCATTCTAGCGCCGTTGCAGCGCTGTGGTAGGTGTCCCGCGCATGCACACTAGTCTTTCTTGTTCACTGACTTTCAATTGTCGCCATTTTGGTTGCTCTATGTTGTGTTTTCAGTTTGCTGTGCACATTCAAAATGTTTAAGACAATTAGTTCTTCCGCTGACTGCGAGATTCGTGCCGTGATTAAATTTTTGAACGCGAGGAATGTTAAACCGGCCGAAATTTATCGTCAAGTGACAGAAGTTTACGGTGAATACGCGATAATTAATGGAATGGTGAGAAAGTGGGTAAGAATGGTTAATGCAGGTCGAACAAATGTCCACGCCGAGGCTCGGAGTGGTCGGCCTTCTGTTGTCACCGATGATTTGGTAAGGAAAGTTGATGAAGCAATTCATGAGAACAGACGCTTCATAATGACAACTCTTTCAGAGGCATGTCCACAAATTTCACGTACTGTTTTGTTCGAAATTGTGTCTGACCACTTGAATTATCGCAAACTGTGTTCCCCATGGGTTCCAAAAATGCTGATGTTCACAAAACAAAGCGACTTGGTAGTGTCCTGACATTTCTCACGCAGTACAGTGATGAGGGAGAAAACTTTTTAAACCAAATTGTGACAGGTGATGAAACTTGGGTGTGTCATTTCACACCAGAATCAAAACAACAATTGATGGAGTAGAGAACACTCATTCTCCGAAAAAACAAAAGTTCAAAGTGACAATGTCATCACAAAAAATCATGTGCACTGTCTTCTGGGATAGGAAAGGCGTTTTGCTTACTGAATTTCTTCCCAGAGGTGAAACCATTAATGTGGCACGATATTGTGAGACAAAACTAAGGCGTGCCATTCAAAACAAACGAAGAGGAATGCTCAGTAAAGGAATTGTGTTGCTCCATGATAATGCTCGGCCCCATACTGCTGGTGTCACTCAATCGTTAATTCGACAGTTTCATTGGGAGCAGTTCGGTCACCCGCCGTACAGCCCGGACTTGGCGCCGTCCGACTATCACTTGTTCCTGCACATGAAACGCGAGCTCGGTGGCAAGAGCTTTGGATCTGACGATGACACGAAAAATGATGTGGAGTCGTGGTTATCGAAACTGGCGGGAAGTTTCTTTGACGATGGTATACAAAAATAGGTCACCCGCTATGACAAGTGTTTGATCATTGGCGGAAACTATGTTGAAAAATAGTTTAAGACATGTATTTTTATGTAAAAATAAAATTGAATTCAAAAAAATTGTTTTACTATTTTTTTTTTTCAAAATGGTACTTAATTTCCGAATACGCCTCGTATTTAAAATTATCTAAACTAGAATCTGTATACTGCCGTCACCACATAAATTCACAAGAGTAAAAATAAAAAATATTATCCGTACTACTGGACTGTCAACGGCATTTCTTTTGAAAATCCTCTTTCACCTTCCATAGTATTGATATGAACTCTGGTTTCCAAATCCTTAAATCTCACTGCGTAATTTACTGTGAGGTGAACGAAGCCATTTAAATCTTTATTTACACACCAGTCAATCAATGTTTTCTTTCCCAATTGTTCTGAAGTGTATAAACTTCATGTTAATTGTACCACCAGCATGCATTTTACAGTGTAAAGCACAAAATACATAGCGTACTTCCTAGCCAACATCCAAGATATAAAAAAGCCCTTACAAATATTTTCTCATCAGTCAAATTCATCAAAATCACACAGCCAATCACATCCTAATAGGGTTTCCATAACATTCAACCACTCAGGTTACCATAAATAAAACAACTTGGCAATAATCCAAGGGTTATCCTAAAATATAGACTAACCAACATTTATATCATGATACAAACTAGTTAGCTCCATTTGCATATTTTCTATGGTATTACTTTTGTGTGTTTTTAATGGTAATGAAAATAATGCAAAATTGGACTCAAAATCATTAAAAGCTTAAACTTCTTTCCAAACATGAGCCATGATAATAAATGTCATAACACTGCTGATTAAATAACAAGAAATACATTCGTGGGTCATGTAAAACTGTTTCAGAGGTCCACAGTTTCAAACCATGATTCTAACAGGGTTCGTAGCCACATTTTAGTTAAAAAAATAAGCACCTGTAAGCACTTTTCAAGCACATTTTAAGAAAAAAAATAAGCATCTGTCTAATTCAGGCATGAAAGTGCAAGTAGGCAAAAAAAGCTGAACAACGCGCAGACACAAAATTACACAAAAACTAAATGCGCACGCACGACCTCAAAAAAAAAAAAAAAAAAAAAAAAAAAAAAAAACGCATTTTAATAAAATATCAACCTTTTAATATAAAAAGTATTAAACATATACATATAATTAAACTAAAATAATACTTGTACTTACTATTTTGCTATTAATTTTATCTTCCACGTGTAAAAAAAAATTAGCAAATCACCAAGAGATTGTAATGAATTAACCTTCTTAAGATGCTCTTTATGTAACTTAATTTAACAGTTGATACATGAATACTGTACACAACATTACAACCCACTAATATACATATTTATGTTATATATTACTGCCCATTTCCAGGCAATGACAAGTTTTAGAGATAATATATATATATATATATATATATATAACTGTTACTATAGCTTTCAATTATCTTCGCTTTTAGTTCAATAAGTATAGTAACAAAATAACATAATATATAGTTAAAGGAGGAATTTAAAAAATAACTATTTTGTCTGTCTCACTGGATCCTGATAAAAAATTTTTAGGGAAAAAGCTTTTTCTTTTTCTGCTACTTTTGCAACCAACTTTTCTAATTTCCGTTTGCGAGCTAGTTTTACTTTCTTTTCAGCAGCTTTTATACAATCCATTGATACTTTTTTATTTTCTTTTTTATTTTCTGCAATGTTTAATTGCTCTTTTTTTTTTTTTTTTTTTTTTTCCTCGCTCCTTCTTTTTTATCTCTAGCTCTTCTTTGTACAGTTTATGAGCATTCCTTAAATTTTTACATAGTTCTGTGTACTGGAAAATGCAAGCGGTTATCCGTATGTCTGACAGATGGCGCCAGCACTGATCGCTGAAATTATTGAGGTCAACTCTCGTTTGACGGTTGCTTGCTCTTCTTTGATTCGATATTCGTACGCATCTAGTTCCGTCTTTCCACGTAAGCCCCACCTACTTCGCCTTGATGTAAAACAACGTATTTCGCGATGATGGAAAGTTTTTTTATAAAGAAAAGAGGGAGAGAGCGTGTCCTCCGTTTACCCACACACACATTTGCCGGTCGCGATTTCTCAATGGTTCTACATCAATCTCAGAAACAGCCCAGGTGACGTTCAAAAAAGCGGAATTCCGAGAAAACGTGGAAAACTTTCATGCCTACTAATTACATTATACACAACTGCATAACATTAAAAGAAAAATTAGACTTGTAATTTAAAATATGAGAAAGGCAGTATTTATTAAGAGAGGATGAGCATTACCTCAACCATGGAAAACACTAACTTTTTTTTTTTTTTAATTCTAAATAACAGTTCAATTTACAGAGCTAGTTTACAATGAGAGAAAAAGAAAACTATGCATAACTAAACTATATTGCAAGATTTAATGATGAAATTTCAGTTCAAAATATAGAAAATAAATAATAATAATCCATATTTATTGTATTTGCTTGGCACCTAATAATAAATACAATTTATTTTTCCACTCATATTCATACTTAAATCAAAATTCTGAACATTTTCTAAATTTTCATTGTATAACAGTTTTCCCTTAACAGATATTGCAAGCAAAGTAATTTAAGTATCAAAGAGGAACATTTCTGAAATCAGAGGATGGGAAATTGCTTCATGCAGTCAGTCATCCTTTAACAGTAAAAGCTTCACTAACCTGCATACTCGGAAATTGCCGAATATTCAGAATAGTCGAGCGTAACTGGAAAAAAAAGAGCCGGGGAAGGGGGGGGTAGATTGTAGCCATTTAGATTTTTCAGCTAAATAAATGCTTTTGACATTTTGATATGTGCATCATACAAAAATAGACCAACAGAACTGAAAAATATTCTGCTTAGCAAACACAGTAAAACCCTTTTAAGTGCTCATAAAGAAATCTCAGACTGAACATCAAAATTAATTATCTCTGCACAATTTTGCAAACATTATTGTGCAATACATGCACCGTATTTCTTCCGTACGTGATATTACGCAATCAGAATCAACAGCTGCCAGTATTTGGAGAATAAAGAATTAATTAAAGGAAAAGAAAGAGACTTACTAATCTGTAGTGTCTTTGATTCTAATTTTGAACAGACTGCTTTAAATTTCCAGAACAGAATGAGTTGACAGACTGCAGAACGTTTAGTCCTATTCACTCCAGATTGGAAAGTGACCAAAGAAAAGTCCGTTGCTTGTTTTGCAGCGAGCTGTAATGGTTTCAATATTTGAGATTTTGCTGAGAAAGGGGAGAACCTCCCAACCTCCGTACTGTATAATGTATTGGTAAAAAAAAAATTCAATTAGTTTGAATATTCGATTACTTTCCTTTTATTTAAGCTATTCCGAATATTATTCCTTTAAAACACACCCATTTTTGGAAGTTTATCTATACTTCAGTTTATCTATACAGCTTATCTATCCATTTTTGAAAGTTTATCTATACTGCAACCATACTATTATAAATATTCAGACATATGCTCATAATATAAGCATAACGATCCTAATAAATGCGATATGAACTGATCACACAGAACAAGAATATAAATTATTAAAATCTTGATAGATATTCAAACATGTGTAGTATTTGAGTGGGAGGAAAAGAACACCGAATGTACCAGAATTTTCTACCGCTTTTGCAATTCTTCAGCTAATAGAACGACGTGCACCTGTCTGTACTCTCGCGCGCGCCAAAGGTTATGTTAACGTAGAGAAAGGGGGGAAAAGCTATTTCCAGGAGTACGATTCACCATCTGACATTCCATATAAGGAAGAAAAGTTGTTTATTTAGTTTCGGCTTTGGTACGGGGGGGGGGGGGAATGCGTGTTCATTAAAAAGTACTAAAAGTACGAAAAGCAAAAAATAACCACCGAAAACAAAAAGATAAGGGCTTTAAAGAAAAAGTAAGCACCTATAAGGGCCTTTATATTTTATTTTCAAATATAAGGACTTATAAGCACTTGTAAGGACCGCTACGAACCCTGTTCTAAGGCCCTCTTTGTAATGCAACTCCCCAAACAAGCACTCAGCTTTTTCAATAATTCTACTCATTACTGAGTTATGCCAGTGCTGATGTTACACATCTGCATAATGATTCATCATAAACAAACAGTATGTAAAATGATAAAAATGTTTTACCAGGCAAGTAATGCATCAAATACTGGTATCCATTACTGATTACACTTCACTTTGTGTTTAGAAGACACTGTGTTTTACAAATTAAGGGTTTAAGATTATCCCTGAATAAAGTCAGTTGATTATTCTGCCAATAAAATTTAATCATTTCATACTTCTGCATATTTCTCATTATTTACCCAATATTTCAAACCTTTCACTATTCATCTATTCAGTCAGTCTTTGTTGACTGCTGCAATATCTCAAAATTTTCACATGTACTATACTGAAATTAGTCATTAAATGTAAAGAATCTATCAATAAATACTATGTAGTGTTAAAAGTGAGAGACATATTTGTTTCACTCTGTATGATGAGAAGTAGTAGGTGGCTATAAGTTAATAAGAAAAAGTCCGACTTCTAAATAAGGCCTAGCTACTTTGTGTTATCGTTCCTTTTCTAACTGGATATAATATCAGTCTACGCTTGAGGTGCACTCTTAGTAATGATGATAAGAATGTTCAATAATACATGAACTCAGCCACTGCCTGATGAATATTTAATCAACAAGTACTATGAAGGCCAAGGGAAAATAAAAAAAAAAAAAAAAAGATAGCTGTCTCTAAAGTCAAAAATGAAAATTTATCAACCCTAGAGACACACAATAACCAGCTCAGTCCAGCTAAAAATTATGCCTTAGCATCAAGAATAATTATGAAGAGAATGAAAAAGTTCTTGAAAGAAAGTACTGTTCCAGTAAATATACATTAAAAAAATTAGCCTTATAGTTTTATCAACTACAGTACCTATTACGTAAACATATCCCTTAAATGCTTAGTGAAGTCAAAAAGTTTCGATTCATTTTACTGCATTGCATACTTGGCATTTTAAAATATCTAATTCTATTTGATAACCATGCTCTAGTTTAAAATCAATTAAATGCAAGATAAAGGCACAAGATTAATTTCAAATTATATAACCATTTTCACTCAAAACTTGATATGAGCATGATATGAACTAGCAAATTAAATCAACCCATCAAGACTTACTTTTGCCTGCTTGTAAAATTTAAATAATGAACAATAAAAACTTTAAAATATAGAAATAATTTATACTTACTGATGGTGAAAAGACATTTAAATATAAGCAATCTTCATTAGTATCCCTGATTCCAGTTTTAGAGCCTTTAAATTTTGGCGACTGTGGGCAGGAACTTCTATACTGCGTTGCTTGTAGACGTTTAAAGGAAGGATAGACTTGAGGAGGCTAAAAATATTCCAATGTAACATATGAAACTAATTTCTAGTTTCTTTTCTTTCTTTATTTTTTAATTTTTGAGTGAGCATTAAGCAAGAAAATCAAGACACAAAAGAAACATGCCACAGTAGAACATTAAAATTAGCAAAGCAACATCCTTGTATTTGGTGTAGATTTTAATCAGGACTTGGTTAATCTTTGGATTATGGTAACTCAATGATTTTTTGGCGGAAATTTGGCGACCAACCCTGCTACAGCAACCTGCTAGTTCTTTTTTGGACGCCATTTTGTTTTCACTAAGTAAAGGGATTTTTTTTTTTTTAAACTCTACATTTTTTTTTCCAACAATCTGCTAGCCGAATTACGCTTATGCTAGAACTTTTATGGAACAAAAGTGATTTATCATGACAAAGATTAGGTGCGAAATTGGGAAAAAGTGCAGAATCGCAAACTGCTTGCCTCGTTTTTAAGAACTGCACATACACGGTATCATCCATGTACACGTCGACCTATTTTCACTCAAAAAAAATCCCAGAATTGCACAAAAATGGCATTGCGCACACTCTTGACTTTATCCATGCACACTGCTAAAGTCCTAGCTAGTAACCTTTATCACCTTACCAAAATGTCGCCAAACTAAATGTTACCATATTCCAAAGATTAGATCAGGACTTGAATAAAAGATGTAGTCTTGAGTAAAATCTATGCCAACCACCTCCTAATTACTCGAAACAGTGTTTTATCTAAAGACTAATAACTTATTTACAAATCCACTTCGAGTCCTATGCTCTGCTATGCATGCCCTTTATAGGTATATATATGCCTGTAGATCAAATCACAAGTGGCTATAAACTGCACAAATTTCTGTTCTGAGACAAATGACAAACCAGAGCAAACTGTTCGAAAGAGAATCTACGAGGAGCTCAAAATTGTTCAATTAAGGACCCACTATTACAACCTTGCCAAATTTCACAAACGGCAGTGTATAATCAGCAACCCGGGTATCAAAATCTGTAGATATGATTCTAATGACTTATCTAATCTAGACAAATCTCTTGCAGCACTCACTTACAATATGTAAATTCCAATTTATGCATCCCATTCTATCTTATAATACTTTTACTGCAATATTTATATTTATGTTCTGTAATACCTGTTTGCAGCTTTGTTCTGTAAATCCAGTGCACTTTGTAAATGAGCCACTGGGTTCGTACTAACTCTCACTTACAAGTTATAGTCACTAGCTTGAACGGCCCCCTGGAGCATTTTCAGAGTCTACTTGAATTTTCTGGTGCTTGTGCATTTATATTTTAATAATGCATACTCAAATATTTAAAATTTTTGCTGATCTTTAGAATATGGTAACTGGTAGTTTGGCGACATTTTGGAGGCGATAAAGGTTACTACCTGGACTTTGGCAATAATGTGAGCAGTACTCAGTTCCGATTACGCATTATTTTGTGTGAGGGAAATGAGAGATCATGGGATATGTCATGTGATATTAATGGATGAATTACGGTTCTTTAATCGGAAAAGGGGGGAAATCGGGAAAAAATCTGGAAATTTTGTATTTGGCTTTATTCTGTGTTGTGTGAAACAGTGTTCGTTAATTTTTGGATCCCATGGCCCTAACTAAAGTGAATTTGAAATGGGTATTTAGTGGGATTGAAAGGGGTAGTAATAAGTGTTTCTTTAAGGTTGTGCGAGATAGAAGTAAAGATGTTTTATTAAGTTATTTATTTTACCTGGTACCTTGCTGTGAACTATAAGTATGATTTTAAAGATCCTGAAACAGGCGCACATACGCTTGCTTTTTATTTAGCGGAGGAAATAAGAAAAGTTTATCAGACACGTAATCAAGATTCTGAAGAATATTAGGTAAGTTAGTATTTTTAATTATTTGAGGATATTATTTTTATGCATCGTTCTAAATGTAAGGTGGAAGTAAAGTAATTTGGTATTATTGGGAAAATTGTTATTAGCAATGATTTAGTTTAAAGTAATTAGGATTGTAAGCTAATTTTTATTAATTTAATGTATGTGCTTATTTTAAGTAGTGTTTTTGAATTTAATTATATTTTAATTTAATAATATTTTAATTTAATTTATTTTAGTTATTTTGTGAATTTTATGTTTGTAGGAATTTGGTATACGTTTTAGTTGAAGTAAACGTGCATGGAAATAATTTAAATATTTGACACTAAGTATTTGTAATGTTTGCGGTATGAATTCGTTGGTGACGTTTATAATATAATAGATAATTTAGAGGTAAAAGTTTTTGGATATTTTATTTATTTTATATATGGAAATGTTCATATTTGGAAAGGGTATATACTTTTTCGTTATTAGGTAATTTGATATATATTCTTTTTAATGTGTTTAAAGATTCAGAAAATTGTCATGCATTTTCGTGAAATTTTTCTAATATATGAGAAAAAAGGAGTGTACATGGATATGGTGAAGAGTGAGCGCAATGCCATTTTTGTGCAATTCTGGGATTTTTTTTTTAAGTAAAAATAAGTCGACGTGTACATGGTTTAGTGATATTTTAATTAAATGATAGTTATTTTGTGAATTTTATGTTTGTAAGAATTTGGTATACGTTTTAGTTGAAGTAAACGTGCATGGAAATAATTTAAATATTTGACACTAAGTATTTGTAATGCTTGCGGTATGAATTCGTTGGTGACGTTTATAATATAATAGATGATTTAGAGGTAAAAGTTTTTGGATATTTTATTTATTTTATATGTGGAAATGTTCATATTTGGAAAGGGTATATACTTTTTCGCAATCAGGTAATTTCATATATGTTCTTTTTACCAGGTTTAAAGATTCAGAAAATTGTCATGTATTTTCGTGAAATTTTTCTAATTTATGAGAAAAAAGCAGTGTACATGGATATAGTGAAGAGTGTGTGCAATGCCGTTTTTATGTAATTCTGGGATGTTTTTTTAAGTAAAAATAAGTCGACGTGTACATGGTTTTTGTGTATGTGTTATTTTGAAAAACGCATAAGGAGTATGGTATTGTGCACTTTTTCTCAATTTTGCAGTGAATATTTGTCATGATTAAGCAGTTTTGTTAGATAAAATTTCTAGCATAAGTGTAATTCGGCTAGTAGATTGTTGGAAGAAGTGTTCAGTAGATAAAAAGAAAAGAAACATGTCTTTACTTCGTGAAGACAAAATGGCGGCGGGAAAAAAAAAATAGAGAGTTCCTGTATCAGAGTTGGTCACCAAATTTTCGCCAAAAAATCGCCAAGTTACCATAATCTAAAGATCAACCAAAATGGTTATCATTTTGCTTATACTCCTTACTTAATCTCTTATTATTTATTTAAAAAAAGTCTTATAATCTTATTCTAAGCAAAATATTAATGTAAAATATACATATATAGTTAGATGTCAATCATTCTTGCATATATATAATTAGGAATGTTACTTGCCCTACAAAGTGCAGGGTATTGGAACCCTGTACTTTTGGTACTTTACAAAGTGCAGGGTATCAGGTACCCTGGTGTAAGTCACCATCACTATATCACATTGAATCTATGCCAAACACAAGGTTGTTGCTTTTAGAAATTTTACACATTAAACCAGAAAATATCACTTTAAAATAAGGTTATGAAATACTGAAATTTTAAAGGCATTTGCATTTTATTATCATTTAAAGTTCAAACACACTGCTCTAAGAACATCAAAGCTAAATTTTAACACCAAATGTTTATTTTTAGAATATTTTCAAAATGAATTTATTTCAATTGTAAATTTTTTGGAAGACTTCATATATATTTTTGCAACATCTGTTCTTTGTTAAATTATTCTTACATCACACAGTTCTGATCTTTGATATAAATGTGTGATGTGTTAGGGGGACACTAGAGAAACGTTGCTCAGCTTAGTTCCAAAAATATGTTAAAGAAGAATCTGGCACCAACATAAGGAATGGATTGAAAAGCACCATTACCCTCTTACCACTGATTAAATAAATTAACATCTATATTTGTCCATTATTTTTGCTCAATATAAGAATTATTGATTGATTTTTTATATGTCTGATTTGCTTTTCTTTAAAATGTTAAAAAACTAAAAAGTCCACCTCTCTATGTTTGTAATGAAGGACTGATGCACTCGTATATAAACACTGGAGTTGTCATAAAATTATGTATGCAATTTTATAATATTTATTTATTAAAGCTTCACAAGATTTAAAATCTAGATTTACTGTAGTCTGGGGACAATGTCACATCACGTTAATACAGGCCATATCATACATTCAAAACACTTCATAAGAACTTTTCGGTGTTTTTTTGCTTTGTCTACACGACATAAAACAGTCAATTGCAGTAGATCACTCTCCAGAGTATAATGTAAAAAAAACTGGTTTTCTATTAGTAACACAGAACTCCCCTTCAAGTTCTCTAGTTTGATACTGATTGGGTGAAAATTTACAATCTACAAACTTTTGGATGAAGGAATGATGAGGAATTCTTAGTGTTCTTCCTGATCTACTCTTGGGAGGGTGCTTCATTTTAACAGTATGTGTTCTCAATAAAAGTCAGGAATATCTCCAACGGATATCACTTTTTCTAGACGTTTCGAAGACATCAACATCAATTTTGCCAACACTTCTAATGGATAAAGTCTTTCAAAAGAACATATCCTTCATCCTTAGAAGTTCTTACTTTCACTACTCACAGTACACTGTCTTTTCCATGACAGAGCTCTAAAATTATTCCAAGAGGCCAACCAATGTGTTGGACAAGATTATGCATAATTAAAATACCACCACTAATGTTTAAAACATCATTTCTTCTTACTCCCTTGTGGCCTAAAAGAACAAGAACCCATTTCTAAATCTTTGACTAAGATTTCCATTTAATGTTTGCACATACTTTATGCAGTTTATCACGGAAGATCAGTCTACACTGTCAAGACCTGGAGTTTCACTCTGGCTGTCTCCAAGAATAAACATCCCAGGTATCATTGAAAACAATTCATTTGGATCATCTTGTATGTAGGTCAGCTGTCTACCATTTATTACTGACTTATAGTCACATATGGATTGTGCTATGCAATCTAAGGAGAATTTTCCTTTATCTAACTCTTTGCATATGGTTTTCAATAGCCATCACAGACATTCAGGGGTAAAAGTATATTTACAAGTACCCCTTGGCGAAAATTGGTGGTACATGGATACAGAGGTTGTGCAATTCTTTAACTTATTTTGTCTTTGTGTTGTGGCGATCTTTGCGACACTACACAAAGACAAAATCACAAGTTAAAGAATTGCACACACTTGGTATGCATGTACACACCGACCTATTTTCACTTTAAAAAAATCATAGAATTGCACAAACTAGGCATTGCTCACTCCCTTGACTTTATCCATGTACACGTTGACCTATTTTCACTTAAAAAACATTCAACTACTCAGGTTACCATAAATGAAACAACAACTTCGCGATAATATATGGGATACCCTTTAGTCTACTCTAACCCATTCAGGTGATTCTTTATTTTGTTGACTTGAGAGCTTCTTAATACACTCATGCATTATAGGTTCAATAAGGATATTTAATATGAAGACTTCTCCAATGAACCTTATATTGCCTAGTTGCCTGTATCTCATTTTCTTTTCTTCGGCATACTCTAATTGAAGCTCTTCATTTCAGAATCTGGAATTTTTTCTTTTTTGTATACTTTACTGATGCATATTTGATATTTTTTCAGAATAAAACATGGGAAAAGTTCCAATTCTTAATTTCACTTCAGCATTAAATAAAATACCACCATACTGAAGAAACAATAATTTATTAGCATAAATGTGTATGAGCAATAATTTGGCTATCCACCTTTTAGCTTGGCATACACCTGAAACTGAAACATTCTACTTTGAACATCGTTGGTTTTACATTTGAATATTTTATTTCCTAGACACTATCCAAGTGAATCATTATTTATTATGTTGTGCTTTCATGAATGCATAACTATCAACAGACAGCCAACTTGACAAATGATTCACTTTCTATGCCTGATTTAGAAATTACACAGCATCAGTCTTATCAAACTGGAATGCTCAATTTCTTAAGAAAAAGGAATGATTAGTAAAGTGAAACAAGTTCGACAAAATTAATTCTAGATTCCCCTCTTTCAGCATGGCCATTAACATTATCTGTGTACTTCAAAAACCTTAGAAGTATACTTTAGGAAGATTGTAAAAAAAAAAAAAAAAAAAAAAAAAAAAAAACATGAAATTTTGAAGATAGAGGATTTCTATGAAATACATATTACTATATATGAGGGAAGAAGCAAATTTCATAACTGACAAAAGTAATTTGAATACTTATAAAATATCATAATTAAAAGTACACGTACCTTGAATCTACGATTATCAGTAGGAGGAAGTGCATATGGAATGCCTAAAAATACCGTGACATTCCGATAAATCTTAGGAGGTTGTTTTGAATTTGGTCGATCATATTCAGGAACACCAGGCCCATCGCAAAGATGAAAGTACATTCCCTCCACATTACCCAAACGCAAATTTACCATAACTGGCTCATTTAACCTATCGTTCTGATTTCTGTCACAACGTGAATCACTTGTAATTGTATCTCTAGGACTAGAAAACCGAGAACGTTCCCATGGACTATAACGAGAATTTGGAAGATATCTATCATTTAAGAACGGTTGACCCCTGTAATTAACGTCCATATACTTATTACGCAATACCTGGCATTTTGCATTTAAGCATACTGAAGTAAAGATAAAAATATAAGAAAATCCAGTGTTAACAAGTAACGCACGAAACATGTTAATCGAAATTTCGAATTTAATGCATTAAATTACAACAGTATACTAAATTCATCTTTTCTTTTTCAAAGTTACGAACAGAGGGCGCAGCAAGTCATGCATCATCGAGCACCTGCAGCCAAGGCCAATCTAAAGTCTGACGAAATGACGAACTTCGTGGGCTGTGTCTACCCGTACGACGTCGGACGTTTAGCTGAAACATGGTAAAAATGCTAAACGTACGACTAGTTGCGCAGAGACACTTTCGTGATTTCTGCGCATCCCGACCAGTCGTAAAGAGATGTTTGTTTACATTTGTGTTGATTATCGGAAGGGGGGAGGGCGCTGTGATCACGTACGATGGAGGCAGGATCTTGGAAGAGCTCCTGAATTTTCAAAGGTGTTTTCCAGAAAATCTTCATTTATTTAAGAAAATTTTCGCGAATATCCTCTGCATTGTCTCGTTCTCAAGGTCGGGAGTTCTCCTGTACCTGGGGGTCTTGTCTTCCTTGCAATCTTTTGCAGCACTAAGACGGAGCATTCAGATAAGTAGAACTTCTTTTCTCTAAGCTAAATCAAATATCTGTCACTAAAGTACCTTTAAATTCATTTATTTATTATGATCATTATTATTATTATGCTCATTTTATTATGTTCTGGCATTAAATACTTGGTAATTGCTTTAAATCATGTGGTTCTTTTTTTGGTTACCATCTCGTAGGGACGCAATCCTTATCAGTAGCCCTTATCAGTAGTGTTAGCACTACCCATTGGGGCCCCTTTGAGGAATTTCTCGAGAGGGAAAAACACGATCTCGGGCCTCAATGAATGTATAGAGTTGTAGTTTTTGCTCCTTTAATCTATATTCCCTATCTATTTAAATTAAAAGCATATATTAATACAGTGTGCCTCAAATTGATAAAATAGTACACATATAATAAATTATGACCATTAACTTAATAAATAAATAAAATGCTTATTTTTTAAAAAAAATTAATTAATATTAAAATTTAAAAATACTCCGTAATTTATTTACTTATTTATTTTTGCTGATATGTTCTCGCCTTGTTTTGGATTTATGATTTTATCTGATGGTGTTTTCTGAGTATATAAATATGTTGGAAACCGCAGTAGATGATGTTACTTAGTTTTAATGTATAACTTTGCATGATATTATATGTATCTTGATCTTATGTGTCTTCAGTTACTGTGTCTCAAGGTAGAGGCTAATATTGGTTTCCATGTTAAAAAATAAAAGTTTAAATTTAAAAATTTTTAAATTTTAGTTTCCCTGTTATAGCAATAGTTAGCTTCTAAACTTGACTTATACTGTTATGTGACTGGACCCCCAATATTTATTATTTTATTATTAATTTTCCCCCATCTTTACATCTATTCAACTTTACTACAAAACACACTCATTACACACACCTGGAAGACTCTATTTAATGTAAATGATAACAACTTTGACTACACTCATGAACACAATCGTGGGTTTTTTTTTTTTTTTAACACAATTCTCTTACTTCCTTTCCTTTTCTTTCTATAGGCCTTTTTTTTTTTTTTTTTAATTATAAATAATTTTTTTTTCCCTCTCCATTACTTTTGGGCCATTTATTTTTTACTTTATTTTGTCCCATCTTTTCTACCTGGCCTTTCGAACTCGTATAAAATATACGAAGTTCCTTTTTACTCTCCTTTGAAATACGAAATTGGCCCCCTTTCTATGTACCTTTCCTTCGCACCTATGCTTGATTTTTCGCCCATCGGTGCAGAAAGACTTAGCGGGTGCAACAAAAGACATCTGTCTACTTTGTCTGATTATCGGAAGGGTGAATTGCTTTTCCGTGTAGTGCTAGAATGTCAAGAAAAAGTTATTTTTTATTTCGTTTGATGACTAATTAATATCATTCTTTGATAGATATCTAAAACATTATATAAAATAAAGAACTTTGAATATATCTGAATATTATTTCTTGTTTTAAATTGCTAATGTTTGATCATTTTATACTGATGCGGAGTTTACACAAATAATCAAAATTTCTTGAAATTCTTATCAACAGATTTAAATAAATCATGCATGCAAGCAGTAAAATCACATTCTTATGAAACGAAATTGAAAAATCGTCTTAAAACCTTGTGTAACTTTTCTGTCATGCGTAGCTAAATATTTCTATAAAATTGCATACAGAAGCATTTATATACATAAAGAGTGTGTTCAGGAGATTAATTCAGAAATGTATGTGCATATGCTTGTATGTACGGATGTACGTGTTCATGTAGCATATGTATATGTGTGTGTGCACAGATATACATGCATACATACATTTTTGAGTCTGGTCTCGAAAAAAGTTGCTGAAAAAGAATGTAAACAAACCACCCAGCTCCTTAAAAAAAAAGTTTAGAAATTTTTTATCATAATTTTGGTTTCTACAGCAAACGTTTGTGGGTGGGTTTGTTTTAAACTCTTAGAAGAACTCAAATTTTAATATAAAGAAGTGAAAATTTTTGATAGATTGATACTTGATGATTTGATAGTGTACCTGATGATTTATTAAAAACACAATTGACTCTCTTATATTTAATATTGAAAAGAAGGAGGGGATATGTGCAAAATTATAATAAAGATAATTCTAAGGTATTTTTTATAAATATATGTGACTGATTACACACTCTGAATATAGAAAAATAATCGCTTACAAATGACTTATGCAGTATTTGTTTTATTATCATATCCTGCCCCCATAAGCTCAAAAATAAAACTTTATACAGGAAAGTCATTTTACCTCCAAATATATTTTATGGTATTGAAGTATGATAACAGATGATTATTTTTGTTAGAAAAATTATAATGTTATGAATATTTTCTAAAAAAATATTTTCCTGAAAATAATTATACATTATATTCAAGCATATTTATATATTAATATATATATATATATATTATATTCAAGTAATAGATGACATATTTATATATTCTATTTAAGAAATAAATGGCAGCACTATGTCTTGTCATTAACTTTATCAAAAGAACTTACAGGTTCAAAGCACCTAATTTCTAGTATAAGAACTGTACTTCGAATGTCCTTTTCTTTTCCTTTTTTTTTTTTTTTTTCCCTCTGTAATAGTTTTGCTTTATACTATTTACAGATGTGACATCTAAAAATGCTTGGCCTTTTTTATCCAAATATCTAAATATGGAAATCTGAAATAGTGCAATATATTTGTATGTATATAAAGTAATATAATAGTAAATTCTACATAAGTACATTATTATTCTAAGATAATGTATTTAAAAATATTTAATGCAAATATGTGAATCAATTTATACATATAAATTTTAAGTGTATGACTTCTGTTGGATGTTTTAAGTAAACAATCAAAAAAATTAACCTTTTTATCAACTTATCTTGCACATATATACATTATTACTTTTTTTTTCCTATAAGAATAAACTTAATCTAATATAATAATCTAAAAATAAATAATACACAACATCTATTAAGGCAGACCATTTTTAGTACAGTAACAAATAATACAAGCAATATAATTTAATACTTTCAGTCGTCAGAGAATGAAGTGAGTTTTGTGAAGCTATTTAATGAACAAATCAGAAAACAATTTTTGATGGTTCTAAAATACAAGTTCTAAAAAAATTAAAATATGTACATGAGATAAATGCCGCTCTTTTTGTTTTAACCCCTTTGAATAAATTTTAACCAATTTGATACTTTTTTACTTCTTTTCAAAACCTTGAAATACATGAGAAACTGATTTCAGGACCAACACATTTCAAGAAATATTGCTAACTGCAATAAATCAGCACACATGTATGACTTCATCAGAATGTCTTGTATTACCTTTTGTTAGCATAAATTTAGGTATTTTGCATAATGAAACTCAAAAGGCATACGAAACGAACGGTGCACCAAGATATATATTGGCGAGAGAAAGTAAAGTTCCTGTGCAATGCAGTATATTTGATTTTTCACCCTAGCTACTTGTACCTGGCCAAAGGTCTAATCCAGTAGCACTTTCTTCTCTTTCAGGTACGATGGCAAAGTATGTTCGTGTTTCTCCTTTTTTTTATTGCCTAATATAGGTAAGCCTGATGATATTTAGTACTGATGATGATTCTATGTAAGTTATTCTTTTGAATACTTCAATTTTAATGTCTGTGAAGATTATTACTTTATTGTTATGCTTAAGTTAAGCAGAATTATCCTATTTTATTAAATAAAGATTTCGTAGTTAAAATTTTTGACTTGATTCTTTAATTCTGTGCTTGAGGAAACGTACTCATTACGCCTTCAGTGCTAATGCACAACTAACAAAAGATTATGAGACTGATAAATTGAAATTTTGTAATGTTGTAAGATTCCAGGGGCATAAAGTATTAAAACGCTTTGTTGAAAATACTAGTTACAAATTTGAAAAGAATAATTGTAACAAATAATGTGTATTCTAAAAGAATCAATTTGTATAGCAAAGTTAACAGATGAAAATTATTCAGTGTGGAAATTTAAAATAAAACAACTTCTAATAAAAGAAGGTTTAGATGATGTTGTATTCGAAGAAAAACCAGAAAATGATACTGATATTTGGTTAAAGAATGATCGTAAAGCTAAAGCTTTAATATGTCTAAACAATTCGGATTCGCAAATTATCCATGTTTTACATAGTAAATCTGCAAAAGAAGTTTGCCAAAGTTAAAATGTGTCCATGAACATGTAAATTTAACAAATAAGTTATTTCTTCTTAGAAAACTATATTCCATTAGATATAATGAAAGTTCTAAAATGCAGGAACATATCAAAGGAGTACTAGAATTGGCTGAAAAGCTGCGTAGTAGATAGGTGAAGAAATTAAAGAAAATAACTTAATAGCAATACTACTATGTTCTTTACCAAATTCATACAACTCCTTAATAACTGCAATAGAAAGTAAATCGGAAGCTGAATTGTCGCTAGAATATGTTAAAAACAAATTAATAGATGAGTGTTGTAGACGTGTGGAAACTAAGAAAGTACAAAACTACGATTCAGTTGCTTTAAAAAGTAAAAGCGCAAATAAATCAAAGTATAGTACACAATATTGTAATTATTGTAAGAGAAATAACCATACGATAAATGACTTTTCATTTAAAACGCAACGCTAATACTTCCCCGAAAACGGATGTAAATAACAGTAAAGTAAGAAACTATTCTCAAAATTATAAAAGTAATGCATGCCAAATAGCAAATATGCAAAGTGTACAAGACATAACAAAACTTAAAGAAAATAAGTATTTTAAAAGTATTGAAACTGAAAATACACAGATTCAGTTTAATCAAGTTCTAAAAGTGGAAAATAAGCATGAAAACACGCAAACGCAAGAATGGGTTATTGACTTGGGAGCCTCAACTCATATGACGAGTGATAAGAATTTTTTCTCTCAGATGACTCTAATAAACAAATAGTAACTGTAGCCGATGGTACTAAATTAAATTCTTATGGTATTGGTGAAGGCTATTTTAAAGTTCGAAACTTAAAGGGTCAGGTTACACAAATAAAATTAGAAACTGTATTGTATGTACAGTCTGTCAAAAAAAGTATTTGAACACCGGTACCCGTCTTGAAAACGAAAAAATCACTAAAAGCTGTTTAACTTTTTTTTAATAGCCCTAACTGTATAAAACAAAAGTTAATGTAATATCTGCTTTGTTTTCATATCCCTAACTTAACAATGCTGTAACTAGATAACACACTTGTGGCAAATTTAAAAAAGTCCAGTGAGGGAATTGCTTAATTTTTTCTCCACCCCCCCCCCCCACACATAGATTACAAAAGAAATTAGACTAAAGTTGGCCAGTTCCACTAGTGTTAAATTATTTTTTCTAAATATTTTATGTATGTATATATTGATTATTTTAAGTTACTACAAATAATAATTTATTGGTAAATACCAAGTGAGTGTAATTTGTTTCTTATTCATTAATGTTTCAATATTTAAAAACTTTTTTAAAGTTAAACAAAAAGACAAAATAACAACACAAAATTTCCGTAAAAAAACAGTATTATTGAGTTCCAATAAATGGGAAGATATACATAATTTTTTTTTCATTAAATATGATTCTCAATGACGAAATCAATGAATTATATTAAATATATACACAATTCTAAACTAAAGATGAGGAAAATGACATAAATTCTTCCCACATTTTTCTTCTTCAGTTTTTGTTTCCGTAAAAGAAGATTCTTGTACAACGGTCTGTGTTAATTGTGGTGACGAATTGTAGGAATTAATGTCCTTCATCAAAAAGTCCCAGTCATCAGTGAATGAAATTGTTTGAACATTACTTGTTGTAGGATTGTCGTTTACCTCTCCATGTAGTAAGCCTCCTGGGTTTCTGTAATACATGAAGGTTGCGAAAAAGAAGCTCCTTGTACAACGGTCTGCTCTAATTGAGATGACGAGTTGTACGATTTAACGTCCATATTATAATCGCATAGAGTACCCGTCAAAAAGTTCCAATCTTCAACAGGTTTCATTGAAATTAATGCAGTCCCCCGATGTAACAGTTTGAGACTGAACGTCATTATAACTTGCTGTAGAATTGTCGCTTACCCCTGCTTGTAATGAGGTACATTGGGTTTGTTTAAAACATAAAGTCTGCTGAAAAGACGATTCTTGTACAACAGTCTGTACTAGTTGTGGTGATGAGTAGTTGTACGATTCAACGTCCGTATTATTATAATCATTTAGAGCACTCACAAAAAAGTGCCAGTCAATAGTCGTTTCGGTTGAAACTAATGCACAGTCACTTGATGTAATGTTTTCAGGCTGAGCATTACTAAAACTTGTGGTAGGATTACCACTTACCTCTGCTTGCAGTAAGGTATCTTGGTTTTTTTTTTCTAAACACAAAAGTTCTGTTTGGGGAATTTCAGAGTCCGTATAATTAGACATGGTATCTTTTGCCCATGTTTGTTCCTCTAGATTAAGTATTATGGTACCGTTCATGGGTGTTATGAAATTCTCCGGTAGCAAAATAGTAGTTGAAGATGCTTCAGTACAGGCTGGTATCTTGACAACAGCAGGAGGGGGTGGAAGTGGCTGTTTAAATAATTCTTCTTCCGCTTTCTTTTCTCCTTCTTCCGCCCTCTTGTTGCTCCCCGTTTCTTCATCTGATAAGTACTGATAGAATTCGGATTCTGCTTTTTCAAACAACTTTGCAATTTTCGCTTTTGATTCCGCTTTTTCACTCTTCCTCTTTTTGGGTACCGAGGTTGACGTCCACTTTGCCACTTCGTCTAAATAGGGAGTCGCAGGTGGTTTCTCATAGGGGGTCGATAGGCTGATCCTTTGAGAGTTCAAATTTCGTGTAACTGCGCGAGTTTTTGAATTTTATGTTCAGCTTCTTTTTTATCTGTACTGCTAAAGCAGCAGCACACCTGTCCACCGCGAACAATGTTTTCAGAGTAGTCAAAATTGTATATGCCCTATCTGACGGGATAAGGTATAGCCTATTCGGTTGAAAAATGTACCTTTTAAATTTAAGTTCGTCTACAGGCCTAAACGTTCTATCTAAGATAGAGGAATTGTTGGGAGAAGGGCAAAGTTCATTATATACCATAGGTGCTGCAGTTGTTTGATAAATATGTACTTCTCCCTTTTCCGTTCTTCTAAGTCCAAACGTAAAGTAACTTTTGGTTAGAAACATATTGTTCCACCTGAAGCTTGTCCTGGTGTCCGTATATTTCTTTTCCGCACTCTAGGATTTCACAGGTAGACGAAGTTTCTGATCAATTTTGTTCCATTTATAAGGATCACACTCACAAGCTAATCTTGAATCGAGCATAGTCCGTTCAATATTTTGCAAAATTAATTGAGTGGTATCAATTTGTTTGTAGTACAGTTTTCTCTTATCCATGGGTATGTGAGGTATAAATGCGCAGCAGTGATCTTTAAAATATTCATCATTAAAGCTGGACAGTCGTTGAAACTCGTCAACGGATTCGATACATTTGGAAGGAAACACATCGCACAACTTCTCCTTAATGGCTTTCAATACGTAGCTAGTCAAAGAAGCTCAGCAGGCAATGACTCGTAACGCTTTCTGTCCTCCCGTTTTATACCGTATTTCCAATTTCCAGTTTTGAAACTCCTTCTCAGAAAACTAAATGTATTTCCAATTTCCTGTTTTGAAGCTCTTTCTCAGAAATCGAACTGTATTTTAGTTTCCTGTTTTCAAGCTCCTTCTCCCATTTCCTGTGTTAAAAGTTACTTATCAAACAGGAAGAAAAATGGCTTAAACTTGACCGCTTAACAATTAAACATGTTGTATTGTTTTATTTTTGGGGGGGGAGGATCGGAATAAGTTGAAAAGAAATTTTCATCTTGAGGAAAAATTTCTGAGCCTAAAAAATTTTAAATATTGGCACCGTGACAACAGAAAATTAGAGGAGAGTATAATAATATTCCCTTCTTTTTTTATTAATTAAATTATTTTTTTTTCCAAAGTGCTGAGAGGAAATAAAAGAATTCTTATTGTAATCTCATGTCATTAATCCATTGTTTTACTCCTAATTGTCGATCATTTAGTTGATTAGGCCGGTCCAATAGATATTCCTTAAGATAACGAAAATAGACGACGGCACCTTGTAAAGCACAATAATTGTTCAATCCTAAATGTTTCAGGCAAGAATATGAATCTGAAGCTAAATTATTCTGACATACATTAATGGACATTAATGATAATGTATTCTCAACATCCCGATCAATTATTTTTTGTAAAAGATTACCTTTCCAAAATTCTGGACAATAAATTTTACTACAACCTGCCGTTAAAGAAATGAGAAAGGATTGTAACGCTTTGTAAGGAAGATGGCTCTCATTCCACGAAAATCCGTGTGTAGAACAGGCTAGGTGGAGGTAGGTAGAAACAAAACGTCGTCTCATGGAATGTGTTAAATCACTCCATGCTTTTGGAGATTTAACGTATACAACTCCTCTGGCATTATCACTCGAGATATATGCGAGTTCCTTAATTATATACACTTCTAACATATCATGGTAATTTTCATCATTATGTTGGACTAAATCAAAACCTTCTATGTTAAGAACAATGAAGGAATTCATAACAATAAGTTGAGTAGACTGAATCCCAATAAAAGATCCTTTATAAAGGGATAATTTGTGTACCATATATTAATTTTTTTTTCTTTGCAAATGTCATTACTTTAAGCTCAGCTTACTCAAAAAAAAAAAAAAAAAAAACCTCCTTCCTTTCTGCATATTAATTTGATGTCTACACGTTTTGACCTTGGGTTTCTAAAAATAGATTTCCATTCCAAAGTAAAAAGTTTAGACATCAAATTATAATGGGAAAAAGGAAGAGATTTTTTTTTTCTTCTACCTGAGAAAATTTTCTCCAGCCGATTTTTTACTTTACCATTTTTTACATTGTTTACCATTTTGTTTACATTGTTTACTTGTTTACCGTTCAGATATTTTCCCTTAAAAAAGCTTTCTTTTCTACTCTTCCAAAGGGAACCTCCTTACCCAACCGAGATTATCTCGATTCGTCTCTGGGATTCATTTTTTCCAAGATAACTACCATTGGGTCTTTTCCTTTTCATGCCAAAACCTTTACAAAAATACATTCATTTATTTAAAGAGATAAGATACTGACAAATATTTCTTTATTCCAAGGTTGGGTGAGAAAGGAACCCCCAAAAAATGGGTCTTGGAAGGAAGTAGAACGCATTCTTTTTGATAAGAAAATGCACTCATTTCCTTCCAAAACCCATTTTTTGATCTCCTTATCAAACTCTCCAGAATTTTGAATAGGGAAATGAGGAGAACATTTTCACCCTTTCACCAATCCACAGGAGAATAGGAATCCTTTTTGCGTTTTCACCATTTTGGGGACGTAGTAGACCTCCAAATCAATTAGGAAGGAGATGAGAATTGACTTATTTTGTTCCTTAGGATGGTCAGAGCTGAAAGAGATTGCTTACATCTATGTTTTGATCTCATAATGATATATTTCGGGAAAAAACTAAATGCATATATAATACTATTCAAGGAACGTTTATTTGTTCATATAGGTAGGCAGTATCCAACAGTTCCTGAAAATTTTGGAATTTACAATCTGATTCAGTTTCCATAATAGTAAAATAGGGTTCTCCAGTGACTCTATCTTCATTTATTTGAAGCGGTCTGTTTAACACGTCGTTTAGCCAGTTTGAGAACAAAATTGCGTCTTGGCCCAACTTCTCTAGGAGGCTCTTCAGTTTTGGATACATCAGGAACCTGGTATTTCTTAATATCCTCGTTTGGTACAAGATGGGTTCAGGGGTATTTCCTGTATCCCTGAATGGAAGCGTTTCATTCGAGATAAATTTGTTTAAGACTGATTCTCCTCTGTTACTCAAAAATAGTCGTTTGAGGCAGTTTGAAATGTCCAAAGCTTTAAACCATAAATATCTTTTATTAATGAAGATTGTCACGGGTATATTCTCGAATCTGAAGGGTAAAATTATCGATTTTCTAGTACAGATATCCTCCATGGCAGGACTAAACTCCTGAGTAAATGTAGAACCAAACAGCCCTAGCAGGGGCAATATTTGTGAAAGGAGAAAAAACGAGTCTGCCTATACATTGGATCAAAACATGGCTACAAGCAATCTCTGTTAGCTCAGAAAATTCGAACAATAATATGTTAAAAAAAAAAAAAAGAACCTTCCCTTTCTTCTTTATAATTTGATGTCGACACTTTTTTGACCTTGGGTTTCTAAAAATAGATTTCCATTCCAAAATCGAAACAGTGTAGACATCAAATTATAGTGCAAAAAGAAAGACTATAGATTCTCTCTCAGCTCTCACAAATTTTTTACAGTCGGTGACAGGTTACTAGTTTCTCAATAATCAAATTATCTATATAAAATTTCCACATTTCATTATTCATTCATAGGTTTAGTTGTATACATAGAAAAGGGAGGGTTGAACTCAAAATGTTATTATGACTCTATCTAAGACGTAATTTATAAAATAAAAAGATCCTCTATAGATGTAAAAGAGTTAAATTCAAAATATTTCTCATATCACTTTCCAAGATTGGCTTCACAGCTCTTAAAATAATTTTTTTAAACGATCTAGTTTCAAAATAGATGATAAAAGGGAACTTAGAATTTAACGGATTTTGCACAAAAAAAATATTTCTTATATTACTCCCCATGATTGGCTTGAAGAAGTGATTCAAAATTCAGAATAGATGATAAAAGGGAACTTAGAATTTAACGGGTTTTGTGGAAAAAATATTTCTCATATCACTCTCCAAGATTGGCTTAAAGAAGTTGTAAGGATCTTAAGTTTTACTAACGTTTATTTTATTTTAAATCTTTACTATCACTTCTTATTTTCTACTTCCGGCCAGAATTATAAGCGTGAAGGAGTTTATGCAAAGTTGTCTGGCGAACGCCAAGTATTTAAGTGTGGCCTTTTTGCCAAGAATGAGAGAGGAAGCCGTGAGTTCGAAGCAGACCGCTTACCTTAGAAGTTACGCAGTTGCTACTTTGCCTTCCAGGCCAGAGGTTTTAATCCTCTTGATAAATTAAACGTATTGTAGTGTTCACAGTCTCTGTGCTACATACGCTTTCTGTTATTATAAGGCCAATCTTATTCTAAAGTTAAATTAGAGTTTAGTTTTATTTTGATATCTTTTAAGTTAGACCCCGAGTGGAGGGTCATTGTATTCCGAAGTACGGAAGTCATTGTATATAAAGAAAAAATAAAGGGTTTGTATACCCTTCGTCTGTATCCTGTCTACTTACTACAATTAGTGAACATAGCTTTAGTAAGCTCTCTGTTCTAGTCAGGTCATTGTATGTTTCCGAAGAAGGTTAGAAGAAACATTGAACCTGATAGTGGCGCCCGACGAAGAATAACCATGGCCGAGTTTCAAGAAGAACCTGTGCTGCCTGCAGAAACAGCTCAGAATCCAGAAATGCCAGCTGCCGCCCTGGAAGGATTTGGGTATATTGTCCAGACCATGCGCGCTTCGATGAAACCAGAAGCAACGTTTAATGGAAACTCACAGGTAACCAGTTTTTTGGAAAAATTGGATGACCACTTCATGCTCTACCCCGTGCACGAGTTTCAAAAAGTTACCTTAGCTACCAGCGCTTTGAGGGGCTAAGCGCTTAACTGGTTCAAATGTATCGGCAGAAGTCTCTTGGGTCAAGCAGCAAGTCCCACCTATACCTACGAAAATTTCAAGACTGCCCTACTAAAAGCCTTCCCTGTTGTAAGGGATCGTGCGAAATTAGAAACAGAACTTTTCAGTATATATCAACAAAGAATGGAAAACCTCTCGAGTTTTATTTTAAGAAAAATTCACGTTTTCAAGCTCTTGTATGGAAACCGTCCGGATCCTGAAATAATTCAAGTGATTTTGCCGAGGTTACTACCCCAAGTGCAAGACTTTATTGAATTGAGAAATCCGACTACACTGGAAAAATTATTTGAGCTAGCAATCCAGTTTGAAAGTAGAAGAACGGCGGACGTCGAAAGAAGACGCCAATATCAACAGCGAAACCAATTTGGTACGCCAAGACTACAGCAAACTCAAGCACATGGCTACGGAGAAAAAGCGAATCAGTGGGCAAGGAAACCCGAGCATTCAAAAACAGCCGGCGAACGTCGACAGTTCAATAGCAACCCAGGAAAAAAGTCTCAAGGCCAGTGGAGAAAGAAGGAAAGCACCGAAAGAAAAAATAATTTAAACTAAAACGGATTTCTGCTGACGAGAGGGTGCGGAAATCCGAAGGCCACGAAAACCCCTCTTCCTACAAGTTAAATACAGTAATGGTGAAAAATTTAACTCTTCCGAAGATTGAAGTCTTGGTAAATAATATCCCGGCCACCTCACTCCTGGATACCGGCGCGCAGTGTTCCTGTGTGGCAGAAGTCTTTTTTAGAAAGTATTTTCGCAAATACCGCATATATAATGCGGATAATACAACAGTATTAGCGGCGCAAGGAGAACAATGTAAGTGCGTAGGTAAAGTACCTTTGTACATCCGTATCAAGGACGAACAAGTAAAGGTGATGTTTTTTATAGTAAAGAATTTGCAAGCACACTTAATACTAGGAATAGACTTTCTTTCAGACGCACAAGCTACACTGGATTTTAATGAAGCGTCTCTTAAGCTGACGATGAAACCAGTGCGTGTAGAAAAGGTTGAACCGCCGAGGTTAAATCTTGACCACCTGCCTAATGACGAGCAAGATAGAATCCGACAAGTGGTAAGTGAATTTGCTTCCTTATTTAGTGATATTCCAGGATTTACCCAGGTTACTAACCATAGTATTGACACCGGAGATGCATTGCCGGTTCGTCAAAAACCATACCGGTATGATAAGAATAAGGAAAAAATTATAGAATGGCATATTACCGATATGCTACGTAAAAAGATCGTAACGCCTATCTCAAGTAGTTATGCTAGTCCGGTGGTTTTATGTAAGAAAAATAATGATTATCCTTTGGAGCATCCAAAAAGGTGGAGATTCGCTATTGATTACCGTAAATTAAATTCCATAACGAAATATCCGGTATATCCGTTACCGATTATAGAAGAAATTTTAAGGAACATAAAATCAACCAAATTTATGACAACTTTAGACTTAACGAATGGTTATTTTCAAATAGGGATCAGGCCTGAGGACGTGCCTAAGACTGCTTTTATAACCAAGTCTGGCACTTATGCATTTTTGCGAATGCCGTTTGGCCTTTCAGGCGCCCCAGCAACATTTCAGCGATGCATGGACATTGTGTTAAGACCTGTTCTCGGAAAGTCCACATTTATCTATTTAGACGATATCATTATTACTAGTGATAATCTAGACCAACATGTACAGGATTTAAGACAGGTGTTTTCTTTATTAAATGAGGCCGGTCTAAAAGTTAATGTCGAAAAATGCAAATTTGCAGCCCCTGAATTAAAATATTTAGGTTACAAAATATCGCAAAAAGGGATCGAGACAGATGAATCAAAAATAATCGCTGTACAAAAGTATCCGACTCCAAACACGGCAAAGAAGCTCTCTTCTTTTCTAGGACTTTGTTCATATTATAGGTCCTTTATAAAAGATTTTGCGGCTATCGCTGAGCCATTGTTAAAATTAAAAAGGAAAAAGGCAAGATTCTCGTGGACGGCCGAAGCCAATAGTGCTTTCGAAAAATTAAAACAAGCATTAACGCAAGCCCCTGTGTTGAAATTTCCTGAAAAGGATGAAAATTTAGAAATTTCAGCGGATGCTTCGGATTATGCGGTAGGAGCGGTACTTTCGCAAAATCAGCAGCCAGTAGCATTTTTTAGCCGAACTTTAAATCAAACACAAAGAAACTATTCCGCGACCGAGAGAGAGGCACTTGCAGTTCTGTTAGCAGTGCAAAAGTTCCGAGTCTATTTTGGAAAGGCGCCGATAACAGTATATTCTGATCATGCGGCGGTAACTAGATTGTACTCTGGAAAAAATTTATCCCCAAGGTTAATAAGATGGGCACTCAAGCTGCAAGAATATAATCTGGTAATCAAGCATACCCCCGGAAAGGAAAATGTCGTAGCAGATGCCCTGTCACGAATTAAATTAGACGAACAGGGTAATACCGTAAAAGTTGCAATGCTGACAGCGTGTACAATAAATTCCCGAGAAACTGTAATAACCGAACTGGGTAAGGATCCTGAGTTTGGAAGTATTTATGAGTATTTGAAGGATCCTGAAAATTTTAGCCACCAAGATATTGTGGCGATAAGAAATAGGGCGGCCCATTACGAACTAATAGATGATCTATTATTTTATACAAAAACTACGAATTCCAACAACGAATTTCGACCTGTTATCCCAGCTAGTCTTAGATTAAATATCCTGCAAGAGCTCCATGACAGCCCTTTAGCTTCTCATGCTGGTATTCGAAAAACTACTCAACGCGTACGCGAGGCAGTCTACTTTCCTGAACTGCAAAAGTTAACAAGGGCGTATGTCCAGTCCTGCCCAACATGTCAAGCCGTTAATTATATTAATTTCCGCCCGGCCGGGTTTCTAAATAGTATTAAATCCGAATTTCCAAATGAAATAATCGGCATCGATTTATTGGGCCCTTTCCCAAAAAGTCAGTTAAACAAAAGTCGCTATCTCCTTGTTATAGTTGATCATTTTAGTAAATGGACCGAAATTGTTCCCTTAAAACGAGCCTCCGCGAAATTAGTTACCGATTCTATTTTAAATAAATATATTTTAAAATACGGGGCGCCCCTAAAAGTTATATCGGATAATGGTCCTCAATTTGTAAGTAATATATTTGAAGACATGTGCCAAAAACTGGGCATACGTCATTTAAAAATGGTCCCGTATCGGCCGCAATCAAATATAGCGGAACGGGTCAACAGAAATATAGTGAAAATTATCCGTAGTTATGTTAAAAATTTTCATAAAAGCTGGGATAACTATGTCAATGAATTTGCTTTCGCCCTTAGGACCGCAAAACATGATACAACGGGCAAAACTCCTGCTGAGTTATTTCTAGGCAGAAAGGTTATAACACCGTTAGATAAACTATTTTATGTGCAACAAAGAGCCCCAGAATTTAAAATGGGTGATATAGAAAAACTAATAAAAGAAGCAAAAAAGAATACGGAAGTAGCACAAAGAAAACAAAAATTGTATTATGACTTGAAACGACGGGGAGTAACTTATAAAGTAGGGGATGAAGTACTAAAAATTAAGCATTCACTTTCTTCAGCACCAGAAGATAAAACTGCCAAATTTTTTCCACGCTTTGAAGGACCATATGTTATAGAAAAAATAACTCACGCTGTTGTAGTGTTAAAGGCAAGAAATGGTGAAACCTGTTCCGCAAACATTGACCAGATAAAACCATTCTATGACCGTAATAAAATGCAAATCTTTTCAGATCTTTTGCAGGATCCGGTACGGCAGACACCGCAGGTACAAGTTCCAGAGGTGGGAAAACGACAAGTACAAGGGCAAGCCAATGAGAGACAGAAGCAAGTGAAAAGAAAATTGCCCCGCGGAAAAATTGAAGGTACAAAGAAAAAGAAGCCGTTCCACCGTCCAAAAAACAGAGTTCACGAACACCCCCAGAATGAAGAAGGGAGAAGGACGACGTATGTGGAAAAGACCGGGAGAAAGGACGGCAACTATAACCCGGCTGTGAAACGGAAGATTGACTCATCCGACAGAACTCTCCGCAGCAAAAGTCGCCGAACTGCGGAAGGGCCATCAGCGGCGGAGGAAAAAGTACAAGAAAAATTTGAACGGCCAACAACGAGGTCCAAGCAGGATCACGACAGAAGTTTCCCGGTTCCACCAAGACCAGCTGCCTTCAAACGGCCAAGACCACAAGCAGAGGACAGAAGGAAGATGTTCAAGGGTGGCCGTAGTGGTGAAAAACGGAAGCTTCCAGAGGAAAGCACTGAAGGGCGAGCCCGTACAAGAAGGAGGATCAACCAAGCTACGGTCTGCAGCACCTTTAAAGACTGGGCCCAGAAAAGGATGTCTGAATATTACAAAGATAAGTAAAATTTTATGTTACTTTACAAACTTAAGTTAATCTTTCATTCTTACTGCAAGTGGCAGATTTCAAGTTTTACCTCATGCGAGGTCTACCTTTATCGCCAAAAGGGCGAGAAATGAGTTGTGACCGATTTTCTTATTATGTTTTTCAATTACTCGCGCGTAAAACTAAAGTTGATGTATAATAGCGTTGTATAAAGACTTAAATATTGTAAAAAGTTATTGTATAAATTTTATTTAAAACATTCTAACAAGAAAGAAGTTTTAGTCTGAAAGACTTTTTGAAATGTAGTATTATTTCAATGTAGAAAGAATTGGCACTTGCTTTGAAAAGAATAGAAGTTAACAATGTACTACTAATGTATGTTTTCAAATGTGTAAAATTAACGGCATCTTGATATGTTCTTGTATACATGTGAACTGTTATTTTGAATGTTTAGAAATACCGTGATATGGTAAAAGTGAAAGTAATGTTAAAAAATTTGTTATTCGTGTGACTGTAAAGATTAAATCATGGTGAATATGTGTTAAAGGTTGAATGATGTAGTTAGGCTCTCTGACGCTACACTTTAGAGTTAGCCACTTTCAGAATAGTACCTCAGGGTCTAGAGTTGAAATTAGGGTGTGTTAAGAGGTCTCGTATGTTGAATTTTAACACGTTAGTGTTTTGATTGTAGGAGGAAGTGTTGAACACATAGACAGAAACACATTCGTGTTTGGTGTTTTTACAACACATGTCAGAGAGCACGGGGAGAGATAATTAAAATAGTCATGAATGAAATAAGAATGTTAAGAAAAGTATATTCTATATGTTATTTGCAATGTCATTCTGTAACATTTCATTAAACTAGTTTTCCTTCCAGATCTCTGGAAGGAACCAGAATTGAATAAAGCTCCTGTTTTGATGCAGTACAGATGAAAAAGAAAAAAGATTGTTGTATATTCCGGGAGCTGCTATTGTAACAAATTTCTTTCTTTTAAAATTTTCTAGTTTCTAGCTAAGTTATGATTGTAAAAGGTTGGTCTCGCGTTAGTTTCTAGAGCTAAAAGTTTTCAACAAGGTCGTTTTAGACCTCAGTTTCAAACTAATTAACTCTGGCGGGAAGTATGTAATGATCTTAAGTTTTACTAACGTTTATTTTATTTTAAATCTTTACTATCACTTCTTATTTTCTACTTCCGGCCAGAATTATAAGCGTGAAGGAGTTTATGCAAAGTTGTCTGGCGAACGCCAAGTATTTAAGTGTGGCCTTTTTGCCAAGCAGAAGAGAGGAAGCCGTGAGTTCGAAGCAGACCGCTTACCTTAGAAGTTACGCAGTTGCTACTTTGCCTTCCAGGCCAGAGGTTTTAATCCTCTTGATAAATTAAACGTATTGTAGTGTTCACAGTCTCTGTGCTACATACGCTTTCTGTTATTATAAGGCCAATCTTATTCTAAAGTTAAATTAGAGTTTAGTTTTATTTTGATATCTTTTAAGTTAGACCCCGAGTGGAGGGTCATTGTATTCCGAAGTACGGAAGTCATTGTATATAAAGAAAAAATAAAGGGTTTTGTATACCCTTCGTCTGTATCCTGTCTACTTACTACAATTAGTGAACATAGCTTTAGTAAGCTCTCTGTTCTAGTCAGGTCATTGTATGTTTCCGAAGAAGGTTAGAAGAAACATTGAACCTGAGAAAGTGACCAAAAAAAAAAAATGCGTCTGGAAATCTTTTTCCAAATGCACTCTTTTCCTTCCAGACCTCTTTCTCCACCCCCCCCTCTTAAGAAGAAGGGGTAAGAAAGAGGCTAGTAGTTGAAGTTCCTGAAAAAATTTGGAGGAGGATCAAATTTTTCCATTTTCCATTTCAGAAGTGCACTTCTCCGTGGAAATTTAAAGCCAGAACAACGGGGTCAGTTTGTGTCTCCACAACCATTGTTTTAGGTGGATCTGTTTGTGTCTCCACAACCATTGTTTTGGGTACATCTGTTTGATATGCACCTGTGACATATCTTTTGGTGTGGTCCGTTGTACTTCTCATACCAGGATGGGGCGGTACGTGACGAACTCCCAAGTTATAAACGGTTATAAATTTGAGTCGTTTCCCGGGATGCATAAGCCGGTATAACGCTTTTTTGGTTGTCACACGAACAAGTGGTTGTGTCAAAATGGTATATACCCATGCGAGAAGTTGGTCATTACTTGGATTTTTGTCCGCTAGGTACAACATTTCTTCGCTCGTTAGGATATGTCCATCCTCCTTTCTTCCGATATTTTTCAGATCCTTTATCCTTTTATACGTGTGGGGTTTGGGGAAAAATACGGATAAAACATCCGATGTCCGTTTGCTCGATGTAGGTATCAATGGCAAAATATCCGCCGCATTCCAAAACAGCCTCTCTTCATCTACGTAACAGCGAACGGATACAAATTCATTGTACAAAACACGGAACATTATGTAGTGTGTAGCAGCAGCAGCAGTAATCTCAAAAAAGTATAAAAGAATGACTGACTGACTGACTGTTTGTATATTGCCAGAATGCAGCACATGGCCGCTTGTCCGGCTCCATAAATTGCCATATTATAAAAACTTATTTAAATCGTTGCAAGCTTAGCGTTATTTGTTTCAAACATGAGTATTTATTATTATTCGGCAACATATGTCAAAAATAAGATATATTACTTATACTTATCAAAGATGTTTATTAGTCAAGGCATAAATTGTTGTAAGTATAATTAATACGACCCTTGACCAATAAACATCTCTGATTAAAGGCACTTCGCAGTAGTACAATCTTCAGTTATGTGGTGATGGCGATAAGGAGCGCGCCTTGCGCCCTCCGATAAGTGTGGCAACCCTAGAGGAGAAATTTCTTACGAGTAGCGAGCAGAGCGAAACAGGCAGGCTGTCGGGGAGTATGCGCGATGTTCCTAAATAAAGCTTAATTTTTATTGTGCACTATGTCTTGTTAATATTTATATTAATGCAGTAAGAACATAATCTGTGATATGGAATTCGAGGATTGGTGGTAAAAACATAACCGGAAATCCAACCATAATGGTAACCTGGACTGTGTTAAATCGTATGAACAGTTCTCAAGCACTTTCGGTTTTGACTACAAGCCATCACTCAAGATCTCCAAACCAGAAGTAATGGATTACATCGGTTTTCATCCTCCGGATCACAGATGAGTAGTAATTATAGATCATTTTATAATTCTGTTTACTACTTATCATTTAATTTCATTTTCTTTAGTAAAATTTTTGCTTTTATTTTGGCTTAAAAACCTTGCACAATGTCTGATGTTCATGCCGTCCAAATTCCGGTTTATAACCGATCAGACCCATCTTTATGGTTTATTATGTGTGAAAGTACTTTTGCTCTTGCCACCCCCAAACCTATCACAGAATCCATTACTAAATATAATTATGTAGTTTCTCATCTTCCTCCAGATATCGCATCACTAGTACGGGATTTACTTATGAAACCAGACCCTATTGATCCATATGCAAAGCTTAAAACTGAGTTAATAAATCGTGCAGGAGAATCTTCTCAGCAAGAAATTCGCCAATTATTATCTGGAGAAGAATTAGGTTCTCGAAAACCTTCCGATTTGCTTAGAAATATGAAACGTCGAGCAGAATCTTTAAATGTTCCTGATAACTTAATGTTAGAATTATTCCTTCAACGTTTGCCTTCGACTGTTCAGTCTATTTTGGCAGCGGTTTCCAATTTAACTGTAGACAAAGCTGCAGAAATTGCCGACAGAATTTTAGAAGTAAATCCAACCCCAGGGACTTGTGCCGTTTCTCGCACAGTCGATCAGTCTCTTGAGGATAAATTATTTAAACAAATAGAAAAATTAAACAAACGTATTGATCGCATTTCTCTTTCTCGTGGTCGCTCGCCAAATCGCGGAGATCGCAATAAGGAAAGAAGCAATTCCAAAAGGAGAGATTATTCTGTTTGCTGGTATCATAGACGTTTTGGGAAAAAGTGTAGAGATGACAAATGTACAAAACCTTGTTCATGGCAGGGAAACGAAACCAGCAAAGAATAGAGGCGACTTATTCTTTGCCTCAAGTTTCACGTCGCCTGTTCGTTCGTGACCGTAGAACAAACCTTTCATTCTTGGTCGATACCGGCTCTGACGTGTCCTTACTTCCAGCAAATAATTCTCAAAAACGGAATTCGTCCCAACAAACACTTTTCGCTGCTAATTCTTCTACTATTCATGTTTATGGTCAAAAAAACACTTTCTTTGGATTTCAAATTAAGACGACAGTTTACATGGACTTTTCTTATAGCAAATGTTAGTACACCCATTCTTGGAGCAGATTTTCTCCATTTCTTTGAATTGGTGCCTGATCTCAGAAACAAATGTCTCAAAGATTTAAAAACGCATTTTAAAACCGTCGGTTGCGTGAAAAATGCAAGCATTTATTCAGTAAAAACTGTATTTAGTGATACACCATATCACAAAATTTTAAAAGAATTTCCTTCAGTTACTAGATTACCAGATCCTAACCAACCTGTTAAACACAACACCGTTCATTATATCATAACTAAAGGTCCACCTGTGGTTGCAAAACCTCGTCGGTTAGCTCCAGATCGCTTAAAAATAGCAAAACAAGAATTTCAAACTATGATGCAATTGGGGCATTTGAGACCTTCGAGCAGCAATTATGCATCCCCACTTCACATGGTTCCAAAAAAGGGAAGTCTGGAATGGAGACCTGTAGGAGATTATCGAGCATTGAACGCTCAAAAAATAAAAGACAAATACCCTATTCCATGCTTAGCCGATTTTACTGCTGCATTGCACGGTACTAAAATTTTTAGTCATGTCGACCTGATTAAGGCATACCATCAAATACCAATTAACCCAGCCGACATCCACAAAACCGCCATATGCACACCATTCGGTTTATTCGAAAGTATCCGTATGCAATTCGGCTTATGCAATGCATCTGCGACTTTTCAACGTTTTATAGATGAAGTCACGCGAGATTTAGAAGGCGTTTACGCTTTTGTCGATGACTTGCTCATAGCCTCTAAAGATTCTGAGGAACATTGCAGGCATTTGAAAGCTTTATTTTCCAAACTTCAGGAATATGGACTTTGCATAAATGTTTCAAAATGCACCTTTGGTCAAACGTCTATTGATTTCTTAGGTTTTCACCTTAGTGAAAACGGAATTGAACCTCTTCCTGACAAAGTCAAATGTATTTTAGATTTTCCTCAACCTACCACTCTCACTCAGCTTCGCCGATTTTTAGGCATGTTTAACTTTTATAGATGTTTCATACCTAAAGCAGCACATATTCTTTCTCCTTTAATAAAATTGTTAGAAGGCTATATTAATAAAAGGAAATCTCGTTCTCTTGTTCAGGATTCATCCCCACAATTAAATTGGAATGAGAATGCTGAACAAGCCTTTATTGCTGCCAAAAATGCCATTGCTCAGGCTACCCTTTTGAGACACCCTATTCCCGGAGCCCAGCTAAGCATCTGGGTAGATGCCTCAGACGTCGCAATAGGCGGCACACTTATGCAGTTGTCTCAACAAACATGGGAACCTATAGCATTTTTCTCTATGAAACTCAGTAAAAGTCAACAGAAATGGTCCGCGTACGATAGGGAATTATTTTCTATTTATTCTGCAATTAAAAAATTCCGACACATGTTAGAGGGCAGAAATTTTATAATTTATACGGATCAAAAACCGTTAATATACGCTTTTAAACAGAACCCTCATAAATGTTCACCTCGACAATTGCGCCATTTAGATTTTATTTCTCAGTACTCTACTGATATTAGGCATGTGCAAGGTTCAAAAAACGTCGTTGCTGACGCTCTTTCAAGAATCGAAATTGATTCCATAACAAAATCTCCATTTTTGGATTTTAAAAAATTTTCGGAAGCTCAAAGGCATGATCCGGAGGTACAAGACCTTCTCAAAAACAACACATCATCTTTGAAACTGGAATTTAAACCGTGCCAATATTCTGATGGTAATATTCTTTGTGACATATCAACAGACATTCCTCGTCCATTTGTTCCGAATTCCTTTCGCAGACTCATCTTTAATCATCTGCATAATCTGTCACATCCAGGAATTGCAGCTACTACGAAGCTTATTTGTTCTCGTTATGTATGGCCCGATATGAAACGTCATATCAAAAATTGGGTGAAATCCTGTGAATCTTGCCAAAAATCGAAAATTACTAGGCATACTAAAGCACCACTGGGCACATTCTCTCTTCCTGATGCACGTTTTTCAGAAATCCATATGGATATCGTCGGACCGTTACCTCCATCAGAAGGCAACGTGTACCTTTTGACTCTAATAGATAGATTCTCCAGATGGCCTGAAGCCATTCCCATCCCGGATATGAAAACGGAAACCATTTGCAGAGCCATCTTCAACTGTTGGATATCTCGTTTTGGCTGCCCATCGATCATAACAACAGACCAAGGTTCTCAAATGAGATCCGCACTTTTTGCAGAATTCACGCGCATTTTGGGTACGAACAGAATCACAACAACAGCCTATCATCCAATGTCAAACGGCATTGTTGAACGATTTCATCGACATTTAAAATCTTCTCTCAAGGCTCACGAGACCAATAACTGGACTGAAACACTACCAGTTGTTATGCTTGGTATTCGGACAGCCGTAAAGGAAGATCTACAGTCATCTTGTGCTGAACTGGTGTACGGCACAACTCTCAAGCTGCCTAGTGATATGATAACGTCATCTAAGATATCTCCGTATGACACACAATTTATCACGAATCTTCGGCATAGAATGCAACAGTTGAATCCAATAGCAACATCTGCACATTGCCAAGAAAAATGTTACGTAAGTGCTACCTTAAAGTCGTGTACGCATGTATACTTACGTGTCGATCGAGTAAAGCCACCTCTGTGCCAACCATATACAGGTCCGCATAAAGTCCTTTCTAGAACAGACAAAACTTTCACAATTGATGTTAACGGTCTGAAATCTACTGTGTCTATAGACCGTGTGAAACCAGCCTATTTGCTTTCGGACTCTAATTTGCCTGAACTAAAAACAAATAAAGACTTAAAGACAGTTCAGCAGAATAAATCTGCAAACGAACTCTCTAAGACACAAACTGTCACCAGATCGTGAAGACATGTTCACTTCCCTAAGAAACTTGCTTCTTACGTAACAATTTAAAACATTTCTTTTAAAATTCATATCTTAACATATTTCTTGTTATTTCATGTTTATTATATGTGTCAATACCTTGTTATATATCGAATTGCATTTTGATCTTTTCTAATTTTATATTCTAATTTTGTAATCATGTAAAAAATACCCGACAGTACGGATCCTCTAAGATAATTTCATAACCTATGTCGTTCCTTTGAATAGTCATTAAAGGAACTGGGGGGAAACTCTGTGGTGATGGCGATAAGGAGCGCGCCTTGCGCCCTCCGATAAGTGTGGCAACCCTAGAGGAGAAATTTCTTACGAGTAGCGAGCAGAGCGAAACAGGCAGGCTGTCGGGGAGTATGCGCGATGTTCCTAAATAAAGCTTAATTTTTATTGTGCACTATGTCTTGTTAATATTTATATTAATGCAGTAAGAACATAATCTGTGATATGGAATTCGAGGATTGGTGGTAAAAACATAACCGGAAATCACTATAGTTAAGAGAGGTAGGTGGTAATAAGGGGGGCCAACATCGCAGACCAAGCAAGGAGACGATCATGGACAGACGGGTAGTGTGAAAGTCATCAGTGTGAAATAAACAAATACATAAATAAATACAAAAACTTTTATTATAAAGATACAATCAGAAAGTAAAAATACTATATACAAGATGCTTTACAAATATTTACAATTCATGATTATGTTGGAAAATTAGAGTCGTGAGTGAGGTGAGCCGCGAGAGGTCTTAATTCTTCGTCGTCAGAAAGGATAATATAATTAAAAGTATCAAATACGGCAAGATGGTCACAGTTCAGTGCTTTATTAAAAAATTGTGAATTCAGCTTGTGCAGGTGTTCTTTAATTGAATGCAGATGAAAGTCGTGATGCAATGTGACGTTACTAACGTACATGTGTGCATTAGTCATTTGTCTGAGCATTTTATTCTGTATAATCTGTAACTGTTTAATTTCATTATCTTTTGCAGTGGCCCATGCAGGCGACGCATAAGTTAAAATAGGCCTGATCATAGTAATATACAAAAGTCTTTTCCTGCGAAGATCAAGGCTAGAGTATTTGCCAAGTAAAGGCCTGAGGCAGTTAATAATGCTGTAAGCTTTTCTCTTAAGGTTTTTAATGTGATTCTTCCAAGTGAGTTGTCTGTTAAATACGACTCCTAAGTAAGTGGCTTCTTCAACATGCGGGACTGTTTTCCTAAACAGTTTAATATTTTCATTTAATTGTATAAGTCTGCGTTTCTTCCTAATCATTAATAGGTTCGATTTTTGTGCATTAATAGAGATACGCCATCTTTGGCACCATTCTTCAATGTCAGGCATGCGTTGCTGTAGCTTGAAAATAGCATGTTTGGCGCTAGCGGACTTAACGGCTAAAGCCGTGTCATCCGCGTAGTTCTAAATGTAAGGAGTAAATAAATTAATGTGGTATTATTGGAAAATTGTTATTAGCAATGATTTAGTTTAAAGTAATTAGGATTGTAATCTAATTTTTATTAATTTAATGTATGTGCTTATTTATATTTTAAGTAATGTTTTTTAATTTAATTATATTTTAATTTAATGATCGTGATTTTGTGAGTTATATATTTGTAGTATTTTGGAATACGTTTGAGTAGTATACGTTGAGTATTTTCATGCATTTTCGTGCAATTTTTCTAATTTATGAGAAAAAAGCAGTTTACATGGATATAGTGAAGAGTGTGCGCAATGCCATTTTTGTGCAATTCTGGAATGTTTTTGTAAGTAAAAATAAGTCGACGTGTACATGGTTTAGTGATATTTTAATTAAATGATAGTTATTTTGTGAATTTTATGTTTGTAGGAATTTGGTATACGTTTCAGTTGAAGTAAACGTGTATGGAAATAATTTAAATAGTTGACACTAAGTATTTGTAACTATTTTTAATGTTTGCGTATAAATTCGTTGCTGACGTTTATAATATAATAGATAATTTAGAGGTAAAAGTTTTTGGATATTTTATTTTATACGTGGAAATGTTCATCCTTGGAAAGGGTATATACTTTTTCGCGATGAGGTAATTTCATATATGTTCTTTTTACCAGATTTAAAGATTCGCAAAATTTTCATGCATTTTCGTAAAATTTTTCTAATTTATGACACAAAAGCAGTGTACATGGATATAGTGAAGAGTGTGCGCAATGCCATTTTTGTGCAATTCTGTGATGTTTTTTTAAGTAAAAATAAGTCGACGTGTACATGGTTTAGTGATATTTTAATTAAGTGATAGTTATTTTGGGAATTTTATGTTTGTAGGAATTTGGTATACGTTTCAGTTGAAGTAAACGTGTATGGAAATAATTTAAATATTTGACACTAAGTATTTGTAACTATTTTTAATGTTTGCGTATAAATTCGTTAGTGACGTTTATAATATAATAGATAATTTAGAGGTAAAACCTTTTGGATATTTTATTTATTTTATACGTGGAAATGTTCATCCTTAGAAAGGGTATATACTTTTTCGCGATCAGGTAATTTCATATATGTGCTTTTTATCGAGTTTAAAGCTTAAGAAAATTTTCGTGCAAATTTTTGTAATTTATGAGAAAATAGCAGTCTAGATGAATAAAGTTAAGAGTGTGTGCAATTCTGGGATTTTTTTTAAGTAAAAATAAGTTGACATGTAAATGGTTTATGTGTATGTGCTATACTGAAAAACGCGCAAGGAGTTTGCGATTGTGCACTTTTCCCAATTTTGCAGTTAATATTTGTCATGATTAAGCAATTTTGTTACATAAAATTTCTAGCATCAGTGTAATTCGGCTAGTAGATTGTTGGAAAAAGTGTTGAGTAAATAAAAAGAAAAGAAACATGTCTTTACTTCGTGAAGACAAAATGGCGGCGAAAAAAAAATCGAGGGTTGCTGTAGCAGAGGTGGTCGCCAAATTTTCGCCAAAAAATCGCTAAGTTACCATAATCCAAAGATCAACCAATAATAATTTCATTTAATAATAATTTCTTAATTTTGAATTATTTGTAAAAGTTCTTAAATTTAATAATAATTTCTTAAAGTTAATAATAATTTCATTTAATAATAATTTCTTAATTTTGAATTATTTGTAAAAGTTCTTAAATTTAATAATAATTTCTTAAAATATTCTTTCCCCCCCTCTAGGTTCCTTACCCACGCTAAAAAAAATAATGTCCAGTCATTGTCATTCGTTCATAGTACTAACGTTAGATGGTTTTCAGCATAAGGCTCCTAACAGTGTTTACAAGTACATTTTGAAAGAACTAGGCTACGTTTCATCTAACCTAAAGCACACAGGGTCCCTTGTAGTTGGTCCTCCTTTTAGTTGGGATGAATTATCCCCGAAAGATAAAAAAAAAAAAAAAAAAAAAAAAACGAATGGCTAACGCGCATGCGACATGGAATACATTGGAATGATGGAGATATTCCATACGATGACTTAAAAATCATCTTGAAAAATTTAACAAAAAATTTTCAATATATATACGTAAAAGGTAGCGAAAATGCAAAGGTTTTCTTAGATATATTGGAAAGGGAAATTCGTGAAATAACAATTATAAACTATACAAATAGTGATCTATCACCACCTATGAGCAAATGCCCTTTTCATAGTTGTAGTAAAAGGTATTATTTCTGTGCGGGGAAAAAAAGCTGCAAAGTATTGGACGAGTATTTCCGCAGGAAATTTCTTTGTCCATAAAATATATGCCCCTACTTCGGAAAGGGACAAAAATAATTACTGGGAGGACGATACTACAAGGGACAACTCGTATCCCGATCTTTCAAAATCTACTAACTGGGAGCACGGTACTGCAAGAAACATAATTCCTCCTCCTCGTCTACCTCAAGAAAAATTCTACTGGAATGATACTGCGAGACACATCGTACCTCCTCCTCATCTACCTCAAGAAAAATTCTACTGGAATGATACTGCGAGACACATCATACCTACTCCTCAACTTGACTCAAACTTCTATTGGAATGATACTGCGAGACACACCATACCGTCTCCTCAACCCGACTCCAAATATCTTGTCAACCAATATTTTCTTCATTTTTAATGAACTATTTCATTTTTTATTATGAATAAATACTGAAAGTATTATTTACCAGATGAATCTATTACTTTTCAAATTCTTGTAATGTGAGGGGAAAAAATCTACAAACAGAACAATTTCTTTCTTTTTTTTACCAAATTCTTACATTTTTAACATACCCTAAACACAAACACATACACAAAAAATTTATTTGTGGAATTTCTTTAATTAGAAGAAGCCATTATTAAACTTGACGCAAAACTACTCATGAGAATTTCTTTAATTAGAAGAGTTAAAGATATGTCTAACTTTTTGTAAGATTTGAAAAATTGTAAAATTTTGTAAGGTTTGAAAAATTGAAAGATGAATCAGGCTTTCCCTATTTTTAATTCCTTCGATTCTTTTTACTTCTGAGTTGCATGTATGCGCGTTCAGAGGGTAATTTGCTATTCACTTATAACTTAAAAATTGTTATGCGTTCGAAAAATGAGGTTTTTAAACTAGCTTTTTCTCTTTATAACTTTTTTATTGTGATTCCCAAAAGTGTTGACGTTAAATTCTGGAGAGTTTCATTTTTACCAATCTGTCGAATGGCAATCTGACGTGTATTCTGACTTTACACTAATGCGATAACTTTTAGTACACATTAAAGAAGTATATTTTTTTGTGAGGGGGGGGAATCTTAATTATAAATGAATTTGTATGATCCCCGAAAGAAATTCATTTTTTTAATTACGCAATTTAGTTATGATAATTCCACTACATTGAATCATTATATAGTAACATAATACAATTTCACATCCTGCTGTATCATGAGCGGAAAATATACTAATGAAATTTCATAAAGAATTTAAGCTGTTTCATACTACAGTGTCTCACAAAAGTGATGGGACACTTGTGCTTTACAAAAGGAAACTGTAATAAAATAAATTTGAAAAACAGGTAAAAATTTTTTTTGTGTGTGTTTCATACTTAAATTTAGTAACAATTATTACATAAGATACATTTTCTCAAAATATTAATTTAATAAAAATACAATTGCTCAGAACGGAGCAAAAAATGGCTCACATAAGTGATGGGACACCATTAGGTACTACTACGTAGTACAATAAAAATATTTTTTGTGTGTGTTTTTATTTTTACTCGAAAGCAATTGGCAATAATTTATAAAATCGTCTGCAGTATTTCTCTCCAATTTGTGTTTTTTAGCTCTGTGCAGCCATGAATGCTAAACGAAAAGAAACTTTGCCTGAAATTCGAAAATTAGTTATTAATTTGCATATTGAACGTGGAAAATCTATTAGAGAAACTGCTGAAACAGTTAACTTGAGTCATTCAACAGTTTTCAATATCATTAAACGATATAAAAAATCATATGATTCAGGATAAAAGAAGACCTGGCCGACCATCAAAGCTATCCAATGGAATAAAGCGAATTATCGTTCGAAATATTAAAAAAAAATCCAAGAATGAGTGCTCCTAAAGTTGCTGCTGATTTACAAGCATTATATGGAGTAATTGTTAATCCTGAGACTATTAGAAGAGTAATTCAATTTGCTGGATATCACGGTAGAGCAGCCAGGAAAAAATTCTTCGTAAGTGAAAAGAATAGAAAACTCAGACTGGCTTTCACAAAATCCAACATAAATAAAAATTCTGATTACTGGAATGAAGTTATATTTGCTGTTGAGAGTAAATTTAATATATTTGGTTCTGACGGTAGAATCTTGGTGTGGAGAAAACCCAGGGAAGAATTTCGCAAACAGAACTTGGTGCCAACAGTAAAACATAGTGGAGAAGGAGTTATGGAATGGGGGTGTATGTCGTCCGCTGGAGTTGGTAATCTCATTTTTATTGACAGTATAATGGATCAATACAAGTATATTGACATTTTAAATCAAAATTTGAAATCTTCACCACGAAAATTGAACTTTCATAATGATTTTAAATTCTACCAAGACAATGGCCCCAAGCACACTGCTTTGAACGTTAGACTCTGGCGGCTGTATAACTATCCTGAAATAATAAAAACACCACCACAATCTCCAGACTTAAATCCCATAGAGAATATTTGGCAAGTATTGGAATCAAGAATTCGCAAACACACCATTTCTTCAAAGCAACAATTAAAATCGGTGCTTCAAGAAGAATGGGGTAAAATCGCTTCAGAAATCATAAAAAAATTAGTCGAATCCATACCAAAAAGATTAAATCATGTTTTAAAAGTAAAAGGAAATCCAACAAAATATTAAAACCTTCTAAAAAGTAAAATTTTTGGATAAATATTTGATGGAAAAGTAAGTGTCCCATCCACCATGTGAGCCATTTTTTGCTCTGTTCTAAACAATTGTGTTTTTACTAATTCAGAAGTCAAACAACAAAAATCAGCGTTAATTTACAAAATTTTCACAGGACTAGTTTCGATGGTTTTACCGAACCATCATCTTCAGCTGCAAAACCGCAAATGAACAAGATAGGAAATAATGTTTAGATAAGATAAGAAAGCCTGAACAAGAATAAGCAAGTGGCGCCATCTGTTGGCGAAACCAGAACTAAAACATAATTTCTCTAAAAGCCGAAGGCAAATTTGGATTGGAATTAGGATCGTTAACTAGAACAGAAAGATTTTTATGAATGTGAAATGCCTCTAGAAAATCCAGTTCTCCAATGGAAGATGTTTTTTGAATAATTTTGGCAGCAGAAAAATTGAAAGTGTGATTTTCGGACCAACAATGTTGAGCAACAGAAGACTTCTGTGTTTCCTTTTTTCTAACATATGCCTCATGTTCTTTGACGCGAAATTGTAAGGCTCTCTTAGTTTGGCCAATGTAAATTAAACCGCACTGGCAAGGAATCCTATAAATACCCCAGGAATTCATATCCGGAATGGGGTCCTTGAGTATAGAAGTTGGAATTTTATTGATGGGAGAGTAAACAACCCGAAAGTTAAATTTCTGCAAAATATGTGCAACTTTATAGCTAATTGATGGAAAGAAGGGAATGACAACAGAATTTTTATAATCTCCTAAAATAAGAGTGTGGCTTTTAGTGTGTTGAGATGAGAATTTTTTAACTGCTTGATTAATAATGTTGGGTGAAAAGCCCCTGTCAATAGCTATTGCTTTTAAATAATTTAGTTCTTCATCAAGGGCTAGTTTGGAGGAGCAAACTTGAAGAGCACGGAAAACATAGGAATAAAATGAAGCTAACTTTTGTTTAGTCGGATGACATGATTTAAAGTGTGGTGGAAGGCAAACCGATGAAGGTTTACGGTAAACTGTAGTACTGAAGTTGGATGTGTTACGTGTGACCAGAATGTCGAGAAACGGAAGAGAATTGCAAGTCTCAAGTTCAAAAGTGAACTGAATAGCAGGATCAATAGAATTCATTGTTGAAAGAACTCTATTTAAATCATCTTTATTACCTTCAAACAGGGTAAAAGTATCGTCTACGTAGCGGAACCATGCCGGGAAGTTTAAAGTTTCAAATAATTTTGATTCATAATAATGCATGTAGATATCAGCCAGGATGGGACTGAGGGGGCTTCCCATGGCTAATCCCTCAGTTTGCTTGTAATATGGATTAGCCATGGGAAGCCCCCTCAGTCCCATCCTGGCTGATATCTACATGCATTATTATGAATCAAAATTATTTGAAACTTTAAACTTCCCGGCATGGTTCCGCTACGTAGACGATACTTTTACCCTGTTTGAAGGTAATAAAGATGATTTAAATAGAGTTCTTTCAACAATGAATTCTATTGATCCTGCTATTCAGTTCACTTTTGAACTTGAGACTTGCAATTCTCTTCCGTTTCTCGACATTCTGGTCACACGTAACACATCCAACTTCAGTACTACAGTTTACCGTAAACCTTCATCGGTTTGCCTTCCACCACACTTTAAATCATGTCATCCGACTAAACAAAAGTTAGCTTCATTTTATTCCTATGTTTTCCGTGCTCTTCAAGTTTGCTCCTCCAAACTAGCCCTTGATGAAGAACTAAATTATTTAAAAGCAATAGCTATTGACAGGGGCTTTTCACCCAACATTATTAATCAAGCAGTTAAAAAATTCTCATCTCAACACACTAAAAGCCACACTCTTATTTTAGGAGATTATAAAAATTCTGTTGTCATTCCCTTCTTTCCATCAATTAGCTATAAAGTTGCACATATTTTGCAGAAATTTAACTTTCGGGTTGTTTACTCTCCCATCAATAAAATTCCAACTTCTATACTCAAGGACCCCATTCCGGATATGAATTCCTGGGGTATTTATAGGATTCCTTGCCAGTGCGGTTTAATTTACATTGGCCAAACTAAGAGAGCCTTACAATTTCGCGTCAAAGAACATGAGGCATATGTTAGAAAAAAGGAAACACAGAAGTCTTCTGTTGCTCAACATTGTTGGTCCGAAAATCACACTTTCAATTTTTCTGCTGCCAAAATTATTCAAAAAACATCTTCCATTGGAGAACTGGATTTTCTAGAGGCATTTCACATTCATAAAAATCTTTCTGTTCTAGTTAACGATCCTAATTCCAATCCAAATTTGCCTTCGGCTTTTAGAGAAATTATGTTTTAGTTCTGGTTTCGCCAACAGATGGCGCCACTTGCTTATTCTTGTTCAGGCTTTCTTATCTTATCTAAACATTATTTCCTATCTTGTTCATTTGCGGTTTTGCAGCTGAAGATGATGGTTCGGTAAAACCATCGAAACTAGTCCTGTGAAAATTTTGTAAATTAACGCTGATTTTTGTTGTTTGACTTCTGAATTAGTATTTATTCGGCGTGTTATTGTGTCTTAATTGTGTTTTTATTAAATTAATATTTTAATATTTTTAGAAAATGTATGTTATGTAATAATTGTTACTAAATTTAAGTATGAAACATACCCACAAAAAATTTTTACATGTTTTTTTAATTTATTTTACTACAGTTTCCTTTTGTAAAGCACAAGTGTCCCATCACTTTTGTGAGACACTGTATATGAATCAATTATTCCAATAAAGCTCTATGCAACACCGATTTTATAATGAATGAAATGGATATAGTTTGTGTATGTTTTAAATATCAATAGGAAACGAATTTTGGATCTCTTAAATTATTAAGAAATTTAAATGATATTTTCAAGTATTGGTCAGAAAGAAATTGAACTTGGCTGGAGAAATATGTTTAATTAGTAGTTTGTTTGTTTACAATAATTTATTTAGTGTTAATGGAAAACTTTACTACTCATGAGATTTCTCTAATTTGAAAAAAAAAGTTGAAATTTGGACATAAGATCTGCTGGAAGACTTTATCCATGAAATTTCCTAAAGTTCTATGCAACACCGATTTTATAATGAATGAAATGGATATAGTTTGTGTATGTTTTAAATATCAATAGGAAACGAATTTTGGATCTCGTAAATTATTAAGAAATTTAAATGATATTTCAAGTATTGGTCAGAAAGAAATTGAACTTGGCTGGAGAAATATGTTTAATTAGTAGTTTGTTTGTTTACAATAATTTATTTAGTGTTAATGTAACTTGGAAAACATAAATAAATCGAATTTTGGATCTCCTGGATTATTGTTAAGTAATTATTAAGAAATCTGAATGATATTATCAAGTGTCGATGAGAAAGAAATTGAATTATTTTTACTTTATTTGATTGCGGAAATCTTTTATGGTAAGTGTTTTTTTTTTTTTTTTTTTTTTTTTTTTTTTTTCCTGTTTTGGCATATTACAAAATTTTGTTTAGATTCATTTTTTTAGTGTTAATGTAACTTAGAACAAGGCACTAAAATTCATTTTTTAATTATGCAATTTAGTTATGGCAATTCAACTGCATTAAATCATTATATAGTAACATAATACAATTTCACATCCTGCTGTATCATCTGCAGAAAATATACTAATGAAATTTCATAAAGAATTTAAGCTGTTTCATACTATAGGGATCAATTATTCCAATAAAGCTCTATGCAACACCGATTTTATAATGAATAAAATGGATATAGTTTGTGTATGTTTTAAATATCAATAGGAAACGAATTTTGGATCTCGTAAATTATTAAGAAATCTAAATGATATTTTCAAGTATTGGTCAGAAAGAAACTGATCTTGGCTGGAGAAATATGTTTAATTAGTAGTTTTTTGTTTACAATAATTTATTTAGTGTTAATGTAACTTGGAAAACATAAATAAATCGAATTTTGGATCTCCTGGATTATTGTTAAGTAATTATTAAGAAATCTGAATGATATTATCAAGTGTCGATGAGAAAGAAATTGAATTATTTTTACTTTATTTGATTGCGGAAATATCTTTTATGGTAAGCGTTTTCTTTTTCTGTTTTGGCATATTACAAAATTTTGTTTAGATTCATTTTTTTTAGTGTTAATGTAACTTAGAACAAGGCATTAAACACAAAACTACTCATGAGATGCTTGTAATTAGGAAAAGTTCTTTACTACCTAAGGTAAAGATGGGTCTATTTTTTTTTCACTTATGGATAAAATATAGATAACAGTATGTTATGGGTTAAAACATTTCCGTTAGGGTAAAAGTATAAAAGTGGTTATGAGATTGGAACATTTTAGGGGCGGGGGGTCCATTGGAAAATTCATGAGAGCCTTTTGAATAAGATGCTTTGAAATAGGTAAAAATTAGGTGATTTTGCCAGTTGAGAAAAATTTTTAAAGAAAGAGAAGTTTCATTTAAAAGTATCAAACTCTCATAGTAAATTTTACATTAACAAAGTAAACCTTAATACATGAAAAAGGTATGCGCACACGCATATTGGAAGCCGTAAAGGTCTTACGCGCATGCGTCAACGCGACGCATGCGCAGAAAATTTGTAGCTTTGAGGTCCGGATTATGGGTGTCCGAATTAACGACTTTTGACTGTATATACAGCCTATCTTGGAATCTGGTGGGTAAGACTGCTGAACATTGATAGTTAGACAAACCCCAAATTATGGTGAACAAATTCGCTCCATGGATGCTTCCGTAGTTTTCCCTATATATAACATGAACAGAGGCAGTTCTTCGTAGAAAGTTATCATGAAGGCATCTTTTTTCCTTCACAGCCCAGCAGGTAAGACAGCTGAGCACTGATAGTTCAGTCCAAGTTCAATTCTCAGGAAACAGATTGGCTGCATGCACGTTTTTCATAGATTCTCCCTTGCATAACATGAGTGCAAGACAGTTTCCGTCAGAAAGCCCTCCTTAACAGCATTATTCCATCAAGGAATATACACTAGCATACTTTTCCATAACATAATAAATCCAAATCTCTTTAGGCAGACAGTTTGTGTCTGAAATCTGTACTATCTCTTTAGGCAGACAGTTTGTGTCTGAAATCTGAACTATAGATATTATGTTATGAACTATAGATATAAGTCTTTTTCCGCATATATATTTAAAAAATACCTCAGAAAATAGAATATTAATTTTTTAATGTTTCTTGTATATTGTTAACCATATATCTAGAGATTGATAGATAAAAACTATGTAAATCAAAATTCTAATTTAAATTTGTTTTGCCCTTAACTCATCCTTTTAATTTAGGTATTTTCAGTTTCTGTACTAAAAATAGTAACTGCTTATAATAAACCTCTCTGGACTGCATCATTCCTCTATTAATCCATGTCAAGTGACTTCCTACATACACATTTCTAGTAATGTCTGTCTACATAATGCTGGTGATGTTTTGTAATCCGAAACTTAACCAGCCAATATAATTTTAGAGCGCTATTTATCAATCAGTCAAATAACGTCGAATTTAATTCACTCTGAATTAAGATTTTGTACTGACCACAAAAAAACTATGTAAATCATTTTGGATTCTTACCCCCCCCCCCACTGTATATTTATTTATGTAGCTCTTAATTTTTAGCTTTCAAAACTTCCTGTACTAACAGCATTTATAAGAATTTTCGGGAATACAGGAGAGGTTGTAAATAAATTTAGGTATATCTCACTATGTTTCCGTTAATAACCATTTTTAATATTATTTGAGGACTATTAAGTTTAAAAACACTCTTTAATTTTATGGAAATAAATCTTTTCACATATTCTATCATATAGAAGTTTCATTCATAACATCCCAACTGGAAAAGGCAGTTGTAGGTTAAGTTAATTGGTAAGCACCCGTCCATTCTCGAAAGTACATTGTGTATTGCTGAGTCTTGTTAACTAGTAAGCTGCATCTCAGATTTTAATGGAAGATGGCCCTGCGGGTGTTCCGAGGGTCTTCCAACTTCTCTGGCAGCGGCAACATTTGTAATCCGGCTGAGCATCTAATGGAACTAATGGAGTGGCAAACACAGGTACTTCATTTCATGCAGCTTCAATTCTATTTTCTGGCCAGTGATGGCATGGCAATCTCTCGGCAACCCATGATAAGATGAGTGAGAGATCTAGACCTAGAGAATATGTTGATCAGGACAACACTCGAACACATTTTGTCTCAAGGAACTTCAGGACAGCACAGGCAACATAAGGTCGTGTATCATCTTGTTGAAAGATGGTGTCACGCAGGCCTTGAAGACGGCACAGCTACGGGCATTAACACATCAAATGTAAAGCCGTTTGCCCACATTGCGGGTTATGGGAACAAGACGTAACTAGGATGAAGGCAGAATGGCACCTCATACCAGCACGACAAGTGCTGGGCTCATGTGATTTTCACGAATGCAAGTTGGCAACGTCATTCTCCTCTGTGCCTGGCACACGAATGCGTTCGTATCATGCTGTACGCAGAATGGGTTTCGTGTGAATCACGACATGGTGCACTCCTGTGCCCAGTGTCGTCGATGACGTCCACTGTAGGTGCACCTGTTTCTGTTATAGCATCATGGGAAGCAGCAACAGTGCTCACCGTGCTGACTCTCCGTGGTGCTGCAGATGTCATCTCACTGCCAGCAACGTTCTCTCGGGTTTTAATGCCCCAAGGACACTGAGATTTTGCACGGCGTTCAATATGGACCCATTGAATCTCATATTCGACTTACAGTCATGGGATCCCGACCAACACGGACAGCAATGTTGCGGAAGAATGAATCGTAGTCCAAAGAGTCCACGATCTTGCCGTGGTCGAATTCCAATGCATAGTAGTAAGAGTTTCTTCTTTTTATAGGGGGCGTAATATAATCTAATCAGAGCAACTAACCCTTAAATACGATTTCTGAATGAAAAACCCGTTGTTCAATTTTTCCCCCATTTACATACAATGCAGATGGTATTACTCATACATGCTTTGCGCGCATGCGCTGGAATGCTAATTGTTCTTATAACCAGGATACAGTACTTGGGGTTCATGCAAATTTGACATTTATAGCATGTCGCCTTCACGATGTTGCAATTTTAATAGGAGGTAGCGTAATGTTATCAGCTGACAAATAAGTACTGTTGCAAATAAATTGAAATCTATCGTACGTACATACAGATATACATACAGCCTATAACATAGAAATTGACTCATTGAGAAGTTATCCAAATAGGTAGAAATTGCGTATGGCTGTACCTTACGATGAAATATGGAAATGATTAACATTTAGTGTTGAATGATTGACAAGCTATGGAGCTCCAGCGGAGCATCCAGATGAAATGGATAACTGTGTCACCACCTCTACACTCCACTGCTCTGCCAACTAAGCTATGGACGGATGGTACATAAAACGGAAGATATTCCACTGATAATGCATAACTTCCATGCGAGTATGGGTCTGTCGATCTAGGTGGACTGTACCAACGTCTCGTAGACGGGTTTGTCAAAAGTATGAGCAGTTGTCACAATTTAAGAATAAAGGAATGAGGGTGGCCGCAGGATAGCTAGATATTTGGATCCGAGTGATGCGACCATTCTATGATGTTGGCAGGAATGGGTGAACCATGGTTGTAGAGAGCGTCAAGAATGTAACGGTCGAGCAAAAGCGACGGCAGAACGCAAGGACAAAGTGATCACGCTTCACAACCTCAGCCTCTGATGCTTTAATACGACGTGTAGCCGGAACATCAGTGCAATGACAAGTGATAATTAGACTCTGGGAACGAGGGCTGAAGTCACAGAAGGCATTGCGCCGGCTACCCATCATCATTGCACACCATTAAGCATGTTTGTAGGGTCAAATACCGGATACCGGATCGAATACCGGATCTAACAGACTGGAATATAATTAATTGCTTTCAGCGATGAGTCCTGCTTCGAAGTGAGTTCCGACGACTAGCGAAGACGTGTCTGGAGACGTTCAGAACAGCAATGCATACTCATCTGGATACTGTCAACGAGACAACCAGGAGCTATGGTATGGGGTGCCATTTCATTTGACAGCTGGCCTCGTTTGGTGCGGTACCCTTATAGCACGGCAGCACTTCGATGAGATTCTAGCCCTTTATTTTTGCCCTTCCTTTCATGGATCTCTGGGCTTACATTTCAGCTGGGTAATGCTCGGACGCACACGGCATGCCTTTCTACTAATTGTTTTCGTGCGTCTCCAACACTTGCCTGGCCGGCGCGATCGTCAAATCTCTCCCCAACTGAGCATGTTTGGGCTCTGAGGAGCCATGTCCGACCCTCCCTGGATGGCGCCGATCTAACTTGCCGGTTTGAAAGTATATGCCAAGGAATCCTCCAGGAGCACATCCGCCAACTCTACGAGTCATTGCCTAACCGAATTAGAGCTTGCATTAGGGCTAAAGGTGGGCCATTGCGTTGTTTATTTTGCTTTTGTAGCTGTATTTCCTAAATAAAAAATTACCACATGGTCAAAATTCAGTGTAAAACTTCTCATCCTTTTGTAGAACATTTTTCACTACTGATATGTAAAGTTGAAAGCTTTGTGAACTTTCTTCTTCTTGTTGCTTTATTTATACAAGATAATCTATACTTTACAATGATTCTATCTATAATGCATTTTATTTTAGAATTCCATTCCCTTCTCTATATAACATTGTAATTTGTAATTTACTACTCTTGGTATTCTGAATAACTATTTACAAGAAATTACTCTTGGTATTATAAAAATTTCTGAAACTATTAATCTCAATGTTTTTGAAAGAGATAGTTTTCCCCCTCCTTGAATTTTGCATTTACGGTAGAAGAATTTTAAATACGAGTTTAATGCAAGACATACAAAAGTGTCATCAATTACGATAAAGCCGAATTTATTTTACTCAGTGTAAATGAGAGCACATGTCTTATAACTAACAGGTAACCAGTGGCTAAGTGGTAAAAAATCACTGAATACGGGCAGTTCCTATTCCATTTCAGAAGAATTGGGTTGGCTCCATGGGTGTTTTCATGGTTTTCCCTACCTGTACCATGTATATGAGCTAGTTTTTCCGAGAAAGTCCTCCAGGATGGCATCCTCCCCTTAGAAAGAGAACCCTAGTTTGCTTTGCTATAACCAACTAAACCCAACCAATTATGATTCACAGTTCAAAATACCTCTAATATATTAAAAATATACCAAGTTTATGAAATGAATTTAGTTATATAATGTGAATGTGCTAATTTCTTATTAACAGTTCCAGATATATACATACCTTAAAATTTTTGATATACTGAGATTTATAATAGCCTGAGATATATCAATAATTACTTTTGTAAAAATTAAATAAGTTTAATTAATAAACTGATCACTAAAATTTTGAAATTCTGTAATAAATACAATTTTTAAAAATAATAAATGATAAGTAAGTAATAAATGAAGGTCCCATTTTGGCAAACGTGCTCTGAAATGAAAATATATTTGAAAGCATAAGACTGTGTATGTAAAATAAAGTGCAACTCATTAGCCAATGGTCTTGTATTTATCTTTTTCTATTATCGGCTGCTCTAGGAAACTTTTGCTTCAGCAGAATTCAAATGCCTACATGCCAGAAAGAATGACATTCACGCCTACTGTGACATTTGATGCATGAAACTGAACTAGGTTGAGGTGACAAATTCTGTTTGACTATTAGGATTATCTGGGTTACTTGTAGAAGGCTGACTGCTATCTTGGGGTTTAGATGAATCAAGATGACAACCTTTTTTTACTATTTACATATTTAGTAGCATTTTTTGGAAGTTTTCTTCTGGCAATTTTAGAAAACCTTTAGGAATACCTTCAGATTATCTTCATTACTACCAGAAAAAGTATCTGGTTTCCTTTTGCCAGATTTCATTACTTTGTGTACTTAATTTATCTATTGTCAGGAAGTGTGCTATAGAAGCCTGCTATAGAAATAAAAACCCATTCCTTTCATTGCATAACATTAAGAGTTCTCCCCCCTTTTTTTTGTTAAATATTTTTGGCAGTTTTCAAAGGTGAATTTATGCAAAGATCAATCTATGGAGTAGATTTGTCGAGCCATACATAGTATCCCTTGATTAATGATTCCATACTCTGATCCAATTCTTGTACTACCACTTTGATAGTTTCAATATCTATATAATTCAGTAGTATTCTTCAGTAAATGAAGTATCTATCTTGTTATGAAGTATTCACGCACAGGCTCATTCCAATCAATCTTTCCAAATGGAACAACATCACTCGCTGGCCTTCTAAGGCTGAAACCTGAATGTATATACAAGGTATGTCTTATGAATGTGTACAATTATGATATTTATGAAGGGTACACTTTTAAACTGAATACTTTGCATAATAAGCATTGAGCAAGTTTTTAATTACACACATTATTGGGGGCACATGTATGAATACAAGTCATTTGCAAAATGACACCACAATAGTCTCAATATCACAGCTCAAAGCTGGTAGTTTGACCTAACTGCAATTCTAGGTAAACAGATTGGCTGCATGTGTACTGAGGATACGAGTGAATGTCTTTTAGAAAGTCCTCTATGAAAGCATGCTTCTGCTTATGCAAATAGCTCTCACATACTTTGCCATAAACAAATCATGCAGACCAAGCCAAATCAAATTAAAATAAAAATGAAAATCACAATAAAATAAGTCAAACTATTACTAAATAAGTAAATTAAAAAGTATGTAATTTGAGTTTAGCTGTAATTCTGTAAAATGCCCTATGCATTATATGTTTTTTTTTTTTTTTTTTTTTTTCCAAGAAAGGGGCAATTAGCTAATCTAGAATCAATATTATTGTTAAACATATTAGTTGAATAACTGTATTGCTCTTACATGAGTAACAGATTTTACATGTTTCATTATTTACATGCCTTACAGATTTTTTATGCCTCATTATTTACATAGCTTACAGGTGTTAAATGCCTCATTTTGTTTTTATTTAGTAAAAAGGGGGATAATAAATTTCATTGCAAAACATTTTGATAGGTAGTTATGTATATGACTTATGAACTCTATATTCAACTATCATATAAATACTATTTCTAATATACATAAAATTTAATTTTTATTTGCCTCTATAGTCAACTCTCTAAGGTATAATATAGCATGGCTTAAGTAAAATTCTTGCAATACAATGTATTGTGGAATGTGAAACATGAATATAGAAACATATTAAGTGAAAAGAACATAGAGAATAAAATGCCATTTTCATCATAGATATTTACAAGAAATAATGCTTGATATTTATCAGAATTGTTCAGATGAACTTTTACTAACTGCAATACATGCATCACAATGACAAAGAAGTGATTGGCATATACTTTGAAAGCTATTCAGCAAGTCTCTGCTGCAGTGATGCTAATTGGCTGACAAGGTCTGCAGTAGAATCAATCTCTGTTTTGTAAACAAGATCCACTGTCTTTGTAATGCAGGAAGTTTGCATTATCTATTTGTACAATTCATTTATAATAATTCTCAAATATCTTGCTATAATCATAAACAATTACCAAGGACTTCAGTTTACTTAATTAAATTAAATAAATCATGAAGAAAATGCTGCAAAATTTTCACTATCACATTCTGCAAGTTGGAGATGATTTATATTTATGACAATTAAAATAAAAAATGAAACAAACTATTTTTAGTTTATTCTTATAGCATTTAAATCCACTTTTATTAACTGCATCCAGCTTTATTTTATGACATCAGGAAATATTAATTTATTAAAATTTATTGAGACTTCTCAGTTTATAATGCATTATATATATATAAAATACTATAAAAATGAGGAAATGTTTAATGCAAATTACTCTTTCCATTACATAATGCATATGTAACTAAATATGTGTTTAAATACAAAGTCCTGACGAGTTCGGATTAAAGACTTTTGACTGTACATATTTTTGTCTGATGTTATAGGTCTTTTGCTGTGTGTCTTAGGATGAAAGCATACATATTGCCTTGTATTCCATGCTAAATACCTTGAATATGAAGCATCTCAACACTATCCATTTCCCCCCACCTCATCATCACATCTATTCAGCCTTACCAAACATACTCACTACATGCAACTGTGAGACACTATTTATTGTAAATGATCACAGCTTCCTCTCCTTTTGACTACACCCATGGACACAATAATATTTTTAGGATATTTTCTACTACTTTTCCTTTTTTTTCTATCTGCGATTTAATTCACATATAGGTGGCTTTTTCACACATTAGTATCGCGGATAAAAACCGGTATTTTGGTTTGTGATCTGATTTCGCCCATCCAAAAATGGAGTTGCTTAGCTTTCCCGAAATGTTTGATTTGTTCAAGGAGGCATAAATTCTCACTGTATTACTGAAGCAGAGAGAATTTTAAAAAGCACATCATTTGGTAAAGCACGGAATTTTACATGAAAAACCCAATGCACAAATTTTGGCTTCCTATTGAAGGATAAGTTCTATAGCGTAATAATCGCATGAAATCGAAGGACATTTCATTGTTGAAAAAGGAGAAATAAAATTTTTTAAAAAACATTTCTTGTTCATGAAAAGGAGGAACTGCTGGCTGTTGTAAGTATTGTGTCGCTGTTTTGATTTTAACGTTCACTGATTGTAAACAAATGATTTCATATGTGTTTAACTTGGGATTTCCAAAAAAACTTTGCTATCAAAAGTGTCTTTTTTTTTTTTTTTCCATAAAAATTATTTTGAATCATTATATACTAAAAATATATTGATCTATATATGCATTTATTGTATTTATAAATAGTAGCACACATAATACATAGCATTATATGTATTAGCATTATATTTTAATTTATACATAATATATATGTATCTATTATATACATAATAGCACTAATTATCAGATGCAATTTTGAGAATATCAACAAGCAAAGCACTTAAAAATGAAAAAAGACACTTGTAATAGAAATATTAGTGTTCTATATGTATTATAGAAAATATATGCAATGACTAATACCATTACCAAACAATTAAAAAAAAAAAAAAAAAGAGCAGATTAAGTATTCCCTACCTCAGTACTTGAGAAAGCAATCCTGCCATATAACATGTAGTTAACTTTTGATTACATAATATTAACAAGCATTTTCCTTAGATTTGTCCTACGAGTGGTTAAAAGTGGTAGTTCAATCTCAGCTCAAATCCGGGTAAACAAGCAGTGCAGTTTTTTTTTTTTTTTTTTTTTTTTGAATACAAACTAGTTTCCCCTATAAAGTTCTTCATAAAGACATTCTTCTTCAGGCTGATAACCAGTGTGCTTAGTCATATTCAAAGACCCTAATCTAACCTTTCCTTTAGATTCTATATTCACATGTTATATCTTTATCTGTTAAGATTTGTTCATAACAGTACCACCAAGCTCCTACCATTCCAGCAGGAGCATACTCAAAACATGTCAAAACCATGTGATTTATAACAAAATCGATTATGTTTTCACTTTGTTTCAAATTTTCTTAAGGATTCTTAATAACCTTATTATTTAGAAATGTGTTTATTGTTGTTTTTATATTAACAAAAGCATTTAAATATAAAATATCAATTTAAAAAATAACTGAAGTTTCCTTTTAACCAGTTTTGCTTTTCTAATGCTGTTTCTAATTATTAACTTTATGTCTGAACCAAAAATTTAAGAATAAGTCTATTAAAAATATCAGTGTGATAAGTCTATTAATTACATTGTATGAACTTCATCATCTTTGAATATGAAACACTGAACTAACTCTTTGAATATGAAACATTCTAAATGAAAACACCGAGTCCATTCCAATCTAATACAAGAATAAATTATACATATCAAAATTCACAGTACGAGCTTCTCCATATTATATTACACAAAGATTAGAAACCAAGTCTCCACTTAGGAAATCTTACACTGACATGATGCTCTTGCATTGAAACAGAATTGTAGCAACATAGATGATATAAATTACATTATGCCAAAGAATTATTTAAATTTCCTAAATAAATTATAGCATTTAGAGTAATCCAAGACACACAAAAAAAAATTTCAGATTTGTTGTAAAATGTGTGCCATGTCTTTCCCTATGCTATAATAACTTCACACATTATCTACACACTTTCCTGTCAGTCAAGAAGTTTGATGGAAATATTGTCCTTACAAAAATTATTCCGACATATATTTGGAGAAACAAATATTTCTTTTTGAGTTACATGATCAACAGGAACTATACTGATATAGCATATAAAAAACTTTGAAAAATTATATGTTGAAACTTGTGGAAATTTGGGAGAAACTATTTATTTGGTTCGATAATCAACAGATAAAAGTGGTTTATTAAAGATTTCTCAGTGTTATAAGAAACCACCGAGAATTCATGAGTATATTTTGATATCACGTTTATCCATTATTGGGGCTAACATACATTGTTATCAGTGTTTGTTTGCCAAGAATGGTCGAAGGTTGAGTAAAAATATTAGGAGTTTGAAGATAATCATCAATATACCATAATATCTTTGCAATAGAAATATAGTACACAACAACCAAAAAAAATTATACTTATTGAATTTTAGTATGCCATAACAGTTTTATGGGAAAATATAACACACCTCTTAGATAAATAACTACAATCATTATATACAACAGCCATTTCATTAAAAAAAGGCATAAATTATATTAATCAGATAAAACTTGTTGTAAGAGCTTCATTATCTGGTTATAATTCTTAAGCAAACAAGAAACCATTTCAAGTACCATAACATAATTTTCATAAGAGCAATCCCATTCCATCACAGAATATTAAAAGCACTTTGGTAGAAACAAGAAATTTTACAGTAATTTTCCAACCATATTCTAATATTTAGATTGTAGATTTTAAAATTTTATCATTTAAAAAGTACAATTTCATAGAATGCACATTTTTGATTCTTTATTCTTAGGGAAAACATTGTATTTTTAAAGAAATCCAACACTTTCTTTCTTAAAAGTACATAGACTCCAGAATTCTATTGTAATTTATTATGATAAAAAAACTATTTGCCAGTGAAACGACGGTTAACTATAAAATCATAACCATTTGTATGCGCTGTCTTTGGTCGCATGTGTAACAGGAATGCATAAAAAACCCTAACACTTTTATAAAATGCCTAAACTAGGGATTGAATATTCAGAAAATACTTAAATATTTAGTATTTGAATGAGGTTGATTGTGTATGCTTCATATAGCTTTGTCCAAAAACAGTGTATTATTCGTATGTAACACAGAATAAAGTATATTAAATTACTGTTGACAATTTCAGTTTCTTAGTGCATATTTCATAGCTGATTATACACATGTAATATTAATGTGTGCCAGTTTTCAATGGAAAGTACTACACAAAGGCATCATTATACCCTTAGGTATAGATGAGCCTGAGAAAGCTTTGCTGTAATCAAATAAACCAAAACCATTCTGCCTTAGACTATTCATTTAACAACTGCGGCAAAATTTGGTACACTTCTGTTATCAGGACCGAATTCAGAAATGTATGTATGAATGCGTTCACATATGCACGTATGTTTGTGTATAAACACACATATAAAAGTGCATACACACATACATACATTTCTGAATCCAGTCCCTATAACAGAAGAGTACATAGATTTTTCTATATATAAAACATAAAATTTATGTTTTTTTTATAAGGAACAATATTTCTTACATGAATCAGTTGTCATCAACTAATGTCAAAAGCAAGTGAAAAACAAAAGAATAATTATATAGAATTAAGATGTAATGTATATATAAATTTTTTTTCTTTAGTGTAACTGTTCTTTTATTCACAGAACTTGTATTTTTTTAAATTCAATTAGTAACAGAAGTGAACAGTGATTGGCTAAATATGGATATGTTCTTGTGTGTTTTATGCAGTTCTACTTTTGGTACTTACTCTGCGACATACTGAATTTCATTTTTATTTGGAAACTGATTAAATTAATTCTGATGGTGTGTGCTGAAAAATGGAATTTTGTGAAGAATATTTAATACCTGCGAATAAAAATAGGAAGAATTTTAAAGTTTCTACCATTTTTTATAATGTTATCAAATGTGACTTTAAAAAATTCCTTTTTTTTTATGATAAAATGTGAATTACATTAAAAGGGTATGATTTTATTTTAATTCATTTATGAAAATAATTAACCTAAAAGACACACAGATCTCATTAACATATGAAAAACATAATAGTTCTATTAGCAACTCAAAATATATATTGTGATATATTCTATAAAGCAAAATCATATAATACAGAATGATATAAATTAAATATATATAATATATAAAAACTCAGTAATGAATAATGATCAGTACTGTATAATAAATGAAAACACACATTATATTACTGTGCTGTGAATAGAAGAATATTTGATTAGAAATTTACCTTTTATATATATTTCATAACATGGAACAGTAGAACATACAGATGACAAGAAGTTATGAAAACATGTTATGCAACTTAAGAAACAACAAGTTCTATGAAATGCCATTTAAGTTACTACAATATCATGAGATACCATAAATAATCATACGACACGATAACATAAGACATATTACCAAGATAAATATAATTTGTTCCTTCTTTTACATCAATAAGTTTTTATTTAAAAATTTAACCAGTGAATGCCAAAACAAATTTAATATTGGTGCCTTTGATGCAAGGTCACACAAAGATAAACTTGATTTAGCAAATTTCTGAAAACATTAAAATCAAAAGTGTTAAATTACAGCATGTTAAGAAAGCAATAGTCTGGTAAATTTTAATTCTCACATGAAAACTGAATTAAATTATGAATAAGTGACTAAGCTTGTACAGTTTTTAGAAGATATTTCATGTTCATACACTGGAAATAAATTGCACTTAAATGAAAGAGTTGGAAATATAGTCTGCATGATGCACAAAATATGATCAAATCTATTTGTTAAATACTTAATGCTTACTTTCAGGGATGTAGCTTTATATATTATTCTGAGAAATAACTTGAGATTGTTTATACCAAGTGTTGCAAATAAAGATATTTTTAACAAAGAATTAATATTATTTTCAGACTTTTTACTATCACACTAAATGTAGAAGCTAGACGATTTGAATATTTCATTTAACCTCTTCATTTAGCGACTTAAATGTATTTTTAACAGAATTTATTTTTACTTAGGGAAAGAACATGTTGCCTAGCTGCCCAGGTTTAATACAGAAAGCCAAAACACATCAAATGCCATTGAATGATACAGCATTTTAGAATGTTGCAAGAAATTTAAATGCAATTTCGTGAAAGAGCTATTGCAATTACCTACATACTAAAATTTTGACCAAAAATTCAAGAAAACCAAGATACTCCTTTTTCTTTCGAAGGAACCAAAGTCATATACTAATATAGGGATGCTCAACCTATTGTACTATAAAACCTAAACACAGGAATGAAATTTTGTCAGCTATGTGAGACGTCCAATACCGAGAAATTCCGTAAATTGTAGAATAGAACCTGCGTCTGAAAACAGACGAAAGGTAAAACATTATTCAAATACTTTACCTTTAGCCTTGAAGCAGGTGTTCTATATTAAACTGTGTTAATTCATATACAGAATTAGTAATGTAATAGCTCAAAATATTGTGAGAACCAAACACGCATTATATAAACATTAAAAAATCTATATACATTTATTAGTGTTACGAGGGTTTATTCTGAAATATTATAAGGTCACTTTCAAAGAAATGATAGAACTTTTCACTCAAGGAAGGGACATTCTGTCTGGCTGCCCAGGTACCATCCCAGCTTCTGTTACAAAAGTTTCATAGAAGAATTTTAAAAATCCAGAAACGAAACTTATGAAGAAATTATTGAACATACCTGGTTCTATGATTTAGCCATTCTTACAGACATAGTAACTACATCTTAAACTTGATGGGGGGGGGAGATAACTAAAGTCTTTAAATTAATTTTAAATCTAAATTAATTTTGTGAAAATATTACACAAATATAAGAATATACATTTTTACCATAATGTAATGTACGTATAAAATATTATATTAACTGTCAAGAATTGCAAGATATCTTAGTTCAAAAAAACACTAATTCGAATCACACATAACATCAAGATACATGAATACTACAAATCAGGTTTCTAAACTCCCATGTTTATTCATGTCTAACACACATTCAACTGGCAGTGCCAGATCCAAGAACAAGAAGTATACATCATGAAAAATTTATGCCCTCTTTGGCGATTAAAATATATTTCCACATAAAATTTCTTGCACACTGGGCCCAGCTGAACTGTAGTTCAGAACAATCAAGATTATCAGTGTTACATGAACATTTCAAGAATCATTATGCATTTCAATACAAATTCAAGTTTTGTAATAAAGAAATGTCACAGAAATATCAAGAACGTATAAAACTTACCATATGTTTCAAAAATATCAAGTAAATTTCATCAAGAATTATTGTTATAACATTCCTATTCAAGCATCAGGATTTAAATCAAGAATTTATATAACTCAAGATAATATTAAACAAATTATTTCAAAATCAAGATTATCATAATTCAACTAAAATACTAGAATTATTACAAGAAACCTGTCCTTTTTTTCAGAATTAAATTAAAATTTTTAAATACACTTATACATTTCAACCTTAAAATTTTTTAATATATACATTTCTTTAAATATTAAATATACAGTACTTTAAATAGCAATTAAATAAAATAGATACAACATTAGTAGATTTATGATTACATTTTCAGTAAGAAATATACTAAGATACAATATTAATACTCTTAGCATTCTAACTTAACTAATAATTGTACAGGTCTCTTTATAATGCCTTTTTCAGTCTATTTCACAACTGCGAATTAGTCCATCTCTACCGGTAAGTATTTTGAGAACCTTTCCTAATCTCCACATGTTACGTGGTAAACGTTTATCCTGTAAAATCACGATATCGTTCACACTTAAGTCGTGTTTTGCACAGTGATTGTTCACACAATTTGCAGATTTCAGATTCAACAAATAATCTTTATAAAAGTTATTTAATAATTTTTCACGATATAGATGCGCTTTTAAAAGAATTTCTTTAGTACTCCACACTTCATGAGTGTATTTGACAGGAGGCAAATTAGCAAGTTTTTGCCCTAGCAGAAAATGAGCAGGTGACAGAACTTGGGGCTCATTATCTTGGACGTAAGTCAAAGGTCGACGATTTATCACCGCTTCAATTTCAGTCAGTACAGTTTTCAATTCTTCAGGTAGCAGTGATGTTCTACCAAGAATTTTTCTTAATATTGTTTTGACGGATCGCACAAGTCTCTCGTAAAATCCGCCCCACCAGGCTCCTCTTTCAATGATATACCTCCATTGAATGCCCTTTGCTGCATAATAATTCTTTACATCAGGATGGCTTAATACCTGCCACATCTTTTTGAGCTCTGCATCAGCTGCCTTGAATGTATGTGCATTATCTGAGTATATTAGAGAGCACAACCCTCTTCTTGGTATGAATCGACAAAAAGCAAGTAAGAAAGATTTAGTTGTGAGCTCTTTTGTTAGTTCAAGATGAATGCCTCTAGTTACTGCGCAAGTAAATAATAGAATATAATACTTCGTATCTTCCATTTTTCACGAAAAGTGGACCTGCATAATCTAGTCCTGTAACATCAAAAGGGTTTGCTTTTTCTATTCTAGATGGAGGTAATGGTGCTATGACTTGTCGCATTGGTCGGGAGTTATAACGCTGACACAGTACACAGTTTCTTATAACACGTTTCACATTTCGTCTGGATCTAATTATCCAGCACTTTTCACGGAGGAACATGAGAGTACTAGCTACACCTGTATGAAGAACTCGTTCATGTGCATCAAGGACTAGAAGATCTAGGAATAATTATAGGATGCTTTTCATGAAAACTTAAAGTTGATTTTTGTAGTCTTTCTCCTACTAACAACTTTTCCCACTTAGAAAAGGATTTAGTTCATAAATGTTTGAGTGTTTTGAAATCAACTGTCCCAACTTTAAACTATTAATTTCATCAGAAAAATGTTCATATTGAACTTCTTTTATCAAATATAATTCTGCGGCAAAAAGTTCTTCCGCTATCAAGGGTCCGGTTTTCTTGTCAGTTTTATTTTTCAGATTGTGAATAAACCTAAATATCCATGCAGTTACTTTAATAGCTCTAATTAATTTACTATAATTTTCAAGATTCAACAGAGAATTAGATTTTTCTGCAATAGACGGTAGTATTGTCGTATCATTTATACACTTTTTGCGCTCTAATTCAGCATCAGAAAACTCCGTTGTCACGATAAATTTACTAGGCCAAGCACTCACTGATTCAACTAACCAGTCTGGCCCAGACTGCCATAATCTTAAAGACAACAAATATTCGGCTGAACATCCCCGAGATAAAATGTCTGCTGGATTGGACTTCCCATTACAATGTCTCCAGTTATTTGGGCAAGTTAATTATTGTATTTCAGATACTCGATTTTTTACAAACAATTTCCATCGTTCAGGAGCACTATGAATCCAGTGAACCACTATTTTTACTATTTGGCTTCTAGTATTATTACTGTCAGTCCACAGATAAATATTTTCTTCATGAATTGAAAACAGCTCTTTTAAATGTTTAGCAAGTCTTGCTGATGTTAATGCTCCTAGCAACTCTAACCTTGGAAGTGTGAGTTTTTGTTTTATTGGCGCAATTCTAGATTTTGCCATAATGAATCCTACCTGTCCTTCTTCAACTGACCTAAAATATGCAACTGAACCATACGCTTTAATAGATACATCACAAAATAAATGAAGTTCGATATCCTTATTTTGATTCAATTTGCCGTGGAAATATTCTCGAGAAATTTCAAATTTCTTTAACTTTTCAATTTCACCGCTCCACTCGGACCACAACTGCTTACATTCAGTTGGAACTTCATCGTCAAATTCTAAACCCAACTGCCAAGGGTTCTGCATTATCAATTTTGCACGTAATACAAATGGCGCCAAGAAACCTACTGGATCGAAAATAGTAGCAGTCACCTTTAATATATTTCTTTTTCTGGTTTTTCTACAACTATTTAATGTTTTGCACAAGTTGTCTATGTTCAAGGAAATTACATCTTTACTCGTACACCAGTTAAGCCCTAATACTTTTAAAGAACTATTTAGTTCATTTTCTGATTTAATTATTCCACAATCATCCTAAAGTTTCTTTAGTTTCTCGGAATTTGTATTAAACTGACGCAAATTCATTCCGGCATCTTTAAGCATGCAATAGGCTCCAGTACTTAACTTAAAAGCCTGTTCTACAGAATCTGCACCATAGAAAACATCATCTACGTAGATCGAACAGTTCAACATCTAAAAAATATCTGGTTTTTCTAACTCTATTTTCTTTATATGCTTTTTTATAGTGCAAGCCAGAATTAAAGGGCTACATGATACACTGAAAGGAACACGAGTCATTCTATAATGTTTCAAATTGTAATTATTATCAAAGTATAAAAACCGTAATACATCTCTATCAATTTCAGAGATTCCAATCTGGAGAAATGCCTTTTCAATGTCTGCTGAGAACGCATGTTTGTATTGTCTGAACCGCAATATCAAGTCCAAAACAGAAGGATTCAAATTTGGACCAGGCATCAAACAATTGTTCAGAGATACCCCTTTACACTTCGAAGATGCGTCAAACATGACACGGACTTTAGTTTTTGATACATTTTTTCTTACAACTGGAGCATGTGGCATGTAATACATTTTACTACTATTACAACTTTCAATTTCACACTCTTCAATTTTTAACTGTTCGTTTATTATGCTATCATAATTCGCCCCTAAGCCATTCATCACTTTTTAGTTTATTAACCAAAGATACTAGACGTCGCTTGGAATTTTCTAAATTATTACCCAAGTTTGCATGATGTGATTTCCATAACAAACGAGCTACATATCTACCATTAGTAAAATGCAATTCTTTTTCAAATTTCTCAATGACTGATTTATCGTCAGGATTCTTGTTCTCCTCGAAGCCCAAATGGTCCAGAGTCCAAAACCTTCGCAAACAGTCATTAACTGAATTATTATCTTCCTTCAAGCAATGAGAAGCACTAGTAAAAATACAGGCACTAGACTGATCACATTCTAAAGATCCAACTAAGGACCAACCAAATATAGAAGACACCGCAAATAATTTATTAGTTACTCTTTTCTTTTCGCCTGTTTTCACTTCCCAACATGAATCAGATATTAACAATATTTTTATTTCAGCTACTTCACCACTATCGGTTAATTTTAGATTTTCTGATTTTAATATTTCTAAAATGTTTTTGGAGGGAATTTTTATGATCGCTCCAGAAATTGTATCTGTAACAAGAGCTTCAATAGTGATTGAGTCATTAGGGAAATGCATACTTTTCAGGGTAATTTGAACAACATTATATTCTATTAGTCTACCTTGGCTATACCCAAATGAATAAATATATAACCTTTCTTTCCTTAAAGTCCTTAATTTTAGTTCTTTAGCCAAATCAGATCTAATAAATGACGTCTGTGATCCACCATCAATTAAGATTTTTACTATTTGGCTTCTAGTATTATCTGTATCTGAAGCGTTAACAGTGCAAGTTTGTAAATATACACCTTTATCAGCAGTTTCAGAAACAGTCTCAGAGTTAGACGACAGGGATGCAACTACATTCTGCTTGGAATCTGATACTGTAACTACTTTCTGTTTAACATCTGAAACTGCTTCCACTTTAGGAAGAATATTTTTAAAAAATAGATTATTATGATTTAAACCATTACACAACTCACAAGGTTGAAGTTTCATTTTACATCTGGAAGCTACATGACCTCTCTTAAAACATCTGTAACAACGTCCATGGTATTTTAATATTGCTCTTTTTTGCTCATTTGTTTTCTCACATTTTCCTACATCATGTGTAATTTTATTACAATAGAAACAATATGGCTTAGTCACTGTAGCTAACGCCGAAGCAGTAGGAACACTTGCCCCTTTTAATTAATTATTTTTATTTTGTTTAACACCGTAATTTGTGTCCCTTTTCTTTGAGTTTATTATTAAATTAGAAGCTTCCCGACTCTCAACTTCCAATCTAATGAATTCGAGAAGTTCTGTTAGGCTATATTGCTTTTTAGAGTTTCTTTTTCTATTAAACTCCAGATTCATATCGTCTGGTAAAAGTTTTAAAATAACAGGTCCTAAAAGGGTTCCGTAAGCTTCCGACACAATACCCAATGAATTTAAGATTCTTATATTGATTTCACAGGAATCGTATAGTGTTCTTAGTGCTTTTACATTGGACGAACTTCTAACCAGTTCAAGATTCAAGAGTTTATTCATATGCGAAGATATTACCAAATTTGTTTGTCCAAATCTTTCTTTAATTAAACTTATAGAAGCGTCATAACTTTCATTAGATAGTGCAAACCCGGATACTGCACTTAAAGTAGGTCCTGCGAGTAAGGATTTAAGATAGGTAAACTTTTCGACCTTTGTTAACTCATTATTATTACCAATAGCATTTTCAAAGGAATTATAAAATTCCAAAAATAAACTAGGATCACCAGAATATTTAGGAATTGAAATTTTAGGTAATCGAATGTCAGTTTTGTTTTCGACCTTTACGGCAGCAGTACGATTACCGGGCGATTCACTTTCAATGCCCACTATCTGAGAATTTAAATTAAGTTTCTTTTTAACCCTAAAAATACATAAACTTATTTTTTCATCATACTCTAACACGGTGCTTCGCAACCTTTTCTCACCTGCGACGCACAAAAAATCTTTCTGGAATTTCGTGGCACACCAAAAAGTTCCGAGTTATCAAGGAAGTGCCAAAAAAATTCAAATGCTGACACACTTACAATCACACACACAACCACACAACAGTGAAATATATAAAAACATTTAAAATAGACATTATTAAGGAAAAAAAATTGTCATTGTGTATTAAATACATGATAAAAAATTGCAAGATGTCAAAATACATGTATTTGATTGCGGCACACCTATATCCTACTCATGGCACATTAGTGTGCCTCGGCACACCGGTTGCGGAGCACTGCTCTAACACAGTATTGCATTTTTTCTCAATTTCAGACTCATCCACTTTAAAACAATGCAATATTTTTTCATTAATTTCTTTTAATGCAGACTGTTTAGAAGCAAGTGAAAACACATTTTCTTCTACCATATTCTTATCCAAAATGTCTTTTTTAATTTCAGGTTCAACAACATTTATTATTTTAGAAATAGCTTGTCTCATGACTTTTCTAGTAGCTTTCAATTTAATAATATCATGTGCCATAATAATAACAAAAGTAATTTTTATTCTCTTACCTGGTGCAGTCTTCAAATGGTTAATTCCTAATTTGATAACTCACTTTCCCGGTGAAACACATTCACACGTATTCCGAACGTTAATCCTGCCACGTTCAGTGCAAAGGAATAATTTTTCAGTAACACGAAAAACACCGCATTCTAAATAAAAAAAATTGTTCGTGCGCAACTGTTGGGCGCCAAAAAATATAAAATATTATATTAACTGTCAAGAATTGCAAGATATCTTAGTTCAAAAAACACTAATTCGAATCACACATAACATCAAGATACATGAATACTACAAATCAGGTTTCTAAACTCCCAAGTTTATTCATGTCTAACACACATTCAACTCGCAGTGCCAGATCCAAGAACAGGAAGTATACATCATGAAAAATTTATGCCCTCTTTGGTGATTAAAATATATTTCCACACAAAATTTCTTACATTATGTCTTGCCCCTATGAAAATCTGGAGAACTAAAGCGTGAAATAGTATAAGAAAACTGAAACAATCATTTGGAAAATCTCATCGAGCTTAAATTAGTTTCTAAATTAGATGTTTTGATTGTATTTAAAATTAGGCTAACTACTTCATTCACTTCAAACCCATTACATAATACTAGTATTTAAGAAAAATGGTAAAAGATGATAATAGCTCAAAATATTTTAAGAACCAAACACGCATTAAATAAACATTAAAAAATCTATATACATTTATTAGTGTTACGAGGGTTTATTCTATAATATTATAAGGACACTTTCAAAGAAAAGATAGAACTTTTCACTCAGGGAAGGGACATTCTGTCTGGCTGCCCGGGTTCCATCCCAGCTTCTGTTACAAAAGTTTCATAGAAGAATTTTAAAACTCCAGAAACGAAACTTATCAAGAAATTATTGAGCATACCTGGTTCTATTATTTAGCCATTTATACAGACATAGTAACTAAATCTTAAATTTGAGGGAGGGGGGCGAGAGAACTAAACTAAAGTCTTTGAATTAAAGGATATTATAAATTCATTTTAAATCAAAATTAATTTTGTGAAAATATTACACAAATATGAGGAATATACATTTTTACCATAATGTCATGAACGTTTTGCCCCTTTGAAAAGCTGGAGAACTAAAGCGTGAAATATAAGAAAACTGAAACAATCATTTGGAAAATCTCATTGAGCTTAAATTAGTTTCTAAATTAGATGTTTTGATTGTATTTAAAATTAGGCTAACTACTTCATTCACTTCAAATCCATTACATAATACTAGTATTTAAGAAAAATGGTAAAAGATTGCAAATATGTTAAATAACAATTCTATTGATCTAGAAATGGAAATAACTGATTTTCATCCTAATTAAGATCAAGAATATCACAAAAAAGCCATTTGAATAGTCATAGAACAGAAAAATCATGAACAGTTAAACTTTTAAAAAGATAAATTCCTGCTTCCGATCTACTCAAAAATGTGAAAGAGGATTTACAACAATGAACTTGTTAAAATCAATGTTTAGATACAGGATAACAAATCAACATCCCAACGACTGCAAGGATTTAGCCATAACATCGCATGTACCAGAGGCAAAAAAAAAAAACTCGCAGAAGAAATGCAGTGTTAAATTTCACATTAAAATATGATTTCCTGTATTTAACTTTCATCTTGCTGAATTTTTTGTAAATAATACAAAGAGTATACCTTTTCTTTAACATATTATACCACACATTTTTATACTTTGTGTAATGTATTTATAACTGAAATATTAAAAGTGCACTAGATACTTGTAGCTCGCCAAAATTTTATAAATTGGCTCCCTTTAAGTTAAAGTTGCACATAACTGCACTAAGGGAAGGAATGCAATTTTATTTCTTTGTCTGTATTTGGTTTCATTTTGATATAAAAAGAGTTAAAAATAGGGTTATCTAATTTTGTTATCTAGGTAACAAAATTTAAACACACATTTTCAGTAAAAATTACAGAATAAAAGATTTTGTTTCCCTGAAGAAGCAACACCTCGCTATTCCAGGTGTGGTACAGACTGCATACTGTCAGAAAAAATTCCTTTCTTAAACAGGGAATCCATATACTTTAATCTGTTTTTACACAAGTACTGTTTATGACTAATGGTCCATGAGTAAAATACTTTATAGTTAATCCTTCTAAATTTTTATTATTTCCGGTCATCTGTATAGACTACTTATTTATCACGACTAAACTACCAATCTGCATTCTAGATACCTCATATGATTCTTCAAGTCACATTTCGTAGCCTATCATTTCTAATACAGCAGGTACTTGCTGAGCGCAGACTTGTAAAGTGTGATTTCGTGTATAGCAGTACCTTACAGGATTCCATTTAATTTGTCCACTGCTAGAATTTCATTCATACGTGGTTCAACATTCATCCATCAACACCAGAAAGAATTTATCTGCTACTTTAAACAATTTCCATCGACTGAAAATGAAGTCCAAAAAAAATCTTACAAATCTCAAATGCAAAGCATTCCGAAGAATTTTCACATATGGAAGATAGAGAAGTCAAACAATGAATCAGAAAATTACAAAAGAAGAATTGGGTGCTTATAAAACCCCTTGATAATAAAAGCGCTCATTACGAGAAACAGCTTTTATCTGAAGATTAGATGAAGGAATCGTTAAATAACAGAGAAGCAATGTCTGATCTTCCAGCAGAGATGGACACAATTAAAGAAAAAAACGGACACTTTAAAAGAGCTACTGGGAAATACACTCATGTCCAAAATTATGTTTACATGCATAAATTCACGGATTTCTCAAAGACTATGACTTATAATTTAATGAATTTTCGTGGAATCATACATAACATGATGACACATAAATGCAAAAGAAAAAATTGAAGATCACCTCATATGATATAAAATTGTAGCATGAAACAATAAAAATGGTAATAAAGTGTGACAAAGAGAGTTAAGAAAAAAAGGAATGATTCAGAAAAAGAATTAAGTCTTATGAATTTAATATGGAATATGATCTCCCCTGACTTGTACACACATATCACAACGTGTTTTAAGGCTGGAAATAACGTTGTTAACCACAGTTTGGGGAATTAATCTCCACTCTTCCAGCAATGCCGTCTTCAGAGCATTTACATCTCTAGGAGGAGGATGTATACATGCAATTGCTCTTCCAACGTAGTCCCATAAGTTCTCTATCGAGTTAAGGTCAGGAGAGTTTGGTGGTCAAGGTATTCGCTTAATGTCTTCACTTTCAAGGAATTCATCAACGAGGTTTGCTCGATGTGGACGGGCATTATCATCCATAAATAAAAAGTCAGGTCCATATGCACCCCTGAAAAGTCTTACATAAGGATCTAAGACCTCATCTCGATATATGTGGCCTGTCACAGATCCGTTGCTGAACACGTGTAGGGGCGAACGTCCATCGATCATTATTCCACCCCATACCATCACACCTCCACTACCGAAACGGTCACGTTCCACAATGTTCGAGGGATCAGTTCGTGTTCCTGACTCCCTCCAGATGTAAACACGTTTAGAATCACCAGTTAAACTAAACCGCGACTCATCAGTAAAGAGAACATGGGACCATTGATGTTCAGTCCAGTTTTGATGTTCTTTACACCAATTAAAGCGATCCCTCTTTTTCTGTGAAGACAGTAAAACACATATCCTTGGCTTTCTGGCATAAAGGCCTTTTTCATTAAGCCTTCTGTATATTGTTTGCCGTGATGCAACAGTTCCAGTGGCGGCTGCAAGCTCTGAACTTAACTGGCGAGCAGTAGCCTTTCTGTTACGACGGGCAGTTAATGCCAGACACCGATCTTCAGAAGCAGTTGTCATTCGTTTCCGACCTTGTCCAGGCCTCCTTACAACACTTCCATCATTTTGAAACTGTTTCCATAGCTTAGAGACTGTCTGTCTTGAAATATTCAGACATGTGGCTGTTTCCATGATTGACTGCCCTGCTAATAAACGGCCGATAATTCGCCACTTTACAGATTCTTCCAAATGATATTTCGAAGCCATAACAAACCGCTTTGAGTCCCTACACACTGAAATCAAACGCTATGTTGCAGAAATTCACTCAAATATTCAGTTTGCGCAAAGCGCTTGATTCACCCTTGGATGACGTAACGCCTAGATTTGCATATCACAAACCGTTTGATTACTTTTGATTGGATAATGCTAATTAGGCTTGGTTTTCACACATTCCCAGCAAATACGGTTCACATTGATTCGATATTTCATTGAATATCATCATTTTTGGGTATGTAAAGATAATTTTGGACATGAGTGTATGTGCTCTTTACAGCGACATGGTTACAGTTGCATCAGTCATTCTTATAAGCAAAAGACATCAGCTTTTTCAAAAAATAATTCTGTCATGTATTTGCCAAGAGAACGAAAACAAGTCCAAAAGAAACTTTCAGAGTGCTTTCAAAACCAAGTTGAAAGTTAGTCTGCAGAATTTTACTTTGATAATAATAAAACATGTCTGATTTTATTTCAAAATGAATTTTTATTTATCGAATCTATTTTTAATAGATCTTTGCAAATTCGTTCATAAAACTTCACAATGTGCCAAAATAAATCAGATTAAGGAAAAATATAATAAAGTATGCTTATAAAAACTAAGAAAAAGCACATTTTGAGCATCCTTAACACAAGACAATTTGGCTCCACCAACTTTCTTTACGAGTATACATTAAATTTTTATTTACATTTCTTTTTTATTCAACACTTAACTTTCAATAGTTTTAAGAGAAACAGCACTTGATAGAGACACTCTAAATTCGGAAAAAACTGAAACAAAATTGGTTTATACCCAGGCAGTGCAATTACACTGGCCTGTTGGGAAGAGAAGACCCCGTTGGACATGGAAAATATTAGGCCACACAGAGAGGAAAACGTTTAGCCTCCTCCTCGTAATGCGAAAGGAGGCCACTTGGGAAAAAATTACACCACAGCAGTACTTTTGAAACCAATACAAACCAACAGAACTCTAACAAATCTCAGACTTCTGATGATTATAGTGTGATTAACAGTTCAACCTCACTTCGAATATTACAATACAATATAGAGAAAGCACCAATTCAGACACTTCAATATGGAATTCAAAACCTACGAAATTAATGCACAAATGCTACCCTAACCATTAAAACATAATGTGACGCATTCATGTAAAATAAATAACTAGTAAAGCTCCAATATAATGCAACATGTGAAAAGGGGTGGACAAATTATAACATTCAAGTATTTCTAGTGGAAATAAAGTTGATATAAAACAAGACTTACCAGCCACAGATGTCTTTTTGCTCTGCATTATTCCTCCGTTCTTTTCATCATCGTTCTCTTTCTTTCACGATATCATGTTCTGCATTCCAAGAGTGCACAAAAGTGATGACAAATTACACTAGAAGAGGACAAAAGGGGGAAAAAAAAAAGGAATCATTAGATTTTAACTACTTTGATATTAAAGAATAATTATACACAAAGAGAAATATCTAATATTGTTTCTTAATATATAAAACTTCAAGAGTCGCCTTCTTTGTTTTAAACTCCAGCAATGTGCTACATTGTTACTAAAAGCATGACTGCAATCGATAGAAAAGCTGATTTTCCTAATACGACAGAAGTACAGTAAGCGAAAGGGGTTTTAATATAAGAGTACAACATGAATAATGAAAGAAAAAAAATTAGACAGTTATTACGGATACACAGAATAAAAGGGATAATGATCTTCGACAAGAGTAAATAATTGCAGCGCTGGTAGAAAGATGGCACAAAAGACAAAGAGCAGGTAATTTTAAATCACAAATAAACAAAATAAACTTTACTGCTAGTTTTGAAGCAGGTGTTATATATTAAACTATGTTACAGAATTAGTGACATAACAGATCAAAATAGAGTAATCAAACTCGCAATATATTAATATTAAAAGAGCTATACATATATACTTTTAAAGATTTTTTTAATTAAAGGGCACAAAAACACCTCTCTAAAAACAGACTTGGAAGAACAGCTTGGAAACAAAAGTCGTATACCATAAAAGAAATATTTCATTCAGAATTTTAACGTAAGAATCGTTTCTAATTTTAAGTTCTCTTCTTAGGTACTCTCATCCATGAGAGAGGACAGCTTAGTCCGATATACCAGAAATTATCTTGAAATATTACCAGGTGACTTTAACGTAATTATAGAAATATTTCACTCAGGGAAAGAACATATTGTCTAGCTGCCCGGGTTCGAGCCCAGCTTTAATATAGCAAGCTAAAACACATCAAATGCCATTGAATGATACAGCATTTTGAAATGTTACAAAAAATTTAAATGCAATTTCGTGGAAGAGCTATTGCAATTACCTACATACTAAAATTTTGACCAAAAATTCAAAAAAACTAAGATACTCCTTTTTCTTTCGAAATAATCAAAGTCATATACTAATGTAGGGATGCTCAACCTATTGTACTATGAAACCTACACATAGGAATGAAATTTTGTCAGCTATGTGAGATGTCCAATACCGAGAAATTCCGTAAATTGTAGAATAGAACCTGCGTCTGAAAACAGACGAAAGGTAAAACATTATTCAAATACTTTACCTTTAGCCTTGAAGCAGGTGTTCTATATTAAACTGTGTTAATTCACATACAGAATTAGTAATATAATAGCTCAAAACATTTTAAGAACCAAACACGCATTAAATAAACATTAAAAATTCTATATACATTTATTAGTGTTACGAGGGTTTATTCTGAAATATTATAAGGTCACTTTCAAAGAAATGATAGAACTTTTCACTCAGGGAAGGGACATTCTGTCTGGCTGCCCGGGTACCATCCCAGCTTCTGTTACAAAAGTTTCATAGAAGAATTCTAAAAATCCAGAAACGAAACTTATGAAGAAATTATTGAACATACCTGGTTCTATGATTTAGCCATTCTTACAGACATAGTAACTAAATCTTAAATTTGAGGGAGGGGGCGAGAGAACTAAACTAAAGTCTTTGAATTAAAGGGTATTATAAATTCATTTTAAATCAAAATTAATTTTCTGAAAATATTACACAAATATGAGGAATATACATTTTTACCATAATGTAATGTATGTTTTGCCCCTTTGAAAATCTGGAGAACTAAAGCGTGAAATATAAGAAAACTGAAACAATCATTTGGAAAATCTCATCGAGCTTAAATTAGTTTCTAAATTAGATGTTTTGAGTAATACTAGTATTACATAATACTAGTATTTAAGAAAAATGGTAAAAGATTGCAAATATGTTAAATAACAATTCTATTGATCTAGAAATGGAAATAACTGATTTTCATCCTAATTAAGATCAAAAATATCACAAAAAGACATTTGAATAGTCCTAGAACACAAAAATCATGAACAGTTAAATTTTAAAAAGATAAATTCCTGCTTCCGATCTACTTAAAAATGTGAAAGAGGATTTTCAACAATGAACTTGTTAAAATCAATGTTTAGATACAGGATAACAAATCAACATCCCAATGACTGCAAGGATTTAGCCACAACATCGCATGTACCAGAGGCAAAAAAAAAACTCGCAGAAGAAATGCAGTGTTAAATTTCACATTAAAATATGATTTCCTGTATTTAACTTTCATCTTGCTGAATTTTTTGTAAATAATACAAAGAGTATACCTTTTCTTTAACATATTATACCACACATTTTTATACTTTGTGTAATGTATTTATAACTGAAATATTAAAAGTGCACTAGATACTTGTAGCTCGCCAAAATTTTATAAATTGGCTCCCTTTAAGTTAAAGTTGCACATAACTGCACTAAGGGAAGGAATGCAATTTTATTTCTTTGTCTGTATTTGGTTTCATTTTGATATAAAAAGAGTTAAAAATAGGGTTATCTAATTTTGTTATCTAGGTAACAAAATTTAAACACACATTTTCAGTAAAAATTACAGAATAAAAGATTTTGTTTCCCTGAAGAAGCAACACCTCGCTATTCCAGGTGTGGTACAGACTGCATACTGTCAGAAAAAATTCCTTTCTTAAACAGGGAATCCATATACTTTAATCTGTTTTTACACAAGTACTGTTTATGACTAATGGTCCATGAGTAAAATACTTTATAGTTAATCCTTCTAAATTTTTATTATTTCCGGTCATCTGTATAGACTACTTATTTATCACGACTAAACTACCAATCTGCATTCTAGATACCTCATATGATTCTTCAAGTCACATTTCGTAGCCTATCATTTCTAATACAGCAGGTACTTGCTGAGCGCAGACTTGTAAAGTGTGATTTCGTGTATAGCAGTACCTTACAGGATTCCATTTAATTTGTCCACTGCTAGAATTTCATTCATACGTGGTTCAACATTCATCCATCAACACCAGAAAGAATTTATCTGCTACTTTAAACAATTTCCATCGACTGAAAATGAAGTCCAAAAAAAATCTTACAAATCTCAAATGCAAAGCATTCCGAAGAATTTTCACATATGGAAGATAGAGAAGTCAAACAATGAATCAGAAAATTACAAAAGAAGAATTGGGTGCTTATAAAACCCCTTGATAATAAAAGCGCTCATTACGAGAAACAGCTTTTATCTGAAGATTAGATGAAGGAATCGTTAAATAACAGAGAAGCAATGTCTGATCTTCCAGCAGAGATGGACACAATTAAAGAAAAAAACGGACACTTTAAAAGAGCTACTGGGAAATACACTCATGTCCAAAATTATGTTTACATGCATAAATTCACGGATTTCTCAAAGACTATGACTTATAATTTAATGAATTTTCGTGGAATCATACATAACATGATGACACATAAATGCAAAAGAAAAAATTGAAGATCACCTCATATGATATAAAATTGTAGCATGAAACAATAAAAATGGTAATAAAGTGTGACAAAGAGAGTTAAGAAAAAAAGGAATGATTCAGAAAAAGAATTAAGTCTTATGAATTTAATATGGAATATGATCTCCCCTGACTTGTACACACATATCACAACGTGTTTTAAGGCTGGAAATAACGTTGTTAACCACAGTTTGGGGAATTAATCTCCACTCTTCCAGCAATGCCGTCTTCAGAGCATTTACATCTCTAGGAGGAGGATGTATACATGCAATTGCTCTTCCAACGTAGTCCCATAAGTTCTCTATCGAGTTAAGGTCAGGAGAGTTTGGTGGTCAAGGTATTCGCTTAATGTCTTCACTTTCAAGGAATTCATCAACGAGGTTTGCTCGATGTGGACGGGCATTATCATCCATAAATAAAAAGTCAGGTCCATATGCACCCCTGAAAAGTCTTACATAAGGATCTAAGACCTCATCTCGATATATGTGGCCTGTCACAGATCCGTTGCTGAACACGTGTAGGGGCGAACGTCCATCGATCATTATTCCACCCCATACCATCACACCTCCACTACCGAAACGGTCACGTTCCACAATGTTCGAGGGATCAGTTCGTGTTCCTGACTCCCTCCAGATGTAAACACGTTTAGAATCACCAGTTAAACTAAACCGCGACTCATCAGTAAAGAGAACATGGGACCATTGATGTTCAGTCCAGTTTTGATGTTCTTTACACCAATTAAAGCGATCCCTCTTTTTCTGTGAAGACAGTAAAACACATATCCTTGGCTTTCTGGCATAAAGGCCTTTTTCATTAAGCCTTCTGTATATTGTTTGCCGTGATGCAACAGTTCCAGTGGCGGCTGCAAGCTCTGAACTTAACTGGCGAGCAGTAGCCTTTCTGTTACGACGGGCAGTTAATGCCAGACACCGATCTTCAGAAGCAGTTGTCATTCGTTTCCGACCTTGTCCAGGCCTCCTTACAACACTTCCATCATTTTGAAACTGTTTCCATAGCTTAGAGACTGTCTGTCTTGAAATATTCAGACATGTGGCTGTTTCCATGATTGACTGCCCTGCTAATAAACGGCCGATAATTCGCCACTTTACAGATTCTTCCAAATGATATTTCGAAGCCATAACAAACCGCTTTGAGTCCCTACACACTGAAATCAAACGCTATGTTGCAGAAATTCACTCAAATATTCAGTTTGCGCAAAGCGCTTGATTCACCCTTGGATGACGTAACGCCTAGATTTGCATATCACAAACCGTTTGATTACTTTTGATTGGATAATGCTAATTAGGCTTGGTTTTCACACATTCCCAGCAAATACGGTTCACATTGATTCGATATTTCATTGAATATCATCATTTTTGGGTATGTAAAGATAATTTTGGACATGAGTGTATGTGCTCTTTACAGCGACATGGTTACAGTTGCATCAGTCATTCTTATAAGCAAAAGACATCAGCTTTTTCAAAAAATAATTCTGTCATGTATTTGCCAAGAGAACGAAAACAAGTCCAAAAGAAACTTTCAGAGTGCTTTCAAAACCAAGTTGAAAGTTAGTCTGCAGAATTTTACTTTGATAATAATAAAACATGTCTGATTTTATTTCAAAATGAATTTTTATTTATCGAATCTATTTTTAATAGATCTTTGCAAATTCGTTCATAAAACTTCACAATGTGCCAAAATAAATCAGATTAAGGAAAAATATAATAAAGTATGCTTATAAAAACTAAGAAAAAGCACATTTTGAGCATCCTTAACACAAGACAATTTGGCTCCACCAACTTTCTTTACGAGTATACATTAAATTTTTATTTACATTTCTTTTTTATTCAACACTTAACTTTCAATAGTTTTAAGAGAAACAGCACTTGATAGAGACACTCTAAATTCGGAAAAAACTGAAACAAAATTGGTTTATACCCAGGCAGTGCAATTACACTGGCCTGTTGGGAAGAGAAGACCCCGTTGGACATGGAAAATATTAGGCCACACAGAGAGGAAAACGTTTAGCCTCCTCCTCGTAATGCGAAAGGAGGCCACTTGGGAAAAAATTACACCACAGCAGTACTTTTGAAACCACTACGAAGCAACAGAACTCTAACAAATCTCAGACTTCTGATGATTATAGTGTGATTAACAGTTCAACCTCACTTCGAATATTACAATACAATATAGAGAAAGCACCAATTCAGACACTTCAATATGGAATTCAAAACCTACGAAATTAATGCACAAATGCTACCCTAACCATTAAAACATAATGTGACGCATTCATGTAAAATAAATAACTAGTAAAGCTCCAATATAATGCAACATGTGAAAAGGGGTGGACAAATTATAACATTCAAGTATTTCTAGTGGAAATAAAGTTGATATAAAACAAGACTTACCAGCCACAGATGTCTTTTTGCTCTGCATTATTCCTCCGTTCTTTTCATCATCGTTCTCTTTCTTTCACGATATCATGTTCTGCATTCCAAGAGTGCACAAAAGTGATGACAAATTACACTAGAAGAGGACAAAAGGGGAAAAAAAAAAAGGAATCATTAGATTTTAACTACTTTGATATTAAAGAATAATTATACACAAAGAGAAATATCTAATATTGTTTCTTAATATATAAAACTTCAAGAGTCGCCTTCTTTGTTTTAAACTCCAGCAATGTGCTACATTGTTACTAAAAGCATGACTGCAATCGATAGAAAAGCTGATTTTCCTAATACGACAGAAGTACAGTAAGCGAAAGGGGTTTTAATATAAGAGTACAACATGAATAATGAAAGAAAAAAAATTAGACAGTTATTACGGATACACAGAATAAAAGGGATAATGATCTTCGACAAGAGTAAATAATTGCAGCGCTGGTAGAAAGATGGCACCAAAAGACAAAGAGCAGGTAATTTTAAATCACAAATAAACAAAATAAACTTTACTGCTAGTTTTGAAGCAGGTGTTATATATTAAACTATGTTACAGAATTAGTGACATAACAGATCAAAATAGAGTAATCAAACTCGCAATATATTAATATTAAAAGAGCTATACATATATACTTTTAAAGATTTTTTTAATTAAAGGGCACAAAAACACCTTTCTAATAACAGACTTGGAAGAACAGCTTGGAAACAAAAGTCGTATACCATAAAAGAAATATTTCATTCAGAATTTTAACGTAAGAATCGTTTCTAATTTTAAGTTCTCTTCTTAGGTACTCTCATCCATGAGAGAGGACAGCTTAGTCCGATATACCAGAAATTATCTTGAAATATTACCAGGTGACTTTAACGTAATTATAGAAATATTTCACTCAGGGAAAGAACATATTGTCTAGCTGCCCGGGTTCGAGCCCAGCTTTAATATAGCAAGCTAAAACACATCAAATGCCATTGAATGATACAGCATTTTGAAATGTTACAAAAAATTTAAATGCAATTTCGTGGAAGAGCTATTGCAATTACCTACATACTAAAATTTTGACCAAAAATTCAAAAAAACTAAGATACTCCTTTTTCTTTCGAAATAATCAAAGTCATATACTAATGTAGGGATGCTCAACCTATTGTACTATGAAACCTACACATAGGAATGAAATTTTGTCAGCTATGTGAGATGTCCAATACCGAGAAATTCCGTAAATTGTAGAATAGAACCTGCGTCTGAAAACAGACGAAAGGTAAAACATTATTCAAATACTTTACCTTTAGCCTTGAAGCAGGTGTTCTATATTAAACTGTGTTAATTCACATACAGAATTAGTAATATAATAGCTCAAAACATTTTAAGAACCAAACACGCATTAAATAAACATTAAAAATTCTATATACATTTATTAGTGTTACGAGGGTTTATTCTGAAATATTATAAGGTCACTTTCAAAGAAATGATAGAACTTTTCACTCAGGGAAGGGACATTCTGTCTGGCTGCCCGGGTTCCATCCCAGCTTCTGTTACAAAAGTTTCATAGAAGAATTCTAAAAATCCAGAAACGAAACTTATGAAGAAATTATTGAACATACCTGGTTCTATGATTTAGCCATTCTTACAGACATAGTAACTAAATCTTAAATTTGAGGGAGGGGGCGAGAGAACTAAACTAAAGTCTTTGAATTAAAGGGTATTATAAATTCATTTTAAATCAAAATTAATTTTCTGAAAATATTACACAAATATGAGGAATATACATTTTTACCATAATGTAATGTATGTTTTGCCCCTTTGAAAATCTGGAGAACTAAAGCGTGAAATATAAGAAAACTGAAACAATCATTTGGAAAATCTCATCGAGCTTAAATTAGTTTCTAAATTAGATGTTTTGAGTAATACTAGTATTACATAATACTAGTATTTAAGAAAAATGGTAAAAGATTGCAAATATGTTAAATAACAATTCTATTGATCTAGAAATGGAAATAACTGATTTTCATCCTAATTAAGATCAAGAATATCACAAAAAGCCATTTGAATAGTCCTAGAACACAAAAATCATGAACAGTTAAATTTTAAAAAGATAAATTCCTGCTTCCGATCTACTTAAAAATGTGAAAGAGGATTTTCAACAATGAACTTGTTAAAATCAATGTTTAGATACAGGATAACAAATCAACATCCCAATGACTGCAAGGATTTAGCCACAACATCGCATGTACCAGAGGCAAAAAAAAAACTCGCAGAAGAAATGCAGTGTTAAATTTCACATTAAAATATGATTTCCCTGTATTTAACTTTCATCTTGCTGAATTTTTTGTAAATAATACAAAGAGTATACCTTTTCTTTAACATATTATACCACACATTTTTATACTTTGTATAATGTATTTATAACTGAAATATTAAAAGTGCACTAGATACTTGTAGCTCGCCAAATTTTATAAACTCAAAATTGGCTCCCTTTAAGTTAAAGTTGCACATAACTGCACTAAGGGAAGGAATGCAATTTTATTTCTTTGTCTGTATTTGGTTTCATTTTCATATAAAAAGAGTTAAAAATAGGGTTATCTAATTTTGTTATCTAGGTAACAAAATTTAAACACACATTTTCAGTAAAAATTACAGAATAAAAGATTTTGTTTCCCTGAAGAAGCAACACCTTGCTATTCCAGGTATGGTACAGACTGCATACTGTCAGAAAAAATTCCTTTCTTAAACAGGGAATCCATATACTTTAATCTGTTTTTACACAAGTACTGTTTATGACTAATGGTCCATGAGTAAAATACTTTATAGTTAATCCATCTAAATTTTTATTATTTCCGGTCATCTGTATAGACTACTTATTTATCACGACTAAACTACCAATCTGCATTCTAGATACCTCATATGATTCTTCAAGTCACATTTCGTAGCCTATCATTTCTAATACAGCAGGTACTTTCTGAGCGCAGACTTGTAAAGCGTGATTTCGTGTATAGCAGTACCTTACAGGATTCCATTTAATTTGTCCACTGCTAGAATTTCATTCATACGTGGTTCAACATTCATCCATCAACACCAGAAAGAATTTATCTGCTACTTTAAACAATTTCCATCGACTGAAAATGAAGTCCAAAAAAAATCTTACAAATCTCAAATGCAAAGCATTCCGAAGAATTTTCACATATGGAAGATAGAGAAGTCAAACAATGAATCAGAAAATTACAAAAGAAGAATTGGGTGCTTATAAAACCCCTTGATAATAAAAGCGCTCATTACGAGAAACAGCTTTTATCTGAAGATTAGATGAAGGAATCGTTAAATAACAGAGAAGCAATGTCTGATCTTCTAGCGGAGATAGACACAATTAAAGAAAAAAACGGACACTTTAAAAGAGCTACTGGGAAATATGTGCTCTTTACAGCGACAAGGTTACAGTTGCATCAGTCATTCTTATAAGCAAAAGACATCAGCTTTTTCAAAAAATAATTCTGTCATGTATTTGCCAAGAGAACGAAAACAAGTCCAAAAGAAACTTTCAGAGTGCTTTTCAAAACCAAGTTGAAAGTTAGTCTGCAGAATTTTACTTTGATAATAATAAAACATGTCTGATTTTATTTCAAAATGAATTTTTATTTATCGAATCTATTTTTAATAGATCTTTGCAAATTCGTTCATAAAACTTCACAATGTGCCAAAATAAATCAGATTAAGGAAAAATATAATAAAGTATGCTTATAAAAACTAAGAAAAAGCACATTTTGAGCATCCTTAACACAAGACAATTTGGCTCCACCAACTTTCTTTACGAGTATACATTAAATTTTTATTTACATTTCTTTTTTATTCAACACTTAACTTTCAATAGTTTTAAGAGAAACAGCACTTGATAGAGACACTCTAAATTCGGAAAAAACTGAAACAAAATTGGTTTATACCCAGGCAGTGCAATTACACTGGCCTGTTGGGAAGAGAAGACCCCGTTGGACATGGAAAATATTAGGCCACACAGAGAGGAAAACGTTTAGCCTCCTCCTCGTAATGCGAAAGGAGGCCACTTGGGAAAAAATTACACCACAGCAGTACTTTTGAAACCACTACGAAGCAACAGAACTCTAACAAATCTCAGACTTCTGATGATTATAGTGTGATTAACAGTTCAACCTCACTTCGAATATTACAATACAATATAGAGAAAGCACCAATTCAGACACTTCAATATGGAATTCAAAACCTACGAAATTAATGCACAAATGCTACCCTAACCATTAAAACATAATGTGACGCATTCATGTAAAATAAATAACTAGTAAAGCTCCAATATAATGCAACATGTGAAAAGGGGTGGACAAATTATAACATTCAAGTATTTCTAGTGGAAATAAAGTTGATATAAAACAAGACTTACCAGCCACAGATGTCTTTTTGCTCTGCATTATTCCTCCGTTCTTTTCATCATCGTTCTCTTTCTTTCACGATATCATGTTCTGCATTCCAAGAGTGCACAAAAGTGATGACAAATTACACTAGAAGAGGACAAAAGGGGAAAAAAAAAAGGAATCATTAGATTTTAACTACTTTGATATTAAAGAATAATTATACACAAAGAGAAATATCTAATATTGTTTCTTAATATATAAAACTTCAAGAGTCGCCTTCTTTGTTTTAAACTCCAGCAATGTGCTACATTGTTACTAAAAGCATGACTGCAATCGATAGAAAAGCTGATTTTCCTAATACGACAGAAGTACAGTAAGCGAAAGGGGTTTTAATATAAGAGTACAACATGAATAATGAAAGAAAAAAAATTAGACAGTTATTACGGATACACAGAATAAAAGGGATAATGATCTTCGACAAGAGTAAATAATTGCAGCGCTGGTAGAAAGATGGCACCAAAAGACAAAGAGCAGGTAATTTTAAATCACAAATAAACAAAATAAACTTTACTGCTAGTTTTGAAGCAGGTGTTATATATTAAACTATGTTACAGAATTAGTGACATAACAGATCAAAATAGAGTAATCAAACTCGCAATATATTAATATTAAAAGAGCTATACATATATACTTTTAAAGATTTTTTTAATTAAAGGGCACAAAAACACCTCTCTAAAAACAGACTTGGAAGAACAGCTTGGAAACAAAAGTCGTATACCATAAAAGAAATATTTCATTCAGAATTTTAACGTAAGAATCGTTTCTAATTTTAAGTTCTCTTCTTAGGTACTCTCATCCATGAGAGAGGACAGCTTAGTCCGATATACCAGAAATTATCTTGAAATATTACCAGGTGACTTTAACGTAATTATAGAAATATTTCACTCAGGGAAAGAACATATTGTCTAGCTGCCCGGGTTCGAGCCCAGCTTTAATATAGCAAGCTAAAACACATCAAATGCCATTGAATGATACAGCATTTTGAAATGTTACAAAAAATTTAAATGCAATTTCGTGGAAGAGCTATTGCAATTACCTACATACTAAAATTTTGACCAAAAATTCAAAAAAACTAAGATACTCCTTTTTCTTTCGAAATAATCAAAGTCATATACTAATGTAGGGATGCTCAACCTATTGTACTATGAAACCTACACATAGGAATGAAATTTTGTCAGCTATGTGAGATGTCCAATACCGAGAAATTCCGTAAATTGTAGAATAGAACCTGCGTCTGAAAACAGACGAAAGGTAAAACATTATTCAAATACTTTACCTTTAGCCTTGAAGCAGGTGTTCTATATTAAACTCTGTTAATTCACATACAGAATTAGTAATATAATAGCTCAAAACATTTTAAGAACCAAACACGCATTAAATAAACATTAAAAATTCTATATACATTTATTAGTGTTACGAGGGTTTATTCTGAAATATTATAAGGTCACTTTCAAAGAAATGATAGAACTTTTCACTCAGGGAAGGGACATTCTGTCTGGCTGCCCGGGTTCCATCCCAGCTTCTGTTACAAAAGTTTCATAGAAGAATTCTAAAAATCCAGAAACGAAACTTATGAAGAAATTATTGAACATACCTGGTTCTATGATTTAGCCATTCTTACAGACATAGTAACTAAATCTTAAATTTGAGGGAGGGGGCGAGAGAACTAAACTAAAGTCTTTGAATTAAAGGGTATTATAAATTCATTTTAAATCAAAATTAATTTTCTGAAAATATTACACAAATATGAGGAATATACATTTTTACCATAATGTAATGTATGTTTTGCCCCTTTGAAAATCTGGAGAACTAAAGCGTGAAATATAAGAAAACTGAAACAATCATTTGGAAAATCTCATCGAGCTTAAATTAGTTTCTAAATTAGATGTTTTGAGTAATACTAGTATTACATAATACTAGTATTTAAGAAAAATGGTAAAAGATTGCAAATATGTTAAATAACAATTCTATTGATCTAGAAATGGAAATAACTGATTTTCATCCTAATTAAGATCAAGAATATCACAAAAAGCCATTTGAATAGTCCTAGAACACAAAAATCATGAACAGTTAAATTTTAAAAAGATAAATTCCTGCTTCCGATCTACTTAAAAATGTGAAAGAGGATTTTCAACAATGAACTTGTTAAAATCAATGTTTAGATACAGGATAACAAATCAACATCCCAATGACTGCAAGGATTTAGCCACAACATCGCATGTACCAGAGGCAAAAAAAAAACTCGCAGAAGAAATGCAGTGTTAAATTTCACATTAAAATATGATTTCCCTGTATTTAACTTTCATCTTGCTGAATTTTTTGTAAATAATACAAAGAGTATACCTTTTCTTTAACATATTATACCACACATTTTTATACTTTGTATAATGTATTTATAACTGAAATATTAAAAGTGCACTAGATACTTGTAGCTCGCCAAATTTTATAAACTCAAAATTGGCTCCCTTTAAGTTAAAGTTGCACATAACTGCACTAAGGGAAGGAATGCAATTTTATTTCTTTGTCTGTATTTGGTTTCATTTTCATATAAAAAGAGTTAAAAATAGGGTTATCTAATTTTGTTATCTAGGTAACAAAATTTAAACACACATTTTCAGTAAAAATTACAGAATAAAAGATTTTGTTTCCCTGAAGAAGCAACACCTTGCTATTCCAGGTATGGTACAGACTGCATACTGTCAGAAAAAATTCCTTTCTTAAACAGGGAATCCATATACTTTAATCTGTTTTTACACAAGTACTGTTTATGACTAATGGTCCATGAGTAAAATACTTTATAGTTAATCCATCTAAATTTTTATTATTTCCGGTCATCTGTATAGACTACTTATTTATCACGACTAAACTACCAATCTGCATTCTAGATACCTCATATGATTCTTCAAGTCACATTTCGTAGCCTATCATTTCTAATACAGCAGGTACTTTCTGAGCGCAGACTTGTAAAGCGTGATTTCGTGTATAGCAGTACCTTACAGGATTCCATTTAATTTGTCCACTGCTAGAATTTCATTCATACGTGGTTCAACATTCATCCATCAACACCAGAAAGAATTTATCTGCTACTTTAAACAATTTCCATCGACTGAAAATGAAGTCCAAAAAAAATCTTACAAATCTCAAATGCAAAGCATTCCGAAGAATTTTCACATATGGAAGATAGAGAAGTCAAACAATGAATCAGAAAATTACAAAAGAAGAATTGGGTGCTTATAAAACCCCTTGATAATAAAAGCGCTCATTACGAGAAACAGCTTTTATCTGAAGATTAGATGAAGGAATCGTTAAATAACAGAGAAGCAATGTCTGATCTTCTAGCGGAGATAGACACAATTAAAGAAAAAAACGGACACTTTAAAAGAGCTACTGGGAAATATGTGCTCTTTACAGCGACAAGGTTACAGTTGCATCAGTCATTCTTATAAGCAAAAGACATCAGCTTTTTCAAAAAATAATTCTGTCATGTATTTGCCAAGAGAACGAAAACAAGTCCAAAAGAAACTTTCAGAGTGCTTTTCAAAACCAAGTTGAAAGTTAGTCTGCAGAATTTTACTTTGATAATAATAAAACATGTCTGATTTTATTTCAAAATGAATTTTTATTTATCGAATCTATTTTTAATAGATCTTTGCAAATTCGTTCATAAAACTTCACAATGTGCCAAAATAAATCAGATTAAGGAAAAATATAATAAAGTATGCTTATAAAAACTAAGAAAAAGCACATTTTGAGCATCCTTAACACAAGACAATTTGGCTCCACCAACTTTCTTTACGAGTATACATTAAATTTTTATTTACATTTCTTTTTTATTCAACACTTAACTTTCAATAGTTTTAAGAGAAACAGCACTTGATAGAGACACTCTAAATTCGGAAAAAACTGAAACAAAATTGGTTTATACCCAGGCAGTGCAATTACACTGGCCTGTTGGGAAGAGAAGACCCCGTTGGACATGGAAAATATTAGGCCACACAGAGAGGAAAACGTTTAGCCTCCTCCTCGTAATGCGAAAGGAGGCCACTTGGGAAAAAATTACACCACAGCAGTACTTTTGAAACCACTACGAAGCAACAGAACTCTAACAAATCTCAGACTTCTGATGATTATAGTGTGATTAACAGTTCAACCTCACTTCGAATATTACAATACAATATAGAGAAAGCACCAATTCAGACACTTCAATATGGAATTCAAAACCTACGAAATTAATGCACAAATGCTACCCTAACCATTAAAACATAATGTGACGCATTCATGTAAAATAAATAACTAGTAAAGCTCCAATATAATGCAACATGTGAAAAGGGGTGGACAAATTATAACATTCAAGTATTTCTAGTGGAAATAAAGTTGATATAAAACAAGACTTACCAGCCACAGATGTCTTTTTGCTCTGCATTATTCCTCCGTTCTTTTCATCATCGTTCTCTTTCTTTCACGATATCATGTTCTGCATTCCAAGAGTGCACAAAAGTGATGACAAATTACACTAGAAGAGGACAAAAGGGGAAAAAAAAAAGGAATCATTAGATTTTAACTACTTTGATATTAAAGAATAATTATACACAAAGAGAAATATCTAATATTGTTTCTTAATATATAAAACTTCAAGAGTCGCCTTCTTTGTTTTAAACTCCAGCAATGTGCTACATTGTTACTAAAAGCATGACTGCAATCGATAGAAAAGCTGATTTTCCTAATACGACAGAAGTACAGTAAGCGAAAGGGGTTTTAATATAAGAGTACAACATGAATAATGAAAGAAAAAAAATTAGACAGTTATTACGGATACACAGAATAAAAGGGATAATGATCTTCGACAAGAGTAAATAATTGCAGCGCTGGTAGAAAGATGGCACCAAAAGACAAAGAGCAGGTAATTTTAAATCACAAATAAACAAAATAAACTTTACTGCTAGTTTTGAAGCAGGTGTTATATATTAAACTATGTTACAGAATTAGTGACATAACAGATCAAAATAGAGTAATCAAACTCGCAATATATTAATATTAAAAGAGCTATACATATATACTTTTAAAGATTTTTTTAATTAAAGGGCACAAAAACACCTCTCTAAAAACAGACTTGGAAGAACAGCTTGGAAACAAAAGTCGTATACCATAAAAGAAATATTTCATTCAGAATTTTAACGTAAGAATCGTTTCTAATTTTAAGTTCTCTTCTTAGGTACTCTCATCCATGAGAGAGGACAGCTTAGTCCGATATACCAGAAATTATCTTGAAATATTACCAGGTGACTTTAACGTAATTATAGAAATATTTCACTCAGGGAAAGAACATATTGTCTAGCTGCCCGGGTTCGAGCCCAGCTTTAATATAGCAAGCTAAAACACATCAAATGCCATTGAATGATACAGCATTTTGAAATGTTACAAAAAATTTAAATGCAATTTCGTGGAAGAGCTATTGCAATTACCTACATACTAAAATTTTGACCAAAAATTCAAAAAAACTAAGATACTCCTTTTTCTTTCGAAATAATCAAAGTCATATACTAATGTAGGGATGCTCAACCTATTGTACTATGAAACCTACACATAGGAATGAAATTTTGTCAGCTATGTGAGATGTCCAATACCGAGAAATTCCGTAAATTGTAGAATAGAACCTGCGTCTGAAAACAGACGAAAGGTAAAACATTATTCAAATACTTTACCTTTAGCCTTGAAGCAGGTGTTCTATATTAAACTGTGTTAATTCACATACAGAATTAGTAATATAATAGCTCAAAACATTTTAAGAACCAAACACGCATTAAATAAACATTAAAAATTCTATATACATTTATTAGTGTTACGAGGGTTTATTCTGAAATATTATAAGGTCACTTTCAAAGAAATGATAGAACTTTTCACTCAGGGAAGGGACATTCTGTCTGGCTGCCCGGGTTCCATCCCAGCTTCTGTTACAAAAGTTTCATAGAAGAATTCTAAAAATCCAGAAACGAAACTTATGAAGAAATTATTGAACATACCTGGTTCTATGATTTAGCCATTCTTACAGACATAGTAACTAAATCTTAAATTTGAGGGAGGGGGCGAGAGAACTAAACTAAAGTCTTTGAATTAAAGGGTATTATAAATTCATTTTAAATCAAAATTAATTTTCTGAAAATATTACACAAATATGAGGAATATACATTTTTACCATAATGTAATGTATGTTTTGCCCCTTTGAAAATCTGGAGAACTAAAGCGTGAAATATAAGAAAACTGAAACAATCATTTGGAAAATCTCATCGAGCTTAAATTAGTTTCTAAATTAGATGTTTTGAGTAATACTAGTATTACATAATACTAGTATTTAAGAAAAATGGTAAAAGATTGCAAATATGTTAAATAACAATTCTATTGATCTAGAAATGGAAATAACTGATTTTCATCCTAATTAAGATCAAGAATATCACAAAAAGCCATTTGAATAGTCCTAGAACACAAAAATCATGAACAGTTAAATTTTAAAAAGATAAATTCCTGCTTCCGATCTACTTAAAAATGTGAAAGAGGATTTTCAACAATGAACTTGTTAAAATCAATGTTTAGATACAGGATAACAAATCAACATCCCAATGACTGCAAGGATTTAGCCACAACATCGCATGTACCAGAGGCAAAAAAAAAACTCGCAGAAGAAATGCAGTGTTAAATTTCACATTAAAATATGATTTCCCTGTATTTAACTTTCATCTTGCTGAATTTTTTGTAAATAATACAAAGAGTATACCTTTTCTTTAACATATTATACCACACATTTTTATACTTTGTATAATGTATTTATAACTGAAATATTAAAAGTGCACTAGATACTTGTAGCTCGCCAAATTTTATAAACTCAAAATTGGCTCCCTTTAAGTTAAAGTTGCACATAACTGCACTAAGGGAAGGAATGCAATTTTATTTCTTTGTCTGTATTTGGTTTCATTTTGATATAAAAAGAGTTAAAAATAGGGTTATCTAATTTTGTTATCTAGGTAACAAAATTTAAACACACATTTTCAGTAAAAATTACAGAATAAAAGATTTTGTTTCCCTGAAGAAGCAACACCTCGCTATTCCAGGTGTGGTACAGACTGCATACTGTCAGAAAAAATTCCTTTCTTAAACAGGGAATCCATATACTTTAATCTGTTTTTACACAAGTACTGTTTATGACTAATGGTCCATGAGTAAAATACTTTATAGTTAATCCTTCTAAATTTTTATTATTTCCGGTCATCTGTATAGACTACTTATTTATCACGACTAAACTACCAATCTGCATTCTAGATACCTCATATGATTCTTCAAGTCACATTTCGTAGCCTATCATTTCTAATACAGCAGGTACTTGCTGAGCGCAGACTTGTAAAGTGTGATTTCGTGTATAGCAGTACCTTACAGGATTCCATTTAATTTGTCCACTGCTAGAATTTCATTCATACGTGGTTCAACATTCATCCATCAACACCAGAAAGAATTTATCTGCTACTTTAAACAATTTCCATCGACTGAAAATGAAGTCCAAAAAAAATCTTACAAATCTCAAATGCAAAGCATTCCGAAGAATTTTCACATATGGAAGATAGAGAAGTCAAACAATGAATCAGAAAATTACAAAAGAAGAATTGGGTGCTTATAAAACCCCTTGATAATAAAAGCGCTCATTACGAGAAACAGCTTTTATCTGAAGATTAGATGAAGGAATCGTTAAATAACAGAGAAGCAATGTCTGATCTTCCAGCAGAGATGGACACAATTAAAGAAAAAAACGGACACTTTAAAAGAGCTACTGGGAAATACACTCATGTCCAAAATTATGTTTACATGCATAAATTCACGGATTTCTCAAAGACTATGACTTATAATTTAATGAATTTTCGTGGAATCATACATAACATGATGACACATAAATGCAAAAGAAAAAATTGAAGATCACCTCATATGATATAAAATTGTAGCATGAAACAATAAAAATGGTAATAAAGTGTGACAAAGAGAGTTAAGAAAAAAAGGAATGATTCAGAAAAAGAATTAAGTCTTATGAATTTAATATGGAATATGATCTCCCCTGACTTGTACACACATATCACAACGTGTTTTAAGGCTGGAAATAACGTTGTTAACCACAGTTTGGGGAATTAATCTCCACTCTTCCAGCAATGCCGTCTTCAGAGCATTTACATCTCTAGGAGGAGGATGTATACATGCAATTGCTCTTCCAACGTAGTCCCATAAGTTCTCTATCGAGTTAAGGTCAGGAGAGTTTGGTGGTCAAGGTATTCGCTTAATGTCTTCACTTTCAAGGAATTCATCAACGAGGTTTGCTCGATGTGGACGGGCATTATCATCCATAAATAAAAAGTCAGGTCCATATGCACCCCTGAAAAGTCTTACATAAGGATCTAAGACCTCATCTCGATATATGTGGCCTGTCACAGATCCGTTGCTGAACACGTGTAGGGGCGAACGTCCATCGATCATTATTCCACCCCATACCATCACACCTCCACTACCGAAACGGTCACGTTCCACAATGTTCGAGGGATCAGTTCGTGTTCCTGACTCCCTCCAGATGTAAACACGTTTAGAATCACCAGTTAAACTAAACCGCGACTCATCAGTAAAGAGAACATGGGACCATTGATGTTCAGTCCAGTTTTGATGTTCTTTACACCAATTAAAGCGATCCCTCTTTTTCTGTGAAGACAGTAAAACACATATCCTTGGCTTTCTGGCATAAAGGCCTTTTTCATTAAGCCTTCTGTATATTGTTTGCCGTGATGCAACAGTTCCAGTGGCGGCTGCAAGCTCTGAACTTAACTGGCGAGCAGTAGCCTTTCTGTTACGACGGGCAGTTAATGCCAGACACCGATCTTCAGAAGCAGTTGTCATTCGTTTCCGACCTTGTCCAGGCCTCCTTACAACACTTCCATCATTTTGAAACTGTTTCCATAGCTTAGAGACTGTCTGTCTTGAAATATTCAGACATGTGGCTGTTTCCATGATTGACTGCCCTGCTAATAAACGGCCGATAATTCGCCACTTTACAGATTCTTCCAAATGATATTTCGAAGCCATAACAAACCGCTTTGAGTCCCTACACACTGAAATCAAACGCTATGTTGCAGAAATTCACTCAAATATTCAGTTTGCGCAAAGCGCTTGATTCACCCTTGGATGACGTAACGCCTAGATTTGCATATCACAAACCGTTTGATTACTTTTGATTGGATAATGCTAATTAGGCTTGGTTTTCACACATTCCCAGCAAATACGGTTCACATTGATTCGATATTTCATTGAATATCATCATTTTTGGGTATGTAAAGATAATTTTGGACATGAGTGTATGTGCTCTTTACAGCGACATGGTTACAGTTGCATCAGTCATTCTTATAAGCAAAAGACATCAGCTTTTTCAAAAAATAATTCTGTCATGTATTTGCCAAGAGAACGAAAACAAGTCCAAAAGAAACTTTCAGAGTGCTTTTCAAAACCAAGTTGAAAGTTAGTCTGCAGAATTTTACTTTGATAATAATAAAACATGTCTGATTTTATTTCAAAATGAATTTTTATTTATCGAATCTATTTTTAATAGATCTTTGCAAATTCGTTCATAAAACTTCACAATGTGCCAAAATAAATCAGATTAAGGAAAAATATAATAAAGTATGCTTATAAAAACTAAGAAAAAGCACATTTTGAGCATCCTTAACACAAGACAATTTGGCTCCACCAACTTTCTTTACGAGTATACATTAAATTTTTATTTACATTTCTTTTTTATTCAACACTTAACTTTCAATAGTTTTAAGAGAAACAGCACTTGATAGAGACACTCTAAATTCGGAAAAAACTGAAACAAAATTGGTTTATACCCAGGCAGTGCAATTACACTGGCCTGTTGGGAAGAGAAGACCCCGTTGGACATGGAAAATATTAGGCCACACAGAGAGGAAAACGTTTAGCCTCCTCCTCGTAATGCGAAAGGAGGCCACTTGGGAAAAAATTACACCACAGCAGTACTTTTGAAACCACTACGAAGCAACAGAACTCTAACAAATCTCAGACTTCTGATGATTATAGTGTGATTAACAGTTCAACCTCACTTCGAATATTACAATACAATATAGAGAAAGCACCAATTCAGACACTTCAATATGGAATTCAAAACCTACGAAATTAATGCACAAATGCTACCCTAACCATTAAAACATAATGTGACGCATTCATGTAAAATAAATAACTAGTAAAGCTCCAATATAATGCAACATGTGAAAAGGGGTGGACAAATTATAACATTCAAGTATTTCTAGTGGAAATAAAGTTGATATAAAACAAGACTTACCAGCCACAGATGTCTTTTTGCTCTGCATTATTCCTCCGTTCTTTTCATCATCGTTCTCTTTCTTTCACGATATCATGTTCTGCATTCCAAGAGTGCACAAAAGTGATGACAAATTACACTAGAAGAGGACAAAAGGGGAAAAAAAAAAAAGGAATCATTAGATTTTAACTACTTTGATATTAAAGAATAATTATACACAAAGAGAAATATCTAATATTGTTTCTTAATATATAAAACTTCAAGAGTCGCCTTCTTTGTTTTAAACTCCAGCAATGTGCTACATTGTTACTAAAAGCATGACTGCAATCGATAGAAAAGCTGATTTTCCTAATACGACAGAAGTACAGTAAGCGAAAGGGGTTTTAATATAAGAGTACAACATGAATAATGAAAGAAAAAAAATTAGACAGTTATTACGGATACACAGAATAAAAGGGATAATGATCTTCGACAAGAGTAAATAATTGCAGCGCTGGTAGAAAGATGGCACCAAAAGACAAAGAGCAGGTAATTTTAAATCACAAATAAACAAAATAAACTTTACTGCTAGTTTTGAAGCAGGTGTTATATATTAAACTATGTTACAGAATTAGTGACATAACAGATCAAAATAGAGTAATCAAACTCGCAATATATTAATATTAAAAGAGCTATACATATATACTTTTAAAGATTTTTTTAATTAAAGGGCACAAAAACACCTTTCTAATAACAGACTTGGAAGAACAGCTTGGAAACAAAAGTCGTATACCATAAAAGAAATATTTCATTCAGAATTTTAACGTAAGAATCGTTTCTAATTTTAAGTTCTCTTCTTAGGTACTCTCATCCATGAGAGAGGACAGCTTAGTCCGATATACCAGAAATTATCTTGAAATATTACCAGGTGACTTTAACGTAATTATAGAAATATTTCACTCAGGGAAAGAACATATTGTCTAGCTGCCCGGGTTCGAGCCCAGCTTTAATATAGCAAGCTAAAACACATCAAATGCCATTGAATGATACAGCATTTTGAAATGTTACAAAAAATTTAAATGCAATTTCGTGGAAGAGCTATTGCAATTACCTACATACTAAAATTTTGACCAAAAATTCAAAAAAACTAAGATACTCCTTTTTCTTTCGAAATAATCAAAGTCATATACTAATGTAGGGATGCTCAACCTATTGTACTATGAAACCTACACATAGGAATGAAATTTTGTCAGCTATGTGAGATGTCCAATACCGAGAAATTCCGTAAATTGTAGAATAGAACCTGCGTCTGAAAACAGACGAAAGGTAAAACATTATTCAAATACTTTACCTTTAGCCTTGAAGCAGGTGTTCTATATTAAACTGTGTTAATTCACATACAGAATTAGTAATATAATAGCTCAAAACATTTTAAGAACCAAACACGCATTAAATAAACATTAAAAATTCTATATACATTTATTAGTGTTACGAGGGTTTATTCTGAAATATTATAAGGTCACTTTCAAAGAAATGATAGAACTTTTCACTCAGGGAAGGGACATTCTGTCTGGCTGCCCGGGTTCCATCCCAGCTTCTGTTACAAAAGTTTCATAGAAGAATTCTAAAAATCCAGAAACGAAACTTATGAAGAAATTATTGAACATACCTGGTTCTATGATTTAGCCATTCTTACAGACATAGTAACTAAATCTTAAATTTGAGGGAGGGGGCGAGAGAACTAAACTAAAGTCTTTGAATTAAAGGGTATTATAAATTCATTTTAAATCAAAATTAATTTTCTGAAAATATTACACAAATATGAGGAATATACATTTTTACCATAATGTAATGTATGTTTTGCCCCTTTGAAAATCTGGAGAACTAAAGCGTGAAATATAAGAAAACTGAAACAATCATTTGGAAAATCTCATCGAGCTTAAATTAGTTTCTAAATTAGATGTTTTGAGTAATACTAGTATTACATAATACTAGTATTTAAGAAAAATGGTAAAAGATTGCAAATATGTTAAATAACAATTCTATTGATCTAGAAATGGAAATAACTGATTTTCATCCTAATTAAGATCAAGAATATCACAAAAAGCCATTTGAATAGTCCTAGAACACAAAAATCATGAACAGTTAAATTTTAAAAAGATAAATTCCTGCTTCCGATCTACTTAAAAATGTGAAAGAGGATTTTCAACAATGAACTTGTTAAAATCAATGTTTAGATACAGGATAACAAATCAACATCCCAATGACTGCAAGGATTTAGCCACAACATCGCATGTACCAGAGGCAAAAAAAAAACTCGCAGAAGAAATGCAGTGTTAAATTTCACATTAAAATATGATTTCCCTGTATTTAACTTTCATCTTGCTGAATTTTTTGTAAATAATACAAAGAGTATACCTTTTCTTTAACATATTATACCACACATTTTTATACTTTGTATAATGTATTTATAACTGAAATATTAAAAGTGCACTAGATACTTGTAGCTCGCCAAATTTTATAAACTCAAAATTGGCTCCCTTTAAGTTAAAGTTGCACATAACTGCACTAAGGGAAGGAATGCAATTTTATTTCTTTGTCTGTATTTGGTTTCATTTTCATATAAAAAGAGTTAAAAATAGGGTTATCTAATTTTGTTATCTAGGTAACAAAATTTAAACACACATTTTCAGTAAAAATTACAGAATAAAAGATTTTGTTTCCCTGAAGAAGCAACACCTTGCTATTCCAGGTATGGTACAGACTGCATACTGTCAGAAAAAATTCCTTTCTTAAACAGGGAATCCATATACTTTAATCTGTTTTTACACAAGTACTGTTTATGACTAATGGTCCATGAGTAAAATACTTTATAGTTAATCCATCTAAATTTTTATTATTTCCGGTCATCTGTATAGACTACTTATTTATCACGACTAAACTACCAATCTGCATTCTAGATACCTCATATGATTCTTCAAGTCACATTTCGTAGCCTATCATTTCTAATACAGCAGGTACTTTCTGAGCGCAGACTTGTAAAGCGTGATTTCGTGTATAGCAGTACCTTACAGGATTCCATTTAATTTGTCCACTGCTAGAATTTCATTCATACGTGGTTCAACATTCATCCATCAACACCAGAAAGAATTTATCTGCTACTTTAAACAATTTCCATCGACTGAAAATGAAGTCCAAAAAAAATCTTACAAATCTCAAATGCAAAGCATTCCGAAGAATTTTCACATATGGAAGATAGAGAAGTCAAACAATGAATCAGAAAATTACAAAAGAAGAATTGGGTGCTTATAAAACCCCTTGATAATAAAAGCGCTCATTACGAGAAACAGCTTTTATCTGAAGATTAGATGAAGGAATCGTTAAATAACAGAGAAGCAATGTCTGATCTTCTAGCGGAGATAGACACAATTAAAGAAAAAAACGGACACTTTAAAAGAGCTACTGGGAAATATGTGCTCTTTACAGCGACAAGGTTACAGTTGCATCAGTCATTCTTATAAGCAAAAGACATCAGCTTTTTCAAAAAATAATTCTGTCATGTATTTGCCAAGAGAACGAAAACAAGTCCAAAAGAAACTTTCAGAGTGCTTTTCAAAACCAAGTTGAAAGTTAGTCTGCAGAATTTTACTTTGATAATAATAAAACATGTCTGATTTTATTTCAAAATGAATTTTTATTTATCGAATCTATTTTTAATAGATCTTTGCAAATTCGTTCATAAAACTTCACAATGTGCCAAAATAAATCAGATTAAGGAAAAATATAATAAAGTATGCTTATAAAAACTAAGAAAAAGCACATTTTGAGCATCCTTAACACAAGACAATTTGGCTCCACCAACTTTCTTTACGAGTATACATTAAATTTTTATTTACATTTCTTTTTTATTCAACACTTAACTTTCAATAGTTTTAAGAGAAACAGCACTTGATAGAGACACTCTAAATTCGGAAAAAACTGAAACAAAATTGGTTTATACCCAGGCAGTGCAATTACACTGGCCTGTTGGGAAGAGAAGACCCCGTTGGACATGGAAAATATTAGGCCACACAGAGAGGAAAACGTTTAGCCTCCTCCTCGTAATGCGAAAGGAGGCCACTTGGGAAAAAATTACACCACAGCAGTACTTTTGAAACCACTACGAAGCAACAGAACTCTAACAAATCTCAGACTTCTGATGATTATAGTGTGATTAACAGTTCAACCTCACTTCGAATATTACAATACAATATAGAGAAAGCACCAATTCAGACACTTCAATATGGAATTCAAAACCTACGAAATTAATGCACAAATGCTACCCTAACCATTAAAACATAATGTGACGCATTCATGTAAAATAAATAACTAGTAAAGCTCCAATATAATGCAACATGTGAAAAGGGGTGGACAAATTATAACATTCAAGTATTTCTAGTGGAAATAAAGTTGATATAAAACAAGACTTACCAGCCACAGATGTCTTTTTGCTCTGCATTATTCCTCCGTTCTTTTCATCATCGTTCTCTTTCTTTCACGATATCATGTTCTGCATTCCAAGAGTGCACAAAAGTGATGACAAATTACACTAGAAGAGGACAAAAGGGGAAAAAAAAAAGGAATCATTAGATTTTAACTACTTTGATATTAAAGAATAATTATACACAAAGAGAAATATCTAATATTGTTTCTTAATATATAAAACTTCAAGAGTCGCCTTCTTTGTTTTAAACTCCAGCAATGTGCTACATTGTTACTAAAAGCATGACTGCAATCGATAGAAAAGCTGATTTTCCTAATACGACAGAAGTACAGTAAGCGAAAGGGGTTTTAATATAAGAGTACAACATGAATAATGAAAGAAAAAAAATTAGACAGTTATTACGGATACACAGAATAAAAGGGATAATGATCTTCGACAAGAGTAAATAATTGCAGCGCTGGTAGAAAGATGGCACCAAAAGACAAAGAGCAGGTAATTTTAAATCACAAATAAACAAAATAAACTTTACTGCTAGTTTTGAAGCAGGTGTTATATATTAAACTATGTTACAGAATTAGTGACATAACAGATCAAAATAGAGTAATCAAACTCGCAATATATTAATATTAAAAGAGCTATACATATATACTTTTAAAGATTTTTTTAATTAAAGGGCACAAAAACACCTCTCTAAAAACAGACTTGGAAGAACAGCTTGGAAACAAAAGTCGTATACCATAAAAGAAATATTTCATTCAGAATTTTAACGTAAGAATCGTTTCTAATTTTAAGTTCTCTTCTTAGGTACTCTCATCCATGAGAGAGGACAGCTTAGTCCGATATACCAGAAATTATCTTGAAATATTACCAGGTGACTTTAACGTAATTATAGAAATATTTCACTCAGGGAAAGAACATATTGTCTAGCTGCCCGGGTTCGAGCCCAGCTTTAATATAGCAAGCTAAAACACATCAAATGCCATTGAATGATACAGCATTTTGAAATGTTACAAAAAATTTAAATGCAATTTCGTGGAAGAGCTATTGCAATTACCTACATACTAAAATTTTGACCAAAAATTCAAAAAAACTAAGATACTCCTTTTTCTTTCGAAATAATCAAAGTCATATACTAATGTAGGGATGCTCAACCTATTGTACTATGAAACCTACACATAGGAATGAAATTTTGTCAGCTATGTGAGATGTCCAATACCGAGAAATTCCGTAAATTGTAGAATAGAACCTGCGTCTGAAAACAGACGAAAGGTAAAACATTATTCAAATACTTTACCTTTAGCCTTGAAGCAGGTGTTCTATATTAAACTGTGTTAATTCACATACAGAATTAGTAATATAATAGCTCAAAACATTTTAAGAACCAAACACGCATTAAATAAACATTAAAAATTCTATATACATTTATTAGTGTTACGAGGGTTTATTCTGAAATATTATAAGGTCACTTTCAAAGAAATGATAGAACTTTTCACTCAGGGAAGGGACATTCTGTCTGGCTGCCCGGGTTCCATCCCAGCTTCTGTTACAAAAGTTTCATAGAAGAATTCTAAAAATCCAGAAACGAAACTTATGAAGAAATTATTGAACATACCTGGTTCTATGATTTAGCCATTCTTACAGACATAGTAACTAAATCTTAAATTTGAGGGAGGGGGCGAGAGAACTAAACTAAAGTCTTTGAATTAAAGGGTATTATAAATTCATTTTAAATCAAAATTAATTTTCTGAAAATATTACACAAATATGAGGAATATACATTTTTACCATAATGTAATGTATGTTTTGCCCCTTTGAAAATCTGGAGAACTAAAGCGTGAAATATAAGAAAACTGAAACAATCATTTGGAAAATCTCATCGAGCTTAAATTAGTTTCTAAATTAGATGTTTTGAGTAATACTAGTATTACATAATACTAGTATTTAAGAAAAATGGTAAAAGATTGCAAATATGTTAAATAACAATTCTATTGATCTAGAAATGGAAATAACTGATTTTCATCCTAATTAAGATCAAGAATATCACAAAAAGCCATTTGAATAGTCCTAGAACACAAAAATCATGAACAGTTAAATTTTAAAAAGATAAATTCCTGCTTCCGATCTACTTAAAAATGTGAAAGAGGATTTTCAACAATGAACTTGTTAAAATCAATGTTTAGATACAGGATAACAAATCAACATCCCAATGACTGCAAGGATTTAGCCACAACATCGCATGTACCAGAGGCAAAAAAAAAACTCGCAGAAGAAATGCAGTGTTAAATTTCACATTAAAATATGATTTCCCTGTATTTAACTTTCATCTTGCTGAATTTTTTGTAAATAATACAAAGAGTATACCTTTTCTTTAACATATTATACCACACATTTTTATACTTTGTATAATGTATTTATAACTGAAATATTAAAAGTGCACTAGATACTTGTAGCTCGCCAAATTTTATAAACTCAAAATTGGCTCCCTTTAAGTTAAAGTTGCACATAACTGCACTAAGGGAAGGAATGCAATTTTATTTCTTTGTCTGTATTTGGTTTCATTTTCATATAAAAAGAGTTAAAAATAGGGTTATCTAATTTTGTTATCTAGGTAACAAAATTTAAACACACATTTTCAGTAAAAATTACAGAATAAAAGATTTTGTTTCCCTGAAGAAGCAACACCTTGCTATTCCAGGTATGGTACAGACTGCATACTGTCAGAAAAAATTCCTTTCTTAAACAGGGAATCCATATACTTTAATCTGTTTTTACACAAGTACTGTTTATGACTAATGGTCCATGAGTAAAATACTTTATAGTTAATCCATCTAAATTTTTATTATTTCCGGTCATCTGTATAGACTACTTATTTATCACGACTAAACTACCAATCTGCATTCTAGATACCTCATATGATTCTTCAAGTCACATTTCGTAGCCTATCATTTCTAATACAGCAGGTACTTTCTGAGCGCAGACTTGTAAAGCGTGATTTCGTGTATAGCAGTACCTTACAGGATTCCATTTAATTTGTCCACTGCTAGAATTTCATTCATACGTGGTTCAACATTCATCCATCAACACCAGAAAGAATTTATCTGCTACTTTAAACAATTTCCATCGACTGAAAATGAAGTCCAAAAAAAATCTTACAAATCTCAAATGCAAAGCATTCCGAAGAATTTTCACATATGGAAGATAGAGAAGTCAAACAATGAATCAGAAAATTACAAAAGAAGAATTGGGTGCTTATAAAACCCCTTGATAATAAAAGCGCTCATTACGAGAAACAGCTTTTATCTGAAGATTAGATGAAGGAATCGTTAAATAACAGAGAAGCAATGTCTGATCTTCTAGCGGAGATAGACACAATTAAAGAAAAAAACGGACACTTTAAAAGAGCTACTGGGAAATATGTGCTCTTTACAGCGACAAGGTTACAGTTGCATCAGTCATTCTTATAAGCAAAAGACATCAGCTTTTTCAAAAAATAATTCTGTCATGTATTTGCCAAGAGAACGAAAACAAGTCCAAAAGAAACTTTCAGAGTGCTTTTCAAAACCAAGTTGAAAGTTAGTCTGCAGAATTTTACTTTGATAATAATAAAACATGTCTGATTTTATTTCAAAATGAATTTTTATTTATCGAATCTATTTTTAATAGATCTTTGCAAATTCGTTCATAAAACTTCACAATGTGCCAAAATAAATCAGATTAAGGAAAAATATAATAAAGTATGCTTATAAAAACTAAGAAAAAGCACATTTTGAGCATCCTTAACACAAGACAATTTGGCTCCACCAACTTTCTTTACGAGTATACATTAAATTTTTATTTACATTTCTTTTTTATTCAACACTTAACTTTCAATAGTTTTAAGAGAAACAGCACTTGATAGAGACACTCTAAATTCGGAAAAAACTGAAACAAAATTGGTTTATACCCAGGCAGTGCAATTACACTGGCCTGTTGGGAAGAGAAGACCCCGTTGGACATGGAAAATATTAGGCCACACAGAGAGGAAAACGTTTAGCCTCCTCCTCGTAATGCGAAAGGAGGCCACTTGGGAAAAAATTACACCACAGCAGTACTTTTGAAACCACTACGAAGCAACAGAACTCTAACAAATCTCAGACTTCTGATGATTATAGTGTGATTAACAGTTCAACCTCACTTCGAATATTACAATACAATATAGAGAAAGCACCAATTCAGACACTTCAATATGGAATTCAAAACCTACGAAATTAATGCACAAATGCTACCCTAACCATTAAAACATAATGTGACGCATTCATGTAAAATAAATAACTAGTAAAGCTCCAATATAATGCAACATGTGAAAAGGGGTGGACAAATTATAACATTCAAGTATTTCTAGTGGAAATAAAGTTGATATAAAACAAGACTTACCAGCCACAGATGTCTTTTTGCTCTGCATTATTCCTCCGTTCTTTTCATCATCGTTCTCTTTCTTTCACGATATCATGTTCTGCATTCCAAGAGTGCACAAAAGTGATGACAAATTACACTAGAAGAGGACAAAAGGGGGAAAAAAAAAGGAATCATTAGATTTTAACTACTTTGATATTAAAGAATAATTATACACAAAGAGAAATATCTAATATTGTTTCTTAATATATAAAACTTCAAGAGTCGCCTTCTTTGTTTTAAACTCCAGCAATGTGCTACATTGTTACTAAAAGCATGACTGCAATCGATAGAAAAGCTGATTTTCCTAATACGACAGAAGTACAGTAAGCGAAAGGGGTTTTAATATAAGAGTACAACATGAATAATGAAAGAAAAAAAATTAGACAGTTATTACGGATACACAGAATAAAAGGGATAATGATCTTCGACAAGAGTAAATAATTGCAGCGCTGGTAGAAAGATGGCACCAAAAGACAAAGAGCAGGTAATTTTAAATCACAAATAAACAAAATAAACTTTACTGCTAGTTTTGAAGCAGGTGTTATATATTAAACTATGTTACAGAATTAGTGACATAACAGATCAAAATAGAGTAATCAAACTCGCAATATATTAATATTAAAAGAGCTATACATATATACTTTTAAAGATTTTTTTAATTAAAGGGCACAAAAACACCTCTCTAAAAACAGACTTGGAAGAACAGCTTGGAAACAAAAGTCGTATACCATAAAAGAAATATTTCATTCAGAATTTTAACGTAAGAATCGTTTCTAATTTTAAGTTCTCTTCTTAGGTACTCTCATCCATGAGAGAGGACAGCTTAGTCCGATATACCAGAAATTATCTTGAAATATTACCAGGTGACTTTAACGTAATTATAGAAATATTTCACTCAGGGAAAGAACATATTGTCTAGCTGCCCGGGTTCGAGCCCAGCTTTAATATAGCAAGCTAAAACACATCAAATGCCATTGAATGATACAGCATTTTGAAATGTTACAAAAAATTTAAATGCAATTTCGTGGAAGAGCTATTGCAATTACCTACATACTAAAATTTTGACCAAAAATTCAAAAAAACTAAGATACTCCTTTTTCTTTCGAAATAATCAAAGTCATATACTAATGTAGGGATGCTCAACCTATTGTACTATGAAACCTACACATAGGAATGAAATTTTGTCAGCTATGTGAGATGTCCAATACCGAGAAATTCCGTAAATTGTAGAATAGAACCTGCGTCTGAAAACAGACGAAAGGTAAAACATTATTCAAATACTTTACCTTTAGCCTTGAAGCAGGTGTTCTATATTAAACTGTGTTAATTCACATACAGAATTAGTAATATAATAGCTCAAAACATTTTAAGAACCAAACACGCATTAAATAAACATTAAAAATTCTATATACATTTATTAGTGTTACGAGGGTTTATTCTGAAATATTATAAGGTCACTTTCAAAGAAATGATAGAACTTTTTACTCAGGGAAGGGACATTCTGTCTGGCTGCCCGGGTTCCATCCCAGCTTCTGTTACAAAAGTTTCATAGAAGAATTCTAAAAATCCAGAAACGAAACTTATGAAGAAATTATTGAACATACCTGGTTCTATGATTTAGCCATTCTTACAGACATAGTAACTAAATCTTAAATTTGAGGGAGGGGGCGAGAGAACTAAACTAAAGTCTTTGAATTAAAGGGTATTATAAATTCATTTTAAATCAAAATTAATTTTCTGAAAATATTACACAAATATGAGGAATATACATTTTTACCATAATGTAATGTATGTTTTGCCCCTTTGAAAATCTGGAGAACTAAAGCGTGAAATATAAGAAAACTGAAACAATCATTTGGAAAATCTCATCGAGCTTAAATTAGTTTCTAAATTAGATGTTTTGAGTAATACTAGTATTACATAATACTAGTATTTAAGAAAAATGGTAAAAGATTGCAAATATGTTAAATAACAATTCTATTGATCTAGAAATGGAAATAACTGATTTTCATCCTAATTAAGATCAAGAATATCACAAAAAGCCATTTGAATAGTCCTAGAACACAAAAATCATGAACAGTTAAATTTTAAAAAGATAAATTCCTGCTTCCGATCTACTTAAAAATGTGAAAGAGGATTTTCAACAATGAACTTGTTAAAATCAATGTTTAGATACAGGATAACAAATCAACATCCCAATGACTGCAAGGATTTAGCCACAACATCGCATGTACCAGAGGCAAAAAAAAAACTCGCAGAAGAAATGCAGTGTTAAATTTCACATTAAAATATGATTTCCCTGTATTTAACTTTCATCTTGCTGAATTTTTTGTAAATAATACAAAGAGTATACCTTTTCTTTAACATATTATACCACACATTTTTATACTTTGTATAATGTATTTATAACTGAAATATTAAAAGTGCACTAGATACTTGTAGCTCGCCAAATTTTATAAACTCAAAATTGGCTCCCTTTAAGTTAAAGTTGCACATAACTGCACTAAGGGAAGGAATGCAATTTTATTTCTTTGTCTGTATTTGGTTTCATTTTCATATAAAAAGAGTTAAAAATAGGGTTATCTAATTTTGTTATCTAGGTAACAAAATTTAAACACACATTTTCAGTAAAAATTACAGAATAAAAGATTTTGTTTCCCTGAAGAAGCAACACCTTGCTATTCCAGGTATGGTACAGACTGCATACTGTCAGAAAAAATTCCTTTCTTAAACAGGGAATCCATATACTTTAATCTGTTTTTACACAAGTACTGTTTATGACTAATGGTCCATGAGTAAAATACTTTATAGTTAATCCATCTAAATTTTTATTATTTCCGGTCATCTGTATAGACTACTTATTTATCACGACTAAACTACCAATCTGCATTCTAGATACCTCATATGATTCTTCAAGTCACATTTCGTAGCCTATCATTTCTAATACAGCAGGTACTTGCTGAGCGCAGACTTGTAAAGCGTGATTTCGTGTATAGCAGTACCTTACAGGATTCCATTTAATTTGTCCACTGCTAGAATTTCATTCATACGTGGTTCAACATTCATCCATCAACACCAGAAAGAATTTATCTGCTACTTTAAACAATTTCCATCGACTGAAAATGAAGTCCAAAAAAAATCTTACAAATCTCAAATGCAAAGCATTCCGAAGAATTTTCACATATGGAAGATAGAGAAGTCAAACAATGAATCAGAAAATTACAAAAGAAGAATTGGGTGCTTATAAAACCCCTTGATAATAAAAGCGCTCATTACGAGAAACAGCTTTTATCTGAAGATTAGATGAAGGAATCGTTAAATAACAGAGAAGCAATGTCTGATCTTCTAGCGGAGATAGACACAATTAAAGAAAAAAACGGACACTTTAAAAGAGCTACTGGGAAATATGTGCTCTTTACAGCGACAAGGTTACAGTTGCATCAGTCATTCTTATAAGCAAAAGACATCAGCTTTTTCAAAAAATAATTCTGTCATGTATTTGCCAAGAGAACGAAAACAAGTCCAAAAGAAACTTTCAGAGTGCTTTTCAAAACCAAGTTGAAAGTTAGTCTGCAGAATTTTACTTTGATAATAATAAAACATGTCTGATTTTATTTCAAAATGAATTTTTATTTATCGAATCTATTTTTAATAGATCTTTGCAAATTCGTTCATAAAACTTCACAATGTGCCAAAATAAATCAGATTAAGGAAAAATATAATAAAGTATGCTTATAAAAACTAAGAAAAAGCACATTTTGAGCATCCTTAACACAAGACAATTTGGCTCCACCAACTTTCTTTACGAGTATACATTAAATTTTTATTTACATTTCTTTTTTATTCAACACTTAACTTTCAATAGTTTTAAGAGAAACAGCACTTGATAGAGACACTCTAAATTCGGAAAAAACTGAAACAAAATTGGTTTATACCCAGGCAGTGCAATTACACTGGCCTGTTGGGAAGAGAAGACCCCGTTGGACATGGAAAATATTAGGCCACACAGAGAGGAAAACGTTTAGCCTCCTCCTCGTAATGCGAAAGGAGGCCACTTGGGAAAAACTTACACCACAGCAGTACTTTTGAAACCACTACGAAGCAACAGAACTCTAACAAATCTCAGACTTCTGATGATTATAGTGTGATTAACAGTTCAACCTCACTTCGAATATTACAATACAATATAGAGAAAGCACCAATTCAGACACTTCAATATGGAATTCAAAACCTACGAAATTAATGCACAAATGCTACCCTAACCATTAAAACATAATGTGACGCATTCATGTAAAATAAATAACTAGTAAAGCTCCAATATAATGCAACATGTGAAAAGGGGTGGACAAATTATAACATTCAAGTATTTCTAGTGGAAATAAAGTTGATATAAAACAAGACTTACCAGCCACAGATGTCTTTTTGCTCTGCATTATTCCTCCGTTCTTTTCATCATCGTTCTCTTTCTTTCACGATATCATGTTCTGCATTCCAAGAGTGCACAAAAGTGATGACAAATTACACTAGAAGAGGACAAAAGGGGAAAAAAAAAAGGAATCATTAGATTTTAACTACTTTGATATTAAAGAATAATTATACACAAAGAGAAATATCTAATATTGTTTCTTAATATATAAAACTTCAAGAGTCGCCTTCTTTGTTTTAAACTCCAGCAATGTGCTACATTGTTACTAAAAGCATGACTGCAATCGATAGAAAAGCTGATTTTCCTAATACGACAGAAGTACAGTAAGCGAAAGGGGTTTTAATATAAGAGTACAACATGAATAATGAAAGAAAAAAAATTAGACAGTTATTACGGATACACAGAATAAAAGGGATAATGATCTTCGACAAGAGTAAATAATTGCAGCGCTGGTAGAAAGATGGCACCAAAAGACAAAGAGCAGGTAATTTTAAATCACAAATAAACAAAATAAACTTTACTGCTAGTTTTGAAGCAGGTGTTATATATTAAACTATGTTACAGAATTAGTGACATAACAGATCAAAATAGAGTAATCAAACTCGCAATATATTAATATTAAAAGAGCTATACATATATACTTTTAAAGATTTTTTTAATTAAAGGGCACAAAAACACCTCTCTAAAAACAGACTTGGAAGAACAGCTTGGAAACAAAAGTCGTATACCATAAAAGAAATATTTCATTCAGAATTTTAACGTAAGAATCGTTTCTAATTTTAAGTTCTCTTCTTAGGTACTCTCATCCATGAGAGAGGACAGCTTAGTCCGATATACCAGAAATTATCTTGAAATATTACCAGGTGACTTTAACGTAATTATAGAAATATTTCACTCAGGGAAAGAACATATTGTCTAGCTGCCCGGGTTCGAGCCCAGCTTTAATATAGCAAGCTAAAACACATCAAATGCCATTGAATGATACAGCATTTTGAAATGTTACAAAAAATTTAAATGCAATTTCGTGGAAGAGCTATTGCAATTACCTACATACTAAAATTTTGACCAAAAATTCAAAAAAACTAAGATACTCCTTTTTCTTTCGAAATAATCAAAGTCATATACTAATGTAGGGATGCTCAACCTATTGTACTATGAAACCTACACATAGGAATGAAATTTTGTCAGCTATGTGAGATGTCCAATACCGAGAAATTCCGTAAATTGTAGAATAGAACTTGCGTCTGAAAACAGACGAAAGGTAAAACATTATTCAAATACTTTACCTTTAGCCTTGAAGCAGGTGTTCTATATTAAACTGTGTTAATTCACATACAGAATTAGTAATATAATAGCTCAAAACATTTTAAGAACCAAACACGCATTAAATAAACATTAAAAATTCTATATACATTTATTAGTGTTACGAGGGTTTATTCTGAAATATTATAAGGTCACTTTCAAAGAAATGATAGAACTTTTCACTCAGGGAAGGGACATTCTGTCTGGCTGCCCGGGTTCCATCCCAGCTTCTGTTACAAAAGTTTCATAGAAGAATTCTAAAAATCCAGAAACGAAACTTATGAAGAAATTATTGAACATACCTGGTTCTATGATTTAGCCATTCTTACAGACATAGTAACTAAATCTTAAATTTGAGGGAGGGGGCGAGAGAACTAAACTAAAGTCTTTGAATTAAAGGGTATTATAAATTCATTTTAAATCAAAATTAATTTTCTGAAAATATTACACAAATATGAGGAATATACATTTTTACCATAATGTAATGTATGTTTTGCCCCTTTGAAAATCTGGAGAACTAAAGCGTGAAATATAAGAAAACTGAAACAATCATTTGGAAAATCTCATCGAGCTTAAATTAGTTTCTAAATTAGATGTTTTGAGTAATACTAGTATTACATAATACTAGTATTTAAGAAAAATGGTAAAAGATTGCAAATATGTTAAATAACAATTCTATTGATCTACAAATGGAAATAACTGATTTTCATCCTAATTAAGATCAAGAATATCACAAAAAGCCATTTGAATAGTCCTAGAACACAAAAATCATGAACAGTTAAATTTTAAAAAGATAAATTCCTGCTTCCGATCTACTTAAAAATGTGAAAGAGGATTTTCAACAATGAACTTGTTAAAATCAATGTTTAGATACAGGATAACAAATCAACATCCCAATGACTGCAAGGATTTAGCCATAACATCGCATGTACCAGAGGCAAAAAAAAACTCGCAGAAGAAATGCAGTGTTAAATTTCACATTAAAATATGATTTCCCTGTATTTAACTTTCATCTTGCTGAATTTTTTGTAAATAATACAAAGAGTATACCTTTTCTTTAACATATTATACCACACATTTTTATACTTTGTATAATGTATTTATAACTGAAATATTAAAAGTGCACTAGATACTTGTAGCTCGCCAAATTTTATAAACTCAAAATTGGCTCCCTTTAAGTTAAAGTTGCACATAACTGCACTAAGGGAAGGAATGCAATTTTATTTCTTTGTCTGTATTTGGTTTCATTTTCATATAAAAAGAGTTAAAAATAGGGTTATCTAATTTTGTTATCTAGGTAACAAAATTTAAACACACATTTTCAGTAAAAATTACAGAATAAAAGATTTTGTTTCCCTGAAGAAGCAACACCTTGCTATTCCAGGTATGGTACAGACTGCATACTGTCAGAAAAAATTCCTTTCTTAAACAGGGAATCCACATACTTTAATCTGTTTTTACACAAGTACTGTTTATGACTAATGGTCCATGAGTAAAATACTTTATAGTTAATCCATCTAAATTTTTATTATTTCCGGTCATCTGTATAGACTACTTATTTATCACGACTAAACTACCAATCTGCATTCTAGATACCTCATATGATTCTTCAAGTCACATTTTTCGTAGCCTATCATTTCTAATACAGCAGGTACTTGCTGAGCGCAGACTTGTAAAGCGTGATTTCGTGTATAGCAGTACCTTACAGGATTCCATTTAATTTGTCCACTGCTAGAATTTCATTCATACGTGGTTCAACATTCATCCATCAACACCAGAAAGAATTTATCTGCTACTTTAAACAATTTCCATCGACTGAAAATGAAGTCCAAAAAAAATCTTACAAATCTCAAATGCAAAGCATTCCGAAGAATTTTCACATATGGAAGATAGAGAAGTCAAACAACGAATCAGAAAATTACAAAAGAAGAATTGGGTGCTTATAAAACCCCTTGATAATAAAAGCGCTCATTACGAGAAACAGCTTTTATCTAAAGATTAGATGAAGGAATCGTTAAATAACAGAGAAGCAATGTCTGATCTTCTAGCGGAGATAGACACAATTAAAGAAAAAAACGGACACTTTAAAAGAGCTACTGGGAAATATGTGCTCTTTACAGCGACAAGGTTACAGTTGCATCAGTCATTCTTATAAGCAAAAGACATCAGCTTTTTCAAAAAATAATTCTGTCATGTATTTGCCAAGAGAACGAAAACAAGTCCAAAAGAAACTTTCAGAGTGCTTTTCAAAACCAAGTTGAAAGTTAGTCTGCAGAATTTTACTTTGATAATAATAAAACATGTCTGATTTTATTTCAAAATGAATTTTTATTTATCGAATCTATTTTTAATAGATCTTTGCAAATTCGTTCATAAAACTTCACAATGTGCCAAAATAAATCAGATTAAGGAAAAATATAATAAAGTATGCTTATAAAAACTAAGAAAAAGCACATTTTGAGCATCCTTAACACAAGACAATTTGGCTCCACCAACTTTCTTTACGAGTATACATTAAATTTTTATTTACATTTCTTTTTTATTCAACACTTAACTTTCAATAGTTTTAAGAGAAACAGCACTTGATAGAGACACTCTAAATTCGGAAAAAACTGAAACAAAATTGGTTTATACCCAGGCAGTGCAATTACACTGGCCTGTTGGGAAGAGAAGACCCCGTTGGACATGGAAAATATTAGGCCACACAGAGAGGAAAACGTTTAGCCTCCTCCTCGTAATGCGAAAGGAGGCCACTTGGGAAAAAATTACACCACAGCAGTACTTTTGAAACCACTACGAAGCAACAGAACTCTAACAAATCTCAGACTTCTGATGATTATAGTGTGATTAACAGTTCAACCTCACTTCGAATATTACAATACAATATAGAGAAAGCACCAATTCAGACACTTCAATATGGAATTCAAAACCTACGAAATTAATGCACAAATGCTACCCTAACCATTAAAACATAATGTGACGCATTCATGTAAAATAAATAACTAGTAAAGCTCCAATATAAAGCAACATGTGAAAAGGGGTGGACAAATTATAACATTCAAGTATTTCTAGTGGAAATAAAGTTGATATAAAACAAGACTTACCAGCCACAGATGTCTTTTTGCTCTGCATTATTCCTCCGTTCTTTTCATCATCGTTCTCTTTCTTTCACGATATCATGTTCTGCATTCCAAGAGTGCACAAAAGTGATGACAAATTACACTAGAAGAGGACAAAAGGGGGAAAAAAAAGGAATCATTAGATTTTAACTACTTTGATATTAAAGAATAATTATACACAAAGAGAAATATCTAATATTGTTTCTTAATATATAAAACTTCAAGAGTCGCCTTCTTTGTTTTAAACTCCAGCAATGTGCTACATTGTTACTAAAAGCATGACTGCAATCGATAGAAAAGCTGATTTTCCTAATACGACAGAAGTACAGTAAGCGAAAGGGGTTTTAATATAAGAGTACAACATGAATAATGAAAGAAAAAAAATTAGACAGTTATTACGGATACACAGAATAAAAGGGATAATGATCTTCGACAAGAGTAAATAATTGCAGCGCTGGTAGAAAGATGGCACCAAAAGACAAAGAGCAGGTAATTTTAAATCACAAATAAACAAAATAAACTTTACTGCTAGTTTTGAAGCAGGTGTTATATATTAAACTATGTTACAGAATTAGTGACATAACAGATCAAAATAGAGTAATCAAACTCGCAATATATTAATATTAAAAGAGCTATACATATATACTTTTAAAGATTTTTTTAATTAAAGGGCACAAAAACACCTCTCTAAAAACAGACTTGGAAGAACAGCTTGGAAACAAAAGTCGTATACCATAAAAGAAATATTTCATTCAGAATTTTAACGTAAGAATCGTTTCTAATTTTAAGTTCTCTTCTTAGGTACTCTCATCCATGAGAGAGGACAGCTTAGTCCGATATACCAGAAATTATCTTGAAATATTACCAGGTGACTTTAACGTAATTATAGAAATATTTCACTCAGGGAAAGAACATATTGTCTAGCTGCCCGGGTTCGAGCCCAGCTTTAATATAGCAAGCTAAAACACATCAAATGCCATTGAATGATACAGCATTTTGAAATGTTACAAAAAATTTAAATGCAATTTCGTGGAAGAGCTATTGCAATTACCTACATACTAAAATTTTGACCAAAAATTCAAAAAAACTAAGATACTCCTTTTTCTTTCGAAGGAATCAAAGTCATATACTAATGTAGGGATGCTCAACCTATTGTACTATGAAACCTACACATAGGAATGAAATTTTGTCAGCTATGTGAGATGTCCAATACCGAGAAATTCCGTAAATTGTAGAATAGAACCTGCGTCTGAAAACAGACGAAAGGTAAAACATTATTCAAATACTTTACCTTTAGCCTTGAAGCAGGTGTTCTATATTAAACTGTGTTAATTCACATACAGAATTAGTAATATAATAGCTCAAAACATTTTAAGAACCAAACACGCATTAAATAAACATTAAAAATTCTATATACATTTATTAGTGTTACGAGGGTTTATTCTGAAATATTATAAGGTCACTTTCAAAGAAATGATAGAACTTTTCACTCAGGGAAGGGACATTCTGTCTGGCTGCCCGGGTTCCATCCCAGCTTCTGTTACAAAAGTTTCATAGAAGAATTCTAAAAATCCAGAAACGAAACTTATGAAGAAATTATTGAACATACCTGGTTCTATGATTTAGCCATTCTTACAGACATAGTAACTAAATCTTAAATTTGAGGGAGGGGGCGAGAGAACTAAACTAAAGTCTTTGAATTAAAGGGTATTATAAATTCATTTTAAATCAAAATTAATTTTCTGAAAATATTACACAAATATGAGGAATATACATTTTTACCATAATGTAATGTATGTTTTGCCCCTTTGAAAATATGGAGAACTAAAGCGTGAAATATAAGAAAACTGAAACAATCATTTGGAAAATCTCATCGAGCTTAAATTAGTTTCTAAATTAGATGTTTTGAGTAATACTAGTATTACATAATACTAGTATTTAAGAAAAATGGTAAAAGATTGCAAATATGTTAAATAACAATTCTATTGATCTAGAAATGGAAATAACTGATTTTCATCCTAATTAAGATCAAGAATATCACAAAAAGCCATTTGAATAGTCCTAGAACACAAAAATCATGAACAGTTAAATTTTAAAAAGATAAATTCCTGCTTCCGATCTACTTAAAAATGTGAAAGAGGATTTTCAACAATGAACTTGTTAAAATCAATGTTTAGATACAGGATAACAAATCAACATCCCAATGACTGCAAGGATTTAGCCATAACATCGCATGTACCAGAGGCAAAAAAAAACTCGCAGAAGAAATGCAGTGTTAAATTTCACATTAAAATATGATTTCCCTGTATTTAACTTTCATCTTGCTGAATTTTTTGTAAATAATACAAAGAGTATACCTTTTCTTTAACATATTATACCACACATTTTTATACTTTGTATAATGTATTTATAACTGAAATATTAAAAGTGCACTAGATACTTGTAGCTCGCCAAATTTTATAAACTCAAAATTGGCTCCCTTTAAGTTAAAGTTGCACATAACTGCACTAAGGGAAGGAATGCAATTTTATTTCTTTGTCTGTATTTGGTTTCATTTTCATATAAAAAGAGTTAAAAATAGGGTTATCTAATTTTGTTATCTAGGTAACAAAATTTAAACACACATTTTCAGTAAAAATTACAGAATAAAAGATTTTGTTTCCCTGAAGAAGCAACACCTTGCTATTCCAGGTATGGTACAGACTGCATACTGTCAGAAAAAATTCCTTTCTTAAACAGGGAATCCACATACTTTAATCTGTTTTTACACAAGTACTGTTTATGACTAATGGTCCATGAGTAAAATACTTTATAGTTAATCCATCTAAATTTTTATTATTTCCGGTCATCTGTATAGACTACTTATTTATCACGACTAAACTACCAATCTGCATTCTAGATACCTCATATGATTCTTCAAGTCACATTTTTCGTAGCCTATCATTTCTAATACAGCAGGTACTTGCTGAGCGCAGACTTGTAAAGCGTGATTTCGTGTATAGCAGTACCTTACAGGATTCCATTTAATTTGTCCACTGCTAGAATTTCATTCATACGTGGTTCAACATTCATCCATCAACACCAGAAAGAATTTATCTGCTACTTTAAACAATTTCCATCGACTGAAAATGAAGTCCAAAAAAAATCTTACAAATCTCAAATGCAAAGCATTCCGAAGAATTTTCACATATGGAAGATAGAGAAGTCAAACAATGAATCAGAAAATTACAAAAGAAGAATTGGGTGCTTATAAAACCCCTTGATAATAAAAGCGCTCATTACGAGAAACAGCTTTTATCTGAAGATTAGATGAAGGAATCGTTAAATAACAGAGAAGCAATGTCTGATCTTCTAGCGGAGATAGACACAATTAAAGAAAAAAACGGACACTTTAAAAGAGCTACTGGGAAATATGTGCTCTTTACAGCGACAAGGTTACAGTTGCATCAGTCATTCTTATAAGCAAAAGACATCAGCTTTTTCAAAAAATAATTCTGTCATGTATTTGCCAAGAGAACGAAAACAAGTCCAAAAGAAACTTTCAGAGTGCTTTTCAAAACCAAGTTGAAAGTTAGTCTGCAGAATTTTACTTTGATAATAATAAAACATGTCTGATTTTATTTCAAAATGAATTTTTATTTATCGAATCTATTTTTAATAGATCTTTGCAAATTCGTTCATAAAACTTCACAATGTGCCAAAATAAATCAGATTAAGGAAAAATATAATAAAGTATGCTTATAAAAACTAAGAAAAAGCACATTTTGAGCATCCTTAACACAAGACAATTTGGCTCCACCAACTTTCTTTACGAGTATACATTAAATTTTTATTTACATTTCTTTTTTATTCAACACTTAACTTTCAATAGTTTTAAGAGAAACAGCACTTGATAGAGACACTCTAAATTCGGAAAAAACTGAAACAAAATTGGTTTATACCCAGGCAGTGCAATTACACTGGCCTGTTGGGAAGAGAAGACCCCGTTGGACATGGAAAATATTAGGCCACACAGAGAGGAAAACGTTTAGCCTCCTCCTCGTAATGCGAAAGGAGGCCACTTGGGAAAAAATTACACCACAGCAGTACTTTTGAAACCACTACGAAGCAACAGAACTCTAACAAATCTCAGACTTCTGATGATTATAGTGTGATTAACAGTTCAACCTCACTTCGAATATTACAATACAATATAGAGAAAGCACCAATTCAGACACTTCAATATGGAATTCAAAACCTACGAAATTAATGCACAAATGCTACCCTAACCATTAAAACATAATGTGACGCATTCATGTAAAATAAATAACTAGTAAAGCTCCAATATAAAGCAACATGTGAAAAGGGGTGGACAAATTATAACATTCAAGTATTTCTAGTGGAAATAAAGTTGATATAAAACAAGACTTACCAGCCACAGATGTCTTTTTGCTCTGCATTATTCCTCCGTTCTTTTCATCATCGTTCTCTTTCTTTCACGATATCATGTTCTGCATTCCAAGAGTGCACAAAAGTGATGACAAATTACACTAGAAGAGGACAAAAGGGGGAAAAAAAAAGGAATCATTAGATTTTAACTACTTTGATATTAAAGAATAATTATACACAAAGAGAAATATCTAATATTGTTTCTTAATATATAAAACTTCAAGAGTCGCCTTCTTTGTTTTAAACTCCAGCAATGTGCTACATTGTTACTAAAAGCATGACTGCAATCGATAGAAAAGCTGATTTTCCTAATACGACAGAAGTACAGTAAGCGAAAGGGGTTTTAATATAAGAGTACAACATGAATAATGAAAGAAAAAAAATTAGACAGTTATTACGGATACACAGAATAAAAGGGATAATGATCTTCGACAAGAGTAAATAATTGCAGCGCTGGTAGAAAGATGGCACCAAAAGACAAAGAGCAGGTAATTTTAAATCACAAATAAACAAAATAAACTTTACTGCTAGTTTTGAAGCAGGTGTTATATATTAAACTATGTTACAGAATTAGTGACATAACAGATCAAAATAGAGTAATCAAACTCGCAATATATTAATATTAAAAGAGCTATACATATATACTTTTAAAGATTTTTTTAATTAAAGGGCACAAAAACACCTCTCTAAAAACAGACTTGGAAGAACAGCTTGGAAACAAAAGTCGTATACCATAAAAGAAATATTTCATTCAGAATTTTAACGTAAGAATCGTTTCTAATTTTAAGTTCTCTTCTTAGGTACTCTCATCCATGAGAGAGGACAGCTTAGTCCGATATACCAGAAATTATCTTGAAATATTACCAGGTGACTTTAACATAATTATAGAAATATTTCACTCAGGGAAAGAACATATTGTCTAGCTGCCCGGGTTCGAGCCCAGCTTTAATATAGCAAGCTAAAACACATCAAATGCCATTGAATGATACAGCATTTTGAAATGTTACAAAAAATTTAAATGCAATTTCGTGGAAGAGCTATTGCAATTACCTACATACTAAAATTTTGACCAAAAATTCAAAAAAACTAAGATACTCCTTTTTCTTTCGAAGGAATCAAAGTCATATACTAATGTAGGGATGCTCAACCTATTGTACTATGAAACCTACACATAGGAATGAAATTTTGTCAGCTATGTGAGATGTCCAATACCGAGAAATTCCGTAAATTGTAGAATAGAACCTGCGTCTGAAAACAGACGAAAGGTAAAACATTATTCAAATACTTTACCTTTAGCCTTGAAGCAGGTGTTCTATATTAAACTGTGTTAATTCACATACAGAATTAGTAATATAATAGCTCAAAACATTTTAAGAACCAAACACGCATTAAATAAACATTAAAAATTCTATATACATTTATTAGTGTTACGAGGGTTTATTCTGAAATATTATAAGGTCACTTTCAAAGAAATGATAGAACTTTTCACTCAGGGAAGGGACATTCTGTCTGGCTGCCCGGGTTCCATCCCAGCTTCTGTTACAAAAGTTTCATAGAAGAATTCTAAAAATCCAGAAACGAAACTTATGAAGAAATTATTGAACATACCTGGTTCTATGATTTAGCCATTCTTACAGACATAGTAACTAAATCTTAAATTTGAGGGAGGGGGCGAGAGAACTAAACTAAAGTCTTTGAATTAAAGGGTATTATAAATTCATTTTAAATCAAAATTAATTTTCTGAAAATATTACACAAATATGAGGAATATACATTTTTACCATAATGTAATGTATGTTTTGCCCCTTTGAAAATATGGAGAACTAAAGCGTGAAATATAAGAAAACTGAAACAATCATTTGGAAAATCTCATCGAGCTTAAATTAGTTTCTAAATTAGATGTTTTGAGTAATACTAGTATTACATAATACTAGTATTTAAGAAAAATGGTAAAAGATTGCAAATATGTTAAATAACAATTCTATTGATCTAGAAATGGAAATAACTGATTTTCATCCTAATTAAGATCAAGAATATCACAAAAAGCCATTTGAATAGTCCTAGAACACAAAAATCATGAACAGTTAAATTTTAAAAAGATAAATTCCTGCTTCCGATCTACTTAAAAATGTGAAAGAGGATTTTCAACAATGAACTTGTTAAAATCAATGTTTAGATACAGGATAACAAATCAACATCCCAATGACTGCAAGGATTTAGCCATAACATCGCATGTACCAGAGGCAAAAAAAAACTCGCAGAAGAAATGCAGTGTTAAATTTCACATTAAAATATGATTTCCCTGTATTTAACTTTCATCTTGCTGAATTTTTTGTAAATAATACAAAGAGTATACCTTTTCTTTAACATATTATACCACACATTTTTATACTTCGTATAATGTATTTATAACTGAAATATTAAAAGTGCACTAGATACTTGTAGCTCGCCAAATTTTATAAACTCAAAATTGGCTCCCTTTAAGTTAAAGTTGCACATAACTGCACTAAGGGAAGGAATGCAATTTTATTTCTTTGTCTGTATTTGGTTTCATTTTCATATAAAAAGAGTTAAAAATAGGGTTATCTAATTTTGTTATCTAGGTAACAAAATTTAAACACACATTTTCAGTAAAAATTACAGAATAAAAGATTTTGTTTCCCTGAAGAAGCAACACCTTGCTATTCCAGGTATGGTACAGACTGCATACTGTCAGAAAAAATTCCTTTCTTAAACAGGGAATCCACATACTTTAATCTGTTTTTACACAAGTACTGTTTATGACTAATGGTCCATGAGTAAAATACTTTATAGTTAATCCATCTAAATTTTTATTATTTCCGGTCATCTGTATAGACTACTTATTTATCACGACTAAACTACCAATCTGCATTCTAGATACCTCATATGATTCTTCAAGTCACATTTTTCGTAGCCTATCATTTCTAATACAGCAGGTACTTGCTGAGCGCAGACTTGTAAAGCGTGATTTCGTGTATAGCAGTACCTTACAGGATTCCATTTAATTTGTCCACTGCTAGAATTTCATTCATACGTGGTTCAACATTCATCCATCAACACCAGAAAGAATTTATCTGCTACTTTAAACAATTTCCATCGACTGAAAATGAAGTCCAAAAAAAATCTTACAAATCTCAAATGCAAAGCATTCCGAAGAATTTTCACATATGGAAGATAGAGAAGTCAAACAATGAATCAGAAAATTACAAAAGAAGAATTGGGTGCTTATAAAACCCCTTGATAATAAAAGCGCTCATTACGAGAAACAGCTTTTATCTGAAGATTAGATGAAGGAATCGTTAAATAACAGAGAAGCAATGTCTGATCTTCTAGCGGAGATAGACACAATTAAAGAAAAAAACGGACACTTTAAAAGAGCTACTGGGAAATATGTGCTCTTTACAGCGACAAGGTTACAGTTGCATCAGTCATTCTTATAAGCAAAAGACATCAGCTTTTTCAAAAAATAATTCTGTCATGTATTTGCCAAGAGAACGAAAACAAGTCCAAAAGAAACTTTCAGAGTGCTTTTCAAAACCAAGTTGAAAGTTAGTCTGCAGAATTTTACTTTGATAATAATAAAACATGTCTGATTTTATTTCAAAATGAATTTTTATTTATCGAATCTATTTTTAATAGATCTTTGCAAATTCGTTCATAAAACTTCACAATGTGCCAAAATAAATCAGATTAAGGAAAAATATAATAAAGTATGCTTATAAAAACTAAGAAAAAGCACATTTTGAGCATCCTTAACACAAGACAATTTGGCTCCACCAACTTTCTTTACGAGTATACATTAAATTTTTATTTACATTTCTTTTTTATTCAACACTTAACTTTCAATAGTTTTAAGAGAAACAGCACTTGATAGAGACACTCTAAATTCGGAAAAAACTGAAACAAAATTGGTTTATACCCAGGCAGTGCAATTACACTGGCCTGTTGGGAAGAGAAGACCCCGTTGGACATGGAAAATATTAGGCCACACAGAGAGGAAAACGTTTAGCCTCCTCCTCGTAATGCGAAAGGAGGCCACTTGGGAAAAAATTACACCACAGCAGTACTTTTGAAACCACTACGAAGCAACAGAACTCTAACAAATCTCAGACTTCTGATGATTATAGTGTGATTAACAGTTCAACCTCACTTCGAATATTACAATACAATATAGAGAAAGCACCAATTCAGACACTTCAATATGGAATTCAAAACCTACGAAATTAATGCACAAATGCTACCCTAACCATTAAAACATAATGTGACGCATTCATGTAAAATAAATAACTAGTAAAGCTCCAATATAAAGCAACATGTGAAAACGGGTGGACAAATTATAACATTCAAGTATTTCTAGTGGAAATAAAGTTAATATAAAACAAGACTTACCAGCCACAGATGTCTTTTTGCTCTGCATTATTCCTCCGTTCTTTTCATCATCGTTCTCTTTCTTTCACGATATCATGTTCTGCATTCCAAGAGTGCACAAAAGTGATGACAAATTACACTAGAAGAGGACAAAAGGGGGAAAAAAAAAGGAATCATTAGATTTTAACTACTTTGATATTAAAGAATAATTATACACAAAGAGAAATATCTAATATTGTTTCTTAATATATAAAACTTCAAGAGTCGCCTTCTTTGTTTTAAACTCCAGCAATGTGCTACATTGTTACTAAAAGCATGACTGCAATCGATAGAAAAGCTGATTTTCCTAATACGACAGAAGTACAGTAAGCGAAAGGGGTTTTAATATAAGAGTACAACATGAATAATGAAAGAAAAAAAATTAGACAATTATTACGGATACACAGAATAAAAGGGATAATGATCTTCGACAAGAGTAAATAATTGCAGCGCTGGTAGAAAGATGGCACCAAAAGACAAAGAGAAGGTAATTTTAAATCACAAATAAACAAAATAAACTTTACTGCTAGTTTTGAAGCAGGTGTTATATATTAAACTATGTTACAGAATTAGTGACATAACAGATCAAAATAGAGTAATCAAACTCGCAATATATTAATATTAAAAGAGCTATACATATATACTTTTAAAGATTTTTTTAATTAAAGGGCACAAAAACACCTCTCTAAAAACAGACTTGGAAGAACAGCTTGGAAACAAAAGTCGTATACCATAAAAGAAATATTTCATTCAGAATTTTAACGTAAGAATCGTTTCTAATTTTAAGTTCTCTTCTTAGGTACTCTCATCCATGAGAGAGGACAGCTTAGTCCGATATACCAGAAATTATCTTGAAATATTACCAGGTGACTTTAACGTAATTATAGAAATATTTCACTCAGGGAAAGAACATATTGTCTAGCTGCCCGGGTTCGAGCCCAGCTTTAATATAGCAAGCTAAAACACATCAAATGCCATTGAATGATACAGCATTTTGAAATGTTACAAAAAATTTAAATGCAATTTCGTGGAAGAGCTATTGCAATTACCTACATACTAAAATTTTGACCAAAAATTCAAAAAAACTAAGATACTCCTTTTTCTTTCGAAGGAATCAAAGTCATATACTAATGTAGGGATGCTCAACCTATTGTACTATGAAACCTACACATAGGAATGAAATTTTGTCAGCTATGTGAGATGTCCAATACCGAGAAATTCCGTAAATTGTAGAATAGAACCTGCGTCTGAAAACAGACGAAAGGTAAAACATTATTCAAATACTTTACCTTTAGCCTTGAAGCAGGTGTTCTATATTAAACTGTGTTAATTCACATACAGAATTAGTAATATAATAGCTCAAAACATTTTAAGAACCAAACACGCATTAAATAAACATTAAAAATTCTATATACATTTATTAGTGTTACGAGGGTTTATTCTGAAATATTATAAGGTCACTTTCAAAGAAATGATAGAACTTTTCACTCAGGGAAGGGACATTCTGTCTGGCTGCCCGGGTTCCATCCCAGCTTCTGTTACAAAAGTTTCATAGAAGAATTCTAAAAATCCAGAAACGAAACTTATGAAGAAATTATTGAACATACCTGGTTCTATGATTTAGCCATTCTTACAGACATAGTAACTAAATCTTAAATTTGAGGGAGGGGGCGAGAGAACTAAACTAAAGTCTTTGAATTAAAGGGTATTATAAATTCATTTTAAATCAAAATTAATTTTCTGAAAATATTACACAAATATGAGGAATATACATTTTTACCATAATGTAATGTATGTTTTGCCCCTTTGAAAATATGGAGAACTAAAGCGTGAAATATAAGAAAACTGAAACAATCATTTGGAAAATCTCATCGAGCTTAAATTAGTTTCTAAATTAGATGTTTTGAGTAATACTAGTATTACATAATACTAGTATTTAAGAAAAATGGTAAAAGATTGCAAATATGTTAAATAACAATTCTATTGATCTAGAAATGGAAATAACTGATTTTCATCCTAATTAAGATCAAGAATATCACAAAAAGCCATTTGAATAGTCCTAGAACACAAAAATCATGAACAGTTAAATTTTAAAAAGATAAATTCCTGCTTCCGATCTACTTAAAAATGTGAAAGAGGATTTTCAACAATGAACTTGTTAAAATCAATGTTTAGATACAGGATAACAAATCAACATCCCAATGACTGCAAGGATTTAGCCATAACATCGCATGTACCAGAGGCAAAAAAAAACTCGCAGAAGAAATGCAGTGTTAAATTTCACATTAAAATATGATTTCCCTGTATTTAACTTTCATCTTGCTGAATTTTTTGTAAATAATACAAAGAGTATACCTTTTCTTTAACATATTATACCACACATTTTTATACTTTGTATAATGTATTTATAACTGAAATATTAAAAGTGCACTAGATACTTGTAGCTCGCCAAATTTTATAAACTCAAAATTGGCTCCCTTTAAGTTAAAGTTGCACATAACTGCACTAAGGGAAGGAATGCAATTTTATTTCTTTGTCTGTATTTGGTTTCATTTTCATATAAAAAGAGTTAAAAATAGGGTTATCTAATTTTGTTATCTAGGTAACAAAATTTAAACACACATTTTCAGTAAAAATTACAGAATAAAAGATTTTGTTTCCCTGAAGAAGCAACACCTTGCTATTCCAGGTATGGTACAGACTGCATACTGTCAGAAAAAATTCCTTTCTTAAACAGGGAATCCACATACTTTAATCTGTTTTTACACAAGTACTGTTTATGACTAATGGTCCATGAGTAAAATACTTTATAGTTAATCCATCTAAATTTTTATTATTTCCGGTCATCTGTATAGACTACTTATTTATCATGACTAAACTACCAATCTGCATTCTAGATACCTCATATGATTCTTCAAGTCACATTTTTCGTAGCCTATCATTTCTAATACAGCAGGTACTTGCTGAGCGCAGACTTGTAAAGCGTGATTTCGTGTATAGCAGTACCTTACAGGATTCCATTTAATTTGTCCACTGCTAGAATTTCATTCATACGTGGTTCAACATTCATCCATCAACACCAGAAAGAATTTATCTGCTACTTTAAACAATTTCCATCGACTGAAAATGAAGTCCAAAAAAAATCTTACAAATCTCAAATGCAAAGCATTCCGAAGAATTTTCACATATGGAAGATAGAGAAGTCAAACAACGAATCAGAAAATTACAAAAGAAGAATTGGGTGCTTATAAAACCCCTTGATAATAAAAGCGCTCATTACGAGAAACAGCTTTTATCTGAAGATTAGATGAAGGAATCGTTAAATAACAGAGAAGCAATGTCTGATCTTCTAGCGGAGATAGACACAATTAAAGAAAAAAACGGACACTTTAAAAGAGCTACTGGGAAATATGTGCTCTTTACAGCGACAAGGTTACAGTTGCATCAGTCATTCTTATAAGCAAAAGACATCAGCTTTTTCAAAAAATAATTCTGTCATGTATTTGCCAAGAGAACGAAAACAAAAGAAACTTTCAGAGTGCTTTTCAAAACCAAGTTGAAAGTTAGTCTGCAGAATTTTACTTTGATAATAATAAAACATGTCTGATTTTATTTCAAAATGAATTTTTATTTATCGAATCTATTTTTAATAGATCTTTGCAAATTCGTTCATAAAACTTCACAATGTGCCAAAATAAATCAGATTAAGGAAAAATATAATAAAGTATGCTTATAAAAACTAAGAAAAAGCACATTTTGAGCATCCTTAACACAAGACAATTTGGCTCCACCAACTTTCTTTACGAGTATACATTAAATTTTTATTTACATTTCTTTTTTATTCAACACTTAACTTTCAATAGTTTTAAGAGAAACAGCACTTGATAGAGACACTCTAAATTCGGAAAAAACTGAAACAAAATTGGTTTATACCCAGGCAGTGCAATTACACTGGCCTGTTGGGAAGAGAAGACCCCGTTGGACATGGAAAATATTAGGCCACACAGAGAGGAAAACGTTTAGCCTCCTCCTCGTAATGCGAAAGGAGGCCACTTGGGAAAAAATTACACCACAGCAGTACTTTTGAAACCACTACGAAGCAACAGAACTCTAACAAATCTCAGACTTCTGATGATTATAGTGTGATTAACAGTTCAACCTCACTTCGAATATTACAATACAATATAGAGAAAGCACCAATTCAGACACTTCAATATGGAATTCAAAACCTACGAAATTAATGCACAAATGCTACCCTAACCATTAAAACATAATGTGACGCATTCATGTAAAATAAATAACTAGTAAAGCTCCAATATAAAGCAACATGTGAAAAGGGGTGGACAAATTATAACATTCAAGTATTTCTAGTGGAAATAAAGTTGATATAAAACAAGACTTACCAGCCACAGATGTCTTTTTGCTCTGCATTATTCCTCCGTTCTTTTCATCATCGTTCTCTTTCTTTCACGATATCATGTTCTGCATTCCAAGAGTGCACAAAAGTGATGACAAATTACACTAGAAGAGGACAAAAGGGGGAAAAAAAAGGAATCATTAGATTTTAACTACTTTGATATTAAAGAATAATTATACACAAAGAGAAATATCTAATATTGTTTCTTAATATATAAAACTTCAAGAGTCGCCTTCTTTGTTTTAAACTCCAGCAATGTGCTACATTGTTACTAAAAGCATGACTGCAATCGATAGAAAAGCTGATTTTCCTAATACGACAGAAGTACAGTAAGCGAAAGGGGTTTTAATATAAGAGTACAACATGAATAATGAAAGAAAAAAAATTAGACAGTTATTACGGATACACAGAATAAAAGGGATAATGATCTTCGACAAGAGTAAATAATTGCAGCGCTGGTAGAAAGATGGCACCAAAAGACAAAGAGCAGGTAATTTTAAATCACAAATAAACAAAATAAACTTTACTGCTAGTTTTGAAGCAGGTGTTATATATTAAACTATGTTACAGAATTAGTGACATAACAGATCAAAATAGAGTAATCAAACTCGCAATATATTAATATTAAAAGAGCTATACATATATACTTTTAAAGATTTTTTTAATTAAAGGGCACAAAAACACCTCTCTAAAAACAGACTTGGAAGAACAGCTTGGAAACAAAAGTCGTATACCATAAAAGAAATATTTCATTCAGAATTTTAACGTAAGAATCGTTTCTAATTTTAAGTTCTCTTCTTAGGTACTCTCATCCATGAGAGAGGACAGCTTAGTCCGATATACCAGAAATTATCTTGAAATATTACCAGGTGACTTTAACGTAATTATAGAAATATTTCACTCAGGGAAAGAACATATTGTCTAGCTGCCCGGGTTCGAGCCCAGCTTTAATATAGCAAGCTAAAACACATCAAATGCCATTGAATGATACAGCATTTTGAAATGTTACAAAAAATTTAAATGCAATTTCGTGGAAGAGCTATTGCAATTACCTACATACTAAAATTTTGACCAAAAATTCAAAAAAACTAAGATACTCCTTTTTCTTTCGAAGGAATCAAAGTCATATACTAATGTAGGGATGCTCAACCTATTGTACTATGAAACCTACACATAGGAATGAAATTTTGTCAGCTATGTGAGATGTCCAATACCGAGAAATTCCGTAAATTGTAGAATAGAACCTGCGTCTGAAAACAGACGAAAGGTAAAACATTATTCAAATACTTTACCTTTAGCCTTGAAGCAGGTGTTCTATATTAAACTGTGTTAATTCACATACAGAATTAGTAATATAATAGCTCAAAACATTTTAAGAACCAAACACGCATTAAATAAACATTAAAAATTCTATATACATTTATTAGTGTTACGAGGGTTTATTCTGAAATATTATAAGGTCACTTTCAAAGAAATGATAGAACTTTTCACTCAGGGAAGGGACATTCTGTCTGGCTGCCCGGGTTCCATCCCAGCTTCTGTTACAAAAGTTTCATAGAAGAATTCTAAAAATCCAGAAACGAAACTTATGAAGAAATTATTGAACATACCTGGTTCTATGATTTAGCCATTCTTACAGACATAGTAACTAAATCTTAAATTTGAGGGAGGGGGCGAGAGAACTAAACTAAAGTCTTTGAATTAAAGGGTATTATAAATTCATTTTAAATCAAAATTAATTTTCTGAAAATATTACACAAATATGAGGAATATACATTTTTACCATAATGTAATGTATGTTTTGCCCCTTTGAAAATCTGGAGAACTAAAGCGTGAAATATAAGAAAACTGAAACAATCATTTGGAAAATCTCATCGAGCTTAAATTAGTTTCTAAATTAGATGTTTTGAGTAATACTAGTATTACATAATACTAGTATTTAAGAAAAATGGTAAAAGATTGCAAATATGTTAAATAACAATTCTATTGATCTAGAAATGGAAATAACTGATTTTCATCCTAATTAAGATCAAGAATATCACAAAAAGCCATTTGAATAGTCCTAGAACACAAAAATCATGAACAGTTAAATTTTAAAAAGATAAATTCCTGCTTCCGATCTACTTAAAAATGTGAAAGAGGATTTTCAACAATGAACTTGTTAAAATCAATGTTTAGATACAGGATAACAAATCAACATCCCAATGACTGCAAGGATTTAGCCATAACATCGCATGTACCAGAGGCAAAAAAAAACTCGCAGAAGAAATGCAGTGTTAAATTTCACATTAAAATATGATTTCCCTGTATTTAACTTTCATCTTGCTGAATTTTTTGTAAATAATACAAAGAGTATACCTTTTCTTTAACATATTATACCACACATTTTTATACTTTGTATAATGTATTTATAACTGAAATATTAAAAGTGCACTAGATACTTGTAGCTCGCCAAATTTTATAAACTCAAAATTGGCTCCCTTTAAGTTAAAGTTGCACATAACTGCACTAAGGGAAGGAATGCAATTTTATTTCTTTGTCTGTATTTGGTTTCATTTTCATATAAAAAGAGTTAAAAATAGGGTTATCTAATTTTGTTATCTAGGTAACAAAATTTAAACACACATTTTCAGTAAAAATTACAGAATAAAAGATTTTGTTTCCCTGAAGAAGCAACACCTTGCTATTCCAGGTATGGTACAGACTGCATACTGTCAGAAAAAATTCCTTTCTTAAACAGGGAATCCACATACTTTAATCTGTTTTTACACAAGTACTGTTTATGACTAATGGTCCATGAGTAAAATACTTTATAGTTAATCCATCTAAATTTTTATTATTTCCGGTCATCTGTATAGACTACTTATTTATCACGACTAAACTACCAATCTGCATTCTAGATACCTCATATGATTCTTCAAGTCACATTTTTCGTAGCCTATCATTTCTAATACAGCAGGTACTTGCTGAGCGCAGACTTGTAAAGCGTGATTTCGTGTATAGCAGTACCTTACAGGATTCCATTTAATTTGTCCACTGCTAGAATTTCATTCATACGTGGTTCAACATTCATCCATCAACACCAGAAAGAATTTATCTGCTACTTTAAACAATTTCCATCGACTGAAAATGAAGTCCAAAAAAAATCTTACAAATCTCAAATGCAAAGCATTCCGAAGAATTTTCACATATGGAAGATAGAGAAGTCAAACAACGAATCAGAAAATTACAAAAGAAGAATTGGGTGCTTATAAAACCCCTTGATAATAAAAGCGCTCATTACGAGAAACAGCTTTTATCTGAAGATTAGATGAAGGAATCGTTAAATAACAGAGAAGCAATGTCTGATCTTCTAGCGGAGATAGACACAATTAAAGAAAAAAACGGACACTTTAAAAGAGCTACTGGGAAATATGTGCTCTTTACAGCGACAAGGTTACAGTTGCATCAGTCATTCTTATAAGCAAAAGACATCAGCTTTTTCAAAAAATAATTCTGTCATGTATTTGCCAAGAGAACGAAAACAAGTCCAAAAGAAACTTTCAGAGTGCTTTTCAAAACCAAGTTGAAAGTTAGTCTGCAGAATTTTACTTTGATAATAATAAAACATGTCTGATTTTATTTCAAAATGAATTTTTATTTATCGAATCTATTTTTAATAGATCTTTGCAAATTCGTTCATAAAACTTCACAATGTGCCAAAATAAATCAGATTAAGGAAAAATATAATAAAGTATGCTTATAAAAACTAAGAAAAAGCACATTTTGAGCATCCTTAACACAAGACAATTTGGCTCCACCAACTTTCTTTACGAGTATACATTAAATTTTTATTTACATTTCTTTTTTATTCAACACTTAACTTTCAATAGTTTTAAGAGAAACAGCACTTGATAGAGACACTCTAAATTCGGAAAAAACTGAAACAAAATTGGTTTATACCCAGGCAGTGCAATTACACTGGCCTGTTGGGAAGAGAAGACCCCGTTGGACATGGAAAATATTAGGCCACACAGAGAGGAAAACGTTTAGATTCCTCCTCGTAATGCGAAAGGAGGCCACTTGGGAAAAAATTACACCACAGCAGTACTTTTGAAACCACTACGAAGCAACAGAACTCTAACAAATCTCAGACTTCTGATGATTATAGTGTGATTAACAGTTCAACCTCACTTCGAATATTACAATACAATATAGAGAAAGCACCAATTCAGACACTTCAATATGGAATTCAAAACCTACGAAATTAATGCACAAATGCTACCCTAACCATTAAAACATAATGTGACGCATTCATGTAAAATAAATAACTAGTAAAGCTCCAATATAAAGCAACATGTGAAAAGGGGTGGACAAATTATAACATTCAAGTATTTCTAGTGGAAATAAAGTTGATATAAAACAAGACTTACCAGCCACAGATGTCTTTTTGCTCTGCATTATTCCTCCGTTCTTTTCATCATCGTTCTCTTTCTTTCACGATATCATGTTCTGCATTCCAAGAGTGCACAAAAGTGATGACAAATTACACTAGAAGAGGACAAAAGGGGGAAAAAAAAGGAATCATTAGATTTTAACTACTTTGATATTAAAGAATAATTATACACAAAGAGAAATATCTAATATTGTTTCTTAATATATAAAACTTCAAGAGTCGCCTTCTTTGTTTTAAACTCCAGCAATGTGCTACATTGTTACTAAAAGCATGACTGCAATCGATAGAAAAGCTGATTTTCCTAATACGACAGAAGTACAGTAAGCGAAAGGGGTTTTAATATAAGAGTACAACATGAATAATGAAAGAAAAAAAATTAGACAGTTATTACGGATACACAGAATAAAAGGGATAATGATCTTCGACAAGAGTAAATAATTGCAGCGCTGGTAGAAAGATGGCACCAAAAGACAAAGAGCAGGTAATTTTAAATCACAAATAAACAAAATAAACTTTACTGCTAGTTTTGAAGCAGGTGTTATATATTAAACTATGTTACAGAATTAGTGACATAACAGATCAAAATAGAGTAATCAAACTCGCAATATATTAATATTAAAAGAGCTATACATATATACTTTTAAAGATTTTTTTAATTAAAGGGCACAAAAACACCTCTCTAAAAACAGACTTGGAAGAACAGCTTGGAAACAAAAGTCGTATACCATAAAAGAAATATTTCATTCAGAATTTTAACGTAAGAATCGTTTCTAATTTTAAGTTCTCTTCTTAGGTACTCTCATCCATGAGAGAGGACAGCTTAGTCCGATATACCAGAAATTATCTTGAAATATTACCAGGTGACTTTAACGTAATTATAGAAATATTTCACTCAGGGAAAGAACATATTGTCTAGCTGCCCGGGTTCGAGCCCAGCTTTAATATAGCAAGCTAAAACACATCAAATGCCATTGAATGATACAGCATTTTGAAATGTTACAAAAAATTTAAATGCAATTTCGTGGAAGAGCTATTGCAATTACCTACATACTAAAATTTTGACCAAAAATTCAAAAAAACTAAGATACTCCTTTTTCTTTCGAAGGAATCAAAGTCATATACTAATGTAGGGATGCTCAACCTATTGTACTATGAAACCTACACATAGGAATGAAATTTTGTCAGCTATGTGAGATGTCCAATACCGAGAAATTCCGTAAATTGTAGAATAGAACCTGCGTCTGAAAACAGACGAAAGGTAAAACATTATTCAAATACTTTACCTTTAGCCTTGAAGCAGGTGTTCTATATTAAACTGTGTTAATTCACATACAGAATTAGTAATATAATAGCTCAAAACATTTTAAGAACCAAACACGCATTAAATAAACATTAAAAATTCTATATACATTTATTAGTGTTACGAGGGTTTATTCTGAAATATTATAAGGTCACTTTCAAAGAAATGATAGAACTTTTCACTCAGGGAAGGGACATTCTGTCTGGCTGCCCGGGTTCCATCCCAGCTTCTGTTACAAAAGTTTCATAGAAGAATTCTAAAAATCCAGAAACGAAACTTATGAAGAAATTATTGAACATACCTGGTTCTATGATTTAGCCATTCTTACAGACATAGTAACTAAATCTTAAATTTGAGGGAGGGGGCGAGAGAACTAAACTAAAGTCTTTGAATTAAAGGGTATTATAAATTCATTTTAAATCAAAATTAATTTTCTGAAAATATTACACAAATATGAGGAATATACATTTTTACCATAATGTAATGTATGTTTTGCCCCTTTGAAAATCTGGAGAACTAAAGCGTGAAATATAAGAAAACTGAAACAATCATTTGGAAAATCTCATCGAGCTTAAATTAGTTTCTAAATTAGATGTTTTGAGTAATACTAGTATTACATAATACTAGTATTTAAGAAAAATGGTAAAAGATTGCAAATATGTTAAATAACAATTCTATTGATCTAGAAATGGAAATAACTGATTTTCATCCTAATTAAGATCAAGAATATCACAAAAAGCCATTTGAATAGTCCTAGAACACAAAAATCATGAACAGTTAAATTTTAAAAAGATAAATTCCTGCTTCCGATCTACTTAAAAATGTGAAAGAGGATTTTCAACAATGAACTTGTTAAAATCAATGTTTAGATACAGGATAACAAATCAACATCCCAATGACTGCAAGGATTTAGCCATAACATCGCATGTACCAGAGGCAAAAAAAAACTCGCAGAAGAAATGCAGTGTTAAATTTCACATTAAAATATGATTTCCCTGTATTTAACTTTCATCTTGCTGAATTTTTTGTAAATAATACAAAGAGTATACCTTTTCTTTAACATATTATACCACACATTTTTATACTTTGTATAATGTATTTATAACTGAAATATTAAAAGTGCACTAGATACTTGTAGCTCGCCAAATTTTATAAACTCAAAATTGGCTCCCTTTAAGTTAAAGTTGCACATAACTGCACTAAGGGAAGGAATGCAATTTTATTTCTTTGTCTGTATTTGGTTTCATTTTCATATAAAAAGAGTTAAAAATAGGGTTATCTAATTTTGTTATCTAGGTAACAAAATTTAAACACACATTTTCAGTAAAAATTACAGAATAAAAGATTTTGTTTCCCTGAAGAAGCAACACCTTGCTATTCCAGGTATGGTACAGACTGCATACTGTCAGAAAAAATTCCTTTCTTAAACAGGGAATCCACATACTTTAATCTGTTTTTACACAAGTACTGTTTATGACTAATGGTCCATGAGTAAAATACTTTATAGTTAATCCATCTAAATTTTTATTATTTCCGGTCATCTGTATAGACTACTTATTTATCACGACTAAACTACCAATCTGCATTCTAGATACCTCATATGATTCTTCAAGTCACATTTTTCGTAGCCTATCATTTCTAATACAGCAGGTACTTGCTGAGCGCAGACTTGTAAAGCGTGATTTCGTGTATAGCAGTACCTTACAGGATTCCATTTAATTTGTCCACTGCTAGAATTTCATTCATACGTGGTTCAACATTCATCCATCAACACCAGAAAGAATTTATCTGCTACTTTAAACAATTTCCATCGACTGAAAATGAAGTCCAAAAAAAATCTTACAAATCTCAAATGCAAAGCATTCCGAAGAATTTTCACATATGGAAGATAGAGAAGTCAAACAACGAATCAGAAAATTACAAAAGAAGAATTGGGTGCTTATAAAACCCCTTGATAATAAAAGCGCTCATTACGAGAAACAGCTTTTATCTGAAGATTAGATGAAGGAATCGTTAAATAACAGAGAAGCAATGTCTGATCTTCTAGCGGAGATAGACACAATTAAAGAAAAAAACGGACACTTTAAAAGAGCTACTGGGAAATATGTGCTCTTTACAGCGACAAGGTTACAGTTGCATCAGTCATTCTTATAAGCAAAAGACATCAGCTTTTTCAAAAAATAATTCTGTCATGTATTTGCCAAGAGAACGAAAACAAGTCCAAAAGAAACTTTCAGAGTGCTTTTCAAAACCAAGTTGAAAGTTAGTCTGCAGAATTTTACTTTGATAATAATAAAACATGTCTGATTTTATTTCAAAATGAATTTTTATTTATCGAATCTATTTTTAATAGATCTTTGCAAATTCGTTCATAAAACTTCACAATGTGCCAAAATAAATCAGATTAAGGAAAAATATAATAAAGTATGCTTATAAAAACTAAGAAAAAGCACATTTTGAGCATCCTTAACACAAGACAATTTGGCTCCACCAACTTTCTTTACGAGTATACATTAAATTTTTATTTACATTTCTTTTTTATTCAACACTTAACTTTCAATAGTTTTAAGAGAAACAGCACTTGATAGAGACACTCTAAATTCGGAAAAAACTGAAACAAAATTGGTTTATACCCAGGCAGTGCAATTACACTGGCCTGTTGAGAAGAGAAGACCCCGTTGGACATGGAAAATATTAGGCCACACAGAGAGGAAAACGTTTAGATTCCTCCTCGTAATGCGAAAGGAGGCCACTTGGGAAAAAATTACACCACAGCAGTACTTTTGAAACCACTACGAAGCAACAGAACTCTAACAAATCTCAGACTTCTGATGATTATAGTGTGATTAACAGTTCAACCTCACTTCGAATATTACAATACAATATAGAGAAAGCACCAATTCAGACACTTCAATATGGAATTCAAAACCTACGAAATTAATGCACAAATGCTACCCTAACCATTAAAACATAATGTGACGCATTCATGTAAAATAAATAACTAGTAAAGCTCCAATATAAAGCAACATGTGAAAAGGGGTGGACAAATTATAACATTCAAGTATTTCTAGTGGAAATAAAGTTGATATAAAACAAGACTTACCAGCCACAGATGTCTTTTTGCTCTGCATTATTCCTCCGTTCTTTTCATCATCGTTCTCTTTCTTTCACGATATCATGTTCTGCATTCCAAGAGTGCACAAAAGTGATGACAAATTACACTAGAAGAGGACAAAAGGGGGAAAAAAAAGGAATCATTAGATTTTAACTACTTTGATATTAAAGAATAATTATACACAAAGAGAAATATCTAATATTGTTTCTTAATATATAAAACTTCAAGAGTCGCCTTCTTTGTTTTAAACTCCAGCAATGTGCTACATTGTTACTAAAAGCATGACTGCAATCGATAGAAAAGCTGATTTTCCTAATACGACAGAAGTACAGTAAGCGAAAGGGGTTTTAATATAAGAGTACAACATGAATAATGAAAGAAAAAAAATTAGACAGTTATTACGGATACACAGAATAAAAGGGATAATGATCTTCGACAAGAGTAAATAATTGCAGCGCTGGTAGAAAGATGGCACCAAAAGACAAAGAGCAGGTAATTTTAAATCACAAATAAACAAAATAAACTTTACTGCTAGTTTTGAAGCAGGTGTTATATATTAAACTATGTTACAGAATTAGTGACATAACAGATCAAAATAGAGTAATCAAACTCGCAATATATTAATATTAAAAGAGCTATACATATATACTTTTAAAGATTTTTTTAATTAAAGGGCACAAAAACACCTCTCTAAAAACAGACTTGGAAGAACAGCTTGGAAACAAAAGTCGTATACCATAAAAGAAATATTTCATTCAGAATTTTAACGTAAGAATCGTTTCTAATTTTAAGTTCTCTTCTTAGGTACTCTCATCCATGAGAGAGGACAGCTTAGTCCGATATACCAGAAATTATCTTGAAATATTACCAGGTGACTTTAACGTAATTATAGAAATATTTCACTCAGGGAAAGAACATATTGTCTAGCTGCCCGGGTTCGAGCCCAGCTTTAATATAGCAAGCTAAAACACATCAAATGCCATTGAATGATACAGCATTTTGAAATGTTACAAAAAATTTAAATGCAATTTCGTGGAAGAGCTATTGCAATTACCTACATACTAAAATTTTGACCAAAAATTCAAAAAAACTAAGATACTCCTTTTTCTTTCGAAGGAATCAAAGTCATATACTAATGTAGGGATGCTCAACCTATTGTACTATGAAACCTACACATAGGAATGAAATTTTGTCAGCTATGTGAGATGTCCAATACCGAGAAATTCCGTAAATTGTAGAATAGAACCTGCGTCTGAAAACAGACGAAAGGTAAAACATTATTCAAATACTTTACCTTTAGCCTTGAAGCAGGTGTTCTATATTAAACTGTGTTAATTCACATACAGAATTAGTAATATAATAGCTCAAAACATTTTAAGAACCAAACACGCATTAAATAAACATTAAAAATTCTATATACATTTATTAGTGTTACGAGGGTTTATTCTGAAATATTATAAGGTCACTTTCAAAGAAATGATAGAACTTTTCACTCAGGGAAGGGACATTCTGTCTGGCTGCCCGGGTTCCATCCCAGCTTCTGTTACAAAAGTTTCATAGAAGAATTCTAAAAATCCAGAAACGAAACTTATGAAGAAATTATTGAACATACCTGGTTCTATGATTTAGCCATTCTTACAGACATAGTAACTAAATCTTAAATTTGAGGGAGGGGGCGAGAGAACTAAACTAAAGTCTTTGAATTAAAGGGTATTATAAATTCATTTTAAATCAAAATTAATTTTCTGAAAATATTACACAAATATGAGGAATATACATTTTTACCATAATGTAATGTATGTTTTGCCCCTTTGAAAATATGGAGAACTAAAGCGTGAAATATAAGAAAACTGAAACAATCATTTGGAAAATCTCATCGAGCTTAAATTAGTTTCTAAATTAGATGTTTTGAGTAATACTAGTATTTAAGAAAAATGGTAAAAGATTGCAAATATGTTAAATAACAATTCTATTGATCTAGAAATGGAAATAACTGATTTTCATCCTAATTAAGATCAAGAATATCACAAAAAGCCATTTGAATAGTCCTAGAACACAAAAATCATGAACAGTTAAATTTTAAAAAGATAAATTCCTGCTTCCGATCTACTTAAAAATGTGAAAGAGGATTTTCAACAATGAACTTGTTAAAATCAATGTTTAGATACAGGATAACAAATCAACATCCCAATGACTGCAAGGATTTAGCCATAACATCGCATGTACCAGAGGCAAAAAAAAACTCGCAGAAGAAATGCAGTATTAAATTTCACATTAAAATATGATTTCCCTGTATTTAACTTTCATCTTGCTGAATTTTTTGTAAATAATACAAAGAGTATACCTTTTCTTTAACATATTATACCACACATTTTTATACTTTGTATAATGTATTTATAACTGAAATATTAAAAGTGCACTAGATACTTGTAGCTCGCCAAATTTTATAAACTCAAAATTGGCTCCCTTTAAGTTAAAGTTGCACATAACTGCACTAAGGGAAGGAATGCAATTTTATTTCTTTGTCTGTATTTGGTTTCATTTTCATATAAAAAGAGTTAAAAATAGGGTTATCTAATTTTGTTATCTAGGTAACAAAATTTAAACACACATTTTCAGTAAAAATTACAGAATAAAAGATTTTGTTTCCCTGAAGAAGCAACACCTTGCTATTCCAGGTATGGTACAGACTGCATACTGTCAGAAAAAATTCCTTTCTTAAACAGGGAATCCACATACTTTAATCTGTTTTTACACAAGTACTGTTTATGACTAATGGTCCATGAGTAAAATACTTTATAGTTAATCCATCTAAATTTTTATTATTTCCGGTCATCTGTATAGACTACTTATTTATCACGACTAAACTACCAATCTGCATTCTAGATACCTCATATGATTCTTCAAGTCACATTTTTCGTAGCCTATCATTTCTAATACAGCAGGTACTTGCTGAGCGCAGACTTGTAAAGCGTGATTTCGTGTATAGCAGTACCTTACAGGATTCCATTTAATTTGTCCACTGCTAGAATTTCATTCATACGTGGTTCAACATTCATCCATCAACACCAGAAAGAATTTATCTGCTACTTTAAACAATTTCCATCGACTGAAAATGAAGTCCAAAAAAAATCTTACAAATCTCAAATGCAAAGCATTCCGAAGAATTTTCACATATGGAAGATAGAGAAGTCAAACAACGAATCAGAAAATTACAAAAGAAGAATTGGGTGCTTATAAAACCCCTTGATAATAAAAGCGCTCATTACGAGAAACAGCTTTTATCTGAAGATTAGATGAAGGAATCGTTAAATAACAGAGAAGCAATGTCTGATCTTCTAGCGGAGATAGACACAATTAAAGAAAAAAACGGACACTTTAAAAGAGCTACTGGGAAATATGTGCTCTTTACAGCGACAAGGTTACAGTTGCATCAGTCATTCTTATAAGCAAAAGACATCAGCTTTTTCAAAAAATAATTCTGTCATGTATTTGCCAAGAGAACGAAAACAAGTCCAAAAGAAACTTTCAGAGTGCTTTTCAAAACCAAGTTGAAAGTTAGTCTGCAGAATTTTACTTTGATAATAATAAAACATGTCTGATTTTATTTCAAAATGAATTTTTATTTATCGAATACTATTTTTAATAGATCTTTGCAAATTCGTTCATAAAACTTCACAATGTGCCAAAATAAATCAGATTAAGGAAAAATATAATAAAGTATGCTTATAAAAACTAAGAAAAAGCACATTTTGAGCATCCTTAACACAAGACAATTTGGCTCCACCAACTTTCTTTACGAGTATACATTAAATTTTTATTTACATTTCTTTTTTATTCAACACTTAACTTTCAATAGTTTTAAGAGAAACAGCACTTGATAGAGACACTCTAAATTCGGAAAAAACTGAAACAAAATTGGTTTATACCCAGGCAGTGCAATTACACTGGCCTGTTGGGAAGAGAAGACCCCGTTGGACATGGAAAATATTAGGCCACACAGAGAGGAAAACGTTTAGCCTCCTCCTCGTAATGCGAAAGGAGGCCACTTGGGAAAAAATTACACCACAGCAGTACTTTTGAAACCACTACGAAGCAACAGAACTCTAACAAATCTCAGACTTCTGATGATTATAGTGTGATTAACAGTTCAACCTCACTTCGAATATTACAATACAATATAGAGAAAGCACCAATTCAGACACTTCAATATGGAATTCAAAACCTACGAAATTAATGCACAAATGCTACCCTAACCATTAAAACATAATGTGACGCATTCATGTAAAATAAATAACTAGTAAAGCTCCAATATAAAGCAACATGTGAAAAGGGGTGGACAAATTATAACATTCAAGTATTTCTAGTGGAAATAAAGTTGATATAAAACAAGACTTACCAGCCACAGATGTCTTTTTGCTCTGCATTATTCCTCCGTTCTTTTCATCATCGTTCTCTTTCTTTCACGATATCATGTTCTGCATTCCAAGAGTGCACAAAAGTGATGACAAATTACACTAGAAGAGGACAAAAGGGGGAAAAAAAAAGGAATCATTAGATTTTAACTACTTTGATATTAAAGAATAATTATACACAAAGAGAAATATCTAATATTGTTTCTTAATATATAAAACTTCAAGAGTCGCCTTCTTTGTTTTAAACTCCAGCAATGTGCTACATTGTTACTAAAAGCATGACTGCAATCGATAGAAAAGCTGATTTTCCTAATACGACAGAAGTACAGTAAGCGAAAGGGGTTTTAATATAAGAGTACAACATGAATAATGAAAGAAAAAAAATTAGACAGTTATTACGGATACACAGAATAAAAGGGATAATGATCTTCGACAAGAGTAAATAATTGCAGCGCTGGTAGAAAGATGGCACCAAAAGACAAAGAGCAGGTAATTTTAAATCACAAATAAACAAAATAAACTTTACTGCTAGTTTTGAAGCAGGTGTTATATATTAAACTATGTTACAGAATTAGTGACATAACAGATCAAAATAGAGTAATCAAACTCGCAATATATTAATATTAAAAGAGCTATACATATATACTTTTAAAGATTTTTTTAATTAAAGGGCACAAAAACACCTCTCTAAAAACAGACTTGGAAGAACAGCTTGGAAACAAAAGTCGTATACCATAAAAGAAATATTTCATTCAGAATTTTAACGTAAGAATCGTTTCTAATTTTAAGTTCTCTTCTTAGGTACTCTCATCCATGAGAGAGGACAGCTTAGTCCGATATACCAGAAATTATCTTGAAATATTACCAGGTGACTTTAATGTAATTATAGAAATATTTCACTCAGGGAAAGAACATATTGTCTAGCTGCCCGGGTTCGAGCCCAGCTTTAATATAGCAAGCTAAAACACATCAAATGCCATTGAATGATACAGCATTTTGAAATGTTACAAAAAATTTAAATGCAATTTCGTGGAAGAGCTATTGCAATTACCTACATACTAAAATTTTGACCAAAAATTCAAAAAAACTAAGATACTCCTTTTTCTTTCGAAGGAATCAAAGTCATATACTAATGTAGGGATGCTCAACCTATTGTACTATGAAACCTACACATAGGAATGAAATTTTGTCAGCTATGTGAGATGTCCAATACCGAGAAATTCCGTAAATTGTAGAATAGAACCTGCGTCTGAAAACAGACGAAAGGTAAAACATTATTCAAATACTTTACCTTTAGCCTTGAAGCAGGTGTTCTATATTAAACTGTGTTAATTCACATACAGAATTAGTAATATAATAGCTCAAAACATTTTAAGAACCAAACACGCATTAAATAAACATTAAAAATTCTATATACATTTATTAGTGTTACGAGGGTTTATTCTGAAATATTATAAGGTCACTTTCAAAGAAATGATAGAACTTTTCACTCAGGGAAGGGACATTCTGTCTGGCTGCCCGGGTTCCATCCCAGCTTCTGTTACAAAAGTTTCATAGAAGAATTCTAAAAATCCAGAAACGAAACTTATGAAGAAATTATTGAACATACCTGGTTCTATGATTTAGCCATTCTTACAGACATAGTAACTAAATCTTAAATTTGAGGGAGGGGGCGAGAGAACTAAACTAAAGTCTTTGAATTAAAGGGTATTATAAATTCATTTTAAATCAAAATTAATTTTCTGAAAATATTACACAAATATGAGGAATATACATTTTTACCATAATGTAATGTATGTTTTGCCCCTTTGAAAATATGGAGAACTAAAGCGTGAAATATAAGAAAACTGAAACAATCATTTGGAAAATCTCATCGAGCTTAAATTAGTTTCTAAATTAGATGTTTTGAGTAATACTAGTATTTAAGAAAAATGGTAAAAGATTGCAAATATGTTAAATAACAATTCTATTGATCTAGAAATGGAAATAACTGATTTTCATCCTAATTAAGATCAAGAATATCACAAAAAGCCATTTGAATAGTCCTAGAACACAAAAATCATGAACAGTTAAATTTTAAAAAGATAAATTCCTGCTTCCGATCTACTTAAAAATGTGAAAGAGGATTTTCAACAATGAACTTGTTAAAATCAATGTTTAGATACAGGATAACAAATCAACATCCCAATGACTGCAAGGATTTAGCCATAACATCGCATGTACCAGAGGCAAAAAAAAAACTCGCAGAAGAAATGCAGTGTTAAATTTCACATTAAAATATGATTTCCCTGTATTTAACTTTCATCTTGCTGAATTTTTTGTAAATAATACAAAGAGTATACCTTTTCTTTAACATATTATACCACACATTTTTATACTTTGTATAATGTATTTATAACTGAAATATTAAAAGTGCACTAGATACTTGTAGCTCGCCAAATTTTATAAACTCAAAATTGGCTCCCTTTAAGTTAAAGTTGCACATAACTGCACTAAGGGAAGGAATGCAATTTTATTTCTTTGTCTGTATTTGGTTTCATTTTCATATAAAAAGAGTTAAAAATAGGGTTATCTAATTTTGTTATCTAGGTAACAAAATTTAAACACACATTTTCAGTAAAAATTACAGAATAAAAGATTTTGTTTCCCTGAAGAAGCAACACCTTGCTATTCCAGGTATGGTACAGACTGCATACTGTCAGAAAAAATTCCTTTCTTAAACAGGGAATCCACATACTTTAATCTGTTTTTACACAAGTACTGTTTATGACTAATGGTCCATGAGTAAAATACTTTATAGTTAATCCATCTAAATTTTTATTATTTCCGGTCATCTGTATAGACTACTTATTTATCACGACTAAACTACCAATCTGCATTCTAGATACCTCATATGATTCTTCAAGTCACATTTTTCGTAGCCTATCATTTCTAATACAGCAGGTACTTGCTGAGCGCAGACTTGTAAAGCGTGATTTCGTGTATAGCAGTACCTTACAGGATTCCATTTAATTTGTCCACTGCTAGAATTTCATTCATACGTGGTTCAACATTCATCCATCAACACCAGAAAGAATTTATCTGCTACTTTAAACAATTTCCATCGACTGAAAATGAAGTCCAAAAAAAATCTTACAAATCTCAAATGCAAAGCATTCCGAAGAATTTTCACATATGGAAGATAGAGAAGTCAAACAAGGAATCAGAAAATTACAAAAGAAGAATTGGGTGCTTATAAAACCCCTTGATAATAAAAGCGCTCATTACGAGAAACAGCTTTTATCTGAAGATTAGATGAAGGAATCGTTAAATAACAGAGAAGCAATGTCTGATCTTCTAGCGGAGATAGACACAATTAAAGAAAAAAACGGACACTTTAAAAGAGCTACTGGGAAATATGTGCTCTTTACAGCGACAAGGTTACAGTTGCATCAGTCATTCTTATAAGCAAAAGACATCAGCTTTTTCAAAAAATAATTCTGTCATGTATTTGCCAAGAGAACGAAAACAAGTCCAAAAGAAACTTTCAGAGTGCTTTTCAAAACCAAGTTGAAAGTTAGTCTGCAGAATTTTACTTTGATAATAATAAAACATGTCTGATTTTATTTCAAAATGAATTTTTATTTATCGAATCTATTTTTAATAGATCTTTGCAAATTCGTTCATAAAACTTCACAATGTGCCAAAATAAATCAGATTAAGGAAAAATATAATAAAGTATGCTTATAAAAACTAAGAAAAAGCACATTTTGAGCATCCTTAACACAAGACAATTTGGCTCCACCAACTTTCTTTACGAGTATATATTAAATTTTTATTTACATTTCTTTTTTATTCAACACTTAACTTTCAATAGTTTTAAGAGAAACAGCACTTGATAGAGACACTCTAAATTCGGAAAAAACTGAAACAAAATTGGTTTATACCCAGGCAGTGCAATTACACTGGCCTGTTGGGAAGAGAAGACCCCGTTGGACATGGAAAATATTAGGCCACACAGAGAGGAAAACGTTTAGCCTCCTCCTCGTAATGCGAAAGGAGGCCACTTGGGAAAAAATTACACCACAGCAGTACTTTTGAAACCACTACGAAGCAACAGAACTCTAACAAATCTCAGACTTCTGATGATTATAGTGTGATTAACAGTTCAACCTCACTTCGAATATTACAATACAATATAGAGAAAGCACCAATTCAGACACTTCAATATGGAATTCAAAACCTACGAAATTAATGCACAAATGCTACCCTAACCATTAAAACATAATGTGACGCATTCATGTAAAATAAATAACTAGTAAAGCTCCAATATAAAGCAACATGTGAAAAGGGGTGGACAAATTATAACATTCAAGTATTTCTAGTGGAAATAAAGTTGATATAAAACAAGACTTACCAGCCACAGATGTCTTTTTGCTCTGCATTATTCCTCCGTTCTTTTCATCATCGTTCTCTTTCTTTCACGATATCATGTTCTGCATTCCAAGAGTGCACAAAAGTGATGACAAATTACACTAGAAGAGGACAAAAGGGGAAAAAAAAAAAGGAATCATTAGATTTTAACTACTTTGATATTAAAGAATAATTATACACAAAGAGAAATATCTAATATTGTTTCTTAATATATAAAACTTCAAGAGTCGCCTTCTTTGTTTTAAACTCCAGCAATGTGCTACATTGTTACTAAAAGCATGACTGCAATCGATAGAAAAGCTGATTTTCCTAATACGACAGAAGTACAGTAAGCGAAAGGGGTTTTAATATAAGAGTACAACATGAATAATGAAAGAAAAAAAATTAGACAGTTATTACGGATACACAGAATAAAAGGGATAATGATCTTCGACAAGAGTAAATAATTGCAGCGCTGGTAGAAAGATGGCACCAAAAGACAAAGAGCAGGTAATTTTAAATCACAAATAAACAAAATAAACTTTACTGCTAGTTTTGAAGCAGGTGTTATATATTAAACTATGTTACAGAATTAGTGACATAACAGATCAAAATAGAGTAATCAAACTCGCAATATATTAATATTAAAAGAGCTATACATATATACTTTTAAAGATTTTTTTAATTAAAGGGCACAAAAACACCTCTCTAAAAACAGACTTGGAAGAACAGCTTGGAAACAAAAGTCGTATACCATAAAAGAAATATTTCATTCAGAATTTTAACGTAAGAATCGTTTCTAATTTTAAGTTCTCTTCTTAGGTACTCTCATCCATGAGAGAGGACAGCTTAGTCCGATATACCAGAAATTATCTTGAAATATTACCAGGTGACTTTAATGTAATTATAGAAATATTTCACTCAGGGAAAGAACATATTGTCTAGCTGCCCGGGTTCGAGCCCAGCTTTAATATAGCAAGCTAAAACACATCAAATGCCATTGAATGATACAGCATTTTGAAATGTTACAAAAAATTTAAATGCAATTTCGTGGAAGAGCTATTGCAATTACCTACATACTAAAATTTTGACCAAAAATTCAAAAAAACTAAGATACTCCTTTTTCTTTCGAAGGAATCAAAGTCATATACTAATGTAGGGATGCTCAACCTATTGTACTATGAAACCTACACATAGGAATGAAATTTTGTCAGCTATGTGAGATGTCCAATACCGAGAAATTCCGTAAATTGTAGAATAGAACCTGCGTCTGAAAACAGACGAAAGGTAAAACATTATTCAAATACTTTACCTTTAGCCTTGAAGCAGGTGTTCTATATTAAACTGTGTTAATTCACATACAGAATTAGTAATATAATAGCTCAAAACATTTTAAGAACCAAACACGCATTAAATAAACATTAAAAATTCTATATACATTTATTAGTGTTACGAGGGTTTATTCTGAAATATTATAAGGTCACTTTCAAAGAAATGATAGAACTTTTCACTCAGGGAAGGGACATTCTGTCTGGCTGCCCGGGTTCCATCCCAGCTTCTGTTACAAAAGTTTCATAGAAGAATTCTAAAAATCCAGAAACGAAACTTATGAAGAAATTATTGAACATACCTGGTTCTATGATTTAGCCATTCTTACAGACATAGTAACTAAATCTTAAATTTGAGGGAGGGGGCGAGAGAACTAAACTAAAGTCTTTGAATTAAAGGGTATTATAAATTCATTTTAAATCAAAATTAATTTTCTGAAAATATTACACAAATATGAGGAATATACATTTTTACCATAATGTAATGTATGTTTTGCCCCTTTGAAAATCTGGAGAACTAAAGCGTGAAATATAAGAAAACTGAAACAATCATTTGGAAAATCTCATCGAGCTTAAATTAGTTTCTAAATTAGATGTTTTGAGTAATACTAGTATTACATAATACTAGTATTTAAGAAAAATGGTAAAAGATTGCAAATATGTTAAATAACAATTCTATTGATCTACAAATGGAAATAACTGATTTTCATCCTAATTAAGATCAAGAATATCACAAAAAGCCATTTGAATAGTCCTAGAACACAAAAATCATGAACAGTTAAATTTTAAAAAGATAAATTCCTGCTTCCGATCTACTTAAAAATGTGAAAGAGGATTTTCAACAATGAACTTGTTAAAATCAATGTTTAGATACAGGATAACAAATCAACATCCCAATGACTGCAAGGATTTAGCCATAACATCGCATGTACCAGAGGCAAAAAAAAACTCGCAGAAGATATGCAGTGTTAAATTTCACATTAAAATATGATTTCCCTGTATTTAACTTTCATCTTGCTGAATTTTTTGTAAATAATACAAAGAGTATACCTTTTCTTTAACATATTATACCACACATTTTTATACTTTGTATAATGTATTTATAACTGAAATATTAAAAGTGCACTAGATACTTGTAGCTCGCCAAATTTTATAAACTCAAAATTGGCTCCCTTTAAGTTAAAGTTGCACATAACTGCACTAAGGGAAGGAATGCAATTTTATTTCTTTGTCTGTATTTGGTTTCATTTTCATATAAAAAGAGTTAAAAATAGGGTTATCTAATTTTGTTATCTAGGTAACAAAATTTAAACACACATTTTCAGTAAAAATTACAGAATAAAAGATTTTGTTTCCCTGAAGAAGCAACACCTTGCTATTCCAGGTATGGTACAGACTGCATACTGTCAGAAAAAATTCCTTTCTTAAACAGGGAATCCACATACTTTAATCTGTTTTTACACAAGTACTGTTTATGACTAATGGTCCATGAGTAAAATACTTTATAGTTAATCCATCTAAATTTTTATTATTTCCGGTCATCTGTATAGACTACTTATTTATCACGACTAAACTACCAATCTGCATTCTAGATACCTCATATGATTCTTCAAGTCACATTTTTCGTAGCCTATCATTTCTAATACAGCAGGTACTTGCTGAGCGCAGACTTGTAAAGCGTGATTTCGTGTATAGCAGTACCTTACAGGATTCCATTTAATTTGTCCACTGCTAGAATTTCATTCATACGTGGTTCAACATTCATCCATCAACACCAGAAAGAATTTATCTGCTACTTTAAACAATTTCCATCGACTGAAAATGAAGTCCAAAAAAAATCTTACAAATCTCAAATGCAAAGCATTCCGAAGAATTTTCACATATGGAAGATAGAGAAGTCAAACAACGAATCAGAAAATTACAAAAGAAGAATTGGGTGCTTATAAAACCCCTTGATAATAAAAGCGCTCATTACGAGAAACAGCTTTTATCTGAAGATTAGATGAAGGAATCGTTAAATAACAGAGAAGCAATGTCTGATCTTCTAGCGGAGATAGACACAATTAAAGAAAAAAACGGACACTTTAAAAGAGCTACTGGGAAATATGTGCTCTTTACAGCGACAAGGTTACAGTTGCATCAGTCATTCTTATAAGCAAAAGACATCAGCTTTTTCAAAAAATAATTCTGTCATGTATTTGCCAAGAGAACGAAAACAAGTCCAAAAGAAACTTTCAGAGTGCTTTTCAAAACCAAGTTGAAAGTTAGTCTGCAGAATTTTACTTTGATAATAATAAAACATGTCTGATTTTATTTCAAAATGAATTTTTATTTATCGAATACTATTTTTAATAGATCTTTGCAAATTCGTTCATAAAACTTCACAATGTGCCAAAATAAATCAGATTAAGGAAAAATATAATAAAGTATGCTTATAAAAACTAAGAAAAAGCACATTTTGAGCATCCTTAACACAAGACAATTTGGCTCCACCAACTTTCTTTACGAGTATACATTAAATTTTTATTTACATTTCTTTTTTATTCAACACTTAACTTTCAATAGTTTTAAGAGAAACAGCACTTGATAGAGACACTCTAAATTCGGAAAAAACTGAAACAAAATTGGTTTATACCCAGGCAGTGCAATTACACTGGCCTGTTGGGAAGAGAAGACCCCGTTGGACATGGAAAATATTAGGCCACACAGAGAGGAAAACGTTTAGCCTCCTCCTCGTAATGCGAAAGGAGGCCACTTGGGAAAAAATTACACCACAGCAGTACTTTTGAAACCACTACGAAGCAACAGAACTCTAACAAATCTCAGACTTCTGATGATTATAGTGTGATTAACAGTTCAACCTCACTTCGAATATTACAATACAATATAGAGAAAGCACCAATTCAGACACTTCAATATGGAATTCAAAACCTACGAAATTAATGCACAAATGCTACCCTAACCATTAAAACATAATGTGACGCATTCATGTAAAATAAATAACTAGTAAAGCTCCAATATAAAGCAACATGTGAAAAGGGGTGGACAAATTATAACATTCAAGTATTTCTAGTGGAAATAAAGTTGATATAAAACAAGACTTACCAGCCACAGATGTCTTTTTGCTCTGCATTATTCCTCCGTTCTTTTCATCATCGTTCTCTTTCTTTCACGATATCATGTTCTGCATTCCAAGAGTGCACAAAAGTGATGACAAATTACACTAGAAGAGGACAAAAGGGGGAAAAAAAAAGGAATCATTAGATTTTAACTACTTTGATATTAAAGAATAATTATACACAAAGAGAAATATCTAATATTGTTTCTTAATATATAAAACTTCAAGAGTCGCCTTCTTTGTTTTAAACTCCAGCAATGTGCTACATTGTTACTAAAAGCATGACTGCAATCGATAGAAAAGCTGATTTTCCTAATACGACAGAAGTACAGTAAGCGAAAGGGGTTTTAATATAAGAGTACAACATGAATAATGAAAGAAAAAAAATTAGACAGTTATTACGGATACACAGAATAAAAGGGATAATGATCTTCGACAAGAGTAAATAATTGCAGCGCTGGTAGAAAGATGGCACCAAAAGACAAAGAGCAGGTAATTTTAAATCACAAATAAACAAAATAAACTTTACTGCTAGTTTTGAAGCAGGTGTTATATATTAAACTATGTTACAGAATTAGTGACATAACAGATCAAAATAGAGTAATCAAACTCGCAATATATTAATATTAAAAGAGCTATACATATATACTTTTAAAGATTTTTTTAATTAAAGGGCACAAAAACACCTCTCTAAAAACAGACTTGGAAGAACAGCTTGGAAACAAAAGTCGTATACCATAAAAGAAATATTTCATTCAGAATTTTAACGTAAGAATCGTTTCTAATTTTAAGTTCTCTTCTTAGGTACTCTCATCCATGAGAGAGGACAGCTTAGTCCGATATACCAGAAATTATCTTGAAATATTACCAGGTGACTTTAATGTAATTATAGAAATATTTCACTCAGGGAAAGAACATATTGTCTAGCTGCCCGGGTTCGAGCCCAGCTTTAATATAGCAAGCTAAAACACATCAAATGCCATTGAATGATACAGCATTTTGAAATGTTACAAAAAATTTAAATGCAATTTCGTGGAAGAGCTATTGCAATTACCTACATACTAAAATTTTGACCAAAAATTCAAAAAAACTAAGATACTCCTTTTTCTTTCGAAGGAATCAAAGTCATATACTAATGTAGGGATGCTCAACCTATTGTACTATGAAACCTACACATAGGAATGAAATTTTGTCAGCTATGTGAGATGTCCAATACCGAGAAATTCCGTAAATTGTAGAATAGAACCTGCGTCTGAAAACAGACGAAAGGTAAAACATTATTCAAATACTTTACCTTTAGCCTTGAAGCAGGTGTTCTATATTAAACTGTGTTAATTCACATACAGAATTAGTAATATAATAGCTCAAAACATTTTAAGAACCAAACACGCATTAAATAAACATTAAAAATTCTATATACATTTATTAGTGTTACGAGGGTTTATTCTGAAATATTATAAGGTCACTTTCAAAGAAATGATAGAACTTTTCACTCAGGGAAGGGACATTCTGTCTGGCTGCCCGGGTTCCATCCCAGCTTCTGTTACAAAAGTTTCATAGAAGAATTCTAAAAATCCAGAAACGAAACTTATGAAGAAATTATTGAACATACCTGGTTCTATGATTTAGCCATTCTTACAGACATAGTAACTAAATCTTAAATTTGAGGGAGGGGGCGAGAGAACTAAACTAAAGTCTTTGAATTAAAGGGTATTATAAATTCATTTTAAATCAAAATTAATTTTCTGAAAATATTACACAAATATGAGGAATATACATTTTTACCATAATGTAATGTATGTTTTGCCCCTTTGAAAATCTGGAGAACTAAAGCGTGAAATATAAGAAAACTGAAACAATCATTTGGAAAATCTCATCGAGCTTAAATTAGTTTCTAAATTAGATGTTTTGAGTAATACTAGTATTACATAATACTAGTATTTAAGAAAAATGGTAAAAGATTGCAAATATGTTAAATAACAATTCTATTGATCTACAAATGGAAATAACTGATTTTCATCCTAATTAAGATCAAGAATATCACAAAAAGCCATTTGAATAGTCCTAGAACACAAAAATCATGAACAGTTAAATTTTAAAAAGATAAATTCCTGCTTCCGATCTACTTAAAAATGTGAAAGAGGATTTTCAACAATGAACTTGTTAAAATCAATGTTTAGATACAGGATAACAAATCAACATCCCAATGACTGCAAGGATTTAGCCATAACATCGCATGTACCAGAGGCAAAAAAAAACTCGCAGAAGATATGCAGTGTTAAATTTCACATTAAAATATGATTTCCCTGTATTTAACTTTCATCTTGCTGAATTTTTTGTAAATAATACAAAGAGTATACCTTTTCTTTAACATATTATACCACACATTTTTATACTTTGTATAATGTATTTATAACTGAAATATTAAAAGTGCACTAGATACTTGTAGCTCGCCAAATTTTATAAACTCAAAATTGGCTCCCTTTAAGTTAAAGTTGCACATAACTGCACTAAGGGAAGGAATGCAATTTTATTTCTTTGTCTGTATTTGGTTTCATTTTCATATAAAAAGAGTTAAAAATAGGGTTATCTAATTTTGTTATCTAGGTAACAAAATTTAAACACACATTTTCAGTAAAAATTACAGAATAAAAGATTTTGTTTCCCTGAAGAAGCAACACCTTGCTATTCCAGGTATGGTACAGACTGCATACTGTCAGAAAAAATTCCTTTCTTAAACAGGGAATCCACATACTTTAATCTGTTTTTACACAAGTACTGTTTATGACTAATGGTCCATGAGTAAAATACTTTATAGTTAATCCATCTAAATTTTTATTATTTCCGGTCATCTGTATAGACTACTTATTTATCACGACTAAACTACCAATCTGCATTCTAGATACCTCATATGATTCTTCAAGTCACATTTTTCGTAGCCTATCATTTCTAATACAGCAGGTACTTGCTGAGCGCAGACTTGTAAAGCGTGATTTCGTGTATAGCAGTACCTTACAGGATTCCATTTAATTTGTCCACTGCTAGAATTTCATTCATACGTGGTTCAACATTCATCCATCAACACCAGAAAGAATTTATCTGCTACTTTAAACAATTTCCATCGACTGAAAATGAAGTCCAAAAAAAATCTTACAAATCTCAAATGCAAAGCATTCCGAAGAATTTTCACATATGGAAGATAGAGAAGTCAAACAACGAATCAGAAAATTACAAAAGAAGAATTGGGTGCTTATAAAACCCCTTGATAATAAAAGCGCTCATTACGAGAAACAGCTTTTATCTGAAGATTAGATGAAGGAATCGTTAAATAACAGAGAAGCAATGTCTGATCTTCTAGCGGAGATAGACACAATTAAAGAAAAAAACGGACACTTTAAAAGAGCTACTGGGAAATATGTGCTCTTTACAGCGACAAGGTTACAGTTGCATCAGTCATTCTTATAAGCAAAAGACATCAGCTTTTTCAAAAAATAATTCTGTCATGTATTTGCCAAGAGAACGAAAACAAGTCCAAAAGAAACTTTCAGAGTGCTTTTCAAAACCAAGTTGAAAGTTAGTCTGCAGAATTTTACTTTGATAATAATAAAACATGTCTGATTTTATTTCAAAATGAATTTTTATTTATCGAATACTATTTTTAATAGATCTTTGCAAATTCGTTCATAAAACTTCACAATGTGCCAAAATAAATCAGATTAAGGAAAAATATAATAAAGTATGCTTATAAAAACTAAGAAAAAGCACATTTTGAGCATCCTTAACACAAGACAATTTGGCTCCACCAACTTTCTTTACGAGTATACATTAAATTTTTATTTACATTTCTTTTTTATTCAACACTTAACTTTCAATAGTTTTAAGAGAAACAGCACTTGATAGAGACACTCTAAATTCGGAAAAAACTGAAACAAAATTGGTTTATACCCAGGCAGTGCAATTACACTGGCCTGTTGGGAAGAGAAGACCCCGTTGGACATGGAAAATATTAGGCCACACAGAGAGGAAAACGTTTAGCCTCCTCCTCGTAATGCGAAAGGAGGCCACTTGGGAAAAAATTACACCACAGCAGTACTTTTGAAACCACTACGAAGCAACAGAACTCTAACAAATCTCAGACTTCTGATGATTATAGTGTGATTAACAGTTCAACCTCACTTCGAATATTACAATACAATATAGAGAAAGCACCAATTCAGACACTTCAATATGGAATTCAAAACCTACGAAATTAATGCACAAATGCTACCCTAACCATTAAAACATAATGTGACGCATTCATGTAAAATAAATAACTAGTAAAGCTCCAATATAAAGCAACATGTGAAAAGGGGTGGACAAATTATAACATTCAAGTATTTCTAGTGGAAATAAAGTTGATATAAAACAAGACTTACCAGCCACAGATGTCTTTTTGCTCTGCATTATTCCTCCGTTCTTTTCATCATCGTTCTCTTTCTTTCACGATATCATGTTCTGCATTCCAAGAGTGCACAAAAGTGATGACAAATTACACTAGAAGAGGACAAAAGGGGGAAAAAAAAAGGAATCATTAGATTTTAACTACTTTGATATTAAAGAATAATTATACACAAAGAGAAATATCTAATATTGTTTCTTAATATATAAAACTTCAAGAGTCGCCTTCTTTGTTTTAAACTCCAGCAATGTGCTACATTGTTACTAAAAGCATGACTGCAATCGATAGAAAAGCTGATTTTCCTAATACGACAGAAGTACAGTAAGCGAAAGGGGTTTTAATATAAGAGTACAACATGAATAATGAAAGAAAAAAAATTAGACAGTTATTACGGATACACAGAATAAAAGGGATAATGATCTTCGACAAGAGTAAATAATTGCAGCGCTGGTAGAAAGATGGCACCAAAAGACAAAGAGCAGGTAATTTTAAATCACAAATAAACAAAATAAACTTTACTGCTAGTTTTGAAGCAGGTGTTATATATTAAACTATGTTACAGAATTAGTGACATAACAGATCAAAATAGAGTAATCAAACTCGCAATATATTAATATTAAAAGAGCTATACATATATACTTTTAAAGATTTTTTTAATTAAAGGGCACAAAAACACCTCTCTAAAAACAGACTTGGAAGAACAGCTTGGAAACAAAAGTCGTATACCATAAAAGAAATATTTCATTCAGAATTTTAACGTAAGAATCGTTTCTAATTTTAAGTTCTCTTCTTAGGTACTCTCATCCATGAGAGAGGACAGCTTAGTCCGATATACCAGAAATTATCTTGAAATATTACCAGGTGACTTTAATGTAATTATAGAAATATTTCACTCAGGGAAAGAACATATTGTCTAGCTGCCCGGGTTCGAGCCCAGCTTTAATATAGCAAGCTAAAACACATCAAATGCCATTGAATGATACAGCATTTTGAAATGTTACAAAAAATTTAAATGCAATTTCGTGGAAGAGCTATTGCAATTACCTACATACTAAAATTTTGACCAAAAATTCAAAAAAACTAAGATACTCCTTTTTCTTTCGAAGGAATCAAAGTCATATACTAATGTAGGGATGCTCAACCTATTGTACTATGAAACCTACACATAGGAATGAAATTTTGTCAGCTATGTGAGATGTCCAATACCGAGAAATTCCGTAAATTGTAGAATAGAACCTGCGTCTGAAAACAGACGAAAGGTAAAACATTATTCAAATACTTTACCTTTAGCCTTGAAGCAGGTGTTCTATATTAAACTGTGTTAATTCACATACAGAATTAGTAATATAATAGCTCAAAACATTTTAAGAACCAAACACGCATTAAATAAACATTAAAAATTCTATATACATTTATTAGTGTTACGAGGGTTTATTCTGAAATATTATAAGGTCACTTTCAAAGAAATGATAGAACTTTTCACTCAGGGAAGGGACATTCTGTCTGGCTGCCCGGGTTCCATCCCAGCTTCTGTTACAAAAGTTTCATAGAAGAATTCTAAAAATCCAGAAACGAAACTTATGAAGAAATTATTGAACATACCTGGTTCTATGATTTAGCCATTCTTACAGACATAGTAACTAAATCTTAAATTTGAGGGAGGGGGCGAGAGAACTAAACTAAAGTCTTTGAATTAAAGGGTATTATAAATTCATTTTAAATCAAAATTAATTTTCTGAAAATATTACACAAATATGAGGAATATACATTTTTACCATAATGTAATGTATGTTTTGCCCCTTTGAAAATCTGGAGAACTAAAGCGTGAAATATAAGAAAACTGAAACAATCATTTGGAAAATCTCATCGAGCTTAAATTAGTTTCTAAATTAGATGTTTTGAGTAATACTAGTATTACATAATACTAGTATTTAAGAAAAATGGTAAAAGATTGCAAATATGTTAAATAACAATTCTATTGATCTAGAAATGGAAATAACTGATTTTCATCCTAATTAAGATCAAGAATATCACAAAAAGCCATTTGAATAGTCCTAGAACACAAAAATCATGAACAGTTAAATTTTAAAAAGATAAATTCCTGCTTCCGATCTACTTAAAAATGTGAAAGAGGATTTTCAACAATGAACTTGTTAAAATCAATGTTTAGATACAGGATAACAAATCAACATCCCAATGACTGCAAGGATTTAGCCATAACATCGCATGTACCAGAGGCAAAAAAAAACTCGCAGAAGAAATGCAGTGTTAAATTTCACATTAAAATATGATTTCCCTGTATTTAACTTTCATCTTGCTGAATTTTTTGTAAATAATACAAAGAGTATACCTTTTCTTTAACATATTATACCACACATTTTTATACTTTGTATAATGTATTTATAACTGAAATATTAAAAGTGCACTAGATACTTGTAGCTCGCCAAATTTTATAAACTCAAAATTGGCTCCCTTTAAGTTAAAGTTGCACATAACTGCACTAAGGGAAGGAATGCAATTTTATTTCTTTGTCTGTATTTGGTTTCATTTTCATATAAAAAGAGTTAAAAATAGGGTTATCTAATTTTGTTATCTAGGTAACAAAATTTAAACACACATTTTCAGTAAAAATTACAGAATAAAAGATTTTGTTTCCCTGAAGAAGCAACACCTTGCTATTCCAGGTATGGTACAGACTGCATACTGTCAGAAAAAATTCCTTTCTTAAACAGGGAATCCACATACTTTAATCTGTTTTTACACAAGTACTGTTTATGACTAATGGTCCATGAGTAAAATACTTTATAGTTAATCCATCTAAATTTTTATTATTTCCGGTCATCTGTATAGACTACTTATTTATCACGACTAAACTACCAATCTGCATTCTAGATACCTCATATGATTCTTCAAGTCACATTTTTCGTAGCCTATCATTTCTAATACAGCAGGTACTTGCTGAGCGCAGACTTGTAAAGCGTGATTTCGTGTATAGCAGTACCTTACAGGATTCCATTTAATTTGTCCACTGCTAGAATTTCATTCATACGTGGTTCAACATTCATCCATCAACACCAGAAAGAATTTATCTGCTACTTTAAACAATTTCCATCGACTGAAAATGAAGTCCAAAAAAAATCTTACAAATCTCAAATGGAAAGCATTCCGAAGAATTTTCACATATGGAAGATAGAGAAGTCAAACAACGAATCAGAAAATTACAAAAGAAGAATTGGGTGCTTATAAAACCCCTTGATAATAAAAGCGCTCATTACGAGAAACAGCTTTTATCTGAAGATTAGATGAAGGAATCGTTAAATAACAGAGAAGCAATGTCTGATCTTCTAGCGGAGATAGACACAATTAAAGAAAAAAACGGACACTTTAAAAGAGCTACTGGGAAATATGTGCTCTTTACAGCGACAAGGTTACAGTTGCATCAGTCATTCTTATAAGCAAAAGACATCAGCTTTTTCAAAAAATAATTCTGTCATGTATTTGCCAAGAGAACGAAAACAAGTCCAAAAGAAACTTTCAGAGTGCTTTTCAAAACCAAGTTGAAAGTTAGTCTGCAGAATTTTACTTTGATAATAATAAAACATGTCTGATTTTATTTCAAAATGAATTTTTATTTATCGAATACTATTTTTAATAGATCTTTGCAAATTCGTTCATAAAACTTCACAATGTGCCAAAATAAATCAGATTAAGGAAAAATATAATAAAGTATACTTATAAAAACTAAGAAAAAGCACATTTTGAGCATCCTTAACACAAGACAATTTGGCTCCACCAACTTTCTTTACGAGTATACATTAAATTTTTATTTACATTTCTTTTTTATTCAACACTTAACTTTCAATAGTTTTAAGAGAAACAGCACTTGATAGAGACACTCTAAATTCGGAAAAAACTGAAACAAAATTGGTTTATACCCAGGCAGTGCAATTACACTGGCCTGTTGGGAAGAGAAGACCCCGTTGGACATGGAAAATATTAGGCCACACAGAGAGGAAAACGTTTAGCCTCCTCCTCGTAATGCGAAAGGAGGCCACTTGGGAAAAAATTACACCACAGCAGTACTTTTGAAACCACTACGAAGCAACAGAACTCTAACAAATCTCAGACTTCTGATGATTATAGTGTGATTAACAGTTCAACCTCACTTCGAATATTACAATACAATATAGAGAAAGCACCAATTCAGACACTTCAATATGGAATTCAAAACCTACGAAATTAATGCACAAATGCTACCCTAACCATTAAAACATAATGTGACGCATTCATGTAAAATAAATAACTAGTAAAGCTCCAATATAAAGCAACATGTGAAAAGGGGTGGACAAATTATAACATTCAAGTATTTCTAGTGGAAATAAAGTTGATATAAAACAAGACTTACCAGCCACAGATGTCTTTTTGCTCTGCATTATTCCTCCGTTCTTTTCATCATCGTTCTCTTTCTTTCACGATATCATGTTCTGCATTCCAAGAGTGCACAAAAGTGATGACAAATTACACTAGAAGAGGACAAAAGGGGGAAAAAAAAGGAATCATTAGATTTTAACTACTTTGATATTAAAGAATAATTATACACAAAGAGAAATATCTAATATTGTTTCTTAATATATAAAACTTCAAGAGTCGCCTTCTTTGTTTTAAACTCCAGCAATGTGCTACATTGTTACTAAAAGCATGACTGCAATCGATAGAAAAGCTGATTTTCCTAATACGACAGAAGTACAGTAAGCGAAAGGGGTTTTAATATAAGAGTACAACATGAATAATGAAAGAAAAAAAATTAGACAGTTATTACGGATACACAGAATAAAAGGGATAATGATCTTCGACAAGAGTAAATAATTGCAGCGCTGGTAGAAAGATGGCACCAAAAGACAAAGAGCAGGTAATTTTAAATCACAAATAAACAAAATAAACTTTACTGCTAGTTTTGAAGCAGGTGTTATATATTAAACTATGTTACAGAATTAGTGACATAACAGATCAAAATAGAGTAATCAAACTCGCAATATATTAATATTAAAAGAGCTATACATATATACTTTTAAAGATTTTTTTAATTAAAGGGCACAAAAACACCTCTCTAAAAACAGACTTGGAAGAACAGCTTGGAAACAAAAGTCGTATACCATAAAAGAAATATTTCATTCAGAATTTTAACGTAAGAATCGTTTCTAATTTTAAGTTCTCTTCTTAGGTACTCTCATCCATGAGAGAGGACAGCTTAGTCCGATATACCAGAAATTATCTTGAAATATTACCAGGTGACTTTAATGTAATTATAGAAATATTTCACTCAGGGAAAGAACATATTGTCTAGCTGCCCGGGTTCGAGCCCAGCTTTAATATAGCAAGCTAAAACACATCAAATGCCATTGAATGATACAGCATTTTGAAATGTTACAAAAAATTTAAATGCAATTTCGTGGAAGAGCTATTGCAATTACCTACATACTAAAATTTTGACCAAAAATTCAAAAAAACTAAGATACTCCTTTTTCTTTCGAAGGAATCAAAGTCATATACTAATGTAGGGATGCTCAACCTATTGTACTATGAAACCTACACATAGGAATGAAATTTTGTCAGCTATGTGAGATGTCCAATACCGAGAAATTCCGTAAATTGTAGAATAGAACCTGCGTCTGAAAACAGACGAAAGGTAAAACATTATTCAAATACTTTACCTTTAGCCTTGAAGCAGGTGTTCTATATTAAACTGTGTTAATTCACATACAGAATTAGTAATATAATAGCTCAAAACATTTTAAGAACCAAACACGCATTAAATAAACATTAAAAATTCTATATACATTTATTAGTGTTACGAGGGTTTATTCTGAAATATTATAAGGTCACTTTCAAAGAAATGATAGAACTTTTCACTCAGGGAAGGGACATTCTGTCTGGCTGCCCGGGTTCCATCCCAGCTTCTGTTACAAAAGTTTCATAGAAGAATTCTAAAAATCCAGAAACGAAACTTATGAAGAAATTATTGAACATACCTGGTTCTATGATTTAGCCATTCTTACAGACATAGTAACTAAATCTTAAATTTGAGGGAGGGGGCGAGAGAACTAAACTAAAGTCTTTGAATTAAAGGGTATTATAAATTCATTTTAAATCAAAATTAATTTTCTGAAAATATTACACAAATATGAGGAATATACATTTTTACCATAATGTAATGTATGTTTTGCCCCTTTGAAAATCTGGAGAACTAAAGCGTGAAATATAAGAAAACTGAAACAATCATTTGGAAAATCTCATCGAGCTTAAATTAGTTTCTAAATTAGATGTTTTGAGTAATACTAGTATTACATAATACTAGTATTTAAGAAAAATGGTAAAAGATTGCAAATATGTTAAATAACAATTCTATTGATCTAGAAATGGAAATAACTGATTTTCATCCTAATTAAGATCAAGAATATCACAAAAAGCCATTTGAATAGTCCTAGAACACAAAAATCATGAACAGTTAAATTTTAAAAAGATAAATTCCTGCTTCCGATCTACTTAAAAATGTGAAAGAGGATTTTCAACAATGAACTTGTTAAAATCAATGTTTAGATACAGGATAACAAATCAACATCCCAATGACTGCAAGGATTTAGCCATAACATCGCATGTACCAGAGGCAAAAAAAAACTCGCAGAAGAAATGCAGTGTTAAATTTCACATTAAAATATGATTTCCCTGTATTTAACTTTCATCTTGCTGAATTTTTTGTAAATAATACAAAGAGTATACCTTTTCTTTAACATATTATACCACACATTTTTATACTTTGTATAATGTATTTATAACTGAAATATTAAAAGTGCACTAGATACTTGTAGCTCGCCAAATTTTATAAACTCAAAATTGGCTCCCTTTAAGTTAAAGTTGCACATAACTGCACTAAGGGAAGGAATGCAATTTTATTTCTTTGTCTGTATTTGGTTTCATTTTCATATAAAAAGAGTTAAAAATAGGGTTATCTAATTTTGTTATCTAGGTAACAAAATTTAAACACACATTTTCAGTAAAAATTACAGAATAAAAGATTTTGTTTCCCTGAAGAAGCAACACCTTGCTATTCCAGGTATGGTACAGACTGCATACTGTCAGAAAAAATTCCTTTCTTAAACAGGGAATCCACATACTTTAATCTGTTTTTACACAAGTACTGTTTATGACTAATGGTCCATGAGTAAAATACTTTATAGTTAATCCATCTAAATTTTTATTATTTCCGGTCATCTGTATAGACTACTTATTTATCACGACTAAACTACCAATCTGCATTCTAGATACCTCATATGATTCTTCAAGTCACATTTTTCGTAGCCTATCATTTCTAATACAGCAGGTACTTGCTGAGCGCAGACTTGTAAAGCGTGATTTCGTGTATAGCAGTACCTTACAGGATTCCATTTAATTTGTCCACTGCTAGAATTTCATTCATACGTGGTTCAACATTCATCCATCAACACCAGAAAGAATTTATCTGCTACTTTAAACAATTTCCATCGACTGAAAATGAAGTCCAAAAAAAATCTTACAAATCTCAAATGCAAAGCATTCCGAAGAATTTTCACATATGGAAGATAGAGAAGTCAAACAACGAATCAGAAAATTACAAAAGAAGAATTGGGTGCTTATAAAACCCCTTGATAATAAAAGCGCTCATTACGAGAAACAGCTTTTATCTGAAGATTAGATGAAGGAATCGTTAAATAACAGAGAAGCAATGTCTGATCTTCTAGCGGAGATAGACACAATTAAAGAAAAAAACGGACACTTTAAAAGAGCTACTGGGAAATATGTGCTCTTTACAGCGACAAGGTTACAGTTGCATCAGTCATTCTTATAAGCAAAAGACATCAGCTTTTTCAAAAAATAATTCTGTCATGTATTTGCCAAGAGAACGAAAACAAGTCCAAAAGAAACTTTCAGAGTGCTTTTCAAAACCAAGTTGAAAGTTAGTCTGCAGAATTTTACTTTGATAATAATAAAACATGTCTGATTTTATTTCAAAATGAATTTTTATTTATCGAATACTATTTTTAATAGATCTTTGCAAATTCGTTCATAAAACTTCACAATGTGCCAAAATAAATCAGATTAAGGAAAAATATAATAAAGTATGCTTATAAAAACTAAGAAAAAGCACATTTTGAGCATCCTTAACACAAGACAATTTGGCTCCACCAACTTTCTTTACGAGTATACATTAAATTTTTATTTACATTTCTTTTTTATTCAACACTTAACTTTCAAAAGTTTTAAGAGAAACAGCACTTGATAGAGACACTCTAAATTCGGAAAAAACTGAAACAAAATTGGTTTATACCCAGGCAGTGCAATTACACTGGCCTGTTGGGAAGAGAAGACCCCGTTGGACATGGAAAATATTAGGCCACACAGAGAGGAAAACGTTTAGCCTCCTCCTCGTAATGCGAAAGGAGGCCACTTGGGAAAAAATTACACCACAGCAGTACTTTTGAAACCACTACGAAGCAACAGAACTCTAACAAATCTCAGACTTCTGATGATTATAGTGTGATTAACAGTTCAACCTCACTTCGAATATTACAATACAATATAGAGAAAGCACCAATTCAGACACTTCAATATGGAATTCAAAACCTACGAAATTAATGCACAAATGCTACCCTAACCATTAAAACATAATGTGACGCATTCATGTAAAATAAATAACTAGTAAAGCTCCAATATAAAGCAACATGTGAAAAGGGGTGGACAAATTATAACATTCAAGTATTTCTAGTGGAAATAAAGTTGATATAAAACAAGACTTACCAGCCACAGATGTCTTTTTGCTCTGCATTATTCCTCCGTTCTTTTCATCATCGTTCTCTTTCTTTCACGATATCATGTTCTGCATTCCAAGAGTGCACAAAAGTGATGACAAATTACACTAGAAGAGGACAAAAGGGGGAAAAAAAAAGGAATCATTAGATTTTAACTACTTTGATATTAAAGAATAATTATACACAAAGAGAAATATCTAATATTGTTTCTTAATATATAAAACTTCAAGAGTCGCCTTCTTTGTTTTAAACTCCAGCAATGTGCTACATTGTTACTAAAAGCATGACTGCAATCGATAGAAAAGCTGATTTTCCTAATACGACAGAAGTACAGTAAGCGAAAGGGGTTTTAATATAAGAGTACAACATGAATAATGAAAGAAAAAAAATTAGACAGTTATTACGGATACACAGAATAAAAGGGATAATGATCTTCGACAAGAGTAAATAATTGCAGCGCTGGTAGAAAGATGGCACCAAAAGACAAAGAGCAGGTAATTTTAAATCACAAATAAACAAAATAAACTTTACTGCTAGTTTTGAAGCAGGTGTTATATATTAAACTATGTTACAGAATTAGTGACATAACAGATCAAAATAGAGTAATCAAACTCGCAATATATTAATATTAAAAGAGCTATACATATATACTTTTAAAGATTTTTTTAATTAAAGGGCACAAAAACACCTCTCTAAAAACAGACTTGGAAGAACAGCTTGGAAACAAAAGTCGTATACCATAAAAGAAATATTTCATTCAGAATTTTAACGTAAGAATCGTTTCTAATTTTAAGTTCTCTTCTTAGGTACTCTCATCCATGAGAGAGGACAGCTTAGTCCGATATACCAGAAATTATCTTGAAATATTACCAGGTGACTTTAATGTAATTATAGAAATATTTCACTCAGGGAAAGAACATATTGTCTAGCTGCCCGGGTTCGAGCCCAGCTTTAATATAGCAAGCTAAAACACATCAAATGCCATTGAATGATACAGCATTTTGAAATGTTACAAAAAATTTAAATGCAATTTCGTGGAAGAGCTATTGCAATTACCTACATACTAAAATTTTGACCAAAAATTCAAAAAAACTAAGATACTCCTTTTTCTTTCGAAGGAATCAAAGTCATATACTAATGTAGGGATGCTCAACCTATTGTACTATGAAACCTACACATAGGAATGAAATTTTGTCAGCTATGTGAGATGTCCAATACCGAGAAATTCCGTAAATTGTAGAATAGAACCTGCGTCTGAAAACAGACGAAAGGTAAAACATTATTCAAATACTTTACCTTTAGCCTTGAAGCAGGTGTTCTATATTAAACTGTGTTAATTCACATACAGAATTAGTAATATAATAGCTCAAAACATTTTAAGAACCAAACACGCATTAAATAAACATTAAAAATTCTATATACATTTATTAGTGTTACGAGGGTTTATTCTGAAATATTATAAGGTCACTTTCAAAGAAATGATAGAACTTTTCACTCAGGGAAGGGACATTCTGTCTGGCTGCCCGGGTTCCATCCCAGTTTCTGTTACAAAAGTTTCATAGAAGAATTCTAAAAATCCAGAAACGAAACTTATGAAGAAATTATTGAACATACCTGGTTCTATGATTTAGCCATTCTTACAGACATAGTAACTAAATCTTAAATTTGAGGGAGGGGGCGAGAGAACTAAACTAAAGTCTTTGAATTAAAGGGTATTATAAATTCATTTTAAATCAAAATTAATTTTCTGAAAATATTACACAAATATGAGGAATATACATTTTTACCATAATGTAATGTATGTTTTGCCCCTTTGAAAATCTGGAGAACTAAAGCGTGAAATATAAGAAAACTGAAACAATCATTTGGAAAATCTCATCGAGCTTAAATTAGTTTCTAAATTAGATGTTTTGAGTAATACTAGTATTACATAATACTAGTATTTAAGAAAAATGGTAAAAGATTGCAAATATGTTAAATAACAATTCTATTGATCTAGAAATGGAAATAACTGATTTTCATCCTAATTAAGATCAAGAATATCACAAAAAGCCATTTGAATAGTCCTAGAACACAAAAATCATGAACAGTTAAATTTTAAAAAGATAAATTCCTGCTTCCGATCTACTTAAAAATGTGAAAGAGGATTTTCAACAATGAACTTGTTAAAATCAATGTTTAGATACAGGATAACAAATCAACATCCCAATGACTGCAAGGATTTAGCCATAACATCGCATGTACCAGAGGCAAAAAAAAAACTCGCAGAAGAAATGCAGTGTTAAATTTCACATTAAAATATGATTTCCCTGTATTTAACTTTCATCTTGCTGAATTTTTTGTAAATAATACAAAGAGTATACCTTTTCTTTAACATATTATACCACACATTTTTATACTTTGTATAATGTATTTATAACTGAAATATTAAAAGTGCACTAGATACTTGTAGCTCGCCAAATTTTATAAACTCAAAATTGGCTCCCTTTAAGTTAAAGTTGCACATAACTGCACTAAGGGAAGGAATGCAATTTTATTTCTTTGTCTGTATTTGGTTTCATTTTCATATAAAAAGAGTTAAAAATAGGGTTATCTAATTTTGTTATCTAGGTAACAAAATTTAAACACACATTTTCAGTAAAAATTACAGAATAAAAGATTTTGTTTCCCTGAAGAAGCAACACCTTGCTATTCCAGGTATGGTACAGACTGCATACTGTCAGAAAAAATTCCTTTCTTAAACAGGGAATCCACATACTTTAATCTGTTTTTACACAAGTACTGTTTATGACTAATGGTCCATGAGTAAAATACTTTATAGTTAATCCATCTAAATTTTTATTATTTCCGGTCATCTGTATAGACTACTTATTTATCACGACTAAACTACCAATCTGCATTCTAGATACCTCATATGATTCTTCAAGTCACATTTTTCGTAGCCT